>NC_073629.1:25135800-25760800 GCF_029407905.1 Bubalus kerabau | reverse complement strand
TACAGCCTATTCTGTTATAGTCAACAAAGCAATTCAATGGGTAAAGGAAAGCTATTTCAACAAATGGCATTGAAACAACAGGATGTCCATTAAAAAAGAAACTCACCCACCCTTTTTCTTTACACCACACAAAAAATTTATTCCATATATATCATTGCCCTAAAGATTAAAAACTACAGCTCTAAAGCTTCTAGAAGAAATATTGAAAAATAGATTCAAGACTTTCATCTTATTAAAACATTTTTAGATCAGTCTAGAAAGGACTAACTGTAGAAGAAACAAAAATGAATAAATTGAACCTTTTCAAAATCCAAAACTTTTGACTATCAAAATTCACCATTAGGAAAAATGACAGTCAAGCCACAAACTAGGAGAAAGTGTTTCAAGACATATATTATAAAGGTCATTTTTTCAATAATATGATAACCCCTAAAATGGGTAAAATTTTTAAACAGGCACTTCACAAAAAGAGACATAGAAATGGTCAGTTCAGTTCAGTCACTCAGTCATGTCTGACTCTTTGCGACCCCATGAACCACAGTACGCCAGGCCTCCCTGTCCATGACCAACTTCCAGACTCTTCCCAAACCCATGTCCATTGAGTTGGTGATGCCATCCAACCATCTCATCTTCTGTCATCCCCTTTTCCTACTGCCCTCAATATTTCCCAGCATCAGGGTCTTTTCAAATGAGTCAGCACTTCGCATCAGGTGGCCAAAGTACTGGAGTTTCATCTTCAACATCAGTCCTCCCAATGAACACCCAGGACTGATCTCCTTTAGGATGGACTGGTTGGATCTCCTTGAAGTCCAAGGGACTCTCAAGTTTTCTCCAACACCACAGTTCAAAACCATCAATTCTTCAGCACTCAGCTTTCTTTATATTCCAACTCTCACATCCATACATGACTAACGGAAAAACCATAGCCTTGACTAGACGAACCTTTGTTGACAAAGCAATGTCTCTGCTTTTTAATATGCTATCTAGGTTGGTCATAACTTTCCTTCCAAGGAGTAAGCATCTTTTAATTTCATGGCTGCAATCACCATCTGTAGTGATTTTGGAGACCCAAAAAAAGTCTGACACTGTTTCCCCATCTATTTGCCATGAAGTGATGGGACCAGATGCCATGATCTTAGTTTTCTGAATGTTGAGCCTTATGCCAACTTTTTCCTCTCCTCTTTCACTTTCATCAAGAGGCTCTTTAGTTCTTCTTCACTTTCAGCCAAAAGAGTGGTGTCGTATTTGGTGACACCTCAAATATCAATATCTGAGGTTATTGATATTTCTCCCGGCAATCTTGATTCCAGCTTGTGCTTCCTCCAGCCCAGCGTTTCTTATGATGTACTCTGCATAAAAGTTAAATAAGCAGGGTGACAATATACAGCCTTGACATACTCCTTTCCGGATTTGGAACCAGTCTGTTGTTTCATGTCCAGTTCTAACTGTTGCTTCCTGACCTGCATATAGGTTTCTCCAGAGGCAGGTCAGGTGGTCTGGTATTCCCATCTCTTTCAGAATTTTCTACAGTTTATTGTGATCCATACAGTCAAATGTTTGGCATAGTCAAGAAAACAGAAATAGATGTTTTTCTGGAACTCTCTTGCTTCATCGATGATCCAGCAGATGTTGGCAATTTGATCTCTGGTTCCCCTGCCTTTTCTGAAACCAGCTTAAACATCTGGAAGTTCACGGTTCATGTATTGCTGAAGCCTGGCTTGGAGAATTTTGAGTGAGATTTACTTTACTAGCGTGTGAGATGAGTGCAATTGTGTGGTAGTTTGCGCATTTTTTGGCATTGCCTTTCTTTGGGATTGGAATGAAAACTGACCTTTTCCAGTCCTGTGGCCACTGCTGAGTTTTCCAAATTTGCTGACATATTGAGTGCAGCACTTTCAACTCACGTGTAAAAAATGCTCATCATTATTGGTCAACATAGAAATTCAATTAAATGTTAATGCAAAATGAAATACTACTACAGACACCTAGTATTTCTAAAATGAAAAATTATTTACAACACCAAACAGTGGAAAGTATGTAGAAAAAGAACTCTTATACATTATTAACGGCAATACCACTTTGAAAAAAAACATTGGGCAGTTTCTTGTACATTAACATATATACCTACCTGAAGTCAGTAATTACACTTGTGGGTATTTATCCAAATGTAATGAAAACATATAATCATAAAAAGTCTTGTACAAACATGTCATAGCAGCTTTATTCATAATAGCCGAACTGAAAACTGCCCATATATCCAATAAGGACAGAATATATAAGCAGTTATGGTATATTCATGTAATGGAATACTACTCAGCAATTAAAAAAAAGAAGTCAAGAGTGCATACTGCATGATTTCATTTACAAGAAACTAGAAGACAAAACTAATACACTGTGAAAGAAATCTGAACAGTGCTTGCCTCTAGCAGGTCAGACTTGACAGTGGGACGGGCGTGAACCTTCTAACGTGACTGAAATATCCCACCTTTGATAGGAGAGGGGGTTACATGGGTACATACATTTGTAAATATTTAAACTCACAATTTAAGGTTGTACATTTCACTGGATGCTAATCATGCCTTCAAAAAAAGAATATAAACAAATCTCTCATAATTGTAAGTTTACTGTTTTTCAACGTTTGTTTTTTATTTTTTGAGGCTATTATAGTTAGGCTATTCGTATTATACACATTGTATATATATACATGTCACATATGAGTATGTGTATAACCAATGAATTGACTGTACAATCATTATGGGATGTGCCTCTTTATTTCTAATCATCTGACAACTTTGCTGTGCTCCATCATGTTCCATTCTTTGCAACACCATGGCCTATAGCATGCCAGGGTCCTCTGTCCATGGAATTTTCTAGGCAAGAATACTAGAGAGGGTTGCCATTTCCTCCTTCAGGGCATCTTCCCAACCCAGGGATGAAACGTGTGTCTCCTGTGTCTTCTGCACCGGCAGGCTGATTCTTTACCACTAGTGCCACCTGGGAAGCCCCCTAATCTTTTCATCCTACAAATAAAATCAGCTTGTCTGTTTATTGCTTAGTGTTTACACTTTTGTATTTTCCATTCTTTCACTTTAAACCTTGTGTCATTTAAAAGGTACGTTTCATAAAGAACATATAGCTTGTTATTTTTAAGTTGTCTGATAATCTTAATATTTTATTAGGAAATATTTTGTTTCCCTGCACTTGACATAATTACTAATATATTTGGGCTTCAGTCTACACCTTACAAAATTTGTTTTCTACTAGCTTTGTAAATTCTGTGTTTCTTTTTATCTTTTTTGGGGGGGGATTAATAATTCTCATTTTTTTTTAAATTTTATTTTATTTTTAAACTTTACATAATTGTATTAGTTCTACCAAACATCAAAATGAATCCGCCACAGGCATACATGTGTTCCCCATCCTCAACCCTCCTCCCTCCTCCCTCCCCATTCCATCCCTCTGGGTCGTCCCAGTGCACCAGCCCCAAGCATCCAGTATCGTGCATCGAACCTGGACTGGCAACTCATTTCATACATGATATTTTACATGTTTCAATGCCATTCTCCCAAATCTTCCCACCCTCTCCCTCTCCCACAGAGTCCATAAGACTGTTCTATACATCAGTGTCTCTTTTGCTGTCTCGTACACAGGGTTATTGTTACCATCTTTCTAAATTCCATATATATGCGTTAGTATACTGTATTGGTGTTTTTCTTTCTGGCTTACTTCACTCTGCATAATAGGCTCCAGTTTCATCCACCTCATTAGAACTGATTCAAATGTATTCTTTTTAATGGCTGAGTAATACTCCATTGTGTATATGTACCACTGCTTTCTTATCCATTCATCTGCTGATGGACATCTAGGTTGCTTCCATATCCTGGCTATTATAAACAGTGCTGCGATGAACATTGGGGTACACGTGTCTCTTTCCCTTCTGGTTTCCTCAGTGTGTATGCCCAGCAGTGGGATTGCTGGATCATAAGGCAGTTCTATTTCCAGTTTTTGAAGGAATCTCCACACTGTTCTCCATAGTGGCTGTACTAGTTTGCATTCCCACCAACAGTGTATGAGGGTTCCCTTTTCTCCACACCCTCTCCAGCATTTATTGCTTGTAGACTTTTGGATCGCAGCCATTCTGACTGGTGTGAAATGGTACCTCATAGTGGTTTTGATTTGCATTTCTCTGATAATGAGTGATGTTGAGCATCTTTTCATGTGTTTGTTAGCCATCTGTATGTCTTCTTTGGAGAAATGTCTATTTAGTTCTTTGGCCCATTTTTTGATTGGGTCATTTATTTTTCTGGAGTTGAGCTGTAGGAGTTGCTTGTATATTCTCAAGATTAGTTGTTTGTCAGTTGCTTCATTTGCTATTATCTTCTCCCATTCTGAAGGCTGTCTTTTCACCTTGCTAATAGTTTCCTTTGATGTGCAGAAGCTTTTAAGGTTAATTAGGTCCCATTTGTTTATTTTTGCTTTTATTTCCAATATTCTGGGAGGTGGGTCATAGAGGATCCTGCTGGGATGTATGTCAGAGAGTGTTTTGCCTATGTTCTCCTCTAGGAGTTTTATAGTTTCTGGTCTTACATTGAGATCTTGAATCCATTTTGAGTTTATTTTTGTGTATGGTGTTAGAAAGTGTTCTAGTTTCATTCTTTTTTTTTTTTTAATTTTATTTTATTTTTAAACTTTACATAACTGTATTAGTTTTGCCAAATATCAAAATGAATCTGCCACATAGTTTCATTCTTTTACAAGTGGTTGACCAGAGTTCCCAGCACCACTTGTTAAAGAGATTGTCTTTAATCCATTGTATATTCTTGCCTCCTTTGTCAAAGATAAGGTGTCCATATGTGCGTGGATTTATCTCTGGGCTTTCTATTTTGTTCCATTGATCTATATTTCTGTCTTTGTGCCAGTACCATACTGTCTTGATAACTGTGGCTTTGTAGTAGAGCCTGAAGTCAGGTAGGTTGATTCCTCCAGTTCCATTCTTCTTTCTCAAGATTGCTTTGGCTATTCGAGGTTTTTTGTATTTCCATACAAATTGTGAAATTATTTATTCTAGCTCTGTGAAGAATGCTGTTGGTAGCTTGATAGGGATTGCATTGAATCTATAGATTGCTTTGGGTAGTATACTCATTTTCACTATATTGATTCTTCCAATCCATGAACATGGTATATTTCTCCATCTGTTAGTGTCCTCTTTGATTTCTTTCACCAGTGTTTTATAGTTTTCTATATATAGGTCTTTAGTTTCTTTAGGTAGATATATTCCTAAGTATTTTATTCTTTCCGTTGCAATGGTGAATGGAATTGTTTCCTTAATTTCTCTTTCTGTTTTCTCATTATTAGTGTATAGGAATGCAAGGGATTTCTGGGTGTTGATTTTATATCCTGCAACTTTACTATAGTCATTGATTAGTTCTAGTAATTTTCTGGTGGAGTCTTTAGGGTTTTCTATGTAGAGGATCATGTCATCTGCAAACAGTGAGAGCTTTACTTCTTCTTTTCCAATTTGGATTCCTTTTATTTCTTTTTCTGCTCTGATTGCTGTGGCCAAAACTTCCAAAACTATGTTGAATAGTAATGGTGAAAGTGGGCACCCTTGTCTTGTTCCTGACTTTAGAGGAAATGCTTTCAATTTTTCACCATTGAGGATAATGTTTGCTGTGGGTTTGTCATATATAGCTTTTATTATGTTGAGGTATGTTCCTTCTATTCCTGCTTTCTGGAGAGTTTTGATCATAAATGGATGTTGAATTTTGTCAAAGGCTTTCTCTGCATCTATTGAGATAAGCATATGGTTTTTATTTTTCAATTTGTTAATGTGGTGTATTACATTGATTGATTTGCGGATATTGAAGAATCCTTGCATCCCTGGGATAAAGCCCACTTGGTCATGGTGTATGATCTTTTTAATATGTTGTTGGATTCTGATTGCTAGAATTTTGTTAAGGATTTTTGCATCTATGTTCATCAGTGATATTGGCCTGTAGTTTTCTTTTTTTGTGGGATCTTTGTCAGGTTTTGGTATTAGGGTGATGGTGGCCTCATAGAATGAGTTTGGAAGTTTCCCATCCTCTGCAATTTTCTGGAAGAGTTTGAGCAGGATAGGTGTTAGCTCTTCTCTAAATTTTTGGTAGAATTCAGTTGTGAAACCGTCTGGACCTGGGCTTTTGTTTGCTGGAAGATTTTTGATTACAGTTTCAATTTCTGTGTTTGTGATGGGTCTGTTAAGATTTTCTATTTCTTCCTGATCGAGTTTTGGAAAGTTGTACTTTTCTAAGAATTTGTCCATTTCTTCCACATTGTCCATTTTATTGGCATATAATTGTTGATAGTAGTCTCTTATGATCCTTTGTATTTCTGTGTTGTCTGTTGTGATCTCTCCATTTTCATTTCTAATTTTATTGATTTGATTTTTCTCCCTTTGTTTCTTGATGAGTCTGGCTAATGGTTTGTCAATTTTATTTATCCTTTCAAAAAACCAGCTTTTGGTTTTGTTGATTTTTGCTATGATCTCTTTTGTTTCTTTTGCATTTATTTCTGCTCTAAGTTTTAAGATTTCTTTCCTTCTACTAACCCTAGGGTTCTTCATTTCTTCCTTTTCTAGTTGCTTTAGGTGTAGAGTTAGGTTATTTATTTGACTTTTTTCTTGTTTCTTGAGGTGTGCCTGTATTGCTATGAACTTTCCCCTTAGGACTGCTTTTACAGTGTCCCACAGGTTTTGGGTTGTTGTGTTTTCATTTTCATTCGTTTCTATGCAAATTTTGATTTCTTTTTTGATTTCTTCTGTGATTTGTTGGTTATTCAGCAGCGTGTTGTTCAGCCTCCATATGTTGGAATTTTTAATAGTTTTTCTCTTGTAATTGAGATCTAATCTTACTGCATTGTGGTCAGAAAAGATGCTTGGAATGATTTCTATTTTTTTGAATTTACTGAGGCTAGCTTTATGGCCCAGGATGTGATCTATCCTGGAGAAGGTTCCATGTGCGCTTGAGAAAAAGGTGAAATTCATTGTTTTGGGATGAAATATCCTATAGATATCAATTAGGTCTAACTGGTCTATTGTATCATTTAAAGTTTGTGTTTCCTTGTTAATTTTCTGTTTAGTTGATCTATCCATAGGTGTGAGTGGGGTATTAAAGTCTCCCACTATTATTGTGTTATTGTTAATTTCTCCTTTCATACTTGTTAGCATTTGTCTTACATACTGCGGTGCTCCCATGTTGGGTGCATATATATTTATAACTGTTATATCTTCTTCTTGGATTGATCCTTTGATCATTATGTAGTGACCATCTTTGTCTCTTTTCACTGTCTTGTTTTAAAGTCTATTTTATCTGATATGAGTATTGCTACTCCTGCTTTCTTTTGGTCCCTATTTGCATGGAAAATCTTTTTCAAGCCCTTCACTTTCAGTCTGTATGTGTCCCCTGTTTTGAGGTGGGTCTTTTGTAGACAACATATGTAGGGGTCTTGTTTTTGTATCCATTCAGCCAGTCTTTGTCTTTTGGTTGGGGCATTCAACCCATTTACAGTTTTCCCCTCTATGAAATTATTGGTAAAAATTTAGAATTGGTCTATTTTGTTTTTAATTATAGTTTTTGCATTGAGACATTTCAAGCATACAGTTAATAGGGAAGGTAGCCATTCCCTTCTCCAGATGATCTTCCCAACTCAGGGATTGAACCCAGGTCTGCTGCATTGCAGGCAGATTCTTTACCAGCTGAGCCACCAGGGAAGCTCTAAAATCTTAACATTTTGCTATATTTGATTTAAATCTTTATTGTGAATTTTAAACATATACATACAGTTGAAGTCTCCTGTATTAATTCTCTTTTTAAGTATTTATTACTGCAGCACAATTTTCATGAAAGCAAAATGATTGGGGAGAGTTTCTCTTTTACAGAGAATTATTTCAAACATCACACACTTCCCAAGAGGAACAGTTGTGTCTCTTTTCTTCAGTGATAAGAAATATGTATTTAAATTACAGGATCTATATCTCTGAACTGAATGTGCTTCATTTAGACAAAGTGCTCATGTTCAGTTGTGTCTGATTTACATTTCCGAAGAGGATGAGATGGCTGGATGGCATCACTGACTCGATGGACGTGAGTCTGAGTGAACTCCGGGAGTTGGTGATGGACAGGGAGGCCTGGAGAGCTGCGATTCATGGGCTCGTAAAGAGTCGAACATGACTGAGCGACTGAACTGAACTGAACTGAACTGAACAAAACAAAGGCAACAGATAATGACTGTTCCTGTTCCACTTATTGACATAGGACATAAACCTGGCACTGATCACTTTTTTTTTTTCATATCCTGCTTGCATCTTTTTTTTTGAGTCTCACCATTCTTGGTCAGTTATTTCCTATTCTACAATCCTAATTTCCCTATTCAAAGAGACATCTTTAAAAAGGAACAAACTTGAGGAAATAAACTGTCCCTAAATATGTTCCTCCTGTACATGAATTTTCAGTTTCCAAATCTCCTTGACTTACACAATTGTAATGAACTCTCAAGACAACCCTGTGAGGGAGGCTGACAGATTTTATCCTCTCTATTTCACACAGGTGAAAACTGAGTTCTAATATCCTTGCCTAACATCACAAACTCACTTAATGAGGAAACTGGGGAGGAAACAAAATTTTCTAAAGCTCTTCTTACTGACCACATTTTAAGTGAACTTTCAAGAAGGCATCAAAATGTGCCTTCCATGGTGTCCTTCTAAATTTAACTTGAATCTCTCATTAGCCCAAGACCTGCCAGGCTTTTACAGCCTTCTCAGAGCTGCCACTTGCTCCCATACCGATAGCACTTCTCTATCTTGTTCTTCATTTTGACATCCATACCATATACTTCTGGTCTTCACCATGCTAAACAGCTCAGCTTTTCATTCCTTCGAGGCTCTGTTTTTGGCTGGGTGACAGGATACAACTTGATAAATTGATAGCCAGGGCATTTTTATTACCATCATATACCCAGAACACACTGGCATTTTGAAGGCAGAGGAGACAACATCTTCAGTCAAGTCAGGAATCACAATGATAGGCACTTTAGTGTCAAAAGACCAAAGATGAACACGAACACAGTTTAACTGCATTGGATAAAAATCCCATTAGAAATAGTAGTCAAAGACATAGATTAATTATACTCTGTGAACTTGGAGCCCCAAGGAAATGGAAATCATGTTTCTTCTTGCCCACATCCTGTATAATTCCCTATACTGTAGGCTATGTGAAAAGCTGAATGCCAAATCTGTTTGATGATGCTGAACTCTCATTCCCCTCAACTTTCTTAACATCTCAAGGTTGCCAACCTGGGAAAGATATCACATCTTATTGCTTTTCCAGCCCTTAGTTCCAAGGGTAATAAGGTCCCTAGTTACTCCCATAAAGCACTGAGTTTGCTATCCACTTTTAGGCTGTCCATGTATCTGGAGGTGTAACATAATCCCTGGTTTTTAAAAAAACATGATAAAGAGAAAAATGTACAAATGAGTCCCTGGCTCACAGAAGAAAAACCTTTTCAGCATCAAGTAAGGGAAAGAATAGGTTAAAAAAAAAAATGACCTCTGTAACAAACAAGCACAGTTTTTTCTTTGACAGCTAGCTCTGAATCACATATCCTTTGGTGTTAAAAGTTTGATTTCATACTGTGACAATACACTGGAACTGATCTGAAGTTTCTTCTTCCAAAGGCTCTCCTATCCCTCAGCCTCAACCTTCAATCTGTCCTTTTTGTCTCTTTATCCAGTATTCAGATTGTGAATTTCCTTTGGAGGGCTGTTTTCTACCAGGTCAGATTTTTGTTGAATGCCCAAGAGCCTGATGTAATTCTGACCAGTATTGATGAACTGAGCAAAGTCACTAATCATTAAGTAAAAGTTACTCCTGACAAAGGAGGAAGGGGGTTGAGAGGAAAGATGAGGCAGGGGGCCTGTGGAAAAGCAGTAGTGTTTTGACTCTTGAACTTGGCAGATTTCAGACAAAAGCTGCTGTATGTTTTACACCCAAAACATCAGTGTAATGGAATACGCTAATTGCTGTCATCAGGATTTTAGATGCAATGGAGAGTTGCTGGAAGTCCTCACACGTAGAATTATTAGGAACACCCTCCGAAGAAGAGGAGTTAAGCACTGATTATAAAGGTGCATGAAAGTCAGACCTGAGGACAGGGCTACAGACAAGTGTCAGTTACGCCTTTATCCCTGTTATCCGTATCACAAATTTCTGGATTTTTCATTATCCTACTTAAGGAAGACCAGGCCAGGGTGTCTGCCTCTTCACCACCATTCTGCCTGTCTAACTTGCTAACTAAGGATTACATTTATTGGTATAATGTGACAGCAACCATGATTTAAAACTCAACACTATGTAATTTTCCAAAATTATAAACTGTTAAGTTTTAAAATCACAGGCTCTCAGTTATCCACCCACCCCAGAATAACAGATGAAATACTCTTGGATTTTCTATCAAATCTAAGTATATTTTCCATTTTTAAAAGCATACATAGAGGGTTTTTTTAAAAGAAGTGACCATAGTTTAGTCCATAAAGCAAGTCTTAATAATTTCCAAGAATGAGTGTGCTATAGACCTCACACTCTAATCACCAATCAAATAAATTAAAAAAGATATAACAGAATTTTGGAAATAAGTAGAAGTAAAGGTGAATTACAATACTACCTGTGAAAAAAATTTGGAATACAGCTAAAGTAGTGATTTATAGGCAAATTTATAAGCTTTAATGTTAATGATTATATTAGAAAGTAAAAAACACTGAAAAGCAAAGGGCTAGCATACAATTCGGGGAAGGCAATGGCATCCCACTCCAGTACTCCTGCCTGGAAAATCCCATGGACGGAGGAGCCTGGTAGGCTGCAGTCCATGGGGTCGCTGAGGGTTGGACACGACTGAGCACCTTCACTTTCACTTTTCACTTTCATGCATTGGAGAAGGAAATGGCAACCCACTCCAGTGTTCTTGCCTGGAGAATCCCAGGGACAGGGGAGCCTGGTGGGCTTCCGTCTATGGGGTCGCACAGAGTCGGACATGACTGAAGTGACTTAGCAGCAGTAGCAGCATACAATTTAAGAAGTCAAAAAGGAATGACATAATAAAATCAAAGACAGAAGAAAGTTTAATAAAGAACATACATCAATGAAATAGAAAGCAAAGAAACCATAAAGAAAGACCTCCACATTGCCCAATTTGGATTCAGTTACATTTCCTGATTAAATCTACTTTGTCCTAGAAGTCAGTTAAACTATGGGTGGATTACTTTTACTGTGTGATCACTTGATTTTAGACTCCACAAAGGTTGGCCTTTATAAGGTTTTCCCCTTAGTCTTAAAGTGAAGTGAAAGTGAAAGTTGCTCAGTCGTGTCTGACTCTTTGCTACCCAATGGACTATACAGTCCATGGAATTCTCCAGGCCAGAATACTGGAGTGGGTAGCCTTTCCCTTCTCCATGCGATTTTCCCAACCTAGGGATAGAACCTAGGTCTCCTGCATTGCAGGCAGATTCTTTACCAGCTGAGCCATAAGGGAAGCCCCTCTTAGTCTTAAGGTCAATATTTTAGTCATGAGACATAATCATCAGCTTAACGAATGCTCATTCTGTGGTTTCAATGCAAAGTCCAAGCCTCTCTAACTGGATTCAAACACTAAGCCTTTGACTCCCCTGCAATGGAAAGGCATTAAAACATCTGCTCAGCACCATCAGCCTTACAGCTGTTGTTTTTTTCCTTTGTAGTCTTTCCTTATGCAAAGACCATTCAGCAGTCAGTCAAGAGTTCGAGGAGAGCTGATCTGTAGATTTGAGGGATCCTTCCACTGTGGCACATTATTTTTTAGATTTCTACTCTCTGTCTCCTCAGGACACTTAGACAGCAGTCTTGTGTTTGAGCTCCTCAGCACCATACAGATTTGGGACTATCCTCAGAATAAAAGCCTTATAAATATGAATCTCATCTAGTGTGATCCCCTCCAATCAAGTGTCAAAGCCCTTTCCGTTTTTGATTACCTTTGGTCCCCCTCCAGTGCTTTTTAACAGTTGATTTTTATATTTTGTGCAGAGTTTATACCTGTTATTGGCAGGAAGGTTAGTCTGATGCAAACTGCTCCACCATTACTCAAACCCGAAATCAGTTCTTAAGCTTGACATACTTAGAAAATGGTATGCTTCTGATGGATTCTTAAAAAAGTTCAGTACATAAAATAACAATTCTCCTGCAGCATGTTTAATCTTGAGGATACTTCATTCTCCCAAACTTACATGTCTATGCCGAAACTCTATTGCTGTCCTTCAAAGCTTTTAATCGACCACTTCTTATATGAAATAAACCTTGATTTTTAAAAATCCATTCACCAGGCACTGATATGTGTTTAACAGACATCATTTTTTTTTCCAACCCTCACAACAACCTGAAAGGGAGGTAGTATTTCAATGTTCATGTCATAGCTGAAGTCAGCTTAGAGAGAAAAACTAGTATGTCCAATATTACACTGTTTAGAAACTAAGAAATCTGGGATTTGAACCAAGAATATTCTATATATGCTCTTGCACATTATGTTACAGCCTCTTGGCATAACTCTCCAACCAAAATTTCTTTTTTCTTTGAATTCCCTTAGCACATTAAATCCTTTTGGCCATTAATCATACTCGGCTTCGTTATCAAAGTGTGTTTCTATTCCTCTACGGGTCTTGAAGTCAGGGGCCATATCTTTTTTTTTTTTTTTCATGACCTTTCATGAGAAACTGTAAAAGAGACTTGGGTCTAAATCCCACTCTCTCACTTCCTGGATGATCTTGTACAAAACCATATAACCTTTCCAAAATTTTCCACTCATCGAGTGGAGACCACAGTACTATATGTTTATAGTAAAAATTAAGACGATGTACCCGATTCACAATAATCATCAGTAAGTTGTAGCCAGTGTCATTAAAGTTCTTTGGAGGTATTTTCTTACGTAACATCTTATTTACTCACCACCACCACTACAAAGTCATTTGTATCTCCATTTTCCAGAAGAGAAAACTGATGCTTTACAAGAGCAGTGTACTTTCAGCAACTGTTTCTGAATGACAATCAGCACGGCCTTCAAATACTTCTCCAGGCCCACAGATTCTTGCACTAATAAGGAACCCTTGCCCACCTTCCCCCTTACATGGGGGCAAGGTGAAAGGTTGGGTAGCAGCTCTCAAATCAATCTTTGAAAGTGAAAGCAGTTGACCCTTTGCCAGCACTCTCTGGTCTAATTGACTTCCCGCAGTGAAACCTTTATTTTGAAACAGGACTCCAGAGCCACCACTGGCTAAAAAGACAAAAATAATGTCGTTAACTGTGTTTATTTTGCTTGGGATAAAGTGTCCTGAACTCATAACAAATGTCCTCTTGTTAGCAAATGGAAAGGTATAATTAAGACAGCTTTTCCACCACTTTTAACGAGCTTTCAGTTTCCTCTCTACCACACCCCCTCATTTTTTTAATGAGATACCAATTTCCTCCTGTCCAGCACTCACAGATACTTTAAGCAATAAAACAGACAGCTTTGATTTTCATCTTAGTGTGGAGTTTTGGTATTAATTTATTCATCTGCGACCTGCATCACACTCATCTTGTGCTAAATGGCCTGTTAATCTTGAAAAATTAACAAGGTATCTCAGGCCAAAATATGAAAGAGAAAAGGGAAAAAAAGTGAGAGAAGGAGGCCGAGGAAGGGAAAGGTTTCTGCTTAGGGTAGCATGGAAACATTGATATTTTCACCCTACTGCCTTGAACTTCAGCATCTTCAGGAAACACAGGCCCACAATGAAGACTTTATCCTGGTTTCCTGCAACCTCTCTCCAATTAAGGTGCAAGTGTAACCTAGTCTGTTCATCAACAGGGAAGCTGGTTGGGGCCTGGCTGACGTCAATAGAGACCTTGCTGTGGGGCCAGGAGTAGTGCACAGCTCTGGGAAGATGTGTAGGTGGTAAAGGGCAGAGAGAAAGGCGTTTATAAAGGCTGTAGAATCAACTCAGCCCAGCCTGCTGCCTGCATAGATTCCTGTCCAGGCTTCCTTCCTAGCCCAGCCTTCTCTGGAGAGAAGTGGCTTTGCCAGATTTGGGCAGCAAACTGCTTATTCACGAAAAGTTTTTTAAAATAACATTAATAGCTCTTTAAGACTTTCAGAAGTCCTGGAAATGAGTTCAAAGATTAGATCTGCACTCAGCAAAAAACTATATACCTTGTTCTATATATGCTTTACCCCTCCTTACCAAAGGCCCCATTTATGTACTGTGAGTTGGAAACCATGTGACCCTATTAAATCAGATTAGCTGTTTCTAACACAAAATGTACTTGCTTCCACTTTTATCTGTGATTGTACTTTTGTTTCTCCTCCGTGTAAACAACTTTAAAAATCATCATCATAATTAAGCTTCACTTTTTAAAAACTCAAAATTATACTGAGATATAATTAATGTACTGTAAAATTCACCCATGGAAAGTGTATAATCCATAGTTTCAGGATAATTGGAAAGTTGTGCAAACATCATCAGAATCTAAGTTTAGAACATTGTCTTAATCCTAAAAAAAAACCCCACAAAAAACCTTAATATATTAGCAGTCACTCCCCATTCCTCCTCTAGCACCCCACCTCCCACCCAATCGCAACCCAAGGCAAACACTCATCTCCCATTGCAATAGATTTGCTTATTCTGGACATTTCATATAAACTGCACCATATGATATATGGCTTTCTGTCACAGGTTTCTTTAAATTAGCATAATGTTTTCAAGGATCACCCATGCTGTTGCATAGATCAGTATTTCATTCATTTTTTATAGTCAAATAATACTTCATTGTATGGATATACTACATTTACCCGCTCATCAATGGCAGGACACTTGGGTTTTTTCTACTTTTTGGCTATTACAAATAATGCTGCTGTGACATTCAAGTTTCTGTGTGGATATATGTTTTCAATTTTGGGAGTAGTCAAATTGCTGGATCATTTGGTAACTCCATGTTTAGTATTTTGAGGAGTTGCTTCTCTCACTTTACATTCACACCATCAGTGTATGAGGGTTCAAATTTCTTTATATGTCCTCAAGACATTGTTATCATCTGTCTTTGTGATAACAGTTATCCCAGCAGATGTGAGTAGTCTCACTGTGACTTTGTTTTTCCTTAACAACTAATGAGCAGTTTTTCACTTGCTCATCAGTCATTTGAATTCCTTCTTCATATAGATGCTTATTCAAATCCATTGCCCATTTTGAAATCAGGTTTCCTTTTTATTGCTGACTATAAGAATTCTTTACATATTCTAGATGTCACTCCTTTATCATGAGTTCCAAATATTTTCTCCCATTCTGTGAGCTGTCTTTTCACATTCTTGATGGTATCATTTGCAGTACATACGTTTCCAATTTTGATGAAATTCCATTTACCTATTTTTTCTTTTGTCACTCACGCTTTGGGTATCATTTAAGATTTAAGGTCATAGAGATTTATTCTTATATTTTCCTCCAAGAGTTTTATGGTTTTAATGGTAATGTTTATGTCTACGATCCATGTTGAGTTAATTTTGTATTTGCTTAGAAGGGGTCCAACTTCATTCTTTTGCATGTAGGAAGCTAGCTGTCCTGCCACTGTTTGTTGAAAAGATTATTTTTTCCTCCTTGGACTTTTTTTGTACCTTTATTGAAAATTAACTGACTATTGAAAAAAGAGAAGGGTTTATTTCTGTACTCTAAATCCATTCCATTGACCTGCATATCTATTGTTATGCCAGTACCACACTTCTGGGTCCTATAGCTACAGGAAATCATGGCTACAGGAAATTTGGAAAACATAAAACGTTGAGTCCTTTAACTTAGTCCTCCCTTTTCTATTTGGCCATTCTGGGTGCCTAGAATTTCCATGTGAATTCTGGAATAAGTTTACCAGTTTCTGTAAATAGGGAAGCTGAGATAGTTATAGATATCATTCAAAATATGCAGATCAATTTTAGAGGCACTGCCATTTCAACATTATTAGTTCTTCCAATCCATGAACATAGGATATGTTTCAGTTTTAGATCTTTTAACTTTCTTTGATGATGAAAGTTTTATAGTTTTTAGTACAAGTTTTGAACTTCTTTTCTTAAATTTACTAAGTATTTTCTTCCTTTTGATGCTTTATTATAAATGCAATTGCTTTCTTAATTTCATTCTGACTTGTGTATTGTTTCTGCATGGAAATACAATAGATTCTGTATAATAATCCAATATCTTGCAGTTTTGTTGGACATGTTTCTTAGTGAAAATACATTTTTTTTAGTGAATTCCTTAAGATTTTTTCTATATATCTCATCATCTATCAGAGGTAGTTTTACTTTTTTTCTTTTCAATCTGGACATCTTTCTTTTTTCTTGCTTTAATGTAAAGTGTATTTATTTTTTTTAAAAAAGCAAAATAAACTGCAAGTCTGTCTTTGTTTATGGCTTTTCCTTGTAGTCTTTTACCAAAGTAGGGTCTTTCTTTGCAGCTCTAGCCAGGCAACAGAGAAGACACCTTCCATAAAAGGTTGTCTGGGACAGGGTGAGAACATATTTGGCCCATATTTTCTCTGGGGAAAATAGCAGCTTAGTCATGGCATCTAACCCCAGTCTGCCTCTAGCCCTTGAGGAAGACCAGGCAAGGGGCGGAGAGAGGTGCTCAGGGCATTGCCTGCTGTGCACGCATCTCTGTCATGGATTCTGAAGCAAGAGGCAGCTCTGGGGTACAGATGTGGTGGCTGGAATGTTAAGGGTTCTGGGATGCTGTTCAGCAATGAGCTGGCAAAACTAAGGAGTGAAAGCATTTTGGCCATTCCTATAGTTGGGTGACTGTCATTACTGTTTTTTTTCATTTCTTTTTCTTACCTGTTTACCCTGAGTAGAATCTTCAGTACAATGATGAACATAAGTGGTAAGAGCAGACTTCTTATCTTGTTCCTGATCTTTGTTGCGTATTTTTCACAGAGGCATTTCATCATTTGGAAGAAGTTCCCTTCTATCCTAAGTTTTTTCTTGAGTGATTTTATAAGGAAAGCATTGTCTTTGTCTGAGGCTTTGTCTTTACCATGTGGTTTCATCCTTTTCCTATCAATATGATGTGACACTGATTTCTGCATTCATGGAATAAATCATGGTGCATAGTCCTTTCTGAATCACGCTAGATTTGGTTTGCTGGTACTTTGTTGGAGATACTTGAGCCCATATACATAAGTGATATTTGTTTATAGTTTTATTGTCTTGTGATATCTTTGCTTATTTCTATTATCAGTGCAATAGTGACCTCATAAGATGAGTTAGGAAGTGTTTCCTTCTCTTCTGTTTTTCTAAGAGTTTATGAGCAGGTGTATTAATTCTTATTTGAATATTTGATAAAATTCACCAGTGAAGTGAATAAAGCCTGGGCTTTCCTTTGTGGGAAGTTTTAAAATTACTGGCTAAATATCTTCATTTTTATAGATCTGTTCACACTTTCTCTTTCTTCTTGAGTCAGTTTTATTAATTTGTGTTCTTCTAAGAACTGTCCATTTCTTCTAAGTTATCTAATTCATCGGCATACATTTATTCAGAGTATACTCTTAACAATATTTTTCATTTCTTTAAGGTTGTTTGTGATGGCCCTTCTTTCATTCTTGATTTTAGTAATTTTTTTTTTTTCTGGGTCAATCTAGCTAAGTATCTGTCAATTTTGTTGATTTTTTTTAAAGAAAAACATGATTAGTTGATTTTCTCTATTGTTTTTATTCTATGTATTATTGTCTACTTTTAATATTAGTATTAATAGTTTATATTAATATTCTCTACTTTTAGTATTATCCCAGCTATCCTCTTCATCGATACCTTGTACTGCAAGTCATCCAGGCCGATGTCACTTGGAGAAATGTGGCTCACACTAGCAGTCATGTCCTATTACTATCAGTTTCTCAAAACAGTCATATAGCCATTTGCCCTAAATAAACGAAAGAACTAAGGGATAATGAGGGAGAACAAAATCACCATTTTTTTCGTGGCTTTTTCTCCAAGGCTTTTAGAATTCCTGTTTGGTTCCTTAACTTTATACTTGGAACCACCTGTTTTACAAACTGACTCAGCTAAGATCCAATACCAGGAATGCCAATACCAGAGATGCATATCATCTCTGTCCCTTGCCCATGGAAGATACTGATTATCTTATAATTTTTTCTAGGCTCATATGACCTTACAGCTCTCAACATAGGGAGACTCCACATAACCACTACCAACATCTATGGTGCAGGGGTTGTAACCCCATCATGTATACAATACAAACGCATATATATGTTAACCAAAGACATATACTAGACTTATTACATCAACACTGTTTGTAATAGCCTCACAGAGAAAAAACTACCAAATACTCATCAACAGTATTTTGAATAAATCAGCATGGTATCTTTACAAAACGGGTGACTATTATACAGCAATGAAAATGAAAGTTCTACAACTATGGTGGATAATATAAATGATCTTTACTAACATAACGCTAAACCAAAGAAGCCAAACATGAAATAATATATATTGTAGGATTCTACTATATATAGATTAAAACCATGCAAAATGAATCTGTGTTACTAGAATCCAGGATAGTTGTTACCCTTGGGAGGAAATTAGAATCATGAGGGTGGTTTCTGGGGGATGGATAATATCTGTTTTTTGATAAGAGGCTCAGTGTCACCCAGACTGTACTGAGTTTGTAAAAAATCTTCATCTGGTAGTCTTATGATGTAAGTATTTCTCTGTATTATATTTCAGCATCACTTTTTTTTTAACCAGTTTGGTTTACTCATCTCCTTAAGCAGATAGTGAACTTCTCCAGTTTTGGAACCATGTTTCTATTTCATTGAATGTCCTTTAGAATTAGGCCAGCGATGGAAACACAAAAGAAATATGTTTGCTTTACTTATTTGCTATTCCTACTCTACATTTCAAGTATTCCAGTCCCTGATGAAATCCCACTTTTTGGAATCTGGCATGTATCTGATTCTGTAATCTATCCTTTATCCACTCGGTACAATATCCCTGGAAAATTTTGTAACTTATTCCAAGCCAGACTAACTCCATGGTGTTCCTACTCACATTCTGGTTGCTATTTTTGATACTTCAACTTTCTTCCTTTGGTGTTAGACCTTGACAAATTGTAGGGTTAGGACTACTCCCTAGTAACCTAGGTTGGACAAATCAATCGGGAAAATGTGAAAGAAGAAAATTTATTGGCACAGAAGCTTGTAGTGTATCTAGAAATCATACCAGTCACACACTGTTCAGTCCTCAAACAGAAAAATGTTTAAGTACACTTAAATGCTACAAGGAGATCAAACCAGTCAATCCTAAAGGGAATCAGTCCTGAATATTCATTGGAAGGACTGATGCTGAAGCTGAAGTTCCAATACTTTGGCTATCTGATGCGAAAAGCTGACTTACTGGAAAAGTCCCTGAAGCTGGGAATGATTGGAGGCAGGAGGAGAAGGGGATGACAGAGGATGTGTTGGTTGGATGACATCACCAACTCGATGGACATGAGTTTTAACAAGCTCAGGGAGTTGGTGATGGACAAGGAAGCCTGGTGTGCTGCAGTCCATGGGGTCACAAAGAGTCGGGCACGACTAAGCAACTGAACTGACTGAAATGCTATAGATATTGCCATTTATATGTGTAGCTGGGCCACTTTCAGTAGCTTTTGAACTGGGGCTTCAATGTTTATGAGTGTAATGTGTTACCTTGGAGGTTGATACAACTATATGTAAGTTTAGGCCAAGCTCAGAGAAGTCCGTTTGGTCAGGTAATAAAGAATGAATTATGTTGTGATGACAAATAACCTCCAAATCTCACTGACTTTTATAATAAGCGGACTTCCTTGGTGGCTCGGACAGTAAAGCGTGTGCCTACAATGCGGGAAACCTGGGTTTGATTCCTGGGTTGGGAGGATCCCCTGGAGAAGGAAATGGCAACCCACTCCAGCATTTGTTTTTGTTCAAACTATATTCATTATACATCATCTATGGCTCTGCTCAACCTCATCTTCTATCTAGGACCCTAGCTGAAGGAATGATATTTTTCAGGGATATTCCTAGTCTTGTGGTAGAAAGAAGAGAGAATATTGTGTTATGGCTTTCTTCTCAGAAATGGCACATATCACGTCTGTTCATATTTAAGTGGCCAGAGCAAGCAACATAACCAAGCCCAACATCAACAGGGAAAGGATACATAATCCCTACATGTGGGAAAAGAGTATTTGTAGCAATAACTTACCATAGCAGTAACACTGAAAGGAAAAGGATATGATCCCTCCCTCTATTAACTTATAAACAAATGAGGATAATAATCACATTCCATATTTTTCTACTTTTGATTTAAGTTCTTATATTTTTAGCCTGAACAATTAGGGTGAGAACACGAACTAGACATTAGTTGAACAGAAACTATCTTTGTTACAACCTTCCTTTGACCTTTTCAGAGTCTTCTCTCCCACACCTCCACATAATGTGGAAAGATAGAGGCAGGTGTCTTTCTCAAAGCATCTGGTTGATGGAAATAGGCATGCGTTCACTGATGTACCTGGATCCATTTATAGAACTATCCTCATTGAGCACAGGTATGTTGTATGAAGAATAATAAAGATAATAGAAGACAGACCATTCTAGACTCTGCCCTCCACTTACAGAATGAATGAGCCAATTACTATTTTCTAAAAATGTCTAAAGATTGCCTTTGAGAAAAAAAAATGGAGGAGGGAAGGAAAAACAGAAAGAACACAAAGGATTTTTAGGGCAATAAAAATACTTTGTATGATATTATTAATATAATGGTGGATATAGGTTATCATAAGTTTGTCAAAATTCATAGAAATTACAACACCAAGGGTGAACCCTAAGGCACACTATGGACTCTGTTTGATAATGATGTTTCAATGTTGGTTCATCAGACACACCAATAATGTATACCAATCTGGTGGCAGGGGGCTGTTGACAGTGGAAGAGGCTATACATGTGTTGGGGACAGAGGGCAAATGGGAAATCTTTCTACCATCTGTTCAATTTTTCTGTGAACCTAAAACTGCTCTAAAAAATAAAGTTTATTAAAACATTATGGAAGTCTTCCTTATTCTTCAAAAGTCAGGAGACTGTAAAATCCCTAGAGACATGCTTCCTAAGTCATGGAAGTGGCTTTGCTCACAAGACAGCTGCCCTCTGCTCTGTCATAACAGAACTGGTCAGTACTGCATCCTCTAGGTAGTCCCTACAGGATGCAGATCACTGGACAGGTAAGCAGTGTTCAACAGAGAGAACTTCTAGTTATCTGGAGTAGATGAATTGAGCTGCAACTGTCCTGATTAAACAGATCAGGCACTACCTCAGAGCTGCACAAACAGCCAGGTGTCTAGATGAAGGGTGCTGAGTGAATCAGTTGAATTTCGTTTCCCCTTTGATTCCAAGCACAGGAAAGGTCTGTCACTGCTGTTTGTGCAAAAGAAAGAGAGGGTGGGGTTGAAGAAGGAAAAAAAGAGGCAATGCAGCACAAAGCCCATCCTTAAATTCCTCTGAAAGGAGGGTGGCGAATGAAGCGATGAGGAGGAGGGGGAAGATTAAAAAAACAAATGTGTGCCCGGGATCCATCTGGAAGCCAGATACTCAGTGTGTGGGCAAAAACCCTCTTCTGTTCCAGGTGCCGTCTCTGGTGGCTGTGCGGCTCAGTCTGCCCCTCCCTTTCCCCAAACCACAAGCCATTCCTACACCTCTGCAACTCCTCCAAGACACATAACTTAAAGTCTGAAAGAAGTTTTCTAGCAAAACCAACTAATATTATTTTCCCTACCTATTGTCTCATGAAGAGGATTTTAGATTACATAATCATGAGCTGTTGGACCATGAAGGGACTTGAGAGAGAAGTGTCATAGAAAAAAGGGATAATTGTCAGATATGAATTTCAATTCTGACTCCCACTCATGAGCTAAATAAACAAGTTAGTTAATTTCTCCAAAACTCAGTTTTCCTAATTTGTAAAATGGTGATGAAAACAATATAACCCTTATTCTTTATACATTCATCCATCTATCTGTTCATTTAACACATATCTATATAGTGCTTACGATGAACCGGACATCAACATATGACGTGTCCAGTACATACAGTAGAGACCCAAGGTATAGTTCTTGGCTTCACATGGTTCTTAGCTTCATGAAGCTTACAGTGTCTCTGCTGGAGAAGGCAGACATCAATGATGAATCACATGAATAAATTAATAAATGTGATGTGAAGTCAAAAGGATCTCTGGGGTAGTAGTATTAGGGCTGAGATATGAAGGATGAGTAGGAATTAGTGTAGTGAGGTACAGTAGCAATGGGACAAAGTGGTAGATTTGTCTACTTTGGGTAGAGGGAACAATTTGTTTGAAGGTGCTGAGGGATGACTGCTGCTGCTGCTAAGTCGCTTCAGTCGTGTCCGACTCTGTGCGACCCCATAGACGGCAGCCCACCAGGCTCCCCCGTCCCTGGGATTGTCCAGGCAAGAACACTGGAGTGGGTTGCCATTTCCTTCTCTAATTCATGAAAGTGAAAAGTGAAAGTGAAGTCGCTCAGTCGTGTCCGACTCTTCACGACCCCATGGACTACAGCCTACCAGGCTCCTCTGTCCACGGGATTTTCCAGGCAAGAGTACTGGAGTGGGTTGCTATTGCCTTTTCCAGAGGAATGAGTACATTTTCATAAACAACAAAAACAGCACAAAGAACATGAACAAAATGAAAATAGCACAGCCAGGTAGAGCTAAAAGGAAGAAAGGATGGATAGCAGACCATTTAATGTATTTTGAACATTATCTGAAGTGAACAGGGCAGCCAGAGAAGGGCTTTCAGCAGAGGAATGCCTATTAAATAATGTGTGTAAAACATCATTTTGACGGGTATTTCATAAGATGTTTCTGTGAAAAAATGCACAGAAAGTGTATTTGTGAAAACACACACATACACACACACAAATAGTCTCATTTCTTCATTTTTATGATGAGAAGTCATAAAACCTATCACATGATTTCAGAATGACTGAAGAGAATAAGAGTACGATCATTGTGAGTTGTGAAATGGGCTTCCTTGGTGGCTCAGCTGGTAAAGAATCTGCCTGCAATCAGGAGACCTGGGATCGATCCCTGGGTCAGGAAGACACCCTGGAGAAGGGAATGGCAACCCACTCCAGTATTCTTGCCTGGAAAATCCCATGGACAGAGAAGCCTGGTGGGCTATAGTTCATGGGGTTGCAGAGAGTCAGACATGACTGAGCAACTAACATTTCTTGAAGCAAGTTTTTATTTGGATTGATATTAAATAAGGAATCTACTGGGGTTTAAATAAATTGATGTTATTTAAGAAAAGATTATCTATTTGACTTTTAATCCAGGAATATTCTCCTTGGAATGGCCCAGGAGTCATGGCATTAGATCCATGGAGAAAATATAAACCTTGCTCAGGGCAATACCTTGTAGGTAGTTCACCAAATAAATCACAAGGTATCAAGATAAATTCAAATTTCAGATAATCAACAATCTTTTACTATAAGTATGTCCCAAATATTACAGAGAACATATTTATACTAAAAAAAATTTGTTATCTGAGATTCAAATTGGGCATCCTCGAATTTTATTTGCTTAATCTGACAACCTTACAGTCTATAGGGAGCATCAGTCATATCATTTGTAATACTATTATTTGTTGGTTCTCAACTTTTAGAATTGCTCTATAGGTGATACATCAAATATTTAATATTTATAGATCAGAATGTAAATTTTAACAATTTTTCATTGTTAAAAAAAAGGCATATGGAGTGGAGGGTGAGAAAATGGGTGAAGGAATTTTTTTTTTAAATGAAGGAAGGCATGCAAGACAGAAGATGGAGAGAGAGGAGAACAAGGAAAGGCAGAAGAATGGTGGTAAGGGTCTTTATTTTAAGTAGAAGGCAGTTGAGATACTGGTAGACGTTGATGTGCGTTGCCTTATCCATCTATTTCTGTGTTTTATGTGCCAGAAAAAGTTGTAGGAAATTTCATGTACCATACTTAACTTAAAGCATAAATACTGATTGCTTCTGAGTGGCCTTTTTTAAAAAAAATATATATATACTTTCAAAGTCTGGTTTGTACCACCTTAAGAAAGGAAGAGCACCCCCAACTTTATTAACTGCTGTCTAAAGTAGTTCACTGAAAGTCATCTTTATCCAATGCGGTTGGGACCAGTAGTTAACGTGTTGCTCAAAAAAGCCAGTTAAAGTGAGAAATCATAAAAAATGATATACACATAGCTTATGCATTTTATTATAATTTAAAACATGTGAATGACTATTTATGTGCCAATCTTTTGATGAGAGGCCAACACTTTTTCTTTGAGTATGAATCCTTGAGTATGAGTTCTGTGTCACCAAAAAGCAACATCTCTCATTTCCATTTATAGCTTCTATAAAATGTAATGAGAATTTAAGTATGTTTTTAAAGCAATCCGAGTGCAGAAGCCTGTGTTTCTAAAAAAATTTCCTTCACCTTACACACTGTCTTGCCTACAGCAACTTTTAAAATGATTTTACTGAATCTTTCCAAAGCATTCAATATAATTTCTTGCAGAAAAACCCAAACAACTGTTTCTTTGCATTCATATTCCATTGATTTTAATACTCTTTCATTACATTATAGAATTATATAACCAATAAGACAGGGATATACTGGGCAAACTTTTATAGTAGCATATAAAATCTACTACTACTGGTACTTTTTTTTTTTTTTAATTGAGGTGAAATTCACATTTTGCTTCCAAGGCAGTGGAAATAAAACAGTCAAATTATTTAGGCAAGTAAATCTTCTTAGAGGATATACTACTGGGAAGAAAAAAAAGAGATTAAACAATTTCTGAAGTCCAATTTCATTCAAAATGTCACCATAATATGTATACTGATATCATTATTCAGTTTCTCAAAATGTGACATTTTCTACTTTTCTAAAATTGTGGTACTTCCATAGAAGGATATTATACTTCTTTTGCAGCTTGATTATTTCTTCTTTCCTTTACTCCCTTAAGGGTGGCACAGGGGAAAGGGGAATAATCTATTTGTTTAAGAGCCTATGAAAGATAAGTGGCAGGTTATGCTGGAGATAAATTCTCAGAAAACTTATTATATCCTCAGTTCCTTCAAGAAATCTATTTTAATGAATGTGTAATCTTACTTTCCAGGCTAGTTCAGCCAGAATGCTGCAATAGAGAAAACATAATCACATTATGGAAAAAATGTTTCTATTTAGTTTTTTTCAGAATTGTAGCACTCCTGGCCTTATCCCTTCTCAATCAAGAAGGTCCATGTCCTAAAGCATAAAATTCCTTTTTGCTTCTAGAATTAAATTCAGTTTCATAGACCAGGCTAGTCCCAACTTTCTTAGCCATAAGTATAATGCTTTCCATTAATTTTTAGAATTCAAGTTTAAATTGGGCTGTTTTCCTTATGACTAACTTTCAGTAAAGCCAAATTTTTGCAAGTAACTTTTTAAAAAGCTTCTTATATGGATTTTCTGTTTTCAAATGTTTCTTTAAACCAAGAAAAGAGATTCATTGTTGAAATGATGGATTTTACTTTTTGTTAAAAAAGACAGAGTGCTCAGGGTGGGGTCTGGTCATTTCCTGCTTAAAAACACAACTATAAAGATCAGTCATGCGAAAGGCCTAAACAATCTGACAAGATCCCTTTAAAGGCAATAGCATATAAAGGTAATTCCCAACAGGGAGCTTAGGGAAAGGTAGCTGGGTTTAATTCACCCTTAATGAACAGTTTCTCCTACTGGTAACACTGCCTCAGTACAGGAGCCATCAGGGCAGGCCAGGACACTCCTCAGGAGAGCACGTTTCCTTGGCTAAAATGAATGGATCTTTTAAAGACTTAAAGGGCTCTAAGTCTGTTGAAATCCTATTATTCCTTACAAACCCAGATTAAAGGCTACCTCTTTCCTCGATTGAACAAGTCTGAATTGACTGCCCTTTTCTGAAATCCCATTGTATTTGCTTCATTTATTTTAGTTCACAGAGATTATACTTAAATTTTAGTTTTTAACAAATCTGACCTCTCCACTAGATTCTAAGCAATTTGAGGAAAGGATTCTGTATCATTTGCTAGTGTATCTCCAAGGCACTGTTCTAGGAACAAAGGATATAAGATAAAATAAAGATGCATTCATTCTTAAGATCATAGTGTAATGGAGGAGAGTATTCTCTAAATAAATGTTTGAAATACAACTTGCTAATGGTTATGTTAAAAGTGTGTACAAGGCATTATGGAAACAAAGAGGAGGGAAGAAACTTATTTTGTTTCAAGATTTAATAAAGCATTACAGTTTTACACATACACACTATCTTAGCTAATCAAATGCACGAACTTCCAATCCTAAAATGCACCTATTTATACATAGAAACTTGAGGTCTACATTTGACATATTTTTAAGTTGTCTGAAGAGCCCTCTACTATCCTTTTCTAGAAAGTACTACTTAACTCCCACTTCAGACCATATTTGTTATTTCTGACCCCATCATTTAGCAGTAGGTGACTAACCCAGGAGAAGGATCTACCTCAAGGTGGACTAATCCAACAGGGAGTCGCAAATGTTGTGTTGCACTGGATCCATCATACCTACCAACACTTCTCATCTTATGCTAGTCTAGGTAAAACCATCGTATGCATAGCATTAAACCTGTACTGAATAAAAAATCACACCCTGGAAATGAACTTTGTTAAATAAGTCAATAAGACCAATATCAAAACTTACTGTGCCAGTATACTTACGGTCAATTAATTTATGACAAAGGAAGCAAGAATACGCAATGGATAAAAGATGGTCTCTTCAACAAGTGCTGCTGGGAAAACTGGACAGCTACAATTAAAAGAATGAAATTAGAACATTCTCTAACACCACATACAAAAATAAACTCAAAATGGATTAAAGACCTAAACATGAGCACGGAAACCATAAAACTCGTAAAGGAAAACGAGGCAGAACACTCTTTCGCATACATTGCAGCAATAGTTTTTTTTGGCTCTGTCTCCTAAAGTTCAGTTCAGTTTGGTCACGCAGTGATGTCTGACTCTTTGAGACCCCATGGACTGTAGAACACCAGGCCTCCCCGTCCATCACCAACTCCTGGAGTTCACCCAAACTCACGTCCATTGAGTTGGTGATGCCATCCAACCATCTCATCCTCTGTCGTCCCCTTCTCCTCCTGCCTTCAATCTTCCCAGCATCAGGGTCTTTTCAAATGAGTCAGTTCTTCACATTAGGTGGCCAAAGTATTGGAGTTTCAGCTTCAACATCAGTCCTTCCAATGAACACTCAGGACTGATCTCCTTTAGAATGGACTGGTTGGATCTCCTTGAAGTCCAAGGGACTCTCAAGAGCCTTCTCCAACACCACAGTTCAAAAGCATCAATTCTTCAGAGCTCAGCTTTCTTTAGAGTCCAACTCTCACATCCATACATGACCACTGGAAAAACCATAGCCTTGACTAGACGGACCTTTGTTGGCAAAGTAACGTCTCTGCTTTTTAATATGCTGTCTAGCTTGGTCATAACTTTTCTTCCAGGGAGTAAGTGTCTTCTTATTTCATTGCTGCAGTCACCATCTGCAGTGATTTTGGAGCCCCCAAAAATAAAGTCAGCCACTGTTTCCCCCTCTGTTTGCCATGAAGTGATGGGACCGGATGCCGTGACTTTAGTTTTCTGAATGTTGAGCTTTAAGCGAACTTTTTCACTCTCTCTCTTTCACTTTCCTCAAGAGGCTCTTTAGTTCTTCTTCACTTTCTGCTGTAAAGGTGGTATCATCTGCATATCTGAAGTTATTGATATTTCTCCCGGCAATCTTGATTTCAGCTCGTGTTTTATCCAGCCTAGCATTTCTCATGATGTACTCTGCATAGAAGTTAAATAAGCAGGGTGACAATATACAGCCTTGACGTATTCCTTTCCCAATTTGGAACCAGTCTGTTGTTCCATGTCTAGTTCTAACTGTTGCTTCCTGACCTGCATACAGATTTCTCAAGAGGGAGGTCAGGTGGTCTGGTATTCCCATCTCTTTCAGGATTTTCCACAGTTTATTGTGATCCACATGGTCAAAGGCTTTGGCATAGTCAATAAAGCAGAGAAAAGGAATTAAAAGCAAAAATAAACAAATGGGGCCTAATTAAACTTAAAAGCTTTTGCATAGCAAAGGAACCCATTGACAAATTGACAACTTACTGAATGGGAAAAAAATATTTGCAAATAATATGACAAGTAATGGATTAATATCCAAAATATATAAACAGTTCATATAGTTCAACATCAAAAAATGGGCAGAAGACCTGAATAGAAATTTTTCAAAGAGGATATGCAGATGACCAACAGGCACATGAAAAGATGTTCAACACTGCTAATCAAGGAAATATAAATCAAATCAAATATAAATCAAAACTTTTCAGAATGGCCTTCATCACAAAGAACACAAATGACAAATACTGACAAGGATGTGGAAAAAAGGGGTTGGTGCAGCCACTGTAGAAAATAGTATGGGGATTTCTAAAAAAACTAAAAATAGTACTACCATACAACCCAGCAATTCCACTCCTGAGTATATATCTAAAAAAGCCAAAAATACTAATTAGAAAAGATACACACACCCCAACGTTTCTAGTGGCATTTTTTACAACTGCCAAGATATGGAAGCAAGTTAAGTGTTCATCAACAGATGAATGGATAAATAAAATGTGGTGCATATATATATATGCACATATATATAATATATATGTTATACATATATATGTTATATATAATATTATATATGTGTTTGTGTGTATATTTATATATACACACATCAATATTATATAAACACACATAAAATATATATTTATATATACACACATACAATGGAATACTACTGAGTCATAAAGAAGAATGAAATTTTGCCAGTTGCAGCCATATGGATGGACTGGGAGGGTATTATGGTAAATGGAATAAGTCAGACAGAGAAAGACAAGTACTGTTTGGTTTCACTTATCTGTGGGATCTAAAAAATCAAACAAATGAATGAATTTACAAAATAGAAACAGACCCACAGATATAAAGAACAAACTAGTGGTTAGCACTAGGGCTTCCCAGGTGGTTCAGTTGGTAAAGAAGCTGCCTGCAATGCAGGAGACCTGGGTTGGTCCCTGGGTTGGAAAGATCCCCTGGAGGAGGGCATGGCAACCCACTCCAGTATTCTTGCCTGGAGAATCCCCATGTACAGAGGAGCCTGGTGGGCTACAGTCTATGGAATTGTAAAGAGTTGGACATGACTGAGCGACTGAGCACAGCACAGTGGTTAGCAGTGGGGAAACAGGAGGGGGAGGAACAATAAAGGGATAGGAGGTTAAGAGGTATAAATTATTATGAATAAAATAAGCTACTAGGATATATTGTTCCACACAGGGAATATAGCCAATATTTTATATCATCAATATTTTATATTATTACTATCATATATAGCCAATATTTTATTTTATAACTATAATAGGAGTATAACCTTTAGTAATTGTGAATCACCATATTGTACACCTGTAACTTACATAACTTACTATAGCCTGCCAGACTCCTCTGTCCATGGAATTCTCTAGGCAAGAATATTGGAGTAGGTAGCCATTCCCTTCTCCAGGGGATCTTCCTAACCCAAGGATCGAACCCAGGTCTCCTGCATTGCAGGCAGATTCTTTACCGTGTGAGCCACCAGGGAAGCCCAACTTACATAATACAGTACATCAACTATACTTCAATTTTTAAAAAAGAGTGAAAAAAAACAAACCAAAAAACCCAAGAAACATTACTGGGGAAAGTCCTTATTGAAAACTTGTTTATCAGTGGCTATCATTGAGTCAATAAAGGATAAATGAGATATAGTCCCTTCCATTCTAGACATTCATGTAGAGAAATAATTACAATACATGGAAAGCTAGCAGGCAGCAACAGCAGCAGAGTGGTCTAGCTCTGCTTAGGATGTGACCCTCTGGCTCTGTGCCACTCTGAGATTTGTCATCTCCTAGACACAATTAAAAAGCAGGAAAATGTTTTAAACAAGATTTTGGTGTTTTCCCCGCTCATCAAAGTATGGTAAAAGAAATCTGCTTAATGTCAATGCACACTAGATTCCACAGTCAGATATACTGTAACCTTTCTGTGTGTGTGTGTTGTTGTTTCCCCCCACCCTTCTCTTCTCTATTTTGGGTTATTGAGCAGAAGCTGACTAGCTCCAGTCTGTTCTTTCAGCCTGAAAACCCAGTCCTTCAGGGTTGCCAGACCTAAGGGACAGATCTCCAACATGGAAACTCTTGAAGGGGGTGGCATCACTCATTGAGGGGTCCTCAGTTGGGAAACTCAGGGATGACAGAATCCTTTCCTGGTTTCTATTCCTCCATTTGCCCTGTTTTATGGGAATAGGAGACTCACTGAGGCAGCTGGGGTATGTGTGTTAGCAGCTAACAGGGGCAAAAACTGGCACTGAAAGGAACTACTTCCAGGGAGCAGATCCTATTTCCACCATTACCACTTTCCTAGGACTTATTCAGCACCCAGGCTCTGGGAAGATTTATGAGCTGCTTAAGACATTCATGTTTACTTACTGCTGATCATTGGAAATTCAAGGGTGAGAACTGGATTGTTAGTAGTCAGGGAGCCCTCTGTTCCAGGCCCGTGGGCTCTGTACACCCCCTTAGGTTTATCTCTCTATGCTTTGCTTCACAGCTCCCCCTGAGGCACATGCCACAGATTTCCTCCTGGGCTTTACTTGAATTGGCCAAAATTTCGTAAATGTGCAACAGATTGGGAGAGCTAGAAAATAATCAAATAACCGGGACAAGAACTCATATTTGTGAAGTAGTTTACGGTTTACAAGGTACATTCACATACATTATCACCTAGTTCATTTGTTCATTCATCCATTCATGCATTCCTACCTCATATATTTACCAGACACCAAATGTGTGCCAAGAGTTGAATCTTGCCCCTATATTCTACCAAATAGAAAATACTGCTTAATTTCTGCAGGCCTGTGTTTAATTCTGTAAAATCTATTTATTTAACACTTTTGAAACAACTACACTGTGCAAAGCATTACATCTGGTATAAAGAGTAGTTAATACGCGTGAAAAATATAAAAATCAATAAATTGGGGTAAAGACAATAAAGACATGATCTAGTGAAGGAAGTGGATGTTATACAAACAAAACAAGAAATGCAATGGGGTGGGGAGAAGGAAGGGAATTAAATAAGGAATCCAAGCTCCTAGGTGTCAAACTGAAATGAAGCTTGAAGTTGAGGTGCAGTGGTACCAATTTTCAATTCTGACTAGGAAACACAAGCAGCATTGTGCTATGCTTAGTCACACAGTCGTGTTCAACTCTTTGAGAACCCATGGACTCTTTGTCTATGGGGATTCTCCAGGCAAGAATACTGGAGTCGGTTGCCATGCCCTCCTCCAGGGGATCTTCCCGACCCAGGAATCGAGCCCTGGTCTCCCGAATTGCAAGCAGATTTTTAAAGTCTGAGCCACCAGGGAAGCCTAATAATACTGAGGTGGGTAGCCTATCCCTTCGGAGAGGGCGGTGGCACCCCACTCCAGTACTCTTGCCTGGAGAACCCCATGGTCGGAGGAGCCTGGTGGGCTGCAGTCCATGGTGTCGCGAGGAGTCGGGCACGACTGATGGACTTCGCTTTCATTTTTCGCTTTCATGCATTGGAGAAGGACATGGCAACCCACTCCAGTGTTCTTGCCTGGAGAGTCCCAGGGACGGGGGGAGCCTGGTGGGCTTCCATCTCTGGGGTCGCACAGAGTCAGACACGACAGGAGCGACTTAGCAGCAGCAGCAGCAGCCTATGCCTTCTCCAGGGGATCTTCCCCACCCAGGAATCGAACCAGGGTCTCCTGCATTGCTGGTGGATTCTTCACCAGCAGAGCCACCAGGGAAGCCCCACAAGCAGCATTAATACCATCCAAGTCTAGAGTAAAGAGAGTTATACAAAAGAGCTTCTTTAAATATGAAGTGTTGGAGTAGAATAATGGTTATTAAAAATGGACTCCAAGTGAACTAGTGGTATTTTGTTTTCCTTTTGCTACATACTACAACAGCTTTGCTGTTTTCCTTTATTCACTTTGAACTTCAGGAGTAAGCTATAATTTGAACAAGGATTCCAAAGTTAAAAGAGGAAAGAAAAAAAAAAAAAGCACACAAATTAAAATCTAATTATGAACCTTAAAAAAAAAAAAAAACTATTGGAATAGCTGGCCTCTAACATCTTCTGGCTCTGTTTGTTACCACTACGTTAGCACATCCTTGGAATATTTAGATTTTAATAAGAAAAAAAATACACGAACAAAAAATTTGTAATGAAATTTCAGACATCATGCCAGAAAAGATACGGGGGAGGAGAGGGGCTGCTGAAAACGTCAAATCCCTTCCTCCAAACAACCAGCCTTGTGGTCCAGGTGTATTCAATCCTGACCCCAATTTTACGCATTTAACAGTTTTTAATGGTATAAAGATACATTGAGATATGCCTTACCTTAGATAGATCTTTAACTTCTCTTAAGTTTCAAAATTCCTTGCATCACCTGCTCTGGATAAGGCACTGAGAAATTTTGGAAACACAAACGTGTGCATTTAGGAACCTCCAGGTTCAGCCTTTCTGCATCCGGGAACTTAGAACACTATGACTCATGGGAAGTCAGGTATTTCCGGTAGGGCTGCGGCCTTCAATACTTCGGCCCGCAGATGCTCCAAGCAAGGTGCCCGAGGGCAGTCTTCCTTCAGAAGCTGTGTCTGCTACAGACCCCGTGTGTGCACTCCAGCGTTTTAAAGGTTTTGGGAGGTATGAATTGGAACTTTATCAGACGTAGCATATGAATAATTCATTTATGGAGCCATCAGAACCTCATGGAGTTTAAGCGTGGACCTCTAACTCTCAGAGCAGGGAGCCTCCCGAGCCACGACTGCAGGCTGCATGCTGAATACCAGCTGGTAAGTTTGTTTCCAAATTAGACGCTAGACTTCAAGGTCTTCTTCTTGGGGTCCATACTGAATTGATGTGCCCCAGGAAGGGTTTCCAAGGGACTTAGGGCCCAGGTTTGTGATGCCAGTAAGGAAAATTGAGTTTGGTGTCAGTGGGATAGGCTTTTATTCAATGGTCAGAGAATGGAGAAGGGGAGTTTATACTCTAAAGGCACCTTCTGGAAGGGAGGAAAGTGTGCGTCACCAGAAAGTGGGAAAGAGGGCGGAGAGGGCCAGGAGCAGCTGGCCAAGAGCGGTGCCTCAGGCTCCTTTGCACCAGGCACAAATTATGCCTAGCAGAGTACAAGTCCCCCCTTTTTGGCAGAGGTCTTAGCATGGTGGGAATTAGAGGTACCTTTAGATGCCAACAGGTTTCATATGTGGTTCCTGTGGTCAAGTCATAGCAGGTTTAGTCTGGTTTTTTGGTGCTGCCTTTTGTGGTATCCTGTTAACTGAACACAATTAGCCTGCGTGGTTAAAAACATTGCTGCACCTGGGGCCTAGCAAGGGTTAACAGTTCAGTCCTGAACCTTTTAAAATAAGGGAAATGTTTACTCTCTGGATTCAAGTTTGGTCTCATTTTCTTGTTCTACATGGTTTTTCTGGGAGAATGTATGTACATTTTGACAGTTACCAAGTTCTGAACCTTTGACAACCAATAGAAATCTTCATCTGGATGTCCCACAAGTATGCAAATTCAAATGCACAGAAATTTAATATCCGCTTTTTTCCAATGCAGACCGTGTCTCACTCTCCTTTAGAGATGAAACATTAGTCTTTAGAGGTAGAAATATCTTCCTCCTCCGCCCACTCCGGCCCATCTGTTTAGGCAATAAGACCTATGAAGTGTACCTCAGAAATGTCTCTGAAATCGTCCTCTTTACTTTATTCATTACTTAAATTTTTTGAGCACCAAGGTGTTCAGTTATATATCCTTATCATGCTTTATAGAAGGTACTTCATAAAGGTTTTTTTAAGTTAATTTAAGAGCTGTACCCTCAGAATTTTCTTTTCTGTGGTTACCCACTATCACCACTAAAAAAAGAGGGAGAAGAGAAGCAGCAGAAAAGCAGGATTTTCCTTTGGCTAAACATCACTTTGGAGAACAGGTAGGAGGCTCAAGAACTGGGGAAAGATTTTTTTAAGGTCTAAATTGAACAACGTTTCCTTATGAAAGCCTGAATATTACAAATGGGGACCACTGAGAAGGCAATGGCACCCCACTCCAGTACTCTTGCCTGGAAAATCCCATGGACGGAGGAGCCTGGTAGGCTGTAGTCCATGGGGTTGCTACAGTCGGACACGGTTGAGCATCTTCACTTTCACTTTTCACTTTCATGCATTGGAGAAGGAAGTGGCAACCCACTCCAGTGTTCTTGCCTGGAGAATCCCAGGGACAGGGAAGCCTGGTGGGCTGCCGTCTATGGGGTCGCACAGAGTCGGACACGACTGAAGCGACTTAGCAGCAGCAGCAGTATGTCTGGAGTGATTAGAGAGTTGGTTTGTATAGAGACTTCTTATTTCTCGGGACTGTAAGAGGATGTATTTTCAGTCAAAAGAGTTTCCCCTGCTCAGTATTTCAATTTGAAAAAGTTATTTGTTTGAAGATTTTGATGTGCATGTGTGTTTATCAGAGAGAGTGGGGAGGGGAGGGAAGGAGAGAGGGAGAAAGTAAAGTATGAATGAGCATGTGATTTTTTCCACTTTTAACAGATTCGTGAGTATATTTGCAAATCTCTTCTGTATTATGATTTTGCATATTGTTTCCTTGTGTTTATGTGGGTGTGTTTATTTTATGTGGGAGTGAACTATATAAAAATGTGTGGTTTTCCTGTGAGAAATAATTCAATAGAGTAATGTGTATACGTGCATGTAGGTAGTAGACCAATTAGACTCTAAAATCACTGCAGATAGTAACTGCAGCCTTGAAATTAAAAGACATTTGCTACTTGGAAGAAAAGCTATGACCAACCTAGACAGCATATTAAAAAGCAGAGACATTACTTTACCAACAAAGGTCTGTCTAATCAAAGCTAGTCGTCATGTATGGATGTGAGAGTTGGACTGTGAAGAAAGCTGAGCACCGAAGAATGGATGCTTTTGAACTGTGGTGAAGACTCTTGAGAGTCCCATGGACTGCAAGGAGATCCAACCAGTCCATTCTGAGGGAGATAAGCCCTGTGTGTTCTTTGGAAGGAATGATGCTAAAGCTGAAACTCCAGTACTTTGGCCACCTCATGCGAAGAGTTGACTCATTCGAAAAGACTCTGATGATGGGAGGGATTGGGGGCAGGAGGAAAGGGGGACGACAGAGGATGAGATGGCTGGATGGCATCACCGACTTGATGGACGTGAGTTTGAGTGAACTCTGGGAGTTGGTGATGGACAGTGAGGCCTAGTATGCTGCAATTCATGGGGTCGCAAGGAGTCAGACACGACTGAGCGACTGAACTGAACTGAACTGAACTGAGTCAAAGCTATGGTTTTTCCAGTAGTCATTTATGGATGTGAGAGTTGAACTATAAAGAAAGCTGAGCACCAAAGAATTGCTGCTTTTGAACTGTGGTGCTGGAGAAGATTCTTGAGAGTCCCTTGGACTGCAAAGAGATCCAACCAGTCAATACTACAGGAAATCAGTCCTGAATATTCATTGGAAGGACTGATGTTGAAGCTGAAACTCCAATACTTTGGCTACGTGATGCGAAGAACTGACTCCTTGAAAAGACCCTGATGCTAAAAAAATTGAAGGCAGGAGGAGAAAGGGATGACAGATGATGAAATGGTTGGATGGCATCACTAGTTCGATAGATATGAATTTGAGCAAGCTTCAGGAGTTGATGATGGACAGGGAGTCCTGACATGCTACAGTCCATGAAGTTGAAAAGAGTTGAACATGACTGAGTAACTGAACTGTGAGATATTGTAAATTTTGAAAGCATATTTATAAACAGATCAGATTCTATAATTATATTAAATTTCAACATGTATTAATTATCTCAATAAGGATTTATGAATGAACAACTTTTAGAAGTAATAGATATTATACCTATACAATACTGTATGCATAAATCTTTGCTTTCTTTTCTTTCAAAATTGTGAATTTTGCAGAAAGTATCATACACAGAAATTACAGAAGCTAGAGAAGGTGCCAAAAGAATGACTTCCATAGCATCTTGATTCTTTGGGTGGGATTTGGGCAGGGTGTTCTGTAAGAATTGATGACTCTTGTCCTACATGTGCAACAGTGACCGAGCCCATCTCTTTGTTCCTCCTTGTACTTCTAAAATGAGTTAATGACAATGAGAAAGCATTTGAACTAGTGACCATCAGGACTGAAGGCTGAGGTGAGTCTCTAACAATGCCTAAAAGAGAGGGAAGCAGGCTTTCAAGTCATTTTGAAACTGGGTCTAAATCACAGCTCTACTGCTTCCCAGCTGTGTGGCTATGAGTACCTGACTCCACTTCTTCAAGTCTTAGTTTCCTCATCTATTCAATGAGGTTAATAACACCTACCTCACCTTTCAGGGTGGTTGTAAGTAAAATGCTCTGTATGGTGTCTGGCAGAGAGGTTAGAGTTCAGGAAATACTGTTGCCCTTATCAAAAGAAGTGATCAAAATATCAAGTAATGGCCTTGAAAGAGAAGTGCTCACTTTTCATTCCTCTGAGATCAGCTAGGTATGAAGCCAGGTGTGAAGATTCTGAGCTGGATTGGCTGGGAGGTGATTGAGAAATACATTAAACCAGGTTGGCTGAGAATATTATTTTCCAGGGACCATAGCCCTGTGCATGGTAGACAGTGGAGAGGTACTTTAGTTATACTGTGCCCACCTCCCTGAAGCTTCCCAGGATCCAGCCTTCTGCCTTCATTGCCAGAACTCAACCCAGTCAGGAGTTGGAGCGGAAAGTCTGTGCTTCCTCCCCCCCTTTTAGGGCACACCTAAAAGAAAAGGGATTTGAGCAGAAGCATTGCATTGTAATGGAAAAGGAAATGGCAGCCCACTCCAGGGCTTTTTTCTTGTTTTCTCTACTGGAAAACCCCATGGACAGAGGAGCCTGGCAAGCTACAGTCCATGGGGTCGCAAAAGAGTCTGACATGACTTAGCAACTAAACAACAGTTGCATTGTGAATAGGCTGCCCATGCGTCTTAGTAAAGAGTAGGTTTTATTTAGAGCAAACAAAAGAAAACTTGCATGAGACAAAGTAAGAATGTGTGTGAGCTGAGTCTGGGATTCAGCAAGTATCTTGATTCCTGCAAAATGGAGCCAGTGTGAGCTCAGCATGGTACTTAAGGCCAGTATCATATTTAATCAATTGAATCATTAATTACTTTGAGAAGCATGAACACTTAATTTCTAGTTCATGTGTAGTTTAAAAGGGGGAATGCAGTCCATATGGTTCTGATTCAATTACACTTATATCATCAAAATAGATTGTCTTTTTTTTTTTTTTTAAGTGATATCTTGGCCAAGAAATTCAATGAGTCTTTTAAACAAGCGGTTTAAGCCTTATTTCTTTAAAACAGGAAGTCATATTTGACTTCGGTTAAGCCATTTCCTCTGGATAAGTTTTAGGAATGGCTAAGTTTTGGACACTTGCAAATCCTAAGTTGGTTTCAGTCATGCAGAAACTGGGTTTTGAACTTTAGAGCAAACTCTCAGACCCTCGGAGTGGTGACCATGTTGCTCAACAGTTAAGCTCTTTGCAAATAACCTCCTGCTGTGCATAATGATATATTCTAGAAAAGCTCTGATTCTTTCTTGCTTGCTTTCTTTTCTGCCTGCCTACTGCTCAGTCTCAGTCACATCCCTACCAGTTGGTCATTTTAATTCCACTAGTCACTTGAACTGTAAAAGCCTCATATTTTTAATGCTCTGCTCTAAGGTTCTTTTCAGTTTGAAAATGCAGGGTTTCTGTAGCTCTATAATCAGTACACATTTAGAACCATGCTGTCAAGGTACGATTTCAAATTTAGGTTAAAATACTAGAACTCAGTAGCTATTCTCTACTAGGACACATTAGCTGTTTGACCTTGGGAAAATAATTAAAACTCTAGGTCTGAATTGTATCATCTGTAGTTATCTGAGATGTAATGAAGGGCCCACCACAGTATCCAGCTCAAAGTAATCACATGTATATTTATTCCTTTGTTTTCTCCTTCCTTTCTCTTCCTATCTTTCTCTCTCTTTTTTTTTTCTCTTCACTTCTTTCCCTTTTTTTCCCTTCTTCTGGTCTTCCCGTCATACTTTTATCTTTTTATAATGTGGTGAAGATTTTTACTGTCTTATACCATTTTTTTCCAAAAGATTCATATGTGTGATTTCATCTCCTGTAGTTGGTGAGCTGTTAGAGGATTGAACAATTACTTCTGTTTGATCATCTCTGCATTGCCTCATCAAGGGTCCCGAGGATGGTCATTCCTAGGTTAGTGCTATGACTGGGCTGGCCTTAATGATTTTGACAGCTGTTCATACTTATAGACAGGTAGATTCTGTGAAAGAGCTCATCTTTTTACTGCCTTGTTCAACTTATAGTTATCGCATCACTTTACTTAATCCATACAACATGGATTCTTGGTGTTTTGAAGCTATCACATCACTTTAATCCATAAAACATGATTTCTTGGTGCTGGTGAGATTCTGTACTTCTTAGGGTAAATTTATATTCTTTGAGAAAAGGTCATGCAAAGACCTGAATATATTTTTAACTAAAACACTGCTAATGAAATTTAAATCCCAAGAAAATCAGAAAATTGAGGGTCAGACATGAGCCCAATGAAGCAAGACTTATTGCCCTTCCATGAATACTCTACAAATCATTTTGAGACTATATTTAGGCTGTAAAATTTAGACCTTCTAATGCCTGGATTATTTAAAGATGTATTGATTCTTACAAAATGTGAATCAGGACACTCTTTAGGGATTAAATTTAATAAAAATGTCTTTTTTCCCTTTTAGCAGTTCCTGTACCTGTATGATAAAAAACATTTCAACTGCACTTTCCTGCCAGATAAACTGTCTAGTTCAGAATTCAGCATTTTAGGCTCTTCATGTAAATAGTGCCTCTAAGAGTAATGCTTCTCAAACTTTAATGTACCTGTAAATAAACTGAAGATCTTTCTAAAATATAGGTTCTGATTCAGCGGGTCCAGGATAGGCCTTAAGATTTCTGCATTTCTAGTAAGTTCCTAGGTGACTGCTGAGGCCACTGGTCTACTGACCATACTTTAAGTGTAATAGCTAAGTCTTAGATAACTAAGCATTTGGATCAACTTGTATCTCAAATTACACACTTCATGATAAGTGTTCCTGTGAGCTTTCATGAAAATATGGACCTTAATATCTCTTTATAGATTGGAAAGATGGTAGCCTATGGTCTTGCTTGCTTTGGGAGAATTTTTTAAAGAATCTGTAAGATCATCAGAGCCTATAAAACCATAATCTTAGAACTTAAGTATATTTCTCTTTGGACTTTGCTTTATATATGTTTAGTGCTTTAGAAAAGGTCTCAGCTGCCAAAGTTTTGCCACCTCCTTATCTATATTTCTGCTGAGCCATAATGGTGCAGCTGATGGATCCTCAACTTATCCAAGGGTTATGAAGTCAGATTATGCTGTATATTAGATCACCAGCTCTACCTAATGGTGCGTGTACACAAATCCTGTTTAGGTTATGATTTTATCCAGGATATTTTAGTAGGAGATGATGAGAGTAATATAGAAAGTTTACAAGCTTTGGTCAAGGAGCCCCACATGTCTGTGTTTCAGTACCCTTCTCTGTAAAATGGGTAATAGAAATTTGCAGGGTTGTTATAAGAATTAGAGATAATTTTAGAGTGCCTGCTAGAATGAATGGTAGGTATTACTATTGACATTAGTTATATTTGTCATTCAGCATACCTGATACAATTGTCCAAGATAACTGGGGACAGTGGTGAACCTGTTTGTTATTCAGATCTAATTCACTGTATAGATCTGGCTAGAATAAAGATAGTGAATTCTGGTATTGAAACTTAAATAGTTTATTGTGTCAGTGCTCTCATTACAATTGCATTTAAGATCATTCAGTATAATATATCGATATTAACTAGGGCTTTAAAAAGCCACATTAAAGTTGAATGATAACCAATAAAAGTAGTTCATATAATTGTGTTTTGTAATTGGTGAATATGTTTCTAAAATATGCTTCTAACACTCTTACCAGATGAAAGTAGGTAAAGGTTATTTGATGGGCATTTTAGCCCCTTCTCAAAACACATTTTAAAGCTGTTGTTCAGTTGCTAAGTCATGTCTGACTCTTTAGAACCCCATGGTCATGCAGCACACCAGCCTCCTCTGTCCTCCAGTATCTCTCAGAGTTTCTCAAATTCATGTCTATTGAATCAGTGATGCTATCTAACAATCTCATCCCCTGTAACCCCCTTTTCCTTTTGCCTTCAATCTTTCCCAGCATCAGGGTCTTTTCCAGTGAGGTAGCTCCTTGCATCAGGAAGCCAAAGTATTGGAGCTTCAGCAACAGTTCTTCTGATGAACATTCAGGGGTGATTTCCTATAGGATTTACTGGTTTGATCTCCTTGCTTTCCAAGCATAGGAAATAAACAGAACTCATGGCAGCTGGCATGCTGCTGCTGCTGCTGCTGCTGCTGCGGCTAAGTCGCTTCAGTCGTGTCTGACTCTGTGCGACCCCACAGATGGCAGCCCACCAGGCTCCCCCGTCCCTGGGATTCTCCAGGCAAGAACACTGGAGTGGGTTGCCATTTCCTTCTCCAATGAATGAAAGTGAAAAGTGAAAGTGAAGTCGCTCAGTCATGTCTGACTCTTTGCAACCCATGGACTGCAGCCTATCAGGCTCCTCCGTCCATAACGCTTCCTAATCAGATTTGGAGGCATAGCATAGTCCACAAGGGAGTCTGCCCCATTAGTTCTGCCTTATTTAATTTCCCCCGAAGTTTTCAAAGGTAAGAAGGACATCCTGGTGCTTTCCTTAGCTCTCTCAACAAGGCCATACTGGGAAAACTGAAGCTTTGTTCACTGTGTTATCTGTTTTGTTTTTTACTTTCCCATAACTTTCTTCTCCATCTGATGCAGGAGAGGAGTGCATGCTCCTTCATTGATCCATGCTTGTGCAAAAGCCCTGAGGTCCACTTAAAGAGATTAAGAGGCAGTAAATAAAATGAGTGGACTGGACATTAAATCACTTGGTGCCTAGCAGAAGCAGATGTACTGGAAGACTGGATAAGCTTGTATGCTTGTATCCATAAGGCTACTCAACACCTTTACCTTGTGTAAAAGACAGTTGTAATTGGAGAAGGGCTTTCCTCCAAGCAAGCTCCAGGAGAGCAGGAAGGACAGGGAAGGCTGGCATGCTGCAGTCCATGGTGTCCCAAAGAGTCGGACATGACTGAGCGACTGAACACAATTTCCTGCTCTTTGCCCCCTTCTCTGCCTCCTGCTGTGTTTTCACAAGTACAGTGATGTTTCTGAGAAGTAAAGCATGCTCTTCCATGCCCTGTACTTACCCAACCTTTCATAGTCTTTATCTACATTTTCTCTCATTTTTTCCCAAGGGTTTTATTTGGGAGATGTTCTTCATTTATTTAGTTCAACATTGACAAAATGAAGAAGGAAAAGAGCTGTAAACTTAACTTTTTGTATTTTAGTTTTAGGAGTTATCAGATCAAGCTATTACATTGTCTCTACAGCCTCATTTGTCATCCTAGCCTGTCTATGTGCACACCTTTGTACACAAGCAAGTTCGCTTATGTAAAAGTGTATAAATGACTTTGATGCTTGTTTATATTGCAGATTGCCCCATTTATATTTAGGCAAGCAGACAGCATATGCATGGTATATATTTGTAAATGGTTTGATGTACACATTTGCAGGTAGCTTATGTTGCTTGGTATGTCCTGTTAATTGGAGAATTTGTAGACTGTGGTATCTGAGTTGGAAGGGTCCACAAAGACAATCTTTTTAAAAAATGACTCATTTGATGCTTGAACCCTCTGTATGACTTTCTTATCCTAGTGTTTACCAGCCTTGACTTGAATACCTCAGTTGTCAGGAAGCTTCCTAACTTTCCAAATTGCCTATATCATCTTCAGTTGTATTTCTTCTCTTGGTCTGTGTGTTACACATGTGGATATATTTCATAGCTGCCTATATCAGAGGTGGGGTCCTGTCTATGGCATGTGTAAATGATAGCAGTCAGGGTTCTTTCCATGAGAATCTGGGCATCACAAGCAAGTTGTACCCAGACCAATCCTCTCTCCCTATGCAAAGAGCCCTCTTGGGGTCTGTATACCTAGTGTGTGAGTCTCTAATGCTGAACACTGCTAGTCCTTATGGGTTTCTCTCAGCTTCGTGGGAGACTTTCTTAACTGCACACTCAGAGTAGCTTCCTGCTCACCTGCAGTACTCTTTCAGCAAACAGAGAGAATTTAGGTTCTTCAAATCCCTTGGGCCTTGGGGTGAACCCACACCCACAGTTGGGATGGCTTCCATTAACTAAAATACTCACACTTGTTTTTGACAACAGTTCTCAGGTTAAATTTCACCAATTGCTATTTTGGGTAGGAAACTATGGCAGAAATGTCTCCAGATTCCACGTGGCTGTAATGCCTCCTTAAAGCCACCTTTCAGCATGCTCCATTTGCTGTGCTTTCAAGGACTCAGCTGTGATGGTGTCTTCATAAGATTCAACCCCAAAAGGCAAGTGGGGGACCTGAGAAGGGCTTTTGAGAAGAAGCCCCCTGGGGCAGGCCACTCTAGGAATCTCCCTTGCCTGAGATGACTCATTCTTTGATATTTTGAAGCAACAGCAAGGGGTGGCTTCCAAGTGTCTGTCTGTGATGATGGATGAGTTTGGCCCTGCAGTCTGGGGAACAGATAGGAGTCAGCAGAACACAGATGTTGCAAGGCAGCCAAATTAATCTTTAATGGGAATGTACAAGTTGGGCACTCATTAGAATATCTAATGGCCTAACCTTACTGCAAAGCAAGAGCCAGTCTTACAGAATGGACTCTAACCTACAACCTTCCAGGTCTTGCTAAGGTTGAGGCATCAACTGATTTATGTGTGTAAGGATTTCTTAAAAAATCTTTCTAATATGTGTGGGGAAGATTTCACAGCCAGGAAGAGCATGGTTTAAAGTGTGTATGCTTTACAGCCTTTCTAGGGGAGTTGGAACTCTGGGTAGTGGGCCCTTGAGCTTTATCTAGTCAGACTGAATCAGGTACATGTGTGTCTAAGACAATGTAAGAACTGAATCCCATGGGAGGTCTTGGGTGAGAAGGACCCTTTTCTGAAGAAATACTTCCAGAGAAACATGTATTTCATGGCCTGGGGAACTGGACTTATTTTCTTTCTCCATTAAGAAAGACTATATGATAACTGACCTACATTAAAGTTGCTACATGGCTGTATAGAAATGTGTAGAAAGAATTGTTGACATCAGAGACCAAATGCATTTTGGGTAGCTTTTGTTCTTCTAAATTAGAGTCAGATCTCTGCATTTATATCTGCATAAATTATGTCTAGAATTATAAAACCTTCAGGGAGTTTTTCTTCTTCTTGATTGTAAGAGTGCCATGTAGAAGTAGAGAGCCTTGTGAGTCCAGGCCTTCTTTCAGTATACTTTCTGAATAAACAAGAAAGAGTAATTGAGGGGAGAGATGATTATCATAAATAGAATCAGAAAAATATATGTAACAATTAAGTGGCTTATACAAGATGCCTGACAAGTCCAACAGAAATCAGTGTTACTCATCTGATCCAGGGAGACCTAAGTTTATAAAAGACATTGATCATGCATTACATCAGGACCACATAGTGGGTCTTGGAGAAGGAAATGGCAACCTACTCCCATATTCTTGCCTGAAGAATTCCATGGACAGAGAAGCCTGGTGGGCTATATATAGACCATGGGGTTGCAAAGAGTCAGATACGACTGAGAGACTTTCACTCACGTCACATAGTGGGTCTTTTATTTCCTTTAAAAAATTTATTTATTTTAATTGGAGGCTAATTAGTTTACAATATTGTAGTGGTTTTTGCCATACATTGATATGAATCAGCCACGGGTGTACATGTGTTCCCCGTCCTGAACTTCCCTCCCTCCTCCCTCCCCATCCCATCCCTCAGGGTCATCCCAGTGCACCAGCCCTGAGCACCCTGTCTCATGCATCGAACCTGGACTAGCCATCTATTTCACTAATTATAATATACATGTTTCAGTGCATATAGTGGGTCTTAAGTGAACATTCATAGACACACTACCCAGAGACAAGATACAGTTTACTTAATGCCAAATGCATAATGTTTACAGACAAACATGCATGTTTGGAACTTCTGTGAACCTGAGATAGGAGATAGTTTTTTAAGAAGTAAGGGTAATGATACCCTTCTTTCAAGGCCATTGGGAGGATTTCAGATCTAATTAAGTGCTTTACAAGAAAAAGCTTATTCCTATTTATGTCAAGTATAATGATGGAAAATCATACTAATGATTGTTTCTGTAGCTCATTATAATGGAGCAAAGTTTAGGTCTAAGGAACTTTCTGAGAGAGCATCAGGGCCTGTGTGGTAATCTCAGCTTTCATTTCTTTCTGCATAAAAATAGGAGACATAAGTGCCATCTGCCCCAAGACAATTGGTAGGGAATTTGTTTATGGACATTAGCTATCCCTTTCTGATGTAGTCATTCCTTAGACATCCACAAATAGAGTAGAAACTAGCATTCTCTAGAAAGTGAAAGTGAAAGTTGCTCAGTTGTATCTGACTCTTTGTGACCCCATGGACTATACAGTCCATGGAATTCTCCAGACCAGAATATGGGAGTGGGTAGCCTTTCCCTTCTCCAGGGGATCTTCCTGACCCAGGGATCAAACCCAGGTCTCCTGCATTGCAGGCAGATTCTTTACCAGCTGAGCCACAAGGGAAGTACTCTGTATAAGAAAAGAAAAAAGAATTGATGGAATTAATATACAAAGACTAAATATCTATTATAAATAAGTACAGGGATTTAAAAGAAAATTTTGGTCATAAATAGGAATGAAATAAAAATCTCAATAGAGAAATGACAATTAACCAAAGGAACCAAATGGAAATTTTAGAACTGTAGAAGCAATATCTACAGTGAAAATTTGCTTAATGGGCTTGTTATCACATTAGATACTATAGAAGAACATATTAGTGGATTTGAAGACATTGCTTTGGAAACTTGACAAACCAAAGTTTAAAAAAACAAAGGTTGACAAGCAGAAACAGAGAACAGAGCCATTAGTGACTTGTGGGAAATATTAAAGTATCTTTAACATATCTGTAATTAGAGAGCTAGAAGGAAAAGAGATTGACATGGAAAAGAATATTAAAAAAGTTAATAGAATTTTTTCCACATTTGTCAAAAATATAAGCTGACAGATCAAAGATGCTCTGTGGACCCCAAGCACTGTAAACAGACATACAGATAGGCATGCACAACAAAATTGCTGAAAACCAATGATAAAGGGAAGATCTTAAGAGCAGAGAAAAAGACAAATATAGCAGAAGAACCAAAAGGCTTACTAATAACTTCTCATCAGAAATTATGGAAGCCAGAAGATAATGGAATGAGATCTTTAAATTGCTAGGAAAAGAGCCAACCTAGAATTTCAGTTCCAATGAAAATATTTCTCAAAATTAGAGTGAAATAAAAACAGTTTTGGTTAAACAGTGGAGGGATTTACTTTTCAGGAGACCTGCAGTATTTGAATCATTAATGGAAGCTCCTCAGAGTGAAGAAAAATGATACAACATGGAAATTCACATCTACAGAGAGTACTGAGAATGACAAGTATGTGGGTAAATAGAGAAGACATATTTTTTCATTTCCTAATTTCTCAAGAGTGTTGTCTCATGAAAGCAAAAATAATAACAATGTATTGTGGGATATACAACATGTTTAGAAGTAAAATATATAAGAATAGCAAAAGTAATGAGAGAAGGATAATTATTGCATACTGTTGTAAGGACCTTACATTGTACCTGAAGTGATTTGATGTTAACTACTAGGAGATTATAAAAGATTGAAAACCCTGAGAAATCACTTAAAAAAACACACAAAGCTATAGTTAACAAGACTGTAGAGAAGGTAATAAATACCAAAAAATATACAATCCATAGAATATTGAAAAGGAGAGAAAAGATTAAAAAAGAATGACCGTAATAACTAATAAATGTCATAAATAGAAAATAAAACTAAAACTAACCATATTGGTAACTGTATATGAAAGTAAACCAAATATGTGCTTTTTATAAGTGAGACACTTAAGGATGACAATTAAAAGTAATGCAGTTGAAGATGTAGCATGCAATCATTACACATAAGAAATATGCTGTGGCATGGCTGTGTTTGTGTTATACAAAATGGACTTAGATAGTATTATTAGAGGAATATTTCAGGAATATTTCATAATGGTAAAAGGGTCAGTTCCATCAGGAAAAAAACAGTCCAACAAAATTAGGTATAATTCTTGGTTGATTTCAGTCTAATGTTTTGGTTTTGTATAAAGAACTATTAGGCCACAAGAAAATAGTAAATGTATGATGTACAGGGAGTGCTAGATAGCACCCTAAGAGCTAAGGAAAACTTTCTAATTAAAGATAAACTTTGAGGGGGGAATCACTCCTCAAGCCTGGAGTTCAGATCTCATTGGAGAAGGTATTGTTCCAGTTCAGGGGATGGCAGAGAAATTACCTATGCTGCCCAGATTATTGTTGGAATATTTGGATATCCAGATGTATAAACATAAACCTAGACCATTACTTTGTACCGTATATGAAATAATTAGCCCAAAAGTGAATCAGTGATCTAAATGTAATAGCTAAAACTGTAACACTAGTAGAAGAGAGCATAAGAGGAAAACCTATGTGGCCTTTGGTAAGGGAAAGATTTTTTAAATAGGATCAGATCAGATCAGATCAGTCGCTCAGTCGTGTCCGACTCTTTGTGACCCCATGAATCGCAGCACGCCAGGCCTCCCTGTCCATCACCAACTCCCGGAGTTCACTCAGACTCACGTCCATCGAGTCAGTGATGCCATCCAGCCATCTCATCCTCTGTCGTCCCCTTCTCCTCCTGCCCCCAATCCCTCCCAGCATCAGAGTCTTTTCCAGTGAGTCAACTCTTCGCATGAGGTGGCCAAAGTACTGGAGTTTCAGCTTTAGCATCATTCCTTCCAAAGAAATCCCAGGGCTGATCTCCTTCAGAATGGACTGGTTGGATCTCCTTGCAGTCCAAGGGACTCTCAAGAGTCTTCTCCAACACCACAGTTGAAAAGCATCAATTCTTCGGCGCTCAGCCTTCTTCACAGTCCAACTCTCACATCCATACATGACCACAGGAAAAACCATAGCCTTGACTAGACGGACATTTGTTGGCAAAGTAATGTCTCTACTTTTGAATATGCTATGTAGGTTGGTCATAACTTTCCTTCCAAGGAGCAAGCGTCTTTTAATTTCATGGCTGCAGTCACCATCTGTAGTGATTTTGGAGCCCAGAAAAATAAAGTCTGACACTGTTTCCACTGTTTCCCCATCTATTTCCCATGAAGTGGTGGGACCAGATGCCATGATCTTCTTATTCTGAATGTTCAGCTTTAAGCCAACTTTTTCACTCTTTAATCACTAATCAAAAAGAAAAAAAAACGGGTGAAATTTGATTTCTTCAAAATTCAAAAGCTTTGCTCTCCAAAGATACTATGAAAAAATGAAAAGGTAAGCCACAAAGAGGAAGAAAATATTTGCAAAACAAAAATCTATAGCTTGTATCTGGAATATATAAAGAACTCTTACACTTAATGAGACAAACCAATTAAAAAACAGGCAAGAGAGATTTGACTAGACACTTGCAGAGAAGATATATGAATGACATATAAGCACATGTAAAGATATTTATTTCATTTTTAAGAAAATACAAATTGAAATCACTATGACATACTACACATCCATTGTAATGAATTAGGTTTAACAAGATAGGCAGTACCAAATCTTGGAATGTTATGAAGATGTGGTAGAGCAGCCTGAACTCTTGTATGTTTTTGGAGGGATTACGGAATGGTACAGTTACTTTGGAAAACAATTGGATGGTTTCTTAAAAAGTTAAACGTTCACCTACTGTATTGAACCTTCAGTTTTACTGTTAGCTGTTTGCCCAAGAGAGATTAAACATGTATGATCACACAAAGACTTATATTTATGTAGCCATTGTAGCATTATTCATAACAGTCAAAACAGAAACAACTCAAATGTCTGTTACCTAGTTAACGGATAAACAAATTGTCATTTATACTTTCTCTCTCTCCTGAGAGTCCCAAGGAGTGCACTATTGATATAAAAAATTGTGGATAAATACAAAAATCATCATCAGTTCAGTTCAGCCACTCAGTCCTGTCCGACTCTTTGCAACCCCATGAATTGCAGCATGCCAGGCCTCCCTGTCCATCACCAACTCCCAGAGTTCACTCAAACTCATGTCCATCGAGTTGGTGATGTCATCCAGCCATCTCATCCTCTGTCATCCCCTTCTCCCCCTGCCCCCAGTCCCTCCCAGCATCAGAGTCTTTTCCAGTGGGTCAACTGTTCGCATGAGGTGGCCAAGGTACTGGAGTTTCAGTGTCCTTCCAAAGAACACCCAGGACTGATCTCCTTTAGAATGGACTGGTTGGATCTCCTTGCAGTCCAAGGGACTCTCAAGAGTCTTCTCCAACACCACAATTCAAAAGCATCAATTCTTCAGCGCAAAATCATCATACTAAGTGAAATAAATCAGATACAAAAGACTGCCATATGATTCCATTTATTTGTGTTTCTGCAAAAGGCAAAAATATAATGTCTCAAAATATATTAGTGGTTTTTAGATGCCAGAATTGATAGCAATGGTTTTGAGTGCAAAAGAGCATGACAGAGCTCTTAGGTAATGGGAATATTCTGTTTCGTGATTGTTGTGATGGTTTCATGATTATATGCACTTGTCTAAAATCATTGAAATGTACATTTTAAATTGTTGAATTATATTTTGTATTAAGTATACTCAATAAAGTTGATTAAAAGTATATAAAAGGAAAAACTTTCTTATAACCTTAACATTCAAGATCTTTGTACTTAATTATATGAAAATGGCATTTAAAACTTGAAAGGCAAAATGTATATTGATGTAGGTATTTTCATGAAAATACAGGTAACTCTCTTGATTAATACACCACAGTTTTAGAAAATATGTGTGATATATTTACATAATGCAATGTGGAAAACTGCCTTGGCTCTTGCAGTAAAGGTTGACAAAGTATTGGTGGGGTTTGAGACCATTCCAAGACTAAGAGAGGAGACAGGATTCTTATTATTCTAGCTTTCCACATAAAGGATTGGGTCTGTCTTCCTGACTTTATAGCTTGGCCCCAGTAGGAATCAGGAGGAAGTCCCCAAATAAAGACAGAAGGAAGTCTGTCTTTAGTGAGTAAGAGACAAAACCTGACAATGTCCAGAACTGAGAGGTTTTCTGGTTGAAAAGCAGAGATGACAGAATTATTGGGATAAGTATGTTAAGGTAAAGGAAACTGTTTTTTAAGAAACAAAATATCCAGCCTTAATGCCTAAAGTCACTGGAAATGCTAAATATTGCACAGAAGTCCTTTCACACTGCTAGTCCAATTAGGTCATAGCCAGCCAGCTCTAGATGTTACAGAATGTGAGGAAAAAAAAAAAAAACTTCAGTCACCTTGCAACAAGTTTTTTGCTGCATTTATTCCTTGTTGGCTCAGCAGTTTATGCTTCAGACACATCCAGAGTCTTGAATTTTTTGTGGACATCAGAACCTTATTTTCTCTCTGAATCTCTGCTTGCTGCAATCAGGATTGGGGTTTCAGCTTCTCCTCAGCAGCCACAGGAAGTTCCCTTTCTTGGGGGAATTCATATTTGAACAAGAATCAGGCACTCTATGATTTTTTCCAAGAAGGATGCAGTGAGAGGTAAAACAGTGATTTTAACCAGGTAAATAATGTCTCTGTAATAGGTTTAATCATTTATTCACTTATTCAGCAAATATTAGTTAAGTGCCTCCTGTGCAGACGCATACCGTAGAAGGAAAAGAAAAAGTGTCCCTGTTCTCAAAGAGATAAAAATCTTTTTAGTAAAATAAAAAATGCATTCATCATAAATTCAGTAGATAGACATGGTAAAAGTTAATAATAGCAGCCCTCAAGTGCTATCTTTTGCTTACTAATATATCAATAGTATATTTCCTATAAGGATATAGAATCTCAGGAGCCTCTTGGATTTAAATCCTAGAAGTTGTGCTTAAGTATTTGTTATCGTTATGTTTTCTTTTAAAAATATTATCTGAGATTCTCTAAGAAATCCTATAAACAGGGATAATAATCCTTTTTTATTTTATTTTTAAAATTTTATAATATATTTGATTTACAATATTGTGTTAGTTTCAGGTGTACAGCAAAGTGGTTTAGCTATGCCAGCAAATTTGGAAAACTCAGCAGTGGTCACAGGACTGGAAAAGGTCAGTTTTCATTCCAATCCCAAAGAAAGGCAATGCCAAAGAATGCTCAAACTACCACACAATTGCATTCATCTCACACACTAGTAAAGTAATGCTCAAAATTCTCCAAGCCAGGCTTCAGCAATATGTGAACCATAAACTTCCAGATGTTCAAGCTGGTTTGAACATGAAATGGCAGAGGAACCAGAGATCAAATTACCAACATCCGCTGGATCATGGAAAAAGCAAGAGAGTTCCAGAAAAACATCTATTTCTCCTTTATTGATTATGCCAAAGCCTTTGACTGTGTGGATCACAATAAACTGTGGAAACTTCTGAAAGAGATGGGAATACCAGACCACCTGACCTGCCTCTTGAGAAATCTGTATGCAGGTCAGGAAGCAACAGTTAGAACTGGACATGGAACAACAGACTGGTTCCAAATAGGAAAAGGAGTTTGTCAAGGCTGTATATTGTCACCCTGCTTATTTAACTTCTATGCAGAGTACATCATGAGAAAGGCTGGGCTGGAAGAAGCACAATCTGGAATCAGGATTTCTGGGAGAAATATCAGTAACCTCAGATACGCAGATGACACCATCCTTATGGCAGAAAGTGAAGAGTTACTAAAAAGCCTCTTGATGAAAGTGAAAGAGGAGAGTGAAAAAGTTGGCTTAGAGCTCAACATTCAGAAAACGAAGATCATGGCATCTGGTCCCATCACTTCATGGGAAATAGATGGGGAAACAGTGGAAACAATGTCAGACTTTATTTTTTGGGGCTCCAAAATCACTGCAGATGGTGATTGCAGCCATGAAATTAAAAGATGCTTACTCCTTGGAAGGAAAGTTATGACCAACCTAAAGAGCATATTAAAAAGCAGAGACATTACTTTGCCAACAAAAGTCCATCTAGTCAAGGCTATGGTTTTTCCAGTAGTCATGTATGGATGTGAGAGTTGGACTGTGAAGAAAGCTGAGCGCCGAAGAATTGATGCTTTTGAACTGTGGTGTTGGAGAAGACTCTTGAGAGTCCCTTGGACTGCAAGGAGATCCAACCAGTCCATCCTAAAGGAGATCAGTCCTGGGTGTTCATTGGAAGGACTGATGCTAAGGCTGAAACTCCAATACTTTGGCCACCTCATGTGAAGAGTTGACTCATTGGAAAAGACTCTGATTCTGGGAGGGATTGGGGGCAGGAGGAGAAGGGGATGACAGAGGATGAGATGGCTGGATGGCATCACTGACTCGATGGATGTGAGCCCGAGTGAACTCCAGGAGTTTGTGATGGACAGGGAGGCCTGGCGTTCTGCGATTCATGGAGTCGCAGAGAGACGGACACGACTGAGCAACTGAACTGAACTGATACAAATATCTATTCTTTTTCAGATTTGTTTCCCATATAGGTTATTAGCGTATTGAGTATAGTTCTGTGTGCTATAGATCCTTGCTGATTGTTTGTTTTATATGTAATGGTAAGTACATGTTAATCCCAACCTCTTATTTTATCCCTCTCCCCACCTTCCCCTTTGGTAAGCCTAAGTTTGTTTTCTAAGTTTGTAAGTCTGTTTTTGTTTTGTAAATTAATTTGTATCATTTTTTAGATTATGCATATGAATGATTTCATAAGATATTTGTCTTTCTCTGATTTTACTGAGTATGATAATCTCTAGATCATTTCATATTGCTGTGCATGGCATTATTTCATTTATTTTTATGACTGAATAATATTCTATTGTACATATGTACCGTATCTTCTTTATCCATTCACCTGTCAGTGGACATTTAGGTTGCTTCCATATCTTGACTATTGTAATAGTGTAGCAATGAACATTTGGGTGCCTGTCTTTTTGAAATGTGCTTTTCTCTGGATATATGCCCAGGAGTGGGATCGCTGCATCTTATTGTAGCTCTATTTTTAATGTTTTAAAAAAACTTCTATACCGTTCTCCATAGTGGCTGTCCCAATTTAAATTCCCACCCACAGTGTAGGAGGGTTCCATTTTCCCCACACCCTCTCCAGCATTTCTTGTGCATAGACTTTTTGACTGATGTGATATCTCATTGTAGGTATTTGCATTTCGCTAATAATTAGCCATGTTGGAGTATATTTTCATGTGCCTGTTTATCATGGATCAAAAAAACTGCTTTTATGTTTAATAAAGTGGCAAGAGTGGGCATCTTTGTCTTGTTCCTTAGATGAAATGCTTTGAACTTTTCACCATTGAATGCTGTGTTAGCTGTGGATTTCTCAAGTCTGTGTTTAGTTGCTCAGTCATGTCCAAGTCTTTGCAACACATGGGCTATAGCCTGCCAGGCTCCTCTGTCCATGGGGATTCTCCAGGCAAGAATACTGGAGTGGGTTGCCATGCCCTCCTCCAGGGGATCTTCCCAAACCAGGTCTCCTGCATTGCAGGTGGATTCTTTACAGTCTGAGCTACCAGGGAAGCCTGAGAATATTGGAATGAGTAGCCTATCCCTTCTCCAGGGGATCTTCCAAATCCAGGAATTGAACTGGGTCCTCCTGCATTGCAGGCAGATTCTTTACCAGCTGAGCTACCCAGGAAGCCCAGGTTTCTCAAATACAGCCTTTATTATGTTGAGGTAGGTTCTCTTTTTGCCCAATTTCTGAAGATTTTTAAAAAATCATAAATAGGTATTGAATTTTGTCAAAAGCTTTTCTTGAATCTATTGCAATGATCATATGGTTTTTATTTTATTTTATTTTTTTTTAGTTTTTTTTTTTAATTTTAAATTTTATTTTATTTTTAGACTTTACATAACTGTATTAGTTTTGCCAAATATCAAAATGAATCCACCACAGGTATACATGTGTTCCCCATCCTGAACCCTCCTCCCTCCTCCCTCCCCATTCCATCCCTCTGGGTCGTCCCAGTGCACCAGCCCCAAGCATCCAGTATCGTGCATCGAACCTGGACTGGCAACTCATTTCATACATGATATTTTACATGTTTCAATGCCATTCTCCCAAATCTTCCCACCCTCTCCCTCTCCCACAGAGTCCATAAGACTGTTCTATACATCAGTGTCTCTTTTGCTGTCTCGTACACAGAGTTATTGTTACCATCTTTCTAAATTCCATATATATGCGTTAGTATACTGTATTGGTGTTTTTCTTTCTGGCTTACTTCACTCTGTATAATAGGCTCCAGTTTCATCCACCTCATTAGAACTGATTCAAATGTATTCTTTTTAATGGCTGAATAATACTCCATTGTGTATATGTACCACAGCGTTAATGTGGTATGTTAAACTGACTTGTGAATATTAAAGAATCCTTGCATCCCTGGGATAAATCCCACTTAATCATGGTGTATGATCCTTTTAATGTATTGTTGTATTCAGGTTAGTATTTTGTTCAGAATTTTTGTGACTGTGTTCATCAGTGATATAGGCCTATAATTTTCTTTCTTTCTTTTTTTTTTTTGGTGGTATCTCAGTCTGGTTTTGGTATCAGGTTGATAGTGCCTTATAGGATGAGTTTGGGAGTATTTCTTCCTCTGCAATTTCTTGGAGTAGTTTCAGAAGGATAGCTGTTAACTCTTCTCTAAATGCTTGATAGAATTCTCCTGTGAAGCCATCTGGTCCTGAACTTTTGCTTATTGCACATTTTAAAATCACAGTTTCAATTTCAATACTTGTGATTGGTCTATTCATATTTTCTATTTTTTCCTGGTTCAGTTTGGGAGATTGTAGCTTTCTAAGAATTTTTCCATTTCTTCTGGGTTGTTTGTTTTATTTCCATACAGTTGCTTTTAGTAGTCTCCTGTGAGACTTTGTATTATGTGGTTGCAGTTGTAACTTCCTTTTTCATTTCTGATTTCATTGATGTGAGTCTTCTCCTTTTTTTATTGGTGAGTCTGTCTAAAGGTTTATCCATTTTGTTTATCTTTTCAAAGAACCCACATTTAGTTTCACTGATTTTTTTGTTGTTGTTTTCTTCATCTTTATTTCATTTATATCTGCTCTGATTTTTATTTTCTTCTGCTAAGTTTTGGTTTTGTTTGTTCTTTCTCTAGTTGCTTTAGGTGTAAGATTAGGTTGTTTATTTGGGATTTTTCTTGTTTCCTGAGGTAAGATTTTATTGTTGTAAACTTCCCTCTTAGAACTGGCTTTATGGTATCCCAAAGGTTTTGGTTTGTTGTGTTTTCATTTTTCCCTAGGCATCTTTTGATTTTCTTTGATTTCTTCAGTGATCTATTGGTTGTTTAGTAGCATATTCTTTAGGCTCCACATGTTTATAATTTTTACAGTTTTTTTCTTGTGCTGCTACTGCTAAGTCGCTTCAGTCGTGTCCGACTCTGTGTGACCCCATAGACGGCAGCCCACCAGGCTCCCCATCCCTGGGATTCTCCAGGCAAGAACAGTGGAGTGGGTTGCCATTTCCTTCTCCAATGCATGAAAGTGAAAAGTGAAAGTGAAGTCGCTCAGTCGTGTCCGACCCTCAGCGACCCCATGGACTGCAGCCCACCAGGCTCCTCCATCCATGGGACTTTCCAGGAATGCTGTGGTCAGAATAGATACTTGATGTGGTTTCAGATTCCTTAAATTTTTCTAGGCTTGCTTTATGACCCAGCATCTGATCTGTCCTGGAGAATGTTCTATGTGCTGTTGAGAAGAATGTATGTTTTTCTGTTTTTTGATCGAATAACCTATAAATATCAATTAGTCCATCTAGTCTAATATATCATTTAAAATCTTTGTTTCCTTATTGATTTTCTGTCTGGATGATCTATCTATTGACCTGTGTGAGGTGTTAAAATCCCCCACTATTACTGTGTTATCATTTATTTCTATTTTTATGGCTATTAGCATTTGCCTTATATATTACGGTACTCCTATTTTGGTGCCTACAATATTTACATGTTATATTTAATTATGTTCAATTATTTTATAATTGTTATATCATCTTGAATTCATCCCTTGATCATTACGTAGTGTCCTTTGTCTCTTTAACGGTCTTTATTTTAACGTCTATTTTGTCTGATACAAGTATTGCTGTTCCAGCTTTCTTTTTCTTTTGATTCCCATTTGCATGGTATATCTTTTCCCATCCCTGCAATTTTACTCTGTATGTGTCCCTATGTCTGAAGTGGGTTTCTTGTAGACAGCATATTTATGGGTCTTGTTTTTGTATTCATTCATCCAGTCTGTGTCTTTTGGTTGGAGCATTTAATCCATTTAAAATTAAGGTAATTACCAATATGCATGGGGATTGTTTTTGTAGATATTTTTCATTCCTTTCCTTTTTGTTCTCTTCTCTTGTGATTTGATGACTATCTTTAGTATTGTGTTTGGATTTTTATTCTTTTTTTGTGTGTGTATCAATTGTAGATTTTTGGTTTGCAGTTACCATGAGATTTTGATTTAGCAGTCTGTATATGTACAAGGTTGTTTTAAGTTGCTGGTCTCTTAATTTCAGATGCATTTCCAATATCCTCAATTTGTAGTCTTCTGTTTTTACAATTGTTGGTTTCGATGTCTTATTTGTATATGGATGATTTCCTACCTTTACTGTATGTTTGCCTTTACTGGCGAGCTTTCTCATTTGTAATTTTTTTTATTTCTAGTTGTGGCTTTTTCTCTTCCTTCTTGAGAAATTCCTGTAAGCATTTGTTGTAAAGATGGTTTAGTGGTGCTGAATTGTATCAGTTTTTGCTTGTCTATAAAGCTTTTGCTTTCTCTGTTGCTTCTGAGCCTGAGTCTTGTTGGGTAGAGTATTCTTGGTTGTAAGTTTTTCCTTTCATCACTTTATGTATCTAATGCCACTCCCTCTGGCCTGCAGAGTTTCTGCTGAAAAATCAGCTGATAACCTGTAAGGATTCCCTTGTATATTACTTGTTGCTGTTCCCTTGTTGCTCTTAATATTTTTTCTTTGTCTTTAACTTTTGTAAATTTTATTAATATGTGTCTCAGTGTGGTCCTCCTTGGGTTTATCCTGTCTGGGACTGTAAGGAAGTTTTCAGCTATTACTTCTTCAAATATTTTCTCAGGTTCTTTCTCTCTCTCTTTTCCTTCTGGGACTCCTATAATGCAAATGTAGATCCTTTTAATGTTGTCCAAGAGGTCTGTTACATTGTCCTCATTTCTTTTGATTCCTTTAATCTGTTCTTTTGCAGTGATTTCTACCATTCTATGTTCACCATTGAGACTACTCACTTATCTATTCTTCTGTCTCGTTTATTGTGATGCTGACTGCTTCCAGTGTATTTTTCATGTCAGTTATTGCCTTTTTCATCTCTGTTCTTTAAATTTTCTAGCTGTTTGTTAAACATTTCTTGTATCTCCTTGGTCTGTACCTCCATTCTTTTTCTGAGATCTTGGATCATCTTTATTGTCATTACTCTGGATTCTTTTTTAGCTACATTGCCTATCTCCACTTCACTTAGTTCTTCTTCTGGGATTTTATCCTGTTTCTTTATCTAGAATATATTCCTCTGCTGTCTTGTTTTTGTTAATTTTCTGTTTGAGGTCACACAGGTAGCGGAATTATGGTAGCAGATAGCAAGTTCCTCTTGCTTCTAGTGTCTGCCCCCTGGTGGGTGAGGCTGGTCTAAAAGGCTAGTGCAGGCTTCCTGTTGGGAGGGCATGATGCTTGCCATTGGTGGATGGAACTGGGTTTTGTCCCTTTGGTGGACAGGGCTGTGTCAAGGTGTGTGTTTAGAGGCAGCTGTGGGCTCAGGAATACTTCAGGTAGCCTGTCTCCAGATGGGTGGATCTGTGCTCCTGCCTTATTGGTTGTCTGGCCTGAGACATCGCAGCACTGGAGCCTCTGGGCTGTTGGTTGGGACCAGGTCTTGGCTTCAAAATGTCAGCCCCCAGGATTGCTTTTGCCAATGAGTGCTCCCCAGTACATCCACCACAAGTGTTTTTGTCCCTGAAGTGATCCACAGCCACCCCCTACATCTCCAGAAGACCCTCTAAGGCCTGCAGGTAGGTTTGGCCAGGCTCTTATGAAGTCACTGCTTTTTCCCCTGGGTCCCTCCCAGTGTGCTTGAAACCTCTGTGTGCCCTCCAGTAGTGGTGTTTCTATTTCCCTCAGTCCTGTGAAGTTCCTGTGATCAAACCCCTTCAAAGCTAAATGCTCTGGGGACTTCTCCTAATGCCATACCCACGAACTGGGGAGCTTGACCTGGGGTTCAGAATTCTCCTGTGGGAGAACCTCTGAGATATAATTATTTTCCAGTTTGTGGGTCTGGAATTTGATATCATGAATGTACACCTCCTAATATCTCGTGGCTTCTTTGTTTTTGAAAGTAGAATATCTTTTTTTTTTTTTTATGTAAATGGTTGTTCAGCAGTTAGTTGTGAGTTTGGTGTTTTTGTGAAAAGAAGTTAGCTCAGGTCCTTGTACTCTACCATCTTGTCTGGGAACTCTCCTGTTAGGTCCACAGTCTACAGGCATATGTGCACCTCCTCGTCTCAGTGGCTCCTGCTTCCCCTCTGCCTCCTGCTGCTGCCATCACTGCTGGTTGCCCCTGGAGGCTGGAACAGGATGAGCTCAGGACTCCAGAGCCATGTCCACTGTGCTGTGAACTTCATTCAGCAATTCCTCTTGTGTAAATGAAGACCTCAGCTTCATAGAGGTGTAGTAAGTGATGGAGTGAGGTACATTCTACTGTGGACTGAAATAATCAGAAAAATCACAGTGGATGATATAGGATTTTATGGGTACTATAAGTTATGACCAACCTAGGTAGTATATTCAAAAGCAAAGACATTACTTTGCCAACAAAGGTTCGTCTAGTCAAGGCTATGGTTTTTCCTGTGGTCATGTATGGATGTGAGAGTTGGACTGTGAAGAGTGCCGAAGAATTGATGCTTTTGAACTGTGGTGTTGGAGAAGACTCTTGAGAGTCCCTTGGACTGCAAGGAGATCCAACCAGTCCATTCTGAAGGAGATCAGCCCTGGGATTTCTATGGAAGGAATGATGCTAAAGCTGAAACTCCAGTACTTTGGCCACCTCATGCGAAGAGTTGACTCATTGGAAAAGACTCTGATGCTGGGAGGGATTGGGGGCAGGAGGAGAAGGGGACGATAGAGGATGAGATGGCTGGATGGCATCACTGACTCGATGGACGTGAGTCTGGGTGAACTCCGGGAGTTGGTGATGGACGGGGAGGCCTGGCGTGCTGCGATTCATGGGGTCACAAAGAGTCGGACACGACTGAGTGACTGATCTGATCTGATCTGATGAAGCATGAAGGAGGATTTCCAGTATATGGAGAGAATAACGAGGAATATTAGAGACTGAAGACACTGTATAAGCAAGGATGAAGTAAATCTGAGGAAGCAATAATCTAGACTAGCTTGAGTTGAGTTTTTCTGTTTAAAGATAACATATGAAAAGTAAATATAGTTTAATTTGTAGTAAGACTGAAATACCAAGCTCAAGGGGTTTAGAGTTTGTCTTATAGAAAGCAGAGTGACATTGAATCTCAATAATTTAAAATTGGAATAACCTGAAATATTATGTTGTTGTTCTTCCTCTTCTTTATTACCATTTCTAGCTTAATTCCATAGAGCAAGGAGGTTAACTTCTGGCCCAATTGACCAGAATAAAAGTTCTTAACTCTTGGTCAAATTTTGACTATCAGGGTTTAATGTCTCATGATACCTCTTTCATGATTTGGAAACCGTGTTCAAGCTATTATCACAGAATTAATGATGCGTTGAGCCAAGCCCCTTAGATTGAAAATATCTAGTTTGAGGCTTTTGCCTTTAGTAAAACTTACAATAGTAATGGAATAGGTTTGGAAGGAAGATGAGAAAAGAAAAGGTAGGCAAAGGTACAGTGGAGACGTGTCAAGAACTACGTGGAGGTCCTCATGCAGTAAGGAAACCAACTGGCTGTGGGGCTCTTCTAGGTAAGATGTACACTAAGTGGTTAAACATACTATGTGAAAGTATTTTTTGGAAAGCACCCCCAAAATAAAAATTATATGAAGAAGAGATGGCAGGCTATTATGAGCTGAATTTGTGTCCCTCCCCATTTTACCCAATTCATATGTTGAAACCCTAACCCCAGCACCTCAGAATGTAACCAGATACAGAATTAAGGTCTTTAAAGAGGTAATAATTAAGTTAAAAATGAGACCATTGGGGTGGGCTCTACTCCAGGTATACTGGTGTCCTTATGAAAAGAGATTAGAACACATAAATGTCAAGGATGCATATACACAGAAGAAAGGCCATGTGAGGGGCTGTCTGCAAGTGAAGTGAGAAGGTGACCATCTGCAAGTTGAGGAGATAGTCCTCAGAAGAAACCAAACCTGCTGACACCTGATTTTAGACTTGAGAACTGTGCAAAAATAAGTCTGTGATATTTTGTTATAGCAGCCCTAACAAACTAATACACCAGCCTTGGTACCCTAGCACCAATGATGAAGCTATCTCTAATTCAAGTGCATAAGTTAAACCAAAGCATTTTCTGGCACAGGATAGCAAAAAAGTAAAATGATGCTATAAGAGGAGAGTAAGGAAAGAAGAAAATAGAAATCCTCAATGAAAAATATGAGTTTTTGTGGCCAGGTAGGAGAAGGAAATGGCAACCCACTCCAGTGTTCTTGCCTGGAGAATCCCAGGGATGGGGGAGCCTGGTGGGCTGCCGTCTATGGGGTCGCACAGAGTCGGACACGACTGAAGCGACTTAGCAGCAGTAGTAGCAGCTCCTATTGGAAAAATTCTCTCAGAGATAGTACATATAAGCTCTGGAAAAAAAAATAACTGTAAAATCTATCTAAACGCTCTAAAGATGGACCAAAAACAGACAGACTCTAGAGAGGATACGATGCTTGGAAGAAAGAGATGGTGCTAAGTGAGTTTCATATTTTTATGACTTTTGCAAAGACAGGCCCCAAGCAGCACTGTGCAGGACTTCTAGAACTCTAATGGAAAAAATCTACAATTTTATTGGCTTGAATAACTAACCAGAGTACAGAATTTGAAATAATCACAGTAATTGGAAAGTGAGGGCAGACATTCTGAAAAAGAGAAATCCAAAAATAGAGTATTGCTAAAGCTATGGATAATTTCTAGCTTAATCTCTGGTGGCTCCTCCTTGAGATACACATTTGAGGGTAGATTTGAAGCAGCCAGTGAAAGGAAAAAGAGCTGAGTTGAGATTATTTGAGGTACCATTTACCACAGAGTTTCCAGTACAAGTCCAGTCAAGAAATGTCTGCTAAAACACACAAATCCAAAGTCAGGGTCTTCAGAGGAATATGAAAGAATCTAACGTCTACAACATATTTGCAGTGTCCATGGTATAAGGTAAAATTGATAAACAAAGAAGAAACAGGAAAACCTGACCAATTCTCGAGGAGAAAAGCAATTAGGGGAGACCAATTCTGATAGGACCCAGATGTCAGAATTAATAGACAGTTTTATAGCAATGATTATGCTGCTGCTGCTGCTAAGTTGCTTCAGTCGTGTCCGACTCTGTGTGACCCCATAGACGGCGGCCCACCAGGCTCCCCCGTCCCTGGGATTCTCCAGGCAAGAACACTGGAGTGGGTTGCCATTTCCTTCTCCAATGCATGAAAGGGAAAAGTGAAAGTGAAGTCGCTCAGTCGTGTCCGACTCTCGCGACCCCATGGTCTGCAGCCTACCAGGCTCCTCCGTCCATGGGATTTTCTAGGCAAGAGTACTGGAGTGGGGTGCCATTGCCTTCTCCAAGCAATGATTATACCTCTACTTAAAAAAGTAAATGAAAATCTTCTCATAGTGAATGCAATGATGGAAAATCCTTAGTAGAGGAACAAAAGGGGAACTAAATAGAACTGAAAAAGGCAGTACTTGAAATATTAAAAATTCTGTGCTGCTGCTAAATCATCTCAGTCATGTCCAACTCTGTGTGACCCCATAGACGGCAGCCCACCAGGCTCCCCCGTCCCTGGGATTCTCCAGGCAAGAACACAGGAGTGGGTTGCCATTTCCTTCTCCAATGCATGAAAGTGAAAAGTGAAAGTGAAGTCGCTCAGTCGTGTCCGACTCTTAGCGGCCCCATGGACTGCAGCCTACCAGGCTCCTCCGTCCATGGGATTTTCCAGCCAAGAGTACTGGAGTGGGGAGATGATACAAGAGTCAGTGAACTTGAAGATGAAGTATCCAGTTGAAGAACATAGAGAAGTTTTTTTGGAAGGGAGAGGGATGAAGAGACCTGCGGGGGCCTGTGGAATAATATTTGGAAGTAAAGCATACAGGTACCTGGAACCTAGGTGGATAGCAGAGAGACAGGGGTGCAGAAAGCCATAGTTGAAGAAATAGAAACATGAGTTCAATTAGTGATTCATGTGTTACTTGTTATTAGTGGCATTCTTGGGATGGGGCATGGAGAACAGTCCACCCTGGGTACATTGTTCTAAAGACAATTTGTAACTGAAATAAACTCAAAGTTTATCGGCTTTATATTATCACCATGTGCTAGCAATTTTAAAGAACATCCATGGTAAATATTTCTCCCAGAATTCCTTGTTTGTCCAGCTAGATAACTGCTATGGTTAATGTTGATTTTTTAATAATTTATATTTTAGCTTTTAATTAGCACATTTTAAACTTAATTTTTAATAAATACTATATTCCATAAAGAAGTTAATATTGAGTACTTCCAGTTGTATGCTTAAGCCTGAACACAGTCAGACTCAGGTATATGTATTCATTCCAAGCATAACTTAATAAAATTTGAATAATTTGAGTGTGTACTCTGTGTACTATTTCACCTGCAATCCTTGTAGAACAGTACATTCCTGCATTTAAACTGTATTTGAAATAAGCAATAATAGCATTGTAATTGTAAAAATGAAGAAACAGTATAGTTACTTCAATTTTGTTATTCTGTAATACTACATGGAGTTGTTATTTGTTTAAAATTTAAACAGTGGAACAGAGTGAAAACTGAGGTGAGATATTTTTCTTTCCAAAGTACAAATTTTAGTTAATATGTTAAATTTTTAATGATCCTGGAAAATATTTTAAAAATTGAAATGTATTCCACTTTAACTTTTTGTTTTTAAGCTAAAGAACAAATCAAGAAAATATTGTTCTAGTGGTACAATTTAGTCATTGTATAAATTGACCCTTCTTCTGATATTTTGGTCATATTAAATTTCACTAACTAATTATTAGACAGTTATTTCCATAAAGTATTTTGCATAAGATTCTGATAAAAGACATCAAAATTAAAACTACTAGGTTGATATAAAAGTTACTGAATTCTACATCTTTGTCCTACAGGAATTTGAAGTACCTTTCAGTCATTTGGAAAATTGTTCTAAAATTAGAAACTACTTAATAATTTTTTGTGAATTTCATAAAGTAATTTGAAGTCAAAACCAATACCAACATGAAAGGGTAACAACTCAGTGGAGCTCAAGAAGCAAAAGAGGCAATTTCAGCAGTGTCTGGATCTGTTTTGAAATGTGTAATGCCTTCAACATTGCCCAGACTTTATGAAAATTGTGAGTAGTGCAAGTTGGCACATCCAAAGCATGCATACGAGAAACAGCACAAGATTCAGATGACAAAGGGATGAAAGACAATAATGAATCATTTACTATAAGTACTGACAATGCGGAAGAGAAAGGAAATGTTAGTAAGCGTCAACACTGACAGGATTTTTTTTTTTTTAATGGAGAAGAAAATTATACTAGTAAAGCCAAGACTTTGATGAAGAAGAGACAGTGAATGATATTTTAATCTATTTTGATATTTCTGCTTGGTCAATACTATTTCCAGATGAAGAGAGTTAATCCAGTTAAGAAAGGAAGTGAATCTTTTTAGAATAAATATGAACCTTTCTCTACAGTTCAAAGAAGAGGAGAAAAGAGCAAAGGAAGCAGTCAATACTTGACAACTTCATGATTTTATAAATCCTTACCAAACACTGAAAAAAAAAGATGCCAGTGTTCTCCAATTGAAATAATTGTTTTTGTCTGTAGACTTTGGATGTTGGGACAAAAAAAATGAACATCTAATCTTGTAACTGACTTTAAACCTGGTAGAAATTAAAATCTGAGGTCTGGGAGATATCTGAACAATATCTCTCCAGCTGTTTTTGACCATTATTAATTTTATTTAATGACTATTACTGAAAAGTTTGTCATGTCAAAGAGGGGATATCAAAAAAGGATTCACTAAAGGTATCAAATTGATGACTATGTCATTATTCATCAATAATATCAATAATTCTAAAGCAATCATTTTGATGATAGATATGAGTGGAGATCAGCCCTGGGATTTCTTTGGAAGGAATGATGCTAAAGCTGAAACTCCAATACTTTGGCCACCTCATGCGAAGAGTTGACTCCTTGGAAAAGACTCTGATGCTGGGAGGGACTGGGGGCAGGAGGAGAAGGGGACAACAGAGGATGAGATGGCTGGATGGCATCACTGACTCGATGGACCTGAGTCTGGCTCAACTCCGGGAGTTGGTGATGGACAGGGAGGCCTGGCGTGCTGCAATTCATGGGGTCGCAAAAAGAGTCGGACAAGACTGAGCAACTGAACTGAACTGAACTGAACTGATGAGTGACTTGTTGAAGTCATACTTTTGATGACTTTTTTAGATTTCAAAAAATCCACAGATGAGCAACAATTAGTATGTTGTTGTTGCTGTTTAGTCACTAAATTATATACAACTCTCTGTGACCCCATGTATTGTTGCCCACCAGGCTCCTCTGTCCATGGGATTTGCCAGGCAAGAATACTGAAGTGGATTGCCTTTTCCTTCTCCAGGGGAGAATATATACACACACACATGAATATATATGTAAAACATTGCTTGTATAAATTTCTGTATAAAATATACAGATATGCCATAGTTTATTCTACTTACCTATATTGGGGAATTTAGAGTATTTCCAACATTTTGCAGTTACAAAACAAAGCTGTAGTGTGCAGCTTTACTTTCATATTGTTGGAGGAGCATTTTTTTTTTTTTTGGAGGAGTATTTTAAGGTAAATTTCTAGAGGTGAAACTTAGTCAAAAGGTAAGCACATACCTAATTGTGTTAGATAGTTCTACCTGGGTACTAGAGCTCAGTTGTGCCTGACTTTTTTATGACCCCATGGACTGTAGCTCACCAGACTCCTCTGTCCATGGAATTTTCCAGGCAAAAACACTGGCATGTGTAGCCATTCCTTTCTCCAGGGGATCTTCCCGACCCAGGGATCGAATCTGGATATCCTGCATTGCAGACAGATTCTTTATGATCTGAACCACGAGGGAAGTCCCAGATATTTCTCCATTTCTCACCAAAAAGGTTTATGCTAATTTGGATCCCTATCAGCGATGTATGACTATGCTTGTTTCCCCAAGGCCCTGCAGGCAGAATGTTTTCTCATGTTTTTCTCATTTTTGACAGTATTACAGGTGAGAAATGATATCTCACTTGTAGTTTTTGTTTTGTTTTGCGTTTGGGTCCATCACACATTCTTATTGGCTTAACCATAGTCATAAAATTTTTAAGTTAGAGAACAACTTTAGGTTTTTTAAAAATTGCAAATACATAAAACATCTTACCACTTTTAAGTGTACAGTTCTTTGTTAAGTATTCACATTGCTGGTGCAGCCAGTCTCCAGAAGTTCATAGTGCAAAGCTGAAACTCTATACCAATTAAACAACTACCTATTTCTCCTTCCCTAGGGCCCCTGGAAATCACAATTTTACTTTTCTGTTTTGTAAATTTGACTACTTTAGATACTTTGTACAGATGAAATCAGTGTTGGTTATTTTGTGACTGGCTTTTTTTCACTAAATATAGTATCCTCAGTGTATATACATGTTGCAGCACACGTTAGAATTTCCTTCCTTCTATGTACCACATTTTGTATATTCATTTATCTGCCCGTGAATACTTGGATTTCTTCCACTTCTTGGTTTTATGAATAATACTGCTATAAACAGAGGTGTACAAATATTTCTTAGGGATACTAGTTTCAGTTATTTTGGATGTATACTGAGAAATGAAATTGCTGTATCACATAGTGATGTTTTTCTTTTTTTGGTTTGTTTGTTTTTTTGAGGAATTGCCATATATTTTTCCATAGCAGCTACATCATTTTACATTCCACCAACAGGGTGCAAAGATTCCAATTTCTCCACATTCTTCCTGGCTATATTCTGTTTGTTTTTGATAGTAGCTATCCTGATGGATATAAGCTGATACTGCATTGTAGTTGTGATTTGCATCTCTCTAATGTTAGAACTGGGCGTGGAACAACAGACTGGTTCCAAATAGGAAAAGGAGTACGTCAAGGCTGTATATTGTCATCCTGCTTATTTAACTTATATGCAGAGTACATCGTGAGAAACGCTGGGCTGGAAGAAGCACAAGCTGGAATCAGGATTGCCGGGAGAAATATCAATAACCTCAGATATGCACATGACACCACCCTTATGGCAGAAAGTGAAGAGGAACTAAAAAGCCTCTTGATGAAAGTGAAAGAGCAGAGTGAAAAAGTTGGCTTAAAGCTCAACATTCAGAAAACGAAGATCATGGCCTCCGGTCCCATCACTTCATGGGAAATAGATGGGGAAACAGTGGAAACAGTGTCAGACTTTATTTTTCTGGGCTCCAAAATCACTGCAGATGGTGACTGCAGCCATGAAATTAAAAGACGCTTACTCCTTGGAAGGAAAGTTATGACCAACCTAGATAAATAGATATCATATTTAAAAGCAGAGACATTACTTTGCCAACAAAGGTCCATCTAGTCAAGGCTATGGTTTTTCCAGTGGTCATGTATGGATGTGAGAGTTGGACGGTGAAGAAAGCTGAGTGCCGTAGAATTGATGCTTTTGAACTGTGGTGTTGGAGAAGACTCTTGAGAGTCCCTTGGACTGCAAGGAGGTCCAACCAGTCCATCCTAAAGGAGATCAGTCCTGGGTGTTCATTGGAAGGACTGATGTTGAAGCTGAAACTCCAATACTTTGGCCACCTCATGTGAAGAGTTGACTCATTGGAAAAGACTCTGATGCTGGGAAGGATTGGGGTCTGGGGGAGAAGGGGACGACAGAGGATTAGATGGTTGGATGGCATCGTTGACTCGATGGACATGGGTTTGGGTGAACTCCAGGAGTTGGTGATGGACAGGGAGGCCTGGCATGCTGCGATTCATGGGGTTGCAGAGAGTCGGACATGACTGAGCCACTGAACTGAACTGAACTGAATGGTTACTGATATTGAACATCTTTTCATATGCCCATTGGCCATTTGTATATCTTCTTTGGTAAAATGTCTATTTAAGTCCTTTGCACATGTTTTAAATGGCGTATATTTTGATTTGTGTTGAGCTGTGCATGCGTGTTCAGTCACTCAGTTTTATCTGACTCTTTGCGACCCCATGGACTGTAGCCCGCAGACTCCTCTGTGCATGGAATTTTCCAGACAAGAATACTGGAACAGGTTGGCATTTCTTACTCTAGGGTATTGTCCTGACCCAGGGATGGAACCCATGTCCCCTGAATCTCCTGCATTGGGAAATGGTTTCTTTACTACCGAGCCACTTGGGACACCCTTGCTGAGTTGTAAGGTTTTTAAAAAATATATTCTAGTGTTATATATATACATATATATACATTCACATATATATATGTATGTGTGTGTAGTTTTCAAATATTATTTTGCATTCTATTAGTTGCATTTTCATGCTGTTGATTGTAATTACACAATTGTACATGGCTGCACATGAGTTTTTCATTTCAATGGAGTCTCATTAACCATTTTTACTTTTATTATCCACGCTTTAGGTATCATATCCAAGAAATCATTGCAAAATTCAGTGTCATACAGCTTTAACCCTGTGTTTTTGTATGTTTTTTTACAGTTTTAGCTCTTGAGTCTTTGATCCATTTTTGTATATGTTATAAGATAAGGACCAGCTTCATAATTTTCCATGTGGATATCTAATTTTCCCAGTGTAGGTTTTTGAAGAGATTGTCCTTTCCTTGCTGAGTGGTCCTGACACCCTTGTCAAGAATCATTTGACCATATATACAAGAATTTATTCCTGGGCTCTCTGATGTATTCCATTGATGTATGTTTGTCTTTATGCCAGTATTACATTGTTTTGATTATTGTAGTTTTGCGATGCGCATTAGTTGCTCAGTCGTGTCTGACTCTGCGACCCCGTGGACTGTAGCCACCAGGCTCCTCTGTCCATGGAATTCTCCAGGCAAGAATACTGGTGCGGGTAGTCACTACCTTCTCCAGGAGATCTTCCCAACCTAGGGATCAAACCCTGCATCTCCCATACTGCAGGCAGATTCTTTACCCTCTGAGCCACCAGAGAAGCCTTAAAAGTAGGAAGTGTGAGACTTCTAACTCTGTTCTTTTTCAAGAATATTTTGGATGTACAGTTTCCTTGAGATTCCAAGTGAATTTTAGTTTTTTTTTTTTTTTTGGCAAAAAATGCAACTAGATTTCTGATAGTGATTGTATTAACTCTGTAGATTTCTTTGGGTAATATTAACATTTTAGCAATATTAAGTCTTCCAGTGCCATGAACACAGATGTTTTCCCATTTATTTGTATTCTCTCTAATTTCTTTTCGCAGTGTTTTATAGTTTTCAGTGTATAAATCACCTCCTGAGTTAAATTTATTCCAAAGTGTGTTATCTTTTTTGATGCTGTTGTAAATAGAATTTTCTTAATTTCCTTTTCATATTGTTCAATTGTTAATGTACAGGAAGAAACACAACTGATTTTTTTGTTAGTATTACGTTATATATTTTAAAATAGTTTTTAAATTTAATTTAAAATTTATTTTTATTTTTTAATTTATTTTTAAAATTTTTCAGTGGGAGAATCTTTTTATTTTCATATTAGAAATTTTAAAACACACTTCTGTATCCCTTACTAAATTTGTATAACTGCATGCTAAGAAAAGCAGCATATATAAAAGTGTGTGGGATATAGCTACAGTAGTGCTTAAGACATAATTTATAGATTTGCCTACTTGTATTGGAAGAGACTAAAGCCTGAAAATTGATGTACCATGCATACTACTTATTGGAGAAGGAAATGGCAACCCACTCCAGTGTTCTTGCCTGGAGAATCCCAGGGACGGGGGAGCCTGGTGGGCTGCTGTCTATGGGGTTGCACAGAGTTGGACATGACTGAAGAGAATTAGCAGCAGCAGCAGCAGCATACAACTTAAGTGAGAAAAATAAAAAAGAATATACCTGTCAAGTAGAAAGAAAGAAAGAATCTTGTTAAAATAAGGGGAAAAAGAGAAGGCATAATCATCAGACTTTGAAAGGGTATGCTCTAACTTAAGTTTTAACAGGGGTAAAAAGGTAAAATAAAATTATGATTAACTTTATTTAACACATTTGAAAGCTTATGAAATATTTAATTCCTAGAAGAAATATAAAGTTAACTGTATTCAATAAGAAACAGAAAAACTGAATAGTTCTATAACTATTGAAGAATTTAAATACTATTTTAAAAAACATCCTATGATGAAAATAACAAGCCTAATTTTGTAGGTAACTTTTACCAAACATCCATAGATTAGAAAATGCAAACACTACAAAACATCTTTCAGATCATAGAGGGGAAGAGGGAAACCATAATGGTCTTGTACAATTGTAATAACAAAAACAGATAAGAACAGTTTAAAAAATGAGAAATAGTACAGGTCAGAATCACTCATGAACAAGTATTATAAAATCCTAAACAAATATTAGCAACTGAACTTAGCAGTGTGTGGGAAAAAATACACTATGACCAAGTAGTGAATATTCCAGAAGTCAGTTTAGTTCAGAATTGGGGGGGGAAAATGTATTGAGTAATGCCTCTCAAGCAAGAAAATTATATGATTTTTGTTCAATAGATACAGAAAAAAATGTAAGAAAAAAAATGAAGGCATAAGAAATGTAGAGGAAAAGATACAAAAGTGCTAGTGGTAGCAAGTAATATAATTATTTATATGCAAAACAAAATATAACATACACACAGAGAGAGGGAGAGAGAGAGAGAGAGAGAAATATACTAAATTCATGGAGGAAAGACCTAAATAATATGTGAAATAGATGACCAATCCAACTTTGATTCGTGAAACAGGACACTAAAGCCAATGCACTGGGACAACCCAGAGGGGTGGGATGGGGAGGGAGGTGGGAGTGGGGTTTGGGACTGGGGGACACATGTACACCTGTGGCTGATTCATGTCCATGTATGGTGAAAACCACCACAATATTGTAAAGTAATTAGCCTCCAACTAAAATAAATAAATTGAAAATAAATAGAAAAAAAAGAAGTTAATTCTTGTCAGATTTAGTAAAGATTTGATCAGAATCCCACTCCATTTTAGATGCTGATTCCTAAAATGTCAAAGTTCACTCTTGCCATCTCCTGTTTGATCACTTCCAATTTGCATGGATTCATGGACCTAACATTCCAGGTTCCTATGCAATATTGCTCTTTATAGCATTGGACCTTACTTCCATCAGAAGTCACATCCACAACTGGGTGGTGTTTTTGCTTTGGTTCCGTCTTTTCATTCTTTCTGGAGTTATTTCTCCACCGATTGCCAGTAGCAAAATGGGCAACAACCAGCCTGGGGAGTTCATCTTTCAGTGTCCTATCTTTTTGCTTTTTCATACTGTTCATGGTGTTCTCAAGGCAAAAATACTGAAGTGGTTTTCCATTTCTTTCTCCAGTGGACCACATTTTGTCAGAACTTTCCACCATGAACCCTCTGTCTTGGGTGGCCCTACATGGCATGACTCATAGTTGCATTGAGTTAGACAAGGCTGTGGTCCATGTGATTAGATTGGTTAGTTTTCTGTGATTGTGGTTTTCAGTCTCTGTGCCTGGAGAAGGCGATGGCACCCCACTCCAGTACTCTTACCTGGAAAATTCCATGGACGGAGGAGCCCGGTAGGCTGCAGTCCATGGGGTCGCTCAGAGTTGGACATGACTGAGTGGCTTCGCTTTCACTTTTCACCTTCATGCATTGAAGAAGGAAATGGCAACCCACTCCAGTATTCTTGCCTGGAGAATCCCAGGGACAGGGGAGCCTGGTGGGCTGCTGTCTATGGGGTCGCACAGAGTCGGACACGACTGAAGCAACTTAGCAGCAGCAGCAGCAGCCCTCTGATGGAGGCCTATGAAAGCTTCTTGATAGGATATACTGACTAAGGCGGATGTCAACATTTTAGGAATCAGTGAACTAAAATGGACTGGAATGGGTGAATTTAACTAAGATGACCATTATATCTATTACTGTGGGCAAGAATTCTGGGGAAGAAATGGAGTAGCCATCATAGTCAACAAGAGAGTCCGAAATGCAGTACTTGGATACAATCTCAAAAACGACAGAATGATCTCTGTTCGTTTCCAAGGCAAACCATTCAATATCACAGTAATCCAAGTCTATGCCCAACCAGTAAGGCTGGGGTTGAAGAAGCTGAAGTTGAATGGTTCTATGAAGACCTACAAGACCTTCTAGAATTAACACCCCAAAAAGATGTCCTTTTCATTATAGGGGACTGGAATGCAAAAGTAGGAAGTCAAGAAACACCTGGAGTAACAGGCAAATTTGGCCTTGGAATACAGAATGAAGCAGGGCAAAGAGTTCTGCCAAGAGAATGCACTGGTCATAACAAACACCCTCTTCCAAGAACACAAGAGAAGATCTACACATGTCATCACCAGATGGTCCACACCGAAATCAGATTGATTATATTCTTTGCAGCCAAAGATGGAGACGCTCTATACAGTCAGCAAAAACAAGATCAGGAGCTGACTGTGGCTCAGATCATGAACTCCTTATTGCCAAATTCAGACTTAAATTGAAGAAAGTAGGGAAAACCACTAGACCATTCAGGTATGACCTAAATCAAATCCCTAATGATTATACAGTGGAAGTGAGAAATAGATTTAAGGGCCTAGATCTGATAGACAGAGTGCCTGATGAACTACGGACGGCATTTCATGATACTGTACAGGAGGCAGGGATCAAGGCCATCCCAAAGAAAAAGAAATGCAAAAAAGCAAAATGGCTGTCTGAGGAGGCCTTACAAATAGCTGTGAAAAGAAGAGAAGTGAAAAGCAAAGGAGAAAAGAAAAGATATAAGCATCTGAATACAGAGTTCCAAGGAATAGCAAGGAGAGATAAGAAAGCCTTCCTCAGCGATCAATGCAAAGAAATAGAGGAAAACAATAGAATGGGAAAGACTAGAGATCTCTTCAAGAAAATTAGAGATACCAAAGGAACATTTCATGCAAAGCTGGGCACAATAAATGACAGAAATAGTATGGACCTAACAAAAGCAGAAGATGTTAAGAAGAGGCAAGAATAAACAGAAGAACTGTACAACAAAAATCTTCACAACCAAGATAGTCACAAAGGTATGATAACTCACCTAGAGCCAGACATCCTGGAATGTGAAGTCAAGTGGCCTTAGGAAGCATTAGCTTAACAAAGCTAGTGGAGGTGATGGAATTCCAGTTGACCTATTTCAAATCCTGAAAGATGATGCTGTGAAAGTGCTGCACTCAATATACCAGTAAATTTGGAAAACTCAGCATTGGCCACAGGACTGGAAAAGGTCAGTTTTCATTCCAATCCCTAAGAAAGGCAATGCCAAAGAATAGTCAAATTACTGCACAATTGCACTCATCTCACACGCTAGTAAAGTAATGCTCAAAATTCTCCAAGCCAGGCTTCAATCGAAGAAAGCAATGGCAATCCATTCTAGTACTCTTGCCTGGCAAATCCCATGGATGGAGGAGCCTGGTAGGCTGCAGTCCTGGGTCTCACAGAGTTGGACATGACTGAAGCAACTTAGCAGCAGCAGCAGCAGCAGCAGGCTTCAATAATATGTGAACTGTGAAATTCCATATGTTCAAGCTGGTTTGAGAAAATGCAGAGGAAACAGATCAAAACGCCAACATTTGCTGGATCTGAAAAAACATGAGAGTTCCAGAAAAAATATCTATTTCTGCTTTATTGACTATGCCAAAGCCTTTGACCATGTGGATCACAGTAAACTGTGGAAAATTCTGAAAGAGATGGGAATACCAGACCACCTGACCTGCCTCTTGAGAAATCTGTATGCAGGTCAGGAAGCAACAGTTAGAACTGGACATGGAAGAACAGACTGGTTCCAAATAGGAAAAGGAGTATGTCAAGGCTGTATATTGTCACCCTGCTTATTTAATTTATATGCAGAGTACATCATGAGAAACACTGGCCTGGAAGAAGCACAAGCTGGGTGAAGCAGAGAAGAAGGAGGTGTGTGTGGTTTCAGCGCAGCATAGCTGGGGTCATCTGTTTACAAGGTCTCCCAATTATGGCGGGGACCATGGACACTCGCTGCTTCTTCTCTGGATTGACCATTCCTGATGGGGGTGTGCATATTGTAGGGGGTGAACTGGGTGAGGCTTTCATTGTTTTTGCCACTGATGAAGATGCAAGGCTTGGTATGATGCACACAGGTGGTACAATTAAAGGGTCAAAAGTAACACTGTTGTTGAGCAGTAAAACGGAAATGCAGAATATGATTGAACTGAATCCTAGGCGTTTTGAAACTGCCAACCTAGATATACCACCGGCAAATGCTAGTAGATCAGGACCGCCACCTAGCTCAGGAATGACTGGCAGGGTGAACTTGCCTACAACAGTACCCAACTTTAATAATCCTTCACCCAATGTAGTTACTGCCACCACTTCTGTTCATGAAAGCAGCAAAAACATTCAGACATTTTCCACAGCCAGCATAGGAACTGCTCCTCCAAATATGGGGGCTTCCTTTGGGAGTCCAACGTTTAGCTCAACTGTTCCGAGCATAGCCTCTCAGATGAACACAGTCCCACCTCCACCAATTCCTCCAATTCCAGTGATGCCATCTTTGCTGCCAATGCCGTCTATTCCCCCAATACCAGTTCCTCCTCTGGTACCTACAATGCCTCCTGTGCCCTCAATTCCCCCAGTCCCTTCTGCCACCCATGACCCCACTGCCACCCATGTCAGGCATGCCACCTTTGAACCCACCACCTGTGGCACCTCTACCTGCTGGAATGAATGGCTCTGGAGCACCCGTGAATCTGAACAATAACCTGAACCCTGTGTTTCTGGGTCCATTGAATCCTGTTAACCCTGTCCAGATGAACTCACAAAGCAATGTGAAACCACTTCCCATCAACCCTGATGATCTGTATGTCAGTGTGCATGGAATGCGCTTTTCTGCAATGGAAAATGATGTCCTAGATTTTTTCCATGGGCTCCGTGTTGATGCGGTGCATTTGTTGAAAGATCATGTAGGTCGAAATAATGGGAATGGATTGGTTAAGTTTCTCTCCCCTCAAGATACATTTGAAGCTTTGAAACGAAACAGAATGCTGATGATTCAACGCTATGTGGAAGTTAGTCCTGCCACAGAGAGACAGTGGGTAGCTGCTGGAGGCCCTATCACTTTTAAGCAAAGTATAGGACCTTCTGGACAAAAGCATCACCCTCCTCAGCCACTTCCCAGGTCAAAATCGCTCAGTGGGCAGAAAAGGTCAAGGTCAAGATCACCACATGAGGCTGGTTTTTGTGTTTACTTGAAAGGGCTGCCATTTGAACCAGAAAACAAACATGTCATTGATTTTTTTAAAAAAGTTGGATATTGTGGAAGATAGTATTTATATTGCTTATGGACCCTATGGGAAAGCAACGGGTGAAGGCTTCGTAGAGTTCAGGAATGAGGCTGACTATAAGGCTGCTCTGTGTCGTCATAAACAATACATGGGTAATCGCTTTATTCAAGTTCATCCAATTACCAAGAAAGGTATGCTAGAAAAGATAGATATGATTCGAAAAAGACTGCAGAACTTCAGCTATGACCAGAGGGAAATGATCTTAAATCCGGAGGGGGATGTCACCTCTGCCAAAGTCTGTGCCCATATAACAAATATTCCCTTCAGCATTACCAAGATGGATGTTCTTCAGTTCCTAGAAGGAATCCCAGTGGATGAAAATGCTGTACATGTTCTTGTTGATAACAATGGGCAAGGTCTAGGACAGGCATTGGTTCAGTTTAAAAATGAAGATGATGCATGTAAGTCTGAACGCTTACACCGTAAAAAACTTAATGGGAGAGAAGCTTTTGTTCATGTAGTTACTTTAGAAGATATGAGAGAGATTGAGAAAAATCCTCCTGCCCAAGGAAAAAAGGGGTTAAAGAGGTCTGTGCCAGGTAATCCTGCAGTTCCAGGAATTCCCAATATGGGAATGCCCAATGCGGGATTGCCCAGTTCAGGAATGCCCAGTGCAGGACTGCCTGCTGCGGGAATGCCCAATGCAGGAATACCTGCTGCAGGAATGCCCAATGCAGGAATTCCCAGTGCAGGAATGCTTGGTGTGGGAATGCCCGGTGCAGGAATGCCTAGTGCAGGAGGTGAAAAGCATGCCTTCTTGGCTGTAGGATCTAAGGAGGCCAACAGTGGGCCTCCATTTAACTTTCCTGGTAATTTTGGTGGGTCAAATGCCTTTGGACTACCACTCCCTCCTCCAGGATTAGGAGGGGCCTTTGGTGATGCTAGGCCTGGAATGCCTTCAGTTAGAAATAGCGGTTTGCCTGGTCTAGGACTGGATGTTCCAGGTTTTGGAGGTGGACCAAATAATTTAAGTGGACCAGGATTTGGAGGGGGCCCTCAGAATTTTGGAAATGGCCCTGGTAGCTTAGGTGGCCCCCCCCCCCGGCTTTGGAAGTGGGCCCCCTGGCCTTGGAAATGCCCCTGGGCATTTGAGTGGGCCTCCAGGCTTTGGTCCTGGCCCTGGCCCAATCCACATTGGTGGTCCTCCTGGTTTTGGATCTAGTTCTGGAAAACCAGGACCAACAATAATTAAAGTACAGAACATGCCCTTCACTGTGTCTATTGATGACATTTTAGATTTCTTTTACGGTTATCAAGTGATCCCAGGCTCAGTTTGTTTAAAGTACAATGAAAAGGGTATGCCCACCGGTGAAGCTATGGTGGCTTTTGAATCTCTGGATGAAGCCACAGCTGCTGTCAGTGACTTAAATGACAGACCTATTGGCTCTAGGAAAGTAAAGCTTGTATTAGGGTAGCTGTTCACATCATTCTTCATAGGGTAGATATAGTCTTCATAGTGCTGTGATTAATGCATTCAGATTCTTTTTCTAGTGTTTCCAGGTTAGAACCTGTGGATTGTTTCAATTGCATATAGATTGGTTTCCATAACATAGAGTGTTGGTTGACTGTTTACAGAAGACTTACTACCGAGATAAACATTGCTGTTGCTGCTGCTGCTAAGTCGCTTCAGTCGTGTCCGACTCTGTGCAACCCCATAGATGGCAGCCCATGAGGCTCCCCTGTCCCTGGGATTCTCCAGGCAAGAACAGAAAGTGAAAAGTCAAAGTGAAGTCGCTGAGTCTTGTCTGACTCTTAGCGACTCCATGGACTGCAGCCCACCAGGCTCCTCCGTCCATGGGATTTTCCAGGCAAGAGTGCTGGAGTGGGGTGCCATTGTATAGTAAAGCTGTCTCGAGAGAACACAAAAATGATTTTGGCATACCATTAGAGAAACCATTTGTAAAACTCAAATGACCCCATAAAGCTTATCAAGGAGTCTAGATTGGTTTTTTACCATATGGATGAAGAAGATAGAAATGTCAATAGAGCTCATTAAGGGTGCTCTTGCCAGCTGCTGAAAAATAGCTGGCTACTCTTGGAATTTGGTTCAAAGCTGGACAGATTTGCTTTGTAATAGGGTCAAAGCATTGTCTAAAGTTCTTGTTTTCTTTTAAAATTGAATAAAATCTCTGTATACAGAAAAAAAAAAAGCTCAAATCAAGATTGCCAAGAGAAATATCAATAACCTCAGATATGCAGATACCACCACCCTTATGGCAGATAAAGTGAAGAAGTACTAAAGAGCCTCTTGATGAAAGTGAAAGAGGAGAGTGAAAAAGTTGGCTTAAAGCTCAACATTCAGAAAACAAAGATCATGGCACCCGGCCCCATCACTTCATGGCAAATAGATGGAGAAACAGTGGAAACAGAGGCAGACTTAATTTTGGGGGGCTGCAAAATCACTGCAGATGGTGACTGCAGCCATATAATTAAAAGACACTTACTCCTTGGAAGAAAAGTTATGACCAGCCTAGACAGCATATTAAAAAGCAGAGACATTACTTTGCCAACAAAGGTCCATCTGGTCAATGGTATGGTTTTTCCAGTAGTCATGTATGGATGTGAGAGTTGGACTATAAAGAAAGCTGAGCGCCAAAGAATTGATGCTTTTGAATTGTGGTGTGGGAGAAGACTCTTGAGAGTCCCTAGGACTACAAGGAGATCCAACCAGTCCATCCTAAAGGAAATCAGTCCAGAATGTTTATTGAAAGGACTGAGGTTGAAGCTGAAACTCCAATACTTTGGCCACCTGATGTGAAGAGCTGACTCATTTGAAAAGACCCTGATGCTGGGAAAGATTGAAGGCAGGAAGAGAAGGGGACAACAGAGGATGAGCTGGTTGGATCACATCACCGACTCAATGGACATGAGTTTGAGTAGGCTGCAGTAGTTGGTGATGGAGAGGGAGCCTTGCATGCTGCCTTCCATGGGGTCACAAAGAGTTGGACATGACTGAGTGACTGAAATGAACTGAATTCAACTGATCAAAATCCCAATAGTTTTTTTTATGAATTTAGCTAATTGATTCCATAATTTACATGGTATAGCAAACAGCTAAGAATGGCAATGTCATGTTTGAACAAGAGTAGATTTTCTCTACAGGTAAAAAGACAAATTATAAACTTAGAGTAATTAAAAGCACATGGTTTTGATACAGAGGGAAGCAAATAGGCCAGTGAAATAGAACAGAGAGCCAAGAGGCCAAGCCTTGTGTTTATGGACTTCACACATGAAAAATGATTAACTTTTCTCGTTTTTCTTTTTTAAAATAATTATTGGCATATAGTTGATTTGCAATGTTCTATTAATTTCTGTTGTACAGTGCTGAATTAAAGTATATGTGTTACCATTTACACATATCAACTTTTTTTAAAGGTTTTTTTCCCCATATAGGTCTTTGCAGAGTATTGAATAGAGTTCCCTGTGCTATACAGTAGGTCTTTATTAGTTATCTGTTTTACATATAGTAGAATATGTTTATCATTCGCAACCTCCCAGTTTATTCCTCCCACAACTTACCCCCTAGTAACCATAAGTTTGTCTTCTACATCTGTGACTATTTCTGTTTTGTAGATAAGTGAAAAATGATTATGTTTTCAAAAATCATGCTTGGTCATTATCTAGCCATATTATAGTAAAAATAGCACCTGTCTTACAAAGAAATCAGTTTTATGTGGATTATAAATCTAAACAAGAAGAATAAAAAAGCAGAACTATTAATAGAAAATAACATAGATGCGCCAACTGTCAAGGAATATATTGATAAACTGGATAATGTTAAATTTAAGAACTTCTGATAATCAAAAAATAGCATGTAGAGAATGAAAAGGAAATCACAGATGTTATTGCTATTGTTCAGTCCCTAAGTCATGTCTGACTCTTTGGGACCCCGTGGACTGCAGCACACCAGACTTCCCTGTCCTTCACTATCTCCTGGAGTTTGCTCAAATTCATGTCCATTGAGTCAGTGATGCTAACCTTCTCATCCTCTCTTGCCCCATTCTCCTCCTGCCTTCAGTCTTTCCCAGAATCAGGGTCTTTTCCAATGAGTCGGTTCTTCACATCAGATGGCCAAAGTATTGGAGCTTCAACATTAGTCCTTCCAGTGAATATTCAGGAATGATTTCCTTTAGGATTGACTGGTTTGATCTCCTTGTTGTCCAAGGGACACTCAGGAGTCTTCTCCAATACCACAATTCAAAAGCATCAGTTCTGCAGCACCCAGCCTTCTTTATGGTCCAACTCGAACATCCATACATGACTACTGGAAAAACCATAGCTTTGACTAGACGGACCTTTGTTGACAAAATGTCTCTGCTTTTTAATATGCTGTCTAGGTTTGTCATAGCTTCCTTTCCAAGGAGCAAGCATCTTTTAATGTCATGGCTGCAGTCACCATCAGCAGTGACTGTGGAGCCTAAGATGTCACTGCTTCCACTTTTTCCCCTTCTATTTGCAGTGAAGTGATGGGACCAGATTCCATGATCTCAAGTTTTCTTAATGTTGAGTTCTAAGCTAGGTTTTTCATTCTCCACTTGCACCCTCATCAAGAGGCTCTTTTGTTCCTCTTCACTTTCTGCCATTAGAGTGGTATCATCTGCATATGCGAGGTTGTTATTTCTCCCAGCAGTCTTTTTTTTTATTTTTTTTCTTGAAGGATAATTGCTTTACAGAATTTTGTTGTTTCCTGTCAAACCTCAACGTGAATCAGCCATAGGTATACATATATCCCCTCCCTTTGAACCTCCCTCCCATCTCCTGCCCCATCCCACCCCTCTAGAATGATACTGAGTCCCTGTTTGAGTTTTCTGAGCCATACAGCAAATTCCCATTGGCTATCTGTTTTACTGTGGTAATGTTAAGTTTCCATGTTACTCTCTCCATACATCTCACCCTCTCCTCCCCTCTCCCCATGTCCATAAGTCTATTCTCTATGTCTGTTTTCCCATTGCTGCCCCATAAATTCTTCAGTACCATTTTTCTAGATTCTGTATATATGCGTTAGAATATGATATTTATCTTTCTCTTTCTGACTCACTTCACTTTGTATAATAGGTTCTAGGTTCATCCACCTCATCAGAACTGACTCAAATGCGTTCTTTTTTATGACTGAGTAATATTCCATTGTGTATATGTAGTGCAACTTCTTTTTTTTTTTTTTTTTTGTAGTGCAACTTCTTTATTCATTCATCTGTCGATGGACAACTGGTTGCTTCCATGTTTTAGCTATTGTAAATAGTGCTGCAATGAACAATGGGATACATGTGTCTTTTTCAATTTTGGTTTCCTCAGGGTATATGCCTAGAAGTAAGATTGCTGGGTTATATGGTGGTTTTATTCCTAGTTCTTTAAGGAATCTCCATACTGTCTTCCATAGTGGTTGAATCAATTTACATTCCCACCAACAGTGCAAGAGCGTTCCCTTTTCTCCACACCCTCACCAAGATTTAAATTGGATGTTTGCTCTATATATCATTATACCTACTCTTTTGTATGTATGATATAGTTCATAAAAAACCGTTTATAAATCCTGCATGCTTTCTATAAAAAATGCCCTGCTGCTGCTGTTAAGTCGCTTCAGTCGTGTCCGACTTTGTGAGACCCCATAGACGGCAGCCCACCAGGCTCCGCCCTACTGGGGACCAATAGCAGAAGCCAGGAAATCAGCTATATTGTTCCAATTGTCCAGCAGCAGCTGATGCTGCACTAGAATACTGATAGAGAAAAATAGGGAGGGATAGCTAATAATGTGTTCTAGTTTTCAGTGTTATCATTAAAATTTTATTTTGTTCTATGCCTTCTTTTTTTTTGTTGCAATTTTTATTAAACAATTTTAGTTTAAATGATATACTGAGAGCATCATTAGTACTTGACATTTTTAAATTAATTTCATAAGTTGATCATAATCCCTCAACCAGAAATATGTATTTAGTATAATACAGTAATGAATTATTTTTAGATATAAAGCAATACCAAGAATAATTTGGACAAAAGTATATTTCCTGTTCAGAACAATATATTTCAAAATAACTGTGGTAAAGAACTAGGTTTTGGTTACTTTTTTATACCCAGTACCTCAGGTACCAATATTTAAAAAATGAATTAACAACAAAAATAAAGTGAAAAGGCAAAGACATCCAAAATGCAAACACAGACTAAACAAGATGCTTAGATTTAATGAACATAAAATCAAATTTCAATGAATATAACCACAAGAAATATTGCATAGAAAAAATGACTACAAAATATCCATAAATTGGTTATTTAAGATATGTGTATGGGTGATTAATATAGACAGTCATTATTGTATTCATTATCTTTTCCTCATTTGTAACTAAACAAAATGTTATGTGCAAAAATAGTCTTAAGTGCATATTTTGCACATTTTGAATCAACCTCATGCAAATCAATATTTAAACTTTTTAGTGTAACAAATGAGCTTGCTTCTTCCTAATTTATCTAATGTAAACTGCATGAATACATTTTTGGATTTTTATCTCCATTTTTGTTATTTTTTATTATTATTATTTTATTTTCTTTTTTAACTTTACAATATTGTATTGGTTTTGCCACATATCAACATGCATCCACCACAGGTATACACGTGTTCCCCATCCTGAACCCTCCTCCCTCCTCCCACCCCGTACCATCCCTCTGGGTCGTCCCAGTGCACCAGCCCCAAGCATCCAGTATCGTGCATCGAACCTGGACTGGCGACTCGTTTCATATATGATATTATACATGTTTCAATGCCATTCTCCCAAATCATCCCACCCTCTCCCTCTCCCACAGAGTCCAAAAGACTGTTCTACACATCAGTGACTCTTTTGCTGTCTCGTATACAGAGTTATTGTTCTATGCCTACTTAGATTTTTTTGTAGAAATGAGGAAGAGAACACATCCCGAGTAAATGGCTAAATGTTATTTTATACTGAATTTTGACTTTGATGTTCTCAGCAGTCCTCTGCTGTTAGAGTAGGAGCAGATATTGTCCATTTTATTGGATAGATCAAGAAACTGGGTGTAGAGAGGTTAAAGCAGATTGCTTTAGGGCACACAGCTAATAAAGGTGAAAGCCACTCCAGACTTCCCTTTACCCCCACCAGCGGGGGAGCCTGGTGGGCTGCCGTCTATGGGGTCGCACAGAGTCGGACATGACTGAAGTGACTTAGCAGCAGCAGCAGCAGCTTTCCTCTGTGTGTCTTTGCACAGTATTGCCACCAATTTCCAGCACTGCCAGCACTCAGGCTTACAAGCTCTCAACTTGCCTGACTCTTTGGGGGCCACCTCTGTGCTGTGAGGGAGGTGTGATATACTGGGTACAGTGGAGGTTAAGTGTGCATTTCCTCTGAATTTCTTCCCCTGAGCGGTCATTTGACTTAAGCCTCCTGTTCTCCTAAAGACTGAGGCACTGGGACTACAGAGGATCTAGATTTTTAAGGGTACATTTGCAGAGAGGAGACCCTCTGCTGATCTAAGGAACAGCTTGTGTGTAGGGGAGTTGGGGAGGGGGCTGAGGGAAGCCAAACCTGGAGCATGTGAATGATAGCTTCATCAACTTGACATTCCCTCAGGACCCACCACCTACATAGGGGTTCTTTCCTGGCTATTTCCCCACCAGATGTAAAAATTATTATATGTATTTGGCTAGAGTTTCTTGGGGATTCTTTTTTCTCAAGTCTTTTCTTTACATTATTACTCTCTCTGCCCCCAGTTTTTAATCCCCATTTTTTTTCCTCTCACGTAAGCTATAGCCAAATTGTGTCAGCATCAAGGTACAGAGAAGAAGCTCCTGTGAATCCTAGTCTTAGTGCTGGGTGCTGAGGTATTTTTCCAGGAGCTTACAGCATTCTAGGGTGAGCTGGCCCTAGTAACAGAGGTGTTTCTTCAGACTTAGAGCTAGCTAGAAAATTCTCCACAGCTTAAGAGAATTACAGCAGTTGACTAGTGAGTGGATGGGTTTAAAACAAAGTGGAAAAGTTTGTCACAGGAGTTCTTTTTATTGAATTGTGCTTACTGGACTTGAGAAAATAATGAGTGAGCCAAGGTCATTGATGGAGCTGGAGCCTAGAAATGCTGTCATATATGCTGCATTTGTGTTTCAGTATATTTAGATGCATATGCATAAATATGTATGTACATATTAGTAATATATGCTCATAATCTATATAATGAGATTTGGACATCCTGAATAGCCCCTTACTTGCTCTGAAATCTATTTATTAGTGGCTTTAAAATCTCTCTCCACTACTCAAAAGTTGTTTCTATGGCTTAGTTCTTAAAATTGTTACAATCCCACTGTTAAATACATTTAGTTATGAGAGAATCATATTAATCACCACAAATATTTGTTGAGCTTTCTGCAATTTACAAGTGTATTTACATACAATGACTCACTTACCCAAAACAACGACCATATTTTTCCTCACCATATTAGAAGAATCAGGAGTCTCAGAAAAGTATGTTTTTGGTCCTGAAGTATAGGAGCTAGAATTTGAATCTTATATTTGACTAATTCTGGTCATTATTTCTTAGACTCAATGCTAACTATTAATCATTACTGTCTTTTCATAATTGTATTATATATGATCTGAAATGTCACCTTCTTATGACCTGGGCATCAGACTGTTTAAAGCCAGTCCTCAGATCCATTCAGGGCAGTTTTTTACCCCCTAAAACACTGATGGACAGGTCACCTGGAACAGAATGATTCTGGGGGAGGAGAGATGGTTGTTAAGATTTCAGATTCTTGGGCCCTATCCCAAGCCTACTGACTCAGCTTACTTAGAATGGGAACTTGCCTTTTTAAAACAAGCAAGCTGGCGATTTTAAGTGCTCTAGACTTTAATAGACATGGTTTAATAGCCATACCACCATCCTTTCTAGGGCTATTACCATATACTTCTGAGTTTCTGAGGCTCTGACTAATCAGTTTAAATGGGTCACAGTCAGTTTGGATCCCTGAAGACTCCAGGTTGGAATTTGATCCATTGGCCAAAAACTTTTTCCCCATCCCACCCAACAATGTAGGATGTTTTTTCCAGGCTGGCCCAGAGGAAAGGCCAATCATTGTTCTCATTCTGACTAATTGGAGACAGTCTGGCCACAAACATCCCGCTTTGTGCCTTTTCTCTTCTACATGGCTTGGGCAGGGCTGCAGAGGAACTGCTGGAGGGTGGTCTGGGTGGGACCCAGAGGAAAATAATTAAAACTGCAACGCCTTCTGTCATTAAGTCCTAAGTAGAATGCTGAGTTGAACAATGGAAAAGGTCTCTGCTGTCCTTGAGAACATTTTTGTTGCTGTCCCAAGCCAAGGACTGGAGTGTCAAATGAGATTCTTTTATGTCTTGTACTTTTTCACAACTTTTGGCATTTCCTATGGTTTTGTGCAGTAAAGGCAGTTTGCTTACAACCTTGCAGTTGACTGCCTTCAGTTTGTTTCAACTGGTCTGGGGGGACTCTTTGGGTAAACTGAGTGGACTATAACTAGAAAAACTCTTGTTTCCATTCATTTTCTTCGAGAAGGAAAGAGGATAAACCATTGTCTCAAATATATGGCAAGAAACCCCAAATTTTCTTCCACTAGCAAGTCCTTTTGGTGGTGGTATAATGTTGTTTTGAAAACGTAGTCCAAATGTAAATCCCATGCACAAATAGTAATAGTAGTAAACATTTATTGAACATTTATTTTATTCTAGTCCCTGCCCTAAGTGCTCTGTGTGCATTTTGTCATTTAATCCCTCAATAAATATAAAAGTTGAAGGTACTGTTATTATTCTCACCTTATAGATGAGTATGTGGATTCTTGGAAAGTTGAAATAAGTTGGCTAAAGTCAAACAAGTAAGCATTAGAATGGTAGTCTGTATCAGGAAAGTCTAGCTGTAGAGCCATATTCTTTTTTGCTATAACCCATGTCCCTCTTATCATCTCTAATCTCTCCTATAACACAGCATACCCAGATTTAAGTCCTTGTTTAATTTTTCAAGATGAGAATACTGTATTTGATTATTATGGTGGATACATGTTTTAAACTAAAAGTTAGGAAACTTTGGGGGATATAGAAGTAAAAATTTTGAGTTGGAGCTCTTCCAAAAAAGACTAAGATGAAGTTTCTCATATCCCATAGAGGATACATTGAGGATATCAGTCAGTTCCTCTTCCTTATCCCTTTAATGAATGACTTTCACGTGTACATCTCAGTATGTGGCACCATTTATAAAACATGTAGTTAAAGTACTTCTTCAGGATCTTCCTGACCTAGGAATTGAGCTGGGGTATCCTGCATTACAGGTGGATTCTTTACCAGCTGAGCTCCCAGGGAAGCCCAGTTAAGGTACTTAGCAAATATTTATTGAATGAATGAAGATAGTTTTGTCCTCAGAGAATTTCTCATCTGGTGAGGACAATATGTCATACAATTGTAACGCATGTTGAGTGCTATAATAGAGGTAGCTGGTAGCTGATGGGCATGTAATCAGTATTTATTGAGGAAATAAGTGAATATATATGGTAGGGTGTGAAGGGATCAGGTAATGATATTCAGATGCATTGCCACTTATGATAGGATCTTAAAGACAAGTAGGCATAGGCCAGGTGAAGAAAGACAAAGCATACCAGACAGCGGGGGGTTAATGGGCAAAGTAACAAGGACAAGAGAAAAAAAAAAACACAGACTGTTTAACAAATTACAGTCATTCATTATGGCTGGAACATAAATAACAGTGGAATTTTGGGACAAGATGGGAAAGATGAGGCTGACAGGCTATGTAGGAATAGATCACGAGGGGTTTTTATGCTGTGGAGCTTAGGCTTTATCATGAATTCGTGGGGAATTTTGAAAGATATGTAGTAGCTGAATGATATAATAATTGTAGTTATATAAGTGTATTTGTAAACATGCATGTTTAATAGTCTATATGTAATTCATTCCTCATCATGGGACCCATCCTTCACAAGTAATCTTTTCACTGCTTTGAGGACATAGTTATTATTGAGCCAAGGAGGGGTGTAAATACTATGATAAAGCAGGTTCCTCAGTCTCCCATGTTCATGAGATTGCCTGCAAATTTTTTCTAAAAGTGTATTCTGACTGATTAGGTGTGCAGTAGGGTCTTAGATTCAGCATTTCCAACCAACTCCCAAGTAATGGTGATACTATACTGCTGGTTCTCAAACTACACTTTTATTTATTTATTTATTTATTTTTAGACAAGAAAGTGGACAATAGTCCATGATTTATTTATAATTACTTTCATGTAGAATTTTATATATTTTTTTAAATTTTTAATTAATTTTATTTTATTTTTAAAATTTACATAACTGTATTAGTTTTGCCAAATATCAAAATGAATCCGCCACAGGTATACATGTGTTCCCCATCCTGAACCCTCCTCCCTCCTCCCTCCCCATTCCATCCCTCTAGGTCGTCCCAGTGCACCAGCCCCAAGCATCCAGTATCGTGCATCGAACCTGGACTGGCAACTCGTTTCATACATGATATTTTACATGTTTCAATGCCATTCTCCCAAATCTTCCCACCCTCTCCCTCTCCCAGAGAGTCCATAAGACTGTTCTATACATCAGTGTCTCTTTTGCTGTCGTACACAGGGTTATTGTTACCATCTTTCTAAATTCCATATATATGCGTTAGTATACTGTATCGGTGTTTTTCTTTCTGGCTTACTTCACTCTGTATAATAGGCTCCAGTTTCATCCACCTCATTAGAACTGATTCAAATGTATTCTTTTTAATGGCTGAGTAGTACTCCATTGTGTATATGTACCACTGCTTTCTTATCCATTCATCTGCTGATGGACATCTAGGTTGTTTCCATGTCCTGGCTATTATAAACAGTGCTGCGATGAACATTGGGGTACACGTGTCTCTTTCCCTTCTGGTTTCCTCAGTGTGTATGCCCAGCAGTGGGATTGCTGGATCATAAGGCAGTTCTATTTCCAGTTTTTGAAGGAATCTCCACACCGTTCTCCATAGTGGCTGTACTAGTTTGCATTCCCACCAACAGTGTAAGAGGGTTCCCTTTTCTCCACACCCTCTCCAGCATTTATGACTTGTAGACTTTTGGATCGCAGCCATTCTGACTGGTGTGAAATGGTACCTCATAGTGGTTTTGATTTGCATTTCTCTGATAATGAGTGATGTTGAGCATCTTTTCATGTGTTTGTTAGCCATCTGTATGTCTTCTTTGGAGAAATGTCTATTTAGTTCTTTGGCCCATTTTTTGATTGGGTCATTTATTTTTCTGGAGTTGAGCCGTAGGAGTTGCTTGTATATTCTCGAGATTAGTTGTTTGTCAGTTGCTTCATTTGCTATTATCTTCTCCCATTCTGAAGGCTGTCTTTTCACCTTGCTAATAGTTTCCTTTGATGTGCAGAAGCTTTTAAGGTTAATTAGGTCCCATTTGTTTATTTTTGCTTTTATTTCCAATATTCTGGGAGGTGGGTCATAGAGGATCCTGCTGTGATGTATGTCAGAGAGTGTTTTGCCTATGTTCTCCTCTAGGAGTTTTATAGTTTCTGGTCTTATGTTTAGATCTTTAATCCATTTTGAGTTTATTTTTGTGTATGGTGTTAGAAAGTGTTCTAGTTTCATTCTTTTACAAGTGGTTGACCAGATTTCCCAGCACCACTTGTTAAAGAGATTGTCTTTAATCCATTGTATATTCTTGCCTCCTTTGTCAAAGATAAGGTGTCCATATGTGCATGGATTTATCTCTGGGCTTTCTATTTTGTTCCATTGATCTATATTTCTGTCTTTGTGCCACTACCATACTGTCTTGATAACTGTGGCTTTGTAGTAGAGCCTGAAGTCAGGTAGGTTGATTCCTCCAGTTCCATTCTTCTTTCTCAAGATCGCTTTGGCTATTCGAGGTTTTTGGTATTTCCATACAAATTGTGAAATTATGTGTTCTAGCTCTGTGAAGAATACTGTTGGTAGCTTGATAGGGATTGCATTGAATCTATAAATTGCTTTGGGTAGTATACTCATTTTCACTATATTGATTCTTCCAATCCATGAACATGGTATATTTCTCCATCTATTAGTGTCCTCTTTGATTTCTTTCACCAGTGTTTTATAGTTTTCTATATATAGGTCTTTAGTTTCTTTAGGTAGATATATTCCTAAGTATTTTATTCTTTCCTTTGCAATGGTGAATGGAATTGTTTCCTTAATTTCTCTTTCTGTTTTCTCATTATTAGTGTATAGGAATGCAAGGGATTTCTGTGTGTTGATTTTATATCCTGCAACTTTACTATAGTCATTGATTAGTTCTAGTAATTTTCTGGTGGAGTCTTTAGGGTTTTCTATGTAGAGGATCATGTCATCTGCAAATAGTGAGAGCTTTACTTCTTTTCCAATTTGGATTCCTTTTATTTCTTTTTCTGCTCTGATTGCTGTGGCCAAAACTTCCAAAACTATGTTGAATAGTAATGGTGAAAGTGGGCACCGTTGTCTTGTTCCTGACTTTAGAGGAAATGCTTTCAATTTTTCACCATTGAGGATAATGTTTGCTGTGGGTTTGTCATATATAGCTTTTATTATGTTGAGGTATGTTAAAGGTCTTAATTCCATTTGTGAAAGCCCTACCTTCATGACCTAATCACCTTCCAAATGACCCACCTCCAAACACCATCACATTAAGGATTAGGTTTCAACTTAGGAATCTGGAGTCTGGGGACACAACCATTCAGTCACAGCAGTCCTTTTCAACTCAAGACCTAAGATTTCCACTGAGCACAATATCAGAAAACCTATAGACCACTGGATTTGGAATAAGGTCTGACCCAAAGACCCATTTTCTTAAGTTGTTTAACTTCTCTGAGCTGCAGTGCCTTCATAGATAAAATGGTCATTATAGTCTCCATCTCTCAAAATTATTATAAATATTGAATGAATAAGAGAATATAAACCTCAAATCAGTATGATATTATGTCTCTTTTTTTACTATTTACTGTAAAATCTTGTGCAATGTTTCATTCACTGGAACTCAGTCCTCAATATAAGAACAACAAATTAATGAATTGATTGATGTTAGAGGATAATAAACTACTCACAGGGCCATAATAAGAGAACTGGCAGTTGATTTTCTCCTGAAAAAGGCACGAATTAGGCAGAGGACAGTGAAGAATGTGGACTGATATATTGCTTTAGTTTTCCTCCTCTTTTTTGTGTGCTTTTTTATTGCTAAAGGGTAGAAGACAGGATGTAACTTCTAGAAGAATATAATTATTTGCAGGGCAAAAAAATGGATACTACTTGAACAGGAAGACTTTGGAAAACAAAATCATCCCCCATGGTTCCGGTGGGTGGGCCAGTGTTAATTACTTACAAATGAAATGTTAGGGTTCTTCATAACCCGCCCCATGATGGTGAGTAATATATTATTTTGACCATATGAATATCCAGCTGGAAAATTAATATTTTTTCATCTGTGAGTCTGTGAAGTATCTCAATGGACCTCATCGTATTTAAGCATCTTATGAGAGTGATTGAATATTACAGGTGTAATAAAGGAAGGAGATAACTCATCCATAATTGCTTAAACTCTGCATTTGAAGTTTAAAACATCTGGATGTTTATAAAACATTCTATGAATTATATATTTGGTAGTCATGTTGCAAAGTATTTAGCCATTTAAAAACATCTGGGTAATTGAATGTTTATCCAGATGTTCAGTCTTGAGTAGGTATTTGACAACTGCAAAAGATAATTTTCCAGTTGCTTGGTCTGAATGTTGCTGAATTTTTAAAATACTGAGTTGAATTTTTGTATTCGTGTCATTGGTCTGGTTTGAGACTGATCAGCTGAGAACAGGCTTAAGAATAGAACTCCTAAGTCGGTGTCCAAACTATCTCACCTCGCTTAACAGTCAAGTATTGTTCCTCTTTTTCAGTTTACTTTGTTGTATTGAGCAAGAATATGAAAGTATTTGTAGGTGTTTAGTGGAGAAGGCACTGGCGGCCCACTCCAGTACTCTTGCCTAGAGAATCCCATGGACGGAGGAGCCTGGTGGGCTGCAGTCCATGGGGTCGCTAAGAGTTGGACATGACTGAGCAACTTCACTTTCACTTTTCACTTTCATGCACTGGAGAAGGAAATGGCAACCCACTCCAGTGTTCTTGCCTGGAGAATCCCAGGGATGGGGAAGCCTGGTGGGCTGCCGTCTATGGGGTCGCACAGAGTCAGACACGACTGAAGCGACTTAGCAGCAGCAACAGAGGAGAAGATAGTGGATGATAATTGGCAGAACACTGTGAATAAATGCAGATCAAAAGTCCAAAGTTCAAACCCTGACTTACTAACTCTATAACATTGGGCAGCTATATTAATATCTTAATAGTAGTTTGTCTGCTATGAAATAAATGTAGTAATAATAATAACTGGCCTCCAGACTTGAGGTTTATTGTGATAATCTAATGAGATATGAAATGTGAACATTTTTGTTAACTGTGTATATTTATGTGTGTGTATATATGCCTCACGACTAAACAGCAAAATATGCCTATGTTAGATATGAATGCTCTTGTTTCTATTTCCATATAGATAGGCATAATTAGTACTGTATCTGCACAGGTTTGTGTCAATATGAGGAATTTTAAAAGCATTGGAAAAGCAGAGATTTAAAACAGAAAAAATAGAAAGCGTGGCCAGCGTCAGAGAGTTGGTAGACCCTGAACTCATCTCTTCCCATACGCATACCAAAGTTATAGCTGCTTACAGAGAATTTATTTATGAGAACAACCTGAAGACCAGTACAAAAGAGTTTTCACAATTAGAGATAGAAATAAAGAACCAAATGAACCAAGTAAAAGGGTGATGCAACATAGTCAAGACACACACCTGCAGGTTGCTGACCCACAAATAGAAAGAATATCACAATCACACAAAGAGCAAGGCTTTGAGCCCCACACTGGAATGTCCTGGTCAGGGGACCTGCACTAGGAAGACATCTGGCTCTTAAAAACCAGCTGGGGTTATAGTCCAGAGAGCCAGAGGGCTATAGGAAACATATAACTCCACTCTTTAAAAAAAAAAAAAAATATATATATATATATATATATATATATATATTTATTTTTAATTGATGATTGATTTACAATATTGGTTTGATTTCTGCCATGCATCAACATAAATTAGCCATAGTTGTACTATGTCCCCTCCCTCTTGACCCCGTCCCACCCTTCTGGTTGTTACAGAGCCCTGGAAAGGGAGTACACAAAGGCTCTCATTCTCGGAGTCCTTGCACCGAGGCAGTCGTGTGAAAGGAGAAATAAAAACAGAAAATTAGGTAAAATGAGAAAACAGAGGACTATGTTTGAAAAAATGAAGAAACAAGACAAAATCTCAGAAAAATAACTAAACAAAGTGGATATAAACACTTGAGCTGATAAAGAGTTCAAAGCAGTGATCCCAAAGTTGCTAATTGAACTAAAGGGAAGAATGGATGGACACAGTATCAACTAAAAAGATGTACAACTTGGGAGTTGAGAGTTAAGTTTTATTTGGGGCAAAATGAGGACTGCAGCTGAGGAAGCAGCACCCCAGATAGCTCTGAGAGACTGCTCCAAACAGGCAATAGTGGAAGGTCAATATAGACAAGATTTTGGTGAAGGGGGTAGTTGAGTACCATTAAGCACTCATTTTACAAAAGGTTTTCTGCTAGTCAGGAAGATCTGATGTCACCATGAAGGAATTTAGTGTTTTTCTAGATATGAGGAGATACAAGGATTGAGATCATAAAATTCGTTCCTAAAAATACCTAACTATCTAAATACTTGTCCCACCAGACTTCCCTGGTGGCTCAGACGGTAAAGTGTCTGCCTACAATGCAGGATACCTGGGTTCAATCCCTGGGTCAGGAAGATCTGGAGAAGGAAATGGCAACCTAGTCCAGTACTCTTGCCTGGAAAAACCCATGGACGGAGGAAACTGGTAGGATACAGTCCATGGAGTCACAAAGAGTTGGACATGACTGAGTGACTTCACTTTCACTTCACTTTGTCCCACCAGATTCCCTGGAGCACAGAGTGCCTCAGTCCACCCTGAATCGACACCTGCAACAGCACAGGGTTCAGTCTCTGCAAAGGCAGTTGCAAATGCCCTTGTTGTTCAGTCATTGGCAGTGCTCTTGGAAAGTGCCAATTTGTAGTTGACAATCGTGAGAATTTGAAAAGAGTTAGAAAATATAGAGAGGACCCAAACAGAGCTGAAGAATAAAATAACTGAAATACAAAATACATCAGAAGGAATCAACAGTAAGTTAGGTAATATAGAGGAATAGACCAGCAGTCTTGAAAACAAAGTAGTGAAAATCACTCAAGGTGAACAGAAAAAAATAAAAAAAGAATTAAAAGAAATTAGGAAAGTCCGAAGATGGTGATTGCAGCCATGACATTAAAAGACGCTTACTCCTTGGAAGGAAAGTTATGACCAACCTAGATAGCATATTAAAAAGCAGAGACATTACTTTGCCAACAAAGGTCCATCTAGTCAAGGCTATGGTTTTTCCAGTGGAAACTGTTTTTCCAGTCGGACTGTGAAGAAAGCTGGGCGCTGAAGAACTGATGCTTTTGAACTGTGGTGTTGGAGAAGACTCTTGAGAGTCCCTTGGACTGCAAGGAGATCCAACCAGTCCATTCTAAAGGAGATCAGCCCTGGGATTTCTTTGGAAGGAATGATGCTGAAGCTGAAACTCCAGTACTTTGGCCACCTCATGCGAAGAGTTAAGTCATTGGAAAAGACTCTGATGCTGGGAGGGATTGGGGGCAGGAGGAGAAGGGGACAACAGAGGATGAGATGGTTGGATGGCATCACCGACTCGATGGACGTGAGTTTGAGTGAACTCCGGGAGTTGGTGATGGACAGGGAGGCCTGGTGTGCTACAGTCCATGGGGTCTCAAAGAGTTGGACACGACTGAGCAACTGAACTGAACTGAACTGAAGAGAACTATGACAGATCAACAGCATGTGTCAGATTTCTATCATAGGGGTCCCATAAGAAGAATAAAGAGAGAAAGGGGCACAGAAATAATTTAAGAAATAATAGTTGAAAACTTCCCTAACTTGGGAAAGAAAACAGGCATCCAAATAAAGGAATCACAGAGAAGCTCAAGTAAGATGAATCCAAAGAGGTGCACACCAACATACATTATAATTACAATAGCAAATTAAAGATACATAGAGAATCTTAAAAGCAGCAGCAAAAGAGCAACAGTTACATAGACAGGAACTTCCATAACAACATAAGCCAACATTTCAGCAGAAATTTTGCTGACTAGAAGGAAGTGGCACAGATGTTTAAAGTGAAGAAGGGAGAAAAAGCTAACAGCTAGAATACTCTAACAATTTAGTTCAGTCAGTCAGTCGTGTCTGACCCTTTGCAATCCCATGGACTGCAGCATGCCAGGCCTCCCTGCCCATCACCAACTCCTGGAGCTTACTCAAACTCATGTCCATTGAGTCGGTGATGCCATCTAATCATCTCATCCTCTGTCGTCCCCTTCTCCTCCTGCCTTCAGTCTTTCCCAGCATCAGGGTCTTTCCAGCGAGTCAGTTCTTCACATCAGGTGGCCAAAGTATTGGAGTTTCAGCGTCAGCATCCGTCCTTCCAATGAAGATTCAGGACTGATTTCCTTTAGGATGGACTGGTTGAATCTCCTTGCAGTCCAAGGGACTTTCAAGAGTCTTCTCCAACACCACAGTTCCAAAGCATCAGTTCTTCGGTGCCCAGCTTTCTTTATAGTCCAACTCTCACATTCGTACGTGACTACTGGAAAAACCAGACCTTTGACTAGATGGACTTTTGTTGGCAAAGTCATGTCTTTACTTTTTAATATGTTATCTAGGTTGGCCATAATTTTTCTTCCAAGGAGCAAGTGTCTTTTAATTTCATGGCTGCAGTCATCATCTGCAGTGATTTTGGAGTCCCCCAAAATAAAGTCTGTCACTGTTTCCACTGTTTCCACATCTATTTGCCATGAAGTGATGGGACTGTAGCCCATGATCTTAGTTGCTTGAATGTTGAGTTTTAAGCCAGCTTTTTCATGCTCCTCTTTTCACTTCATCAAGAGGCTTTTTAGTTCCTCTTCACTTTCTGCCATTAGAGTGGTATCATCTGAGGTTGTTAGTATTTCTCCTGGCGATTTTGATTCCAGATTGTGTTTCATCAGGCTGGCATTTCACATGATGTTTTCTGCATATAAGTTAAATAAGCAGGGTGAACAATATACAGCCTTGATATACTCCTTTCCCAGTTTTGAATCTGTCTGGTGTTCCATGTGTGGTCCTAACTGTTGCTTTTTGTCCTGCATACAAGTTTCTCAGGAAGCACGTCAGGTGGTCTGGTATTCCCATCTCTTGAAGAATTTTCCACAATTTGTTGGGATGCACATAGTCAAAGGCTTTGGAGTAGTCCATGAAGCAGAAGAATCCCCTTGCTTTTTCTATGATCCAGCATATGTTGGCAATTTGATCTCTGGTTCCTCTGCCTTTTCTAAATCCAGCTTGTACATCTGGAAGTTCTCGGTTCACGTAATGCTGAAGCCTAGCTTGAAGGATTTTGAGTATCAGCTTGCTAGAATGTGAAATGAGTGCAATTGTATGGCAATTTGAACATTGTTTGGCATTTCCATTCTTTGGTCTTGAATGAAAACTGACCTTTTCCAGTCCTGTGGCCACTGCTGAGTTTTCCAAATTTGTTGGCATATTCACTGCAGCACTTAAAAAAAAATATTTATTTTTTAAATTGAACAGTAATTACTCTACAGAATTTTGTTGTTTTCTGCCAAATATCACCATGAATCAGCCATAGGTATACATATGTCCCCTTGCTTTTGAACCTCCCTTGCATTTCCCTCCCTATCCCATGCCTCTAGGTTGTTACAGAACTCCTATTTGAGTTCCCGGAATCATACAGAAAATTCCCATTGGCTATCTATTTTACATATGGTAATGTAAGTTTCCATGTTACTCTCTCCATACGTCTCACCCTGTACTTTCTCAGCTCCCACCTCATGTCCCTAAGACTGTTCTCTACTTGACTGCAGCACTCCAACAGCATCATCTTTTAGGATTTGAAATCGCTCAGCTGGAATTCCATCACCTCCACTAGCTTTGTTCATAGTAAGCTTCCTAAGTTCAACTTGACTTCACACTCCAGGATATCTGGCTCTAGGTGAGTTACCACACCATTGTGGTTATCTGGGTCATTAAGACCTTTTTTGTATAGTTCTTCTGTGTGTTCTTGCCTTCTCTTCTTAATATCTTCTGGTTCTGTTAGGTCCTTGCCATTTCTTTTCTTTATTGTGCCTGTCTTTGTGTGAAATGTTCCCTTGGTATGTCTAATTTTCTTGAAGCAGTCTCTAGTCTTTCCCATTCTAGTGTTTTTCTCTATTTCTTTGCATTGTTCACTTAAGAAGACTTTCTTATCTCTCCTTGGTGTTCTCTGGAACTCTGCATTCAGATGGGTGTATCTTTATTTTTCTCCTTGGCCTTTCACTTCTCTTCTTTTCTCAGCTCTTTGTAAGGCCTCCTCAGACAACCATTTTGCCTTTCTTTTTCTTGGGGATGGTTTTGATTACCACCTCCTGTACAATGTTGCAGTCTCTGTCATAGTTCTTCAGGCACTCTGTCTACCAGATCTAATCCCTTGAATCTATTTGTCACTTATACTGTATAATTATAAGGGATTTGATTTAGGTCATACTTGAATGGCCTAGTAGTTTTCCCTACCTTCTTTTTTTTTTAATTTATTTTAAATGAAACAAAGATGAATATTTTTAATGATAAAAGGTACAGTTCATAAATAAGACATCATAAAGCATTAGACATCTTAACAACAAAGAAACAAAGATACATAAAGCAAACATCAGAAGAAATATAAGGGAAAAGAAAAAAATATAAGCATAGTGAGACTTATTAACATTTCTCTGAGAATATTTTATCAAATGCAGAAAAAATAAGGATAGAAGCATCTTGAGTGATGTCATTAATAATTTAAATATAATATATTTATATTTAATTAATTTATATTAATCATATCCTAAACAAATATATTTAAATTTTTGTATCTCATACTTTGTTATTAGATGTCCCTAGGACATTTAAAGGAGAAGGCAATGGCACCCCACTCCAGTGCTTTTGCCTGGAGAATCTCAAGGATGGAGGAGCCTGGTAGGCTACAGTCCATGGGGTCGCTGGAGTCGGACACGACTAAGCGACTTCATTTTCACTTTTCACTTTCATGCATTGGAGGAGGAAATAGCAACCCACCCCAGTGTTCTTGCCTGGAGAATCCCAGGGACGGGGGAGCCTGGTGAGCTGCCGTCTGTGGGGTCACACAGAGTTGGACACAACTGAAGCGACTTAGCAGCAGCAGCAGCAGGACATTTAAAACAACATTACTAAATTTCAAAAAGTAGAATTCTTTTTTGTGTATGTGATTCAGTTATACACATATGCTATTTTTGAAATTATTTTCTGTTATACTGCAAGATATTGACTATAGTTCTGTGTGCTACACAGTAAACCTTTGTTGCTTGTTGTATATCTGTTTTTTTAATTAGAAATCTAGCATTCTATTCATACTAAGTCAAACAAATGGAATCAAAATGCCATAATTTTTTAGCTAAGCAAAAATTCATGTTTTCTAAAATATTTATGTATTATACATATTGTTTATATATATATATGTATACAAAAGCTTTATACTACACTTGATAAAGGCTTGAGAAAGAACATAAAAATAAAGAGGAGATGAGGAAATTGGAAAACATAACTGAATGAAATGGGAGTACTGAATATGAAATAGAAAAATGAAACTAGATAAAAGTAAAAGATCCTCATATAGTCCAGTTGTTTGTAAACATAGCTACTTATTAGAAACATATCTGGAATTCAGGCCAAATAAAAAAAAGCAGTACCTGGGCATTTGTGTTTTTCAAAACTCTCTAAGATAATTCTGATATGCATATAGATTTTTTAAAAGTGATTACACATTTTTCTATTAAATGGTAGTTTTGGTGATATAGAAATCCATAATTTTTCTGTTGACCAATCATGATACCAAAGTATTAAGTGAGTAATAGTTAATAATTGCAATAGTAAAAGATGTTTATCAGTTTTCATAATCAAAAAATAAAAAATAATTACAATTACAAGCCATAATGGAAACACGATTAACCAAACAGTATAAAATAATTGTATATAATTTGAAGGGTCAAGCAGAGTGATGTGGTAAGTGGAAGTGCATACATGCACATGTTTTCATCTGCTCAGCCAGTCTATGTCTTTTGGTTGGTTCATTTAATCCATTTACATTTAAGGTAATTATCCATAGGTATGATCCTACTACAATATTCTTAATTGTTTGGGGTTTATTTTCTGTAGGTAGGGCTTTTTCAACAAATGTCTGTCTAGTCAAAGCTATGGTTTTTCCAGTAGTCTTGTGTGGATGTGAGCGTTGGACTATAAAGAAAGTTGAGCGCCAAAGAATTGATGCTCTTTAACTGTGGTGTTGGGAGAAGACTCTTGAGAGTTCCTTGGACTGAAAAGAGATAAAACCAGTCAATCCTTAAGGAAATCAGTCCTGAATACTCATTGGAAGGACTAATACTGAAGCTGAAACTCCAATACTTTGGCTACCTGATGGGAAGAACTGACTTATTGGAAGAGACCCTGATGCTGGGAAAGATTGAAGGTGGGAGGAATGGGGGATGACAGAGGATGAAATGGTTGGATGGCATCACTGACTCAACAGACATGAGTTTTAGTAAACTCCCTGGAGTTGGTGATGGACAGGGAAGCCTGGAGTCCTGCAACCCATAGGGTTGCAAAGAGTCAGACATGACTGAGGGACTGAACTGAACTGAACTGAACTGAGGGCTTTTCCTTCTCTTGTTTTCTCCCTAGAGAAGTTCCTTTAGCATTTGTTGTAAAACTGCTTTGGTGGTGCTGAATTATCTTAACTTTTGCTTGTCTGAAAAGCTTTTGATTTCTCCATAAAATCTAAAAGAGAGTCTTACTGGGTAGAATATGCTTGGTTGTAGATTCTTCCCTCTCATCACTTTAAATATGTCATGCCATTCTGTTCTGGCTTGTAGAGTTTCTGTTGAGAAATCAGCTGATAGTCTGATGGGAGTTCCCTTATATGTTATTTGTTGTTTTCCCCTTGTTGCTTTTAATATTTTATCTGTCTTTAATTTTTGTCAGTTGGTGTGTTCCTCCCTGGGTTTATCCTGTCTGGGACTCTCTTTGCTTCCTGGACTTGGTTGATTATTTCCTTTTCCAGGTTAGGTAAGTTTTCAGCTATTATTTCTTCAAATATTTTCTCTGGCCCTTTATCTCTCTCTTCTCCTTCTGGGACCCCTATAATGCAAACATTCATGTGTTTAGTGTTGTCCCATAGGTCTCTTAGGCTGTCTTCATTTCTTTTCATTGTTTTATCTATATTCTGTTCTGCAGCAGTGATTTCCACCATTCTGCCCTCCAGGTCATTTATCTGTGCTTCTGCTTCAGCTATTCCATTATGGATTCCTTCTAGTGTATTATTCATCTCTGTTTGGTTGTTCTTTAGTTCTTGTTTGTCTTTGGTAAACATTTCTTGCATCTTCTCAAACGTTTTCTCCATTCTTTTCCCGAGATCCTGAATCATATTCACTGTCATTATTCTGAATTCTTTTTCTGTAAGGTTGCCTATCTCTACTTCATTTAGTTGTTCTTCTGGAGTTTTATCTTGTCCCATCAGCTGGGATATAACTTTCTGCTTTTTCATGCTGACTGACTTTCTGAAATGTGGTTTTGTTTTAGTCCCTGTGGGGTGGTTGTTCTTGCTGCATCTGTCTGTCCTCTGATGGAGGAGGCTAAGAGGCTTGTGTAAGCTTCCTGATGGTGAATCTCCAAGAGGGTTTATGCCAAGCAGGATCTTCCCAGATAGCTGCTGCCAGTCCCCCACCCCTTTGGTGAGTCCTGCCGACCCGCACCTCCACAGGAGACACCCCAATACTAGCATGTAGTTTTGGTTCAGTTTCCTGTATAATCACTGCCCCATTCCTCTGAGTCTTGGTGTGTACATGGTTTTGTTTGTGCTCTTTCAGACTGAAGTCTTTGTTTCCCCCAGCCTTGTGCAAGTCTTATAATCAAATCCTTCTGGCCTTCAAGGTCAGATCCCGTGGGGATTCCTGCTGCCTTTGTCAGGTCCCCAGACTACGAAGCCTGATGTGGGGTTCCAAGCCTTCACAACAGTGCGAGAACTTCTTTGGCATTATTGTTCTCCAGGTTGTAGGTCACCCACCCAGCATGTATCAGATATGATTTTATTGTGATTGTGCCCCTCTGGCTGTCTTGCTGTAGCTTCTTCTTTGACTTTAGATGTGGGATATCTTTTTATGGTAGGTTCCAGAATCCTTCTGTTCAATAGCTAGTTGTGATTTGGTGCTGTTGCAGGAGGATATGAATGCATGTGCTTCTACTCCACCATCTTGAAGTGGAAGTCCCCCTGCTTTCTTCAGTTTAAGTGTGAATTTGACAATAAGAAGCTCTTAGTCAACTCCTGGCCTTGTTTTTGCTGACTGTATAGAGTTTCTCCATCTTTGGCAGCAGAGAATATCAGTCTGATATTGGTATTGACTATCTGGTGATGTCCACGTGTAGAGTCATCTCTTCTGTTGTTGGAAGAGGGTGTTTGCTATGACCAGTGTGTTCTCTTGGCAAGAATTGGTTAGCCTTTGCCCTTATTCATTTGGTACTCCAAGGAAAAACTTGCCTGTTACTCTAGGTATCTCTTGACTTCCTACATTGACATTCCTACATAGGGGACATTCCAGTCCCCTATGATGAAAAAGACTTCTCTTTTGGTGTTAGTTCTAGACAGTCTTGTTGGTCTTCATAGGACCATCCAACTTCATCTTCTTCAGCATTAGTGGTGGGGCATAGATTTAGATTCCTGTAATGTTTAATGGTTTGCCTTGGAAACAAACTGAGAGCATTCTGTTGTTTTTGCATTCTGTTGGGATTGCACCCAAGTATTGCATTTCAGACTCTTTTGTTGACTATGAGGGCTACTCCATTTCTTCTAAGGGATTCTTTCCCACAGTAGTAGATATGATGGTCATCTGTGACTGGTGATGGAAGCTAAGTCCAATGCTGTAAAGAGCAATATTACATAGGAACCTGGAATGTTAGGTCCGTGAATCAAGGCAATTGGAAGTAGTCAAAAAGGAGATGGCAAGAGTGAACATTGACATTTTAGGAATCAGCTAACTAAAATGGACTGGAATGGGTGAATTTAACTTGAATGACTATTATATCTACTGCTGTAGGCAAGAATCCCTTAGAAGAAATGGAGTAGCCATAATAGTCAATGAAAGAGTCAGAAATGCAGTACTTGGATGTAGTCTCAAAAGTGTCAGAATGATCTCAGCTTGTTTCCAAGGTAAACCATTCAGTATCACAGTAATCTGATAAGTCTAATAAGTCTATACCCCGACCATTAATGCTGAAGAAGCTGAAGTTGAATGGTTCTATGAAGACCTACAAGACTTTCTAGAATTAACACTCAGAAGAGATGTCCTTTTCATTAGGGGGGACTGGAATGCAAAAGTAGGAAGTCAATAAATAACTGGAGTAACAGGTGAATTTGGCCTTGAAGTACAAAATGAAGCAGGACAAAGGCTAACAGAGTTTTGCCAAGAGAATGCACTGGTCATAGCAAACACTGTCTTCTAAAAACACAAGACAAGACTCTACAAATGGACATCATGAGATGGTCAATACTAAAATCAGATTGATACATTCTTTGCAGCCAAAGATGGAGAAGCTCTATACAGTCAGCAAGAACAAGACTGAGAACTAACTGTGGCTCAGATCATGAACTCCTCATTGCCAAATTCAGACTTAAATTGAAGAAAGTAGGAAAAACCACTAGACCATTCAGTTATGACCTAAATCAAATCCCTTACGATTTTACAGGGGAAGTGACAAATAGAGTCAAGGGATTAAATCTGATAGAGTTCCTGAAGAACTATGGGGCAGAGGTTCATGACGTTGTATAGGAAGCAGTGATCAAGACCATCCCCAAGAAAAAGAAATGCAAAATGGTTGTCTGAGGAGGACTTACAAATAACTGAGAAAAGAAGAAAAGCTAAAGGCAAAGAAGAAAAGGAAATATACCCATTTGAATGCAGAGTTCCAAAGAATAGCAAGGAGAGATAAGAAAGCCTTCCTCAGTGATTAGTGCAAAGAAATAGAGGACACCAATAGAATGGGAAAGACTAGAGATCTCTTCAAGAAACTTAGAGATAGCAAGGGAAATTTTCATGCAAAGATGGGCTCAATAAAGGACAAAAATTGTAGGGACCTAACAGAAGCAAAAGATATTAAAAAGAGGTGGCAAGAGTACACAGAAGAACTATACAAAAAAGATCCTCATGACTCAGATAATCAAGATAGTGTGATCACTCACCTAGAGCCACACATCCTGGAAGGTGAAGTCAAATGAGCCTTAGGAAGCACCACTATGAACAAAGCTAGTGGTGGTGATAGAATTCCAGTTGAGCTATTTCAAATCCTAAAAGATGATGCTGTGAAAGTGCTGCACTCAATATGACGGCAATTTTGGAAAACTCAGCAGTGGCCACAGGACTGGAAAAGGTCAGTTTTCATTCCAGTCTCTAAGAAAGGCAATGCCAAAGAATGCTCAAACTACCGCACAATTTCATTCATCTCACATGCTAGCAAAGTAATGCTCAAAATTCTCCAAGCTAGGCTTCAACAGTATGTGAACCATGAACTTCCAGATGTTCAAGCTGGATTTAGAAAAGGCAGAAGAACCAAAGATCAAATTGCCAACATCCACTGGATCATCGAAAAAGCAAGAGAGTTCCAGAAAAACATCTATTTCTAAACTTTATTGACTATGCCAAAGCCTTTGACTGTCTGGATCACAAACTGTGGAAAATTCTGAAAGAGATGGGAATACCAGGTCACCTGACCTACCTCCTGAGAATCTGTAAACAAGTCAAGAAGCAACAGTTAGAACTGGACATGGAAAAACAGACTGGTTCCAAATCAGGAAAGGAGTACGTCAGGGCTGTATATTGTCACCCTGCTTATTTAACTTATATGCAGAGTACATCATGAGAAATGCTGGACTAGAAGCACAACCTGGAATCAAGATTCCATGGAGAAATATCAATAACCTCAGATATGCAGATGACACCACCCTTATGGCAGAAAGCGAAGAAGAACTAAAGAAAGTGAAAGAGGAGAGTGAAAAAGTTGGCTTAAAAATCAGCATTCAGAAAACGAAGATCATGGCATCTGGTCCCATTACTTCATTGCAAATAGATGGGGAGACAGTGGAAACAGTGACAGACTTTATTATTTTGAGCTCCAAAATCACTGCAGATAGTGATTGCAGCCATGAAATAAAAAGATGCTTGCTCCTTGGAAGGAAAGTTATGACCAACTTAAACAGCATATTAAAAAGCAGAGACATTACTTTGCCAACAAAGATCTGTCTAGTCAAAGCTATGGTTTTTCCATTAGTCATATATGGATATGAGAGTTGGACTATAAAGAAAGCTGAGCACCAAAGAATTGCTGCTTTTGAACTGTGGTGTTGGAGAAGACTCTTGAGAGTTCCTTGGACTGAAAGGATATCCAACCAGTCCATCCTAAAGGAAATTAGTCCTACATGTTCATTGGAAAGACTGATGTTGAAGCTGAAACTCCAATACTTTGGCCACCTGATGTGAAGAGCTGACTCATTTGAAAAGACCCTGATTCTGGGAAAGATTGAAGGTGGTAGGAGAAGGGAACAACAGAGGATGAGATTGTTGGATGGCATCACCAGCTCAATGGACATGAGTTTGAGTAGGCTCTGGGAGATGATGATGGAGAGGGAGGCCTGGCGTACTGCGGTCCATGGAGTCACAAAGAGTCAGACACGACTGCACAACTGAACTGAATTCATTCCTAAAATGTCGGTGTTCACTCTTGCCATCTCCTGTCTTACTTCTTCCAATTTGCCTTCATTCATGGACCTAACATCCCAGGTTTCTATGCAATTTTTTTTTTATAGCATTGAACTTTTTCTTTTATCACCAGTCACACCCACAACTGGGTGTTGTTTCTGCTTTGGCACAGCCTATACATTCCTTCTGGAGCTGTTTCTCCACTCTTCTCCAGTAACATATTGGACACATACTGAACTAGGGGGTTATCTTTCAGTGTTATATCTTTTTGCCTTTTCATACTGTTCATGAGGTTGTCAAGGCAAGAATGCTGAAGTGGGTTGCCATTCCCTTCTCCAATGGACCATGCTTTGTCAGAACTTTCCACTGTAACCCGTCCGTATGGGTTTGCCCATGTCTCAGTTGGGATTTACCCCAGGAGTACAAAGATAGTTCAGGATCTGCAACTTGATCAACATGATATACCACATTAACAAAATGGTGAATAAAAATTATATCATTTCAATAGTTGCAGAAACCCTTTGGCAAAAAATAGCCATTTATGATTTAAAAAAAGACTCTCACAAATGGATATTGAGGGAGTGTACCTTAACATAATAAAGGCCATTTATGACAAAACTACAGTCAATATTACACTCAATATTAAGAAGTTGAAACTATTTCCTCTAAGGTCAGGAACAAGAGAAGGATGTCCAGTGTCGCAAAAGGAATCAGAATTGGAAAGGAAGAAGCAAATTTCATTTGCAAATGACATGAGACTATGCTATAGAAAATTCTAAAGATACCACCAAAAAATAAAGTGAGAATAAGTGAGTTTTGTATATTGCAGGATACAGAATTAATGTACAGAAATCTGTTGTCTTCCTATACAATAGAAATGAACTATGAGAGAAATTAAGAAAAATCCCATTTACAATTACATCAAAAAGAATTAAACATTTAGGAATAAATCAAGGAGGTAAAGACTTGTGCCCAGAAAACTATTAGACACTGATGAAAGAAATTGTCACAAACAAATGGAAAGAAATATCCTTCTCATTGCTTAGAAGAATTAATATTGTTAAAAAGATCATACTACCCATGAAGGTTTACATTTTCAGTGCAATCTCTATCAAAATACCAATGTCATTTTTCACAGAACTAGAAAAAATAATTAGAAAATTTGTACATGGGCACAAAAGATCCTGGATAGCCAAAGCAATATTGATAAAGAACAAAGCTGGAAGTATCATGCTCCCTAATTTCAAACTATACTACAAAACTACAGTGATGAAAACAGTATTGTGTATGTAGCTAAACAGACACATAAACCAGTGGAACAGAATAGAGACTTCAGAAATAAACCCAGTTCTATGATTAACTAATCTAAGGAAGACAAGAGAAGCAAGATTATACAATGCAGAAAAGACAGTTTCTTCAGTAAATGGTGTTGGGAAAACTGGACAACTGTGTACGAAGGAATGAAACTGGAAACTTTTTCATGCCATATATTACAAAAATGAAGTCAAAATGTATGAAAAATTTAAATTTAATTCCTGGAAGAAAACACAGGGCAGTACACCCTTTAACATCAATCAGTCTGTATATCTAGATAGATAGATAGATGTCAAAGGGACATCTATCAGATGGATACACATACACAATTGAATATTACTCAGCCATAAAAAATTAAATCTTACTATTTGCAACACTTTGAATTGATCTAGAGTATACTATGTGTAATAAGTCAGACAGACAAATACCATGTAATCTCACTTACATGTAGAACCTACAAAACAAAATGAATAGACATAAATACTGAGAATAAATGCATGGTTGCCAGAGGAGAGTGGATGAGTGAAGTAGGTGAGGGGGGTTAAGAAGTATAAAATAAATGTCATGTGGATGTAATATACACAATAAGGAATGTGGTCAAAAATACTGTTGTAACTTCTTATGGGCACAGTTGGTTGCTAGACTTATGGTGATCATTTCATAATGTATGCAATTATCAACTTACTATATATTCAATAATACACATAAAAGTAGTGTAATACTATATATAAACTACATTTCAATAAAGATAAATAGAACAGAAAAAATGAATGTGGCCTAAAATGATAATAAATATTGTTAAACAATCCTGACCTGACCTTGAATTTCATCTCCCACCATTTTAATCAGATGAGTCCTTTGCTATAATCCTTCCTTCCTTTTCAACTCTGGGTTTTAAAAGCTATTTACTATGCTCAAAATATTATTCTTTTATGCTTTTACATGATCAAATACTGTCAACATTTCATGTTGCATCTAAAATGTCAGCTTTTCCTATCAATATTATATTCTTCTTTCTATCTAGAAGTCATGACTTTAAAGATTTCAGTTTGAAAACTGACTTCCACTTAACAATTTTGTGACTTTGGCCATGGTAATTATTTTCTTAAAATTTTGATTTCTTGAGTAAAAAATACCATATCTCAATTAATTAAAAATTGAGTGAGATAATGCATACCCTTCTATTAGTACCTGTTCTTTTCAAAAAGTCCAGTTTCTGCCTCTGTGTTTCTTAAGAAATACTTTAGTCTTTTTCTTTAGTTTTTATTTTTATCAGTACGCAATTTAAAGAAAAAATCAAATAGCACAACAGAGCTTATGAGAGGAAGATTCCTTGTCACCCTATCTCCCAGTATACACCAAGTGGCAATAACTTGCAACTCTTTGACATATTGCTTATATTTGACACCATATTACTAATTACCATCCTTATACTGCCAGTTGTTGGTTTTTCAGTTTTAGTTGGTCATCTTCTACTGAATTTCATAATGTAAAATGAAGCTTAACTTCTAATGTATCTTTTCCCCTACATGAATGCATTTGGCATCTCCAATTCTCATAAAATGCTAATTGTTTGCTATTGGGACTATTGAAATATTATTCACAAGTAAGCTAAAGGTAAGACAATGATTTTATTTCCATTCTTGTACCACTTCTTTTTTTCTCAGGAGTTGATGATTAGTTTTAGCTTACTCTGCTGTTTACTCTTTCTGCTTTCTTTTCTAATAGTATTTCTTTGAACTGCTTTCAGCCTTTTGGACATCTTTTATATGGTGGTAAATTTAATACAGTCAGATGTAAAATTTATTTTGACTTATAGTTGTGTTCTTATCAAACCTATATTACATTGATTTTTGTGTCAGTCCAGTGTGATGGTATCAATCTGTTATATCTCCTCAAGAATACTTGTTGGATGGTACACTTAGAATTTTCCTTATTAACAATAGAAATTCCAATTTTTAGGAATCAGTTCCTAGCTCTTCAAAAATGTCCATCCACTTTATATCTGCTCTCTTGTTTTGGTAGAACAACTGTTTGTCAAGTAAACTCTTTACATCTATAAATCCATAATGTAGTTTATTTGTGATTCCTGTGATTTCTGTCCCACTGTATGTATGCCATTTATAAACCTCTCACCTTGAATATTATGTTGGTCACTCCTGTAGTGATATGACAGAGGTGAAAAGAACTTGCAAATATAACTTTGTAAAGATGATTTGAAAAAATCATTAGCTTTGAGCTAATCAGAAGGAATAGTGTCCTTGGTGGTTGTTTTTCAGTCACTAAGTTATTTCTGACTCTTTGCAACCCCATGGACTGCAGCATGCCAACCTCCTCTGTCTTTCACTATCTCCTAGAGTTTGTTCAAATTCATGTCCATTGAGTCGGTGATGCTATCCAACTATCTCATTCTCTGTTGCCCCCTTCTCCTCCTGCCTTCAGTCTTTCCCAGCATCAGGGTCTTTTCCAATGAGTTGGCTCTTCACATCAGGTGGCCAAAGTATTGGAACTTCAGCACCAGTCCTTCCAGTGTATATTCAGGGTTGATTTTCTTTAGGATTGACTGGTTTGATCTCCTTGCAGTCCACCGGATTCTCAAGCTTCTTCTCCGGCACTACATTTGAAAACATTGATTTTTCTGTGCTCAGCCTTCTTTATGGTCCAACTCTCATGTCCATACATGACTACTGGAAAAACCATAGCTTTGACTAGACAGACCATTGTCAGCAAGGTGATGTCTCTGCTTTTTAATATGTGGTCTAGGTTTGTAATAGCTTTTCTTCCAGGGAACAAACATCTTTTAATTTCATGGCTTTAGTCACTGTCCCCAGTAATTTGTATTCCAAGAAAATCAAATCTGTCACTTCTTCCACATTTTCCCCTATTTGCCATGATGTGATGGGACAGGATACCATGATCTTAGTTTTTTAATGTTGAGTTTCAACCCACATATAAGTGATATCATATAATATTTGTCTTTTCTCTGACTTGCTGCACTTATTATGATAATCTGTAGGTCCATCTGTGTTCCTGCATATGGCATAATTTCATTCTTTATGGCTTATTGATGTTCCATTCTCTCTATATACTACATCTTCTTTATTCATTCATCTGTCGCTGGACATTTAGGTTGCTTCCATGTCTTGGCTATTGTAAATAGTTCTGCAGTGAACATTGGGGTGCATATTTCTTCCTCTTGAGATCCAAGTATAAAGATAATACTAGATTCTCTTAAGCTTAAACTCATAACCATGAATAAATGTTGAAAGAGATAATGAATAAGAGGTGTTAACAAACTTTGGAGAGGTTGCAAGTGGATGGCCAAATAGTAACTAATTAGAACAGAAGCCCAAATGTGACAGGAGAGATCAAGGAGAAGCAAATCAATTTTCACCCTCCAAGTAGGAAATGTCAGAAAAAGAGTAAGATTGATTCGTTTTCCAATAGAGCTTCTCTTCTTTGAACGCTTCAAAGTGGTACTTCTGCTCCTCCCTACCCTCTAACAGTACTTTGACACCAATTTTGCTGATTATTTTAACATAACAAACATAACAGCATTTGTTTTTCATCCGATGGTCTTGTGCTTTTGAATTGAAGTGGACTCTACTAGTTGGGCAGTGGCAACCCACTCCAGTACTCTTGCCTGGAAAATCCCATGGGAGGAGCTTGGTAGGCTGCAGTCCATGGGATTGCTAAGAGTTGGACACGACTGAGCGGCTTCACTTTCACTTTTCCTTTCATGCATTGGAGAAGGAAATGGCAACCCACTCCAGTGTTCTTGCCTGGAGAATCCCAGGGACGGGGGAACCTGGTGGGTTGCCATCTATGGGGTCACACAGAGTCGGACACGACTGAAGCGACTTAGCAGCAGCAGCAGCAGCAGCTACTAGTTGGGTTCTTCTTTTCTTTCTTTTTTTTTTTTTATTCTAAGAGTAATACTTTATCCTATTATGGGGATTATAGTCAAGATGACCATTAAAGCAAATTGGCCTATGCAGGGCTTAATGGAAAACAGGTTAGCAGGTTGATAATCATAGTCTTTGGTAAATACATACATGTCAAACGGGGTATGTGAGGGCTGTTTTCAAACTGTAAATTATCAATACTCTATTAATTAGTCCAGTGAATTTTAGGGCAGTACTATATATAAAATTCATCAACTTTAGACTTAAAAGTTATCCATATTCCTTTATTACTATAGTGTGTTGGAGTTTCTTCATTATTTTTACCTTTCCAGCTTTGTATTTTATTTCTTAATTCCAGATAACAGGCCTGTGTGCCCACTCTTTATTCACTGTTACATGGTTGAGGGATGGGGCTGGGGTATCAGCAAGGATCACTGGCATGGGGGGGCAGCACTCTGATTTAGTATTCCTAATGACCATTTCAGAAAATGATTTGGACTGTAAATTTGCTAAAAACTTTTTCAATAAACACTAAGATAAAGATGTCATTCAGTTGTTTTACCACTTTGTTTTTATTAATGAGCATCACCATAACCATTATATTTATCTTTCTTCAAATATTTTGAGTTGGCCAAAAAGTTCGTTTGGGTTTTTCCATAAGCTCTTATGGAAAAATCCACATGAAATTTTTTTTTGCCAACCCAATGTTTAGGAAGCGTCTTTGTAGGTGTCTTGGAGTTTGCAAAGCCTGTCAAGGATGCCTTATTTTGGTGTACACCCAACCTTCAGTTTTTGCAGGCTTCCCTGTTTCCCTTAGAAACCTCAAATTTGCCTTTCAACTCTACTCTGAATGAATGTTCAGGAGAGTGTAGACTATCTTTTTTCTTTTGGAGGGGGGGTGCTAAAATCCAGTCAAATAATGTAGTCCTAGACCTAATAGCACCTAGGCCATTCCACTTACAGATCACTGTCAAACACACCAGTTCTAAATTGTATTTTGAATAAGACATATAGCCAGATAATTGACAGGTAAATAAATAGCAGCAGTTTCCCAGAGGTAACACAGATGTGGAAAAGGTGGTTTGCCTTGGAGTTATCAGGAAGGCATGTTTCAGAGGGCAGGAATGGCCAGGCTGAGTAGGGGCAAACCAAGTTACAGTGATCCGCGTAAGTCAGGCCAGGCCAAGACCTGGAGACTTACAGGATAATTGAAGACTTGAAAAGAAAATAAAGTCTAAGGAAAAGACCACCAAAATCTTTAAGTAAGGTGAAGTTCAGGAAGAGAGAAATCAACTCAAATTTGACCTCAGACAGCTAAATTCTTTGCAGGGAGATATTTTTCTCCGTCTCCTTGAAATTTGCTAGAAGGTGGATCAGAGGAGAAAAAAACAATAGATGTCACTTAAGAGACCTGGTTTTTCATATGGTGCTACTACTAACAGGCTGTTTGGCCCGACCAAGTTCCCATTCTCAAACTCGAGATTTTTCATTCCTAAAAGGAGAAGGATGTACTTATAAGATCCCTCAACTCTGGCTTTGTGAACTACTGATTCTGTCACCCAAGCATCGTCAGTGGGCTTGTGAGCCCATAAAAGGAGAGTGCCTCTGAAATACAGTGAGAGTATTTTTGTAAGCAGAGATGGATAGGAGAGTGGGATATTTTTGCATATATTAGTCAAGAATTTGAAATTCCGTTTTACTTGTTCTTTAGCATCAGCCTATTTAACTTAACATTGATAATAGTTGTACATAGCACTAGTTTGATAATTACACATGGAATTAATGAATGAATAAATGGCAGAGATTCCCACATGAATACTCCTGTGGGTGTCGCTGTTACTTCATAGCTTACATTTGTAGTCAAAATGGTAGGCAGAATTATTTGTCCACACTTCTTTCCATCCCCTTTTCTCTTAGGATCTTTTATTATATTCTAAGGAAGAGGGCAGGTTGTGTCATTGTTTTTCTCTTAAACTACAAAGCTAATTACATATCTCAAGTCACCAGGCTGATCCTGAAATGAATGCTCTTAATTATATATATGGAATTTAGAAAGATGATAATGATGATCCTATGCCCAAGACAGCAAATGACACACTGATGGAAAGAACAGACTTTGGACTGGGTGGGAGAAGGCGAGGGTGGGATAATTTAAGAGAATAGCACTGAAACATGTATATTATCATATGTAAAATAGATGACCAGCTCAAGTTCGATGCACGAAGCAGGGCACTCACAGTCAGTGCTCTAGGACAACCCAGAGGGAAGGGGTGGGGAGGGAAGTAGGGGGTGTTCAGGATGGGGGGCACATGTGCACCTGTGGCTCATTCCTGTTGATATATGGCAAAAACCACCACAATATTGTAAAGCAGTTATCTTCCAATTAAAATAAATAAAATAAAAATAGAACATTGAATAGGGAGGAAGACAGGATTCTTACTCATGAAGAATTCTTACTCATGAAAAGCAAGGACTCATCTACTAGAGAGGCATGGCTTCTCCAAGGAGTTGTATCCTTTATGCTCTACAGAAGCTAAGTTCTTAAGCTGATTTGAATACTTTCAGCCTGGTGGGGCAAATTAGTTTATTGAACACAAGATTGGGATGGTATAGGTGAATGAATAAAGACCATGTTTAGGTAAATGAGAAAGTTGTATTTTTAGGTTCTGAACTCTTGGGAAAGGGCAATGGAATATTGATTTGGAGCATGGATGATGTTTGAACCCACATTAAGCTGAACACGAAACACAGTTCAGTCAATCTCCTTTTGGCTTGTTTTGGTCCAAAGATTGTACATACAGTCTCTTCCCGGCCATCATGCACTGGGCTGTATCTATAGAGTAGCAGATACTTGCTGTATACTTGCAGGAAGTTTATAAACATCCAACATTTTCAGGTTTTATCTTGCTGCTTGGTATAATACAGAGGCTTTTTTTTTTTTTCCTGTTTATCATTTGTTCCCTAGGATTATATTCTAAGGTTCTTCTAGATGATTCCTTGCCAGAGTCACCTGAATATATAAAGAAGTAGGAACCTATAAGAAAGGCACATTCTGTTCCCTCATGGCACTGCTAATGTGTATGCTGTTGTTTAGTTGCTGAATCGTGTCCACTCTTTTGCGATCCCATGGACTGTAGTTCACCACGCTCCTCTGTCCATGGTATTTCTCAGGCAAGAATACTGGTGTGGGTTGCCATTTCCTTCTCCAGGGGATCTTCCTGACTCAGGGTTCAAACCCTCATCTCTTGCATTGGCAAGCAGATTCTTTACCACTGAGCCACCAGGGAATGACCATATGTGTGGCATCTATACTATTAATGTAAACAAAGACACGGTTTCTAAAACTCATTTATTAGAATTCATTAATCCAGTTTTTAGTCATCCCAGGAACATTTATTGGAAAGCTACTGTGTACATCACTTCTCAAGTGAAGCTGATGGTTAGACCTTCTTTTTGAACACTTTTCATTATTTAGACCTTTTGCTCAAATTTTTAAGTTAACTTCTCCTTGATTGCCAATGTAAAGAGATGCTGTCACACTCTAAACACAGAGTGTTTTTAATTTTTAAAAATGATAATGTAGTCAAATTAACTTTTATTGGAGGGGGTAGTTCTTTGATTCTTAATGTTGATACATGTACAGCTCATGGGCTTCCCAGGTGGCACAGTTGGTAAAGAATCCACCTGCCAATGCAGGAGACACAGGAGACGTGGGTTTGATCCCTGGGTCAGAAAGATCCCTTGGAGTAGGAAATGGCAACCCACCATAATCACCACTATTAGGACACGAATGGCTCTATTACCTCCAAAAAATGCTCCCTATGTTACTCCTAAAGAGTATTAAGTTCACTCTACTGCTATGCCCTGGCAACCAGTAAACTAGCTATAGTTCTGTCTTTTAGAGAATGTCATAAAATAGAATAATACGTTATACAATAATACAATATAACTTTTTGAAACTGAGTTCTACTCAGCCTAATGCCTTATAGATTCAGCCAAGTTGTTCATATCAATAGCTCATTCATTTTTATTGTTGAATAGCATTCCACTGTACAGGTATACTGAAGTTTGTTTATCCACCCATATGTTGAAGGACATTTGGATTGTTTTATTTGGTTATTATGAATAGAACTGATATAAACAATCCTGCATAGGTTTTTGTGTGAACATAATTCTTCATTTCTCTAAGGAAAATACTCAGGATTGGGGATTGCTGGGTCATTTGTTTAACTTTATGAGAAGCTGCCAAATTGTTTCCAGAATGGTTGTACCATACTACATTCCTACCAAAAACGCATGAGAGTTCCAGTTGCCCTGCATTCTTCACTAGTACTGACTTGGCATTGTCAGTTTGTTTTTTTTTTTTAAAGCCATTCTAAATAGAGGGATGGCGTATTTCATCATGATTTTAATTTGCATTTCCCTGATGGCTGATGATGCTGAACATCTTTTTATGTATATAATTACTGTCATCCACATATTCTCATTTTTGAAAGATATATGCAAGTTTGTTTTTTTATTGCTGAATGTTGAGATTCCTTTATATATTCTGAATGTAAGGCCTTTCTTCAGATATGTAATTTGTAAATATTTATCCTAGCTTGTAGCTTTGTCAGAGCAAAAGTTTTAAATTTTGATGGACTCATATTTATCAATGTTTTCCTTCATGTATCATGTTTTGGTGTCATGTTGAAGAATTCTTTACCTGACTTTTAGACTTACCTCCTTTGTTTCTTTCTAATGCTTTATAGTTCTATATTTAGATCTGTCATTCAGATGTCTTAATTTTTATATGAGGTATGGGCTGAGGTTTATTTTTTGCATATGGATGTGCAATTATTTCTAAACAATTTGTTATAAAACTATCCTTTCTCCACTGAATTATTTTTTAGTTACATAAAAAAAATAAAATGATCATATCTGTGTAAGTCTAATCGTAGAAGCTGTACCCTCTTCCATTGATCTGTGTGTCTGTTCCTTTGCTAGCACGGCTCTGTTTTTTATGCTATAGCTTTATACTAAGTCTTAAAGTGAGGTAGTGTAATTCTCCGAACTTTATTCTTTCTTCTCCAAATTGTTTCAGCTATTCTAGTATCTTTGTCTTTCCATATACATTTTAAGATTTACTTGTCTGTATCTACAAAAATCCTGCTAGGATTTTTATTGTAATTGTGTTAAAATTATAGATAAATTTGGACAGAACTTACTTCTGTACTATGGTGAATCTTCCAGAAACAATATAACTCTCCATTTAATTAGATCTTTTAAAGTCTCTTTTATTAATGTTTTATAGTTTTTAGCAAACAGATCCTGTATGTCATGTTAAATTTATACATAAATATTTCAGGTTTTTTAGAGCTATTGTTAATGGTATTTTTTAAACATTTAGTTTTCTAATTTGTTTATTTTAGAATGTAGAAATATCACCTTGCTAAACTCATTTATTGATTCTAGAAGGTTGTTTTGTTTTTGATAGAATCAAGATTTTCCTGTAAAGACAATCATGTTGTCTATGAATAAGAGCATTTTTGTTTTTTCATTTTCAATCTCTATGTCTTCTTAATTTATTTTTTTTGCCTTATTATATGGCTAGGACTTCTAGTACGTATTGAATAGGAGTAGTGAGCGCGGGCATGCCTAACTTTTTCCTGACTTTAGGGGGAAAGTGTTCTGTTTTCCACCATTAATTTTAATGTTAACTGTAGGGGTTTCTTCTTAGATGTTCTTTCTCACATTGAGCAAGTGTCTTCTGTTCCCAGTTTGCTGCAATTTTTCTTTTAATGTTTAATATCAGTGTTTCATAATGTTTACTCAATGCAGTAAAATTATCTGGGCCTGGGGACGTGGAGGTTTCTTTATTAAAAGATTTTAAACTACAAAGTCCATTTTAAAAACAGCTATAGGGCTATTTAGGTTATTCTCTCTTCAGTGAGTTTTAGTAACTTGTAACTGTTGTGTCAGACAGACCATAAGACATACCCAGGTGGCGCAGTGGTAAAGAATCCACATGCCAATGCAGGAGATGGGGTTCGATCCCTGGGTTGGGAACATCTCTTGGAGGAGGAAATGGCAACCCACTCTGGTATTCTTACCTGAGAAATCTCATGGACAGAAGAGCCTGGACAGCTACAGTCCATGAGGTCACAGAGAGTCAGACACACACGCACTCATGCACAGACCATAACGTGGCCCCCAATTCTGCCTGCCTCCTGGTGTTCACACCTTTGTTATCTACTCCCTTCAAGTGTGGACAGTCCCTGTGTCTTGCACCTAACTAGTAGAATATGGTAACACAATAAGTTATCACTCCCATAATTAAGTTGCCTTATGAGGCAAAGGTTGTCAGTTATCACTCCCATAATTAAGTTGCCTTATGAGGCAAAGGTTGTCCGTCATGTAATAACATTGTTACATAACATAACAGGCTTTTTCTAGAGATTCTCCATATGGGCTGAATTATGTACATGTTCATGTTGGAGAACCTCTGTGGCATGGGACTGCAGGCAGCCCCTAGGAACTGTAGTGACATGTCTGACCCAAAGGTGGCCACTAGCCAACAGTCATCAAAACCCAGAGCCATCAGCCATTTAGGTACAAGGAAACGAATTGTATAACAGCTTGAATGAGCATGGAAGCATAGTCTTCCTTCCTTATTCGAGCATCCAGATGAGAATAATGCCCACTTGACATTTTGTGTGATGTAAGTGCCTGAAAATTAGCTGTTTGGATTGTAATTAAAGGCCTGGTTAAGCTTTTGTTTGCTGAGGCATCCACTTCAAGGACATCCATCTCAAATGAACATGTTGACAGTTCAGTCAGTTTAGTCACTCAGTTGTGTCCAACTCTTTGCAACCCCATGGACTGCATCTCGCCAGGCTTCCCTGTCCATCACCAGCCCACAGAGCTTGCTTAAACTCATGTCCATTGAGTCAGTGATGCTGTCCAGCAAGCTCATCCTCTCTCATCCCCTTCTCCTCCTGCCTTCAATCTTTCCCAGCATCGGGGTCTTTTCTAATGAGTCAGCTCTTTGCATCAGGTGGCCAGAGTATTGGAACTTGAGCTTCAGCATCAGTCCTTCCAATGAGTATTCAGGACTGATTTCTTTTAGGATTGACTGGTTGGATCTTCTTGCTGTCCAAAGGACTCTAAAGAGTCTTCCCCAACAGCACAGTTCAGAAGCATCAATTCTTCAAGGCTCAGCTTTCTTTATAGTCCAACTCTCACATCCATACATGACTACTGGAAAACCATAGCTTTGACTATATGGACCTTTGTTGGCAAGGTAATATATCTGCTTTTTAATATGCTGTCCAGGTGTGTCTTTTTTTTTCAAGGATCAAGCATCCTTTTAATTTCATGGCTGCAGTCACTATCTGCAGTGATTTTGGAGCCCAAGAAAAAGTCTGTCACTATTTCCCCTTCTATTTGCTATGAAGATGGGACCAGATGCCATGATCTTAATTTTTTGAATGCTGAGTTTTCAGCCAGCTTTTTCACTCTCCTCTTTCATGTTCATCAAGAGGCTCTTCAGTTCCTCTTTGATTTCTGCCATAAGGGTGCTGTCATCTGCATATCTGAGGTTATTGATATTTCTCCCAGCAGTCTTGATTCCAGCTTGTGCCTCATCCAGCTTGGCATTTCGCATGATGTACTTTGCACAGTTACCCACCTAGATAAAGAGCCATGCCATTCTACACATAAAGTTCCCCCTTTTAGATAGCTCTGCAGTCATAAGGACCTCAGTTATCAGATTTAGATAGCTGACCAACTGACTGGCTGCTTGCTTTCCCTTTGCTATGCTTTAATTCCTGTTCTTAATGTTTTGGGCTTCCCAGGTAGCACATTTGGTAAAGAATCTGCCTGCCAATGCAGGAGACACAAAAGACATGGGTTTGATCCCTGGGTCAGGAAGATCCCCTGGAATAGGAAATGGCAACCCACTCCAGTATTCTTGCCTGGAAGATTCCATGGACAGAGCAGCCAGGTAGACTACAATCCGTGGGGTCTCAAATTGTCAGATACAACTGAGCACACACGTTTAATGTTTTAAATTCACCAGTAAATAGTGAACCTGTGAAATTCTATGCATCCTAACTTAGATCCCAGTAAGACAGAATTCTAGGTCTGTGTCCTCTCTCTTTATCCTTTTTTCTACTCAACCTTGCTCTTGGACCCCAAGTGTGCCATATACCCTCCAGGACTTGTGAGTAATGAATGTTGTTTTTTCAAAGTTCCCAGATGGTTGTTGCTGCAGTATGCCTTACAATCATAAGGACCTCAAGGGCTGGTCCAACCACAAAGTTTACTCTGAAAAGGGAAGTATCTGTGATGACTCATCACAAATAGTACAGACTCAGGTAGGATCCTTCAGGCATTCCTAGCTTATACCGTGACTATCAGTAGGCTGAGACCAACCCAAAATACTTCAATTATAGCCTTGTGAGACCATAAGCAGAGGACCCAGCCAGATGATGTTATATTGTTTTTTTGCTGCTAGTTTTTCTGTAATTTGTTACAAATGACAGAAAACTAATATAGTAGTTTTTAAGGACTTGGTTTGTTTCTGCTGTGCTGTTGAATTTATGTACATAAATTTGTAGGATTTTTTTTTTAAGTCTGTGGAGTGTATGGTGATGAAACCACACACCTTGGAATTAGGACTCTAACCCAGTCACACCTCAGATGGTGTTTGAACCTAGTCAAAACTCAGATTGGGGCTTGAACCTACTGTCTTTTAGTTAAAAATCACTCACCTGGTATCAGGACTTACTGAAGCTCAGGTTCTTCATGACTCAGTACAGAAGGAATTCAGCAAAAGGAAAAGTAATAGGAAAGAAATAGATTTATTAGTATAGGACATCTGTAAGGGAAACAGGTAGGCAAGTAAGGGGGCTCTGCCCTGAGAACTACGTAGGAAAGCAGATTTATTTAGAGTTACACACTCCATAGACAGAGTGTACAGTTCAGTTCAGTTCAGTCACTCAGTCGTGTCCAACTCTTTGTGACCCCATGAATTGCAGCACACCAGGCCTCCCTGTCCATCACCAACTCCCGGAGTTCACTCAAACTCACATCCATCAAGTCAGTGATGCCATCCAGCCATCCCATCCTCTGTCGTCCCCTTCTCCTCCTGCCCCCAATCCCTCCCAGCATCAGAGTCTTTTCCAATGAGTCAACTCTTCACATGAGGTGGCCAAAGTACTGGAGTTTCAGCTTTAGCATCATTCCTTCCAAAGAACACCCAGGACCAATCTCCTTTAGAATGGACTGGTTGGATCTCCTTGCAGTCCAAGGGACTCTCAAGAGTCTTCTCCAACACCACAGTTCAAAAGCATCAATTCTTCTGTGCTCAGCTTTCTTCACAGTCCAACTCTCATATCCATACATGACCACTGGAAAAACCATAGCCTTGACTGGACAGACCTTTGTTGACAAAGTAATTTATCTGCTTTATGGTGAGAGTGGCCATGAAATATGAGGTGGTTTTTTATGGGCTGGGTAATTTCATAGGCTGACAAATGTGAGGATTATTTTAATTATTTGGGAGAGAGCGGTGGGGATTTTCAGGGATTGGGCCACCACCCCCCTTTCGGCCTTTTTTGGTCAGCCTTGGAACTGTCTTGGTGTCTGTGGGTGAGTTATTTAGACTCCTAATGTATTACAGTGAGCGTATAATAAGATTCAAGATCTACTGGAAGTTGAATCTTCTAGGATCTTGGACCTAATTGGTTGTAACCAGTTTTTGTCATTATGTCATTCTTTAAAGGTTATATCCTGCCCCTTTCCCACCTGTCACAGAGACATCCCCTCTTTAATTCGTGATATGGATAATTTGTGTTCTCATTTTTGCTAGAGGTTTATCAGTTTTATCAGGGCTTCCCTTATGGCTCAGTTGGTAAAGAATCCACCTGCAATGCAGGAGACCCCAGTTCAATTCCTGGGTCAGGAAGATCCCCTGGAGAAGGGATAGGCTACCCACTCCAATATACTTGGGCTTCCCTTGTGGCACAGCTGGTAAAGAATCCACCTGCAGTGCGGGAGACCTGGGTTCAATCCCTGGGTTGGGAAGATCTCCTGGAGAAGGGAAAGGCTACCCACTCCAGTATTCTGGCCTAGAGAATTTTACGGACTGTATAGTCCATGGGACCACAAAGAATCAGACATGACTGAGCGACTTTCACTTTCATTATCAGTTTATTGTTCTTTTTGAAGAACCAGACTTTGGTTTTATTGGTTTTATTCCCATTGTTTTTATGTTTACAGTTTTGTGGATTTCTGGTCTATATTTTTTTTCTTCTGCTTGCTTTAACACTTTTTTTTTTTCTAATTTTTTCAGATGGGAATTTAGTGTGACTTGAAGTCTTTCTTTTTAGCTTTTAATACTATAAGTTTTCCTAAAAGTGTTGCTTTAATTGTATCCCACAACTTTATATATGATGGATTTTTAATTTTATTATGTTCAACATTTAAAATTTTCTTTTGAGACTTCAAAAGAAAGTTGTTTGGCTTTCAAGTGGTTGGATTTTTCTGTTATCTTTTTGTATTAGTTTTAGTTTCTTGTTTAATTAGTATTAGTTTCTGGTTTAATTCTATTTCTGTCAAAGAATACTTCCACTAACTTCATTCTTTTACACTGTTTTTTTCATGACAGGGTGGAAGTAGGCTGTAAGTTGACCATAAAGTGTGAGATTATGGTTTTGAACATGTGTAGAGGCAATGGCACCCCATTCCAGTACTCGGGCCTGGAAAGTCCCATGGACGGAGGAGCCTGGTGGGCTGCAGTCCATGGGGTCGCGAAGAGTGGGACACAACTCAGCGACTTCCCTTTCACTTTTCACTTTCATACATTGGAGAAGGAAATGGCAACCCACTCCAGTGTTCTTGCCTGGAGAATCCCAGGGACGGTGGAGCCTGGTGGGCTGCTGTCAATGGGGTCGCACAGAGTCGGACATGACTGAAGCGACTTAGCAGCAACAGCAACAGCAGAGGAAAAAAAAAGGAGTTCCCAGTCATTCAAGCATTGTGTAAACAGCATAGGAGGAGCAAGAATTATTTTGAAGAGTAGAGACTAATAAATTTATCTGAAGCAAAAGACTGAAGTAGAAGAGATAATTGGTAGTATGTAGTGAGACCAGGAAGATAAACTGAATCTAACTTATATAGAGACTGTAATAGCAGGCAAAGGGATTTAGATTTTATTCAGTAGGCAAAGAGGAAGTGATAGAAGTTTAAAACAGGCAAAGTATATGTTCAAAGCTATAATTTAGAATAATTACTATGATGAGCAGGAAGAGGTTGAAGGCAGGGAGACTAGTTAGAAACTATATTGAAGGAACTATATTTAAGAGCATGAATCAAAGAAGTGATGAGATCTATTTATGTAAACAAAACCCATTTATGTAAATATGAACCCTGATTGATTGGTTCAGCTAGAGTAGAGAGAGCAATTCAAGAAAATGGTGGGACCCTTGTCATGCGACGAGGCAGGTTTCTCCAGTGCATACAGGGAAAGATTTTAGCAGTGCTTCTTCCTGAAAAGTAAAACTCCAGTTTTAATCTTTCTGGAAAGAAATGTGACTGAACACCCCCCTTCTATTTCTGTTCTCTGGCTCCCCAAGCCCTATTGCTCCAGGGGCTCTGACCTTTCCTTAGTTGCCTGGCACCCAGGCAAGTTCTTAGCCATCAAATTTCAATCCAGGTGGCCTCCATAAATATCTCAACAGAATTTATTTTCTTTAATTTTCTTTGGCCTAGCTTGAGGATTTGCTGATTGGGGGACTGGAGGCCAGTATGCCCAAAGATGGATAGCCACATCTGCTAGCCATTTGGATTAATTATTACACCTGTGTCATAAAACCTGCATTAATAAAGAGGTGGCAAGGAAACTGATACTGCAGCTTAGACAGGACTCTGATTCCTTCCCAACATTCTGTCCCCATCAGTGGCATTCTACCATCCTGTTCTCCTGGCGCATCACCTGGAGTGTTACAGCTTACTTCCTCCAGCACCCCTGTGACTAGTGTGTCTCTAAGACCTCCTGCTTCTTTATGTGAAAAACCTTTCAGAGCCATTGTTTCCAACTCATTCTAGTCTATATTCTCATCTGAATCTTCTCTAATCATATGACACCTAGAATATTACAAATCATCCCTCTTGCCAGCTGTCTGCCCCTTATGTCTGCCATTTATACAGTAGAAAGACTCTTCCTTCTCAAACATTTTGATCAAGTTATACTCCAGGGCTTTGACTGGTCAGCATGAATCTTATCTTTGATCTATTGATAGGCTTTCAGAAATTTACGTGGTTTTCTTTTGTCTTTTTTTTTTTTTTAAATCAATTACAAATGCTTCAAATGGGCCTTTAAGATTGTCCATCAACATCTCTCAGCATTCTTGTTCTTATTTATGATTGATCTTTAACCCACAATTACTTTCTGCCTCAGCCAAGCAAACCGGCTTGTTCTCTCATGTGCACAAGTGTTTGACTCTTGGCTGCAGGCTGCTTCAAACCTTAATTACACAAAACACCCCTAAATAGCTTCCCCCTCTCTTTCCACCAGGTTCCTCTGCAAAATGTTCTCTTGTCGTCATACATGACTCAACACTCAGGCCCCAATGTATGGAGTTCATATTAATGGGATATCTACAGCATTATGGGAAGCCGTTGAGAATTCAGTACATGAAGGTCCAGAGTAGGCACTTAAAATGAATAAGGGAAATAGCTTTTATATCTTTAACCTAGGCTGAGGTTAATTAACAAAAAAACACACACTTCATAATGCATAATGCATAAACTTCTTCCCTGGCAGTTTTTTCCATGTTGTAGAGCTACTTGACATGTTTGAGGAAGTGAAGAAGAGAGCAGACATTGGCCTAAGCAATCAGATTTGGAAAATTAACAATGTCAATAAACGAGGAGGTGGATATTACAATCTCATATTCCTCATGATACATTAATATCTATTTATACACAGCTAGCTAACTAGCTAGATAAATATACATGCATCATATATCATATATATAACATATATGATGCAATATATATTAATATATGTATGTATATATGAAATAGAAAGCTTAGAGGAATATCAATGTGCCGAATAGTACTTCTCTCAATTCCTTGCCCCTCCCAATGAATTTAAATTTTAAAGCCATTAATGTGCAATTATAAAGTGTAGTAGTGAAGCTTCATTCATTTTTGAGATTAGGAACAGATAAAAACAAAAGTATTGTAGGCAAAACTAATACAATTATGTAAAGTTTAAAAATAAAATTAAAAAAAAGAAAAAAAATATCCAATACAATGGAAAAAAAAAAGTATTGTAGGCTGATACAGAGCTTCTCTTGGTTTTCCTTTCTCTTTATTGTTTTCAATAAACAATAAATGCCAATAACTTGGCATTCTTACATAGGTTAAAGGTGTAATCCTTTATATTAGGAGAAAATATACAATTCTGGCTAGCTCTGTTTCATATTGAATAATTGTTTTCTTCCCTTTCCTCTCACATGTAGTTTTTCTTTTTTTTTTTTCACTTTTACATCTCTGCCCTCTCTCTTGTTCATCCCCCTTATTCATTCTTTTTCTCTCCCCTACTTTCTGAAATGCGTTGCTCTTAAATGTAAAGGGAAAAAAAATCATTAATCACACTGCTGGATACAGTGCTTATTAGATGGCTGTAGTTGCTAAAGGAGGTCTGTTTAGCATCAGTCGATTTTTCATTTCCTTTCAGTGGGGACAGTGAGCTGTTTTGAGTCCCTAGGGCCAGCCATTATGAATGCAGGTATTGAGTGTTTAGGAGGAGACTGTTAGAACAAGTGCTGGAGATACAATAGCATTTAAATTAATCTAGTACCTGGATTGGCATCCTTCAGCCCCTCCTTTCATTTCTCTGGCTTAAAGACAGAGTTTACAGGCTATACACTGGTCAGGAATATCTCTGTACTGTCTGATAGAAAATGATTCCTTTCCACATAATTTACTTATTCTCCTCAGTTGCAAATCGCCTACCTGAATTATAAATTTAAACTCTACAATTTCAAAAGGATTGAAACACATGACCAATTTTTCCAGCAAGATACTTGAGTTTTGAAACAGCAGAGGAAGCTAGGGATGTGGGCTACAAACTTTCATAATGATATCTCTGTTGTCTTTAAGGACTTAGGAGATTAAGTTCTATCAGAGTGGAAGACTCAAAATTATTGCCATATTTTGAAATTGCATGGGGTAACTGTCTCAAAAGATAGCTTTGAAATCTCTTCAGGGTAAAACTGAATCTCACATAGTATTTTAGGGCCCAAACTTGTCAGGCAGTCAATAAAAAAGCAATATACAAGAAGCATAATACATTATAACCAAGTGGGATTTGTTTAATCCAAGCTTGTCTTAATACTCAGAAAAATCAACTAATATAATAACAGAAGAAAGCAAGGGTAAGAACTTATTTATCTCAATAGATGCAAGCATTTCATAAAACTCAACTTATGTTTATGTTAAATGATCTCAGCAAACTAGGAATAGGGGAGAGTTTTAATCTGATAAAGATCATCTACAGAAACTCTACAGTTAGTATTCTTAATGTTCTGACTTTGAGAATTTCACCCTGAAGTCAAAAACAAAGCAACAATATCTCTCACTACTACCATTCCCATTGTACTCCAGTGTAATAAGAAAAAGAAGTAAAGGGATGAAGGTGGAAAGAAAGAATCAGAACTGCTTTTATTCATAAGTGATGCTGTTTTATATTTTTAGCAAACCTATAGTTTGAATCAATGAGTTAATTTAAGGAAAGCCATTACTAGTAAAGGAATTCCTATAAGATGACTATGTAGATGTCAATTGTACTTACTTCTAGCTCCTAAGAGCAATTCGGTTCAGTTCAGTTCAGTCGCTCAGTTATGTCCAACTTTTTGCTACCCCATGGACTGCATCATGCCAGGCCTCCCTGTCCATCACCAACTCCCGGAATTTACTCAAACTCATGCCCATTGAGTTGGTGATGCCATCCAACCATCTCATCTTATGTCTTCCCCTTCTCCTCCCACCTTCAATCTTTCCAGCATCAGGGTCTGTTCAAATGAGTCAGCTCTTCAAATCAAGTGGCCAAAGTATTAGAGTTTCATCTTCAGCATCAGTCCTTCCAATGAATATTCAGGACTGATTTACTTTAGGATGGACTGGTTGGATCTCCTTGCAGTCCAAGGGACTCTCAGGAGTCTTCTCCAACATAACAGTTCAAAAGCATCAATTCTTTGGCACTCAGCTTTCTTTAGAGTCCAGCTCTCACATCCAGACATGACTACTGGAAAAACCGTAGCCTTGACTAGAGGGACCTTTGTTGGCAAAATAATTTCTCTGCTTTTTAATATGCTGTCTAGGTTGGTCATAACTTTTCTTCAAAGGAGCAAGCCTCTTTTAATTTCATGGCTGCAGTCACTAACTTCAGTGATTTTGGAGCCCCCCAAAATTAAGTCTGCCACTGTTTCCACTGTTTCTTCATCTATTTGCCATGAAGTGATGGGACCAGATGTCATGATCTTAGTTTTCTGAATGTTGAGCTTTAAGCCAACTTTTTCACTCTCTTCTTTCAACTTCATCAAGAGGCTCTTTAGTTCCTCTTCACTTTCTGCCAAAAGGGTGGTGTCATCTGCATATCTGAGGTTATTGATATTTCTCCCAGAAATCCTGATTCCAGTTTGTGCTTCATCCAGCCCAGCGTTTCTCATGATGTACTCTGCATAGAAGTTAAATAAGCAGGGTGACAATATACAGTCTTGATGTACTCCTTTTCCTATTTGGAACCAGTCTGTTGTCCCATGTCCAGTTCTAACTGTTGCTTCCTGACCTGCGTACAGATTTCTCAAGAGGCAGGTCAGGTGGTCTGGTATTCCCATCTCTTTCAGAATTTTCCACAGTTTATTGTGATCCACACAGTCAAAGGCTTTGGCATAGTCAATAAAGCAGAAATAGATGTTTTTCTGGAACTCTCTTGCTTTTTCCATGATCCAGCAGATGTTGGCAATTTTATCTCTGGTTTGTCTGCCTTTTCTAAAACCAGCTTGGACATCTGGAAGTTCATGGTTCACTTATTGTTGAAGCATGGCTTGGAGAATTTTGAGCATTACTTTACTAGCATGAAATGAGTGCAATTGTGCAGTAGTTTGAGCTTTCTTTGGTATTGCCTTTCTTTGGGATTGGAAGGAAAACTGATCTTTTCCAATCCTGTGGCCACTGCTGAGTTTTCCAAATTTGCTGTCATACTGAGTGCAGCACTTTCACAGCATCATCTTTCAGGATTTGTAATAGTTCAACTGGAATTCCATCACCTCCACTAGCTTTGTTGGTAGTGATGCTTCCTAAGGCCCACTTGACTTCACATTCTAGGATGTCTGGCTCTAGGTGAATGATTATACCATTGTGATTATCTGGGTAAAAACTGTAAAATATCATCTACAATAGCATCAGAAATAAGCACTGGGTTGGTAACTTCCTTGGTGTTCCAGTGCTTAAAACTCTGTGCTCCAAATGCTAGGGGCCCTTGCTTGGTTTCTGGTTGAAGAACTAGATCCTGCGTCCTGCAGTGAACATCCCATGTGCTGAAATGAAGACCCGGCACAGCCAAATAAATAAAAAATAAATAAATACTGGGCACAGAGCCAACAAAACATTCAGTTCAGTCGCTCAGTCATGTCTGATTCTTTGCAACCCCATGGACTGCATCATGCCAGGCTTCCCTGTCCTTCATCATCTCCCAGAGCATGTTCAAACTCGTGTCCATCAAGTTGGTGATGCCATCCAACCATCTCATCCTCTGTTGTCACCTTCTCCTCCCATCTTCAATCTTCTCCAGCATCAGGGTCTTTTCCAATGAGTTAGCTCTTTGCATCAGGTGGTCAAAATATTGGAGTTTCAGCTTTAGCATCAATCCTTCCAATGAAAATTCAGGATGGATTTCCTTTATGAATGAATGGTTTGATCTTCTTGCAGTCCAAAGGACTCTCAGGAGTTTTCTCCAACACCACAGTTCAAAAGCATCAATTCTTCGGTGCTCAGCTTTCTTTATAGTCCAACTCTTACATTCATACATGACTAATGGAAAAATGATAGCTTTGACTAGATGGACCTTTGTTGGCAAAGTAATGTGTCTTTGTTATAACTTTCTTCCAAGCATCTTTTAATTCCATGGCTACAGTCATCATCTGCAGTGATTTTGGAGCCCAAGAAAATAAAGTGTGTCACTGTTTCCATTGTTTTCCCATCTATTTGCCATGAAGTGATGGTATCAAATGCCATGGTCTTAGTTTTTGGAATGTTGAGTTTGAAGCCAGGTTTTCACTCTCCTCTTTCACTTTCATCAAGAGGCTCTTAAGTTCCTTTTTGCTTTCTGTCATAAGTGTGGTGTCATCTGCATATCTGAGGTTATTGATATTTCTCCTGGCAATCTTGATTCTGGATTATGCTTTATCTAGCTCGGCATTTTATGTACCCTGCAGATAAGTTAAATAAACAGGGCAACAATATACAGCCTTGATGTACTCCTTTCCCAACTTGGAACCAGCCTATTGTTCCATGTCTGGTTCTAACTGTTGCTTTTTGACCTGCATACAGATTTCTCAGGACATCCTCATCAACAAAACATTACTGAGGTCAAAATAAATGGGAAGATATCCCATATTCATGAATTGAAAGACTGATGTTTTTAAGTTACCAACTTTCACCAAATTTGTCTATAACCAACATATAATTGTTGATGAGATGGCTGGGTTGTATCACGGATGCAATGGACATGAACTTGGGCAAACCTTTGGAGATGGTGAGGGACAAGGAGGCCTGGCATGCTGCAATCCATGAGGATGCAAAGAGTTGTACATCCCTGGTCAAATGAACAAGAACAATAACATAGATTTATTTTAAAATATTAATAACATTGATAACTCCTTGCAGTGTTTAATCAAGAAAGAAAATACTGGGATACATTTATAATCACAGAACATATAAGTTGCCTACACTTACCTAAAAGAGATTGTTAAATAAGATTAAAAATTAACAGTCATATTTTGTTTACTTGAGATTAATCCAAATATAATGACACAAAAATGACAGATACTTAGCAAAAGAGGAAATCCAGATGGCTGTTGGACATTTGGAAGGTTGTACAATCTCACTGTTAATCAGGGAAATGCAAACTAAGACAATAATGAAATGCCACCTCAAGTGCTTCTGTAAAGATATGAGGGGAAATATTTAAGTACTAAGGATAACTAAGGGAATATAAATCTGCAAATAAATATGTCAGTATGTAGTAGAGTGAACATAAGCATGTAAGGCTCAAAATTTACACTATAATGTTAAAGAAAACTATTGTACTTGTGTACCAGAACACATAGTTAAAATATAAGCATACTCAGGATGACCCTACCTCCTGATTTGCCTTGAGCAGTCCTAGGATATGCCTAGTATATTAATGTGATTATTTTTAACTTTTTAGTTTATATTGGAACATAGCCAATTAACCAACAGTGTTGTACAAACAAGCAATGTGATAGTTTCAGATGAACAGCAAAGGGATTCAGCCATACATATACATGTATCCATTCTCTCCCAATCTCCTCTCCCATTCAGGCTGCCATATAACATTAAGCAGAGTTCCATGTGCAGTACAATAGGTACTTTTTGCTTATCCATTTTAAATATACCAGTGTGTATATGTCTGTCCTAAACTCACTAACAGTTATCTCTTCCCTCCATCCTTCCCACTGGCAGCAATGTTTGTTTTCTAAGTCTATGAGACTGTTTCTCTTTTGTAAGTAAGTTTATTTCTATCATTTCTTTTTAGATTCCACCTATAAGGGATGTCATAGGATATTTCTCCTTCTCTGTCTGACTTGCTTTCTCAGGATGACAATCTCTAGGTCCATCCATGTTACAACAGATGGCATTATTTCATTCTTCTTAATGACTGAGTAACACTCCCTTGTATATATGTACCACATCTTCTTTATCCATTTCCCTGAAGATGGACATTTAGGGTGCTTCCTTGTCCTGGCTGTTGTAAACAGGGCTGCAGTGAACATTGGGGTGCATGTATCCTTTTAAATCATGTGTTTCTCTGGACTTAATACATGCCGCAGGAGTGGGATTACAGGGTCATATGGTTAGCTCTACTTTTAATTTTTAAAAGAATATCCATACTGTTCTCCATAGTTTCTGTAGCCATTTACATTCCCACCAACAGTGTAGGAGAGTTCCCTTCCCTCCACACCATCTCCAGCATTTATTGTTTGTTTGTTTTTTGCTGATAGCCATTTGACTAGTGTGAGGTGATAGCTCATTGTAGTTTTGATTTGCAGAGGATGAGATGGCTGGATGGCATCACCGACTCGATAGACATGAGTTTGAGTGAACTCCAGGAGTTGGTGATGGATAGGGAGGCCTGACGTGCTGTGATTCATGGGGTTGCAAAGAGTCAGACATGACTGAGTGACTGAACTGAACTGAACTGAATAATAAGTGATGTTTAATATCTTTTCATGTGCTTCTTGTCCATCACTATATCTTCTTTGGAGAAATGACTGTTTAGGTCTTCTGTCAATTTGTTGATTGGGATGTTTGTATTATGCTGTTAAGCATCCTGAACTGTTTGTAAATTTTGGATATTAACCCTTTGTTGGTCACATCATTTGCAAATATCTTCCACAAATCTGTGGACTGTCTTTTTTGTTTTGTATATTGTTTCCTTTGCTGTGCAAAAGTTTTTGAGTTTATGTAGCTTCTATTTGTTTATTTTTGTTTTTATTTCCATTTTTCTGGGGGGTGGATCAAAAATGATACTGTTGCAATTTATGTCAGAGAGTGTTCTGCCTATGTTTTCCTCTAGGAATTGTGTAGAGTTGATCACACATTTAGGTCTGTAATCCATTTTGAGTTTACTTTTGTGTATGGTGTTAAAGAATGATCTAATTTCATTTTCTTACATGTAGCTGTCCAGTTTTCCCAGCACCACTTATTAAAGAGATTCTCTTTCCAACATCATGTAGTCTTGCCTTCTTTGTCATAGATTAATTGACCATAGGTGTATGGGTTTATTTCTGGGTTTTCTTTTCTGATCCATTTATCTATATTCCTGTTTTTGTGCCAGTACCATACTGTTTTGATGACTTTAGCTTTGTAGTATAGTCTGGAGACAAGGCACCAGATTCCTCCAGCTCTGTTTTTGTTTCTCAACATTGCTTTCCTTACTCAGGGTCTTTTGTGTCTCCATACAAATTTTAAGATTTTTTTGTTCTAGTTCTATGAAAAATTCCATTGGTAACTTGATAGGGATTGTATTGAATCTGTAGATTGCCTTGGATAGTGTAGTCATTTTGACAATACTGACTCTTCCAACCCACAGACTTGGTACATCTTTCCATCTGTTTGTGTCTTCTTAGATTTCTTTCATCAGTGTCTTATAGTTTTCAGAGTACAGGTTTTTGTCTCCTTAGGTAGATTCATTCCTGAGTATTTTAATCTTTTTCATGTGATGGTAAATGAAATTGTTTCTTGAATTTCTCTTTCTGATTTTCTGTTGTTAATGTATAGAAATGCAAGTTTTCTGTGTGTTAATTTTGCAACTTTACCAAACTGATTAACTCTAGTAGTTTTCCAGTAGCATCTTTAGCATCTTCTGTAAATAGTATCATGTTATCTGCAAACAGTGACATTCTAAATTCTTTTCCAATTGGGATTACATTTATTTCTTTTTCTTCTCTTATTGCCATTGCTATGACTGCTGAAACTATGTTGGATAAAAGTGGTGAGAGTGGAGATCCTTGTCTTGTCCATGATCTTAGAGGAAATGCTTTCAGCTTTTCCCATTATGAAGTTTGCTGTAGGTGTGTTGTATATAGCCTTTATTATGTTGAGGCATGTTCCTTCTATGCCAACTTTCTGGAGAATTTTTGTCATTAATGGGTACTGAATTTTGTCCAAAGCTTTTTCTGCATCTATTGAGATGATCATATGGTCTTTATTCTTCAATTTCTTCATGGTGGTATACCACATTGATTGATTTACAGATATTAAAAAGTTCTTGCATCTGTGGGATGAATTCCACGTGATCATTGTGTATGATATTTTTAATGTGTTATTAGATTCAGATTGCTAGTATTTTGTTGAAGATTCTTGCATCTCTGTTCATCAGTGACATTGGCCTGTAATATTTTTGTGGTATTTTTATGGTATCTTTGGGGTTTTGGTATCAGAATGATGGTGGCCTCATAGAATTAGTTTTGAAGTTTACCTTCCTCTGCAATATTCTGAAACAGTTTCAGAAAGATAGGTGTTAACTGTTTTCTAAATGTTTGATAGAATTTGCCTATGAAGCCATCAACTCCTCGACTTTTGTTTGTTGAGAGTTTTTAAATCAAAGTTTCAATTTCAGTGCTTATGATTGGTCTGTTCATATTTTCTGTTTCTTCTTGGTTCAATCTTCGGAGACTAAACCTTTTTAAGAACTTGTCCATTTCTTCCAGGTTGACCATTTTATTGGCATCCAGTTACATGTAGTAGTCTCTTACGATCCTTTGTATTTCTGTGGATTCAGTTGTAACTTCTTTTTTTTCATTGTTAATTTTATTGATTTGAGTCATATACCTTTTTTCTTGATGAATCTGGCTTAAGGTTTATCAATTTTGTTTATCTTTTCAAAGAACCTGTTTTTCATTTCATAGATCTTTGCAGTTGTTTCCTTTGTCTCAATTTCATTTATTTCTACTCTGATCTTTATTATTTCTTTCCTTCTACTAACTTGAGGTTTTGTTTTTTCTTCTTTCTCTAGTTGTGTTAGGTTTATGGTTAGGTTGTTTATTTGAGGTTTTTCTTATTTCTTGAGATAAGGTTGTATTGCTGTAAACTTCCCTCTTAAAACTGCTTTTGCTTCATCCCACAGGTTTTGGACTACTGTACTTTCATTTTCATTTGTCTCTAGGTATTTTATTTATTTCCGTTTTGATTTCTTCAGTAATCTATTCAGTACTTAGCATATGTTTGTATTTTTTATAATTTTTTTTCTTGTAGTTTATTTATAATCTCATAGCATTGTGATCAGGAAAGATGTATGATGTGACTTCAATTTTCTTAAATTACTGAGGCTCACCTTGTGGTCCAGCATGTGGTCAATACTGGAGAATGTTCCCTGTGCACTTGAAAATAGTGTGTAGTCTGCTGCTTTTAGATAGAATGCTCTGTAAATGTCCATTGGGTCCATCTGGTCTAATGTGTTATTTAAGGTCTGTGTTTCCTCATTAACTTTCTGTCTGGATGATCTGTCCATTGATGAACGTGGGGTGTTAAAGTTCCTCATGATAATTGTGTTGCTGTCGATTTCTCCCTTTATGATTGTTAGTACTGGCCTTCTATTGGACATGGTCCCATGTTGAGTGCATATGTATCTTCTTCTTGGTTTAGATCCTTTCATTAATTTAGTGTCTTTCTTTGTCTCTTATAACCATCTTTGTTTTATAGTCTTATTTTGTCTGATAACAGTATTGCAACTCCAGCTTGTTTTTGACTTCCATTTTAGTGGAATACCTTCTGCTCCCCTCACTTTCAGTGTGTAAGTGTCCCTAGATTTGAGGTGAGTCTCTTGTAGACAGCCTACATATGGGTTTTGTCTTACTATCCATCCAGCCAATCTGTCTTTTGGTTGATGCATTTAATCCATGTGCATTTAAGGTAATTATGGATGTGTATGTTCTTACTTCCATTTTCTTAATAGTTTGGGGTTTATTTTTATAGGTTTTTTCCCTCTCTTGTTTTTCCTGCCTAGAGAAGTTCCTTTAGCATTTGTTGTAAAGGTGGTTTGATGGTGCTGAATTCTCTTCAAATTGTCTGTGAAGCTTTTGATTTCTCCATTAAATCTGAATGAGAGTCTCACTAAGCAGAGTATTCTTGGTTGCAGATTCTTCCCTATCATCACTTTAAATATATCATGCAACTCCCTTCTGACTACAGAATTTCTCTTGAGAAATCAGCTGATACCTTTATGGGAGTTCCCTTGTATGTTTTTTTTTTTTTTTTTTTTCAGTTTTTCCTTGTTACTTTTAATATTTTGTCTTTAATTTTTGTCAGTTTGATTACTCTTTCTCAGTGTGTTCCCCCTTGGGTTTATCCTACCTGGGACTGTTTGTCTTCCCTGGACTTGGCTGACTATTTCTTATCCCATGTTAGGGAAGTTTTGAGCCATTATCTCTTCAAATATTTTCTTGAGTCCTTTGTCTCTCTCTTGTCCTTTTGGGACCCCTGTAATGCAAATGTTGGTGTGTGTACTGTTGTACCAGAGGTCTCTTAGACTGTCTTCATTCCTTTTCCAGGTCACTTATCCATTCTTCTGCCTCAATTGTTATTGATTCTCTCTAGTGTATTATTCATTTTAGTTATTTTATCATTCATCTCTGTTTGTTCTTTAGTTCTTCTAGGTCTTTGGTAAACGTTTCTAGCATCTTCTCCATTCTTTTTCTGAGATCCTGGATCATCTTCACCATCATTATTTTGAATTCTTTTTGTGGAAGGTTGCCTATCTCCACTTCATTTAGTTGTTTTTCTGGGATTTTATCTTGTTCCTTCATCTGAGACTTAATCCTCTGCCTTTTGTTTAACTTTCTGTGATTGTGGTTTTCATTCTGCAGGCTGCAGAATTGTAGTTCTTCTTGCTTCTTCTGTCTGCCTTATGGTCAGATCAGATCAGTCACTCAGTTGTGTCCGACTCTTTGCGACCCCATGAATTGCAGCACGCCAGGCCCCCCTGTCCATCACCAACTCCCGGAGTTCACTGAGACTCATGTCCATCGAGTCAATGGTGCTCCAGTAGCATATTGGGCACCTACTGACCTGGGGAGTTTCTCTTTCAGTATCCTATCATTTTGCCTTTTCATACTGTTCATGGGGTTCTCAAGGCAAGAATACTGTAGTGGTTTGCCATTCCCTTCTCCAGTGGACCACATTCTGTCAAATCTCTCCACCATGACCCGCCCGTCTTGGGTTGCCCCATGGACATGGCTTAGTTTCATTGAGTTAGACAAGGCTGTGGTCCTAGTATGATTAGATTGACTAGTTTTCTGTGAGTATGGTTTCAGTGTGTTTGCCCTCTGATGCCCTCTTGCAACACCTACCATCTTACTTGGGTTACCTTGGACGTGGGGTATCTCTTCACGGCTGCTCCAGCAAAGCACAGCCATTGCTCCTTACCTTGGATGAGGGGTATCTCCTCACCGCTGCCCTTCCTGACCTTCAATATGGGATAGCTCCTCTAGGCCCTCCTGCGCCCGCGCAGCCACGGCTCCTAGATGAGGCTATAAGAAGAGGCCTGTGCAGGCTTTCCGATGGGAGGGACTGGTGGTGAGGAAAACTGGATCTTTGTCTGGTGGTCAGGGTCATGCTCAGTAAACTTTTAATACAATTGTCTGCTGAAGGGTGGGGCTGCCCTCCCTCCCTGTTAGTTGTTTTGCCTGAGAAGAGCCAGCCATGGAGTCTGTAGGCTCTATGGTAGGGATAATAGTGTCCTCCAGTGGGGTTCATGCCAATGAGCTTCTTCTCAGAACTGCTGCTGCTGCCAGTTTCCTTGTCCCTATGATAAGCCACTGCCACCCCATGCCTCTACAGGAGATTCTCCAGCACTAGCAGGTAGGTTTGGTTCAGTCTCCTGTGGGATCACTGCTTCCTTCCCCTGTGTTCTAGTGCACACAAGATTTTGTGTATGCCATCCAAGAGTGGAGTCTCTGTATCCTCTAGTCTGATGTAAGTCCTGCAGCCAAATCCCACTGACCTTCAAAGTCACATTCCCTGGGGATTCTTAGTCACTTTGCTGGATCCCAAGGCCAGGAAACCTGAACCTTTGCAGCAATGGGAAAACTTCTTTGGTATCATTATTCTCAAGTTTGTGGGTTGCCCATCTGATGGGTATGGTATTAGATTTTTATCATGATTGTGCCCCTCCTGCTGTTTCATTGTGGCTTCTACTTTGTCTTTGCACATGGGGTTCATTTTTTTGGTGGGTTCCAGCATCCTCCGGTTGATAGTTCTTCAACAGCTAGTTGTAATTTCGGTGTTCTCACAAGACGAGATGGGTGCATGTCCTCTATTCTGCCATCTTGTCCCAATCTGTGGTGTAATTAATTGACCCTATTTTGATTTTCCAAAAGAGGCCTGCTTTCGATAATAAATTGTGTAGTCACCCTGGATACTGGATATATCAATATAGTGAAATATTAGATGATTGCTTAAATGATGTAAATATTGCATAATATTTGTTAATCTGGGATGGAAAAGTATAATGCTCAGTAAAAAAAATCGACTTATAAATAGATATATACACCCTTAAATAGTATTTGTGTAAATTTTTTTATATCCTTAGATTTTATTCATTCATCATTGGTGTATATTTCATTCGCAGTGTTCTGTTAGTTTGAATTATACAGCTAAGTGATTTAGTTATGCATATACATATATTTTTTTTAAGAATCTTTTTACATGTAGGTTATCACAGAATATTGAGTAGAGTTTCTAGTGCTATATAGTATGTCCTCATTTATTTTATATCTTATATATAGTAGTGTGTGTGTTCACCCCAGGCTTCTGATTTACCCCTCACAGCTATGTTTCCCCTTTGGTAACCATGCTTTTGTTTTCGGTAAGTCTGTTTCTGTTTTGTACATTAGTTAATTTGTTCCTTTTCTTTCTGAAAATCAGATTCTACATGAGAGTGATATCATATATTTATGTTTCTCTAACTTACTTCACCTAGTATGATAATTTCTAGGTTCATCCATGTTGCTGTAGATGGCATTATTTCCTTCTTTTTTGTAGCAGAGTAATATTCCATTGTTCAAACTACCACACAATTACACTCTTCTCACACACTAGCAAAGTAATGCTGAAAATTCTCTAAGACAGGCTCAACAGTACGTGAACTAAGAACTTCGACATGTTCAAGCTGGATTTAGAAAAGGCAAGGAACCAGAGATCAAACAGCCAACGTATATTGGATCATAGAAAAAGCAAGAGAATTGCAGAAAAACAACTACTTCTGCTTTATTGATTATGCCAAAGCCTTTGACTGTGTAGATCACAACAAACTGTGGAGAATTCTTCAAGAGATGGGAATGCCAAACCACCTTACCTGCCTCCTGAGATATCTGTATGCAGGTCAAGATGCAACAGTTAAAACTGGACATGGAACAACAAACTGGTTCCAAATCAGGAAAGGAGTACTTCAAGGCTGTATATTGTCACCCTGCTTATTTAACTTATATGCAGAGTACATCACACAAAATGCCAGGCCAGATGAAACACAAGCTGGGATCAAGATTGCCAGGAGAAATATAAATAACCTCAGATATGCAGATGATACCACCCTTATGGCAGAAAGTGAAGAGGAACTAAAGGGTCTCTTGATGAAAGTGAAAGAGGGGAGTTAAAAAGTTGGCTTAAAACTCAACATTCAGGAAACTAAGATCATGGCATCTGGTCCCATCACAATGGCAACTAAATGGGGCAACAGTGGAAACAGTGACAGATTTTATTTTTAGTGGCTCCAAAATCACTGCAGTTAGTGACTGCAGCCATGAAATTAAAAGACGCTTACTCCTTAGAAGAAAAGTTATGACCAACTTAGACAGCATATTAAAAAGCAGAGGCATTACTTTGCCAACAAAGGTCCACCTAGTCAAAGCTATGTTTTTTCCAGTAATCTTGTATAGACGTGAGAGTTGTATTCTAAAGAGAGCTGAGCACCAAAGAATTGATGCTTTTAAATGGTTGTATTGGAGAAGACTCTTGAGAGACCCTTGGACTGCAAGGAGATCAAACCAGTCCATCTTAAAGGAAATCTGTCCTGAATATTCATTGGAAGGACTAATGCTGAAGGTGAAACTCCAATACTTCGGCCACCTGATGGGAAGAACGGACTCATTGGAAAAGACCCTGATTCTGGGAAAGATTGAAGGCAGGAGAAGAAGGGTATGACAGAGGATGAGATGGTCAGATGGCATCACTGACTCGATGGACATGAGTTTGAGCAAGCTCTGGGAGTTGGTGATGGAGAGGGAAGCCTGGAGTGCTGCAGTCTGTGGAGTAGCAAACAGTTGGACATGACTGAGTGACTGAACTGAACTGAACTGAATATTCCATTGTATACATGTAGCACAACTTCTTTATCCATTCACCTGTTAATGGACATTTAGACTGCTTCTGTGTCTTCACTATTGTAATTAGTGCTTCAATGAACATTGGGGTGCATGTATTTTTTGAAGTATAGTTTTCTGTGGATATATGCCCAAGAGTGAGGTTGCTGTATCATAGGGTAATTCTATTTTTAGATTTTTAAGGAACCTCCCTAATGTACTCCAGATTAATCTGTTGCCAGTCTCATAATTTGCAAATATTTTCTTCCATTCTGTGGGTTTTCTTTTCATTTTGTTTATGGTTTCCTTTGCTGTGCAGAAGCTTTTAAGTTTAATTAGATCCCATTTGTTTATTTTTATTTTCATCTCTCTAGAAGGTGGATCCAAAAAAATATTGCTGCGATTTATATCAGTGTTCTGCCTGTGTTTTCCTCTGAGTTTTATAGTATCTGGTCTTACATTTAGGTCTAACCCATTTTAAGTTTATTTTTATGTATGGTGAGAGGGTGTGTTCTAACTTTGATTTACATGCAGATGTCCATGGGGTTGCAAAGAGTCGGACACGACTGAGTGACTTCTGTGTGTGTGTGTGTGTGCATGCGTGTGCGTGTGTGTGTGTATGTGTACAACTTGTTGAAAGTGAAAGAGGAGAGTGAAAAAGTTGGCTTAAATCTCAACATTCAGAAAACAAAGATCATGGCATCTCGTCCCATCACTTCATGGGAAATAGATGGGGAAACAGTGGAAACAGTGGCTGACTTTAGTTCTTTGGGCTCCAAAATCACTGCAGATGGTGATTGCAGCCATGAAATTAAAAGATGCTTACTCCTTGGAAGGAAAGTTATGACCAACCTAGATAGCATATTGAAAAGTAGAGACATTACTTTGCCAACAAAGATCTGTCTAGTCAAGGCTATGGTTTTTCCAGTGGTCATGCATGTATGGATGTGAGAGTTGGACTGTGAAGAAAGCTGAGCACCGAAGAATTGATGCTCTTGAACTGTGATGTTGGAGAAGACTCTTGAGAGTCCCTTGGACTGCAAGGAGATCCAACCAGTCCATTCTAAAGGAGATCAGTCCTGGGTGTTCACTGGAAGGACTGATGCTAAAGCTGAGACTCCAATACTTTGGCCACCTCATGCAGAGTTGACTCATTGGAAAAGTCCCTGATGCTGGGGGCAGGAGGATAAGGGGACGACAGAGGATGAGATGGCTGGATGGCATCACTGACTCTATGGACATGAGTTTGAGTAAACTCTGGGAGTTGGTGATGGACAGGGAAGCCTGGCATGCTGTGAACACGGGGTCATGAAAGTTGGACACGGCTGAGCGACTGAACTGAACTGTCCAACTTCTTAACACTTGGTAAAAGGACTGTCTTTTTCTTATTGTGTATACTTGTCTGCTTTGTAGTAGATTACCTGATCATCAGTGCATGAATTTACTTCTGGCTTTTCCCTTCTGTTCCATTGATCTGTAAGTCAGTTTTTGTGCTAGTGCCATACTGTTTTGATGACTGTAGCCTGATAGTATAATCTAAAGTTAGAGAGTTTGATTGTTTTAGCTACATTTTTCTTTTTCAGGATTGCTTTGGCTATTCAACGTTTTTTGCGTTTCCATACAAATTTTGAGATTTTTGTTCTACATTTGCAAAAATGACCTTCTTAATATGAAAGGAATTACATTGAATTTGTAATTACTTTGGGTACTATAGTCATTTTGACAGTATTGATTCTTGCAATCCAAGAGCATGCTATATCTTTCTATCTGTTTGTGACACTTCTCATCAGCAATTTCTTTTATTGGTGTCTTATAATTTTCAAAGTAGATGTATTTTCCCTCCTTAGGTAGGTTTCTTCCTAGATCTTTAAGTCTTTCTGATGCAATGGTAAATGGAATTATTTTCTTGATTTCTCTTTCAGATCTTTTGTTGTTAGTGTAAAGAACTATGCTACCAATTTCCATGTATTAATTTTGTATCCTGCTACTTAAGCAAGTTCACTTATGAGCTCTAGTAGTTTTCTGGTAGCCTTTAGTATTTTCTATGTATAGTACTATATCATCTGTAAATAGTAACAGTTTTACTTCTCATTTCCAATTTGGATTCCTTTTATTTCTCTTTCTCCTCTGATTGTTGTGGCTACGACTTCCAAAATTCTGTTGAATAAAAGTGGTGACAGTGGACATTCTTGACCTCTTCCTAATCTTAGAGGAAACGATTTCATCTTTTCACCATTCAGCATGATGTTAGCTGTGGGTTTGTCATATATGGATTTTATTAGTGTGGTAAGTTCCTTCTATTCCTACTTTCTGGAATTGTTATTGTTCAGTCTCTCAGTCGTGTTTGACTCTTTTTTTTTTTTTAATTTTTGTACTCTCAGACAAGCAACCATTTTTATTTTATTACTTTTGGCCACCCCTCATAGCTTGCGGGATCTTAGTTTTCTGACCAGGGATTAAACCTAGACCCTGGCAGTGCAAACACAAAGTCCTAACTACTGGACTGCCAGGAAATTCCCAGTCATTTTTTACAGGATAAATATGTCCCATGCGTTTTTAGAACTTACACTACAAACATATTTGTTGTTTATCTGAGATGCCAGTGTACCTGGCTAACGTGTGCTTTTTAAAAAACTTAATTAATTTATTTTAATTGGAGGCTATTACTTCACAATTTGTGTATTTTGCCATACGTTGACATGAATCAGCCACAGTGTACATGTGTCCCCACATCCTGAACCCCACTGCCACCTCCCATCTCACCCCATCCATGTGGGTTGTCCCAGAGCACCAGCTTTGAGTGCCTGCTTCATGCATCAGACTTGCACTGGTCATCTGTTTTACATATTGTAATATATATGTTTCAGTGCTATTCTCTCAAATTGTCCCACACTCGCTTTCTCCCACATTGTCCAAAAGTCTGTTCTTTACATCTATGTCTCTTTTGCTGTCTTGCGTGCAGGGTCATCGTTACTGTCTTTCTAAATTCCATATATATGGATTCATATACTGTGTTGGTGTTTTACTTTTTGACTTAACTTCACTCTGTATAATAGGCTCCAGTTTCATCCACCTCATTAGAACTGACTCAAATCAGTTCTTTTTTATAGCTGAGTAATATTCCATTGTGTATATGTACCACAACTTCCTTACCCATTCATCTGCCAATGGACATCTAGGTTGCTTCCATGTCCAAGCTATTGTAAACAGTGCTACAATGAACATTGGGGTACTTGTATCTTTTCAGTTCTGGTTTCCTCAGTGTGTTTGCCCAGCAGTGGGATTGCTGGGTCATATGGCAGTTCTGTTTCCAGGTTTTTAAGGAATCTCCACACTGTTCTCCATATTGGCTATTCTAGTTTGAATTTCCACCAACTGTGTAGGAGGGTTCCCTTTTCTCTGCACTCTCTCCAGCATTTGTTGTTTGTAGACTTTTTGATGGCGTCCATTCTACCGGCATGAGATGGTACCTCACTGTGGTTTTGATTTGCATTTTTCTAATAATGAGTGATGTTGATCATCTTTTCATGTGCTAGTTAGCTATCTGTATGTCTTCTTTGCAGAAATGGCTGTTTAGTTCTTTGGCCCATTTTTTGATTGAGTTTATTTTTCTGGTATTGAGCTGCATGAGCTGCTTATATATTTTGGAGATTAATTCTTTGTCAGTTGTTTCATTTGCTGTTATTTTCTCCCATTCTGAAGGCTGCCTTTTCATTTTGCTTATAGTTTCCTTCATTGTGCAAAACCTTTTAAGTTTAATTGGGTCCCATTTGTTTGTTTTGTTTATATTTCCATTACTCTGGGAGGTGGGTCATAGAGGATCTTGCTGTGATTTATGTCAGAGAGTGTTCTGCCTATGTTTTTCTCTAAGAGTTTTATACTTTCTGGTCTTACTTTTAGATATTTAATCCATTTCGAGTTTATTTTTGTCTGGTGTTAGAAAGTGTTCTAGTTCCATTCTTTTACAGGAGGTTGACCAGTTTTTCCAGCACCACTTGTTAAAGAGATTGCCTTTTTTCCATTGTATATTTTTGCCTCCTTTGTCAAAGATAAGATGTTCATAGGTGCATGGGTTTATCTCTGGGCTTTCTATTTTGTTACATTGATTTATATATCTTTCTTTGTGCCAATACCATACCATCTTGATGACTATAGCTTTGTAGTATAGACTGAAGTCAGGCAAGTTGATTCCTCCAGTTCCATTCTTCTTTCTCAGGACTGCTTTGGCTATTCAGGTTTTTGTGTTTCCATACAAATTGTGAAATTATTTGTTCTAGTTCCATGGAAAATACCATTGGTTGCTTGATAGGGATTGCATTGAATCTATAGATTGCTTTGGGTAGTATGTTCATTTTCACTATATTGATTCTTCCAATCTACGAACACGGTGTATTTCTTCATCTATTTGTGTCATCTTTGATCTCTTTCATCAGTGTTTTATAGTTTTCTATATATAGGTCTTTTGTTTCTTTAGGTCAATTTATTCCTTAGTATTTTATTCTTTCCATTGCAATGGTAAATGGGATTTGTTTCCTTAATTTCTCTTTGTGTTTTCTCATTGTTAGTGTATAGGAATGCAAGAGATTTCTGTGTATTAATTTTCTTTCTTGAAACTTTACTATATTCATTGATTAGCTCTCGTAATTTTCTGGTGGTGTCTTTAGGGTTTTCTATGTAGAGGATCATGTCATCTGCAAACAGTGAGAGTTTTACTTATTCTTTTCCAATCTGGATTCCTTTTATTTCTCTTTCTCTTCTGATTGCTATGGCTATGACTTCCAAAACTAGGTTGAATAGTAGTGGTGAGAGTGGACACCCTTGTCTTGTTCCTGATTTTAGAGGTAATTCTTTCAATTTTTCACCATTGAGGATAAGTTTGCCATGGGTTTGTCATATATGGCTTTTATTATGTTGAGGTATTTTCCTTCTGTGCCTGCTTTCTGGAGAGTTTTTATCATAAATTGGTATTGAATTTTGTCAAAAGCTTTCTCTGCATCTATAGAGATAATCATATGGTGTTTATCTTTCAATGTGTTAATATGGTGTATCACGTTGGTTGATTGATTTATGAATATTGAAGAGTCCTTGCATCCCTGGAATAAAGCCCACTTGGTCATGAGTATGTATGACCTTTTAATATGTTGTTGGAATATGTTTGGTAGAATTTCATTTAGGATTTTTGCATCTGTGTTCATCGGTGATATTGCCCTGTAGTTTTCTTTTTTTGTGGCATCTTTGTCTGGTTTTGGTCTTTGGGTGATGGTGGCCTCATAGAATGAGTTTGGGAGTTTACCTTCCTCTGCAGTTTTCTGGAAGAGTTTGAGTAGGATAGGTGTTAGCTGTTATCTAAATTTTTGGTTGAATTCACCTGTGAAGCCATCAGATCCTTGGCTTTTGTTTGTTGGAAGATTTTTTATTATAGCTTCAATTTATCTGCTTGTGATGTGTCTGTTAAGATTTTCTATTTATTCCTGGTTCAGCTTTGGAAGGTTATACTTTTCTAAGAATTTGTCCATTTCTTCAAGTTGTCCATTTTATTGGCATATAATTACTCATAGTAGTCTCTTATGATCTTTTGTATTTCTGTGTTGTCTGTTGTGATTTCTCCATTTTCATTTCTAATTTTATTGATTTGATTGTTCTCCCTTTTATTCTTGATGAGTCTGGCTAACAATTTGTCTATTTTATTTATCTTCTCAAAGAACCAGCTTTTAGTTTTGTTGATTTTTGCTACAGTCTCCTTCGTTTCTTTTTCATTTATTTCTTCTTTGATTTTTATGATTCCTTCCTTCTACTAACTTTTAGTTTCTTTTTTTCTTCTTTTTCTATTTGCTTTAGGTGTAAAGTTAGGTTGTTTATGTGATGTTTCTCTTGTTTGTTGAAGTAGGCTTGTATTGCTATGAACCTCCCTCTTAGCACTTTTATTGAATCCCATAGGTTTGGGGTTGTCGTGTTTACACTTTCATTTGTTTCTATGCATATTTTAATTTCCTTTTTTTATTTCTTCCATAATCTGTTGGTTTTTCAGAAGCGTGTTGTTTAGCCTCTATATGTTTGTATTTTTAATAGTTTTTTTTGTTTTGTTTTGTTTTTACTATGCTGCTGCTGCTAAGTTGCTTCAGTCGTATCTGACTCTGTGCGACCCCATAGACGGCAGCCCACCAGGCTCCCCCGTCCCTGGGACTATCCAGGCAAGAACACTGGAGTGGGTTGCCATTTCCTTCTCCAATGCATGAAAGTGAAAAGTGAAAGTGAAGTCACTCAGTTGTGTCCGACTCTTAGTGACCCCATGGACTGCAGCCCACCAGGCTCCTCCGTCCCTGGGATTTTCCAGGCAAGAGTACTGGAGTGGTGTGCCATTGCCTTCTCATTTTTTACTATCGTTGACATCTAAGCTTACCACATTGTGAATTAAAAAGATGCTTGAAGTGATTTCAACTTTTAAAAAATTTACCCAGGCTAGATTTATGACCCAGGATGTGATCTATTCTGGAGAATGTTTCATGTGCACTTGAGAAAAAGGTGAATTCCATTGTTTTTGGGTGAAATGCCCTATAGATATTAATTAGGTTAACTGGTCCATTGTATTATTTAGAGCTTGTGTTTCCTTGCTAATTTTGTGTTTGGTTGATCTGTCCATAGGTGTGAGTGGGATATTTAAGTCCCCTACTATTATTACTGTTAATTTCCCCTTTCATACTGTTAGCATTTGTCTTATGTATTGAGGTGCTCCTATGTTGGATGCATATATATTTATAATCGTTAAATCTTCTTGGATTGATCCTTTGATCATTATGTAGTGTCTTTCTTTGTCTCTTATCACAATCTTTATTTCAAAGTCTATTTTAACTGATATGAGTATTGCTACTCCTGTTTTCTTTTGGTCCCCATTTGCATGACATATCATTTTCCAGCCCTTCACTTTCAGTCTGTATGTGTCCCTAGGTTTGAGGTGGGTCTCTTGTAGACAGCATATATAAGGGTCTTATTTTATATCCATTCAGCTGGTCTTTGTCTTTTGGTTGGAGCATTTAACCCATTTACATTTAAGGTAATTATTGATAAGTATGATCCCTTTACCATTTACTTTGTTGTTTTGGGTTCATTTTAATAAACCTTTACTGTGTTTCCTATCTAGAGAAGATCCTTTAGCATTTGTTGAAGAGCTGATTTGGTGGTGCTGAATTCTCTCAGCTTTTGCTTGTTTGTGAAGCTTTTGATTTCTCCTTCATATCTGAATGAGATCCTTGCTGGATAGAGTAATCATGGTTGTAGGTTTTTCCTCTTTCATCACTTTAAGTATGTCCAGCCATTCCCTTCTGGCCTGAAGAGTTTCTGTTCAAAGATCAGCTGTTATCCTTATGGGGATACCCTTGTCTGTTATTTGTTGCTTTTCCCTTGTGGCTTTTAATATTCGTTCTTTGTGTTTGATCTTCGTTAGTTTGATTAATATGTGTCTTGGGGTGTTTTGCCTTGGGTTTATCCTGTTTGGGACTCTCTGGGTTTCTTGGACTTGGGAAGCTATTTCCTTCCCCATATTAGGGAAGTTTTTGACTATTACTTCCTCAAATATTTTCTTATACCCTTTCTTTTTGTCTCCTTCTCCTGGGACACTTACGATTCAAATGTTGAGGTGTTTAACATTGTCTCAGAGGTCTCTGAGGTTGTCCTCATTTCTTTTAATTATTTTTTTTTATTTTTTCCTCTATGCTTCATTTATTTCCACTATTTTATCTTCCACCTCACTTATCCTGTCTTCTGCCTCAGTCATTCTACTGTTGGTAACCTCCAGAGTGCTTTTGATCTCAGTTATTTCATTATTCATTATTGACTGATTCTTCATTATTTCTTTTAGGTCCCTGTTAAACATTTCTTGCATCTTCTCAATCCTTGTCTCTAGTCTATTTATCTGTAACTCCATTTTGTAACTCCATTGTTAAAGATTTTGGGTCATTTTTACTATCATTATTCTGAATATTTTTCAGGTAGGCTATCTCCTCCTCTTTCATTTGTTTTTTGGGGTTTTTATCACGTTCCTTCACCTTCTGAATATTTCTCTGCCCTTTCATTTTGTTTATATTGCTGTGTTTGGGCTGCTATTTCTGAAGGCTGGAAGTTCGTGGTTCCTTTTAATTGGTGGAGTCTGCTCCCTGTGGGTGGGGTTGGACTAATGGCTTGCAAGCTTTTCTGTTTGAGGGAGCTTGTGTCTGTGTTCTGGTGGGTGGAGCTGGATCACTTCTCTCTGGAGTGCAGTGAAGTGTCCAGCAGTGAGTTTTAGGGTGTCTGTGGCTTTGGCATGACTCTGAGCAGCCCATCTTTTAATGTTAAGGGTTGTGTTCCTGTTTTGCTGGAGAATTAGTGTGGTGTGTCTTCCACTGGAATTTGTTGGCTCTTGCATGGAGCTTGGTTGCAATGTAGGTGTGGAGACTTCTGGGTGAGCTCTTGTCTATTAATATTCCCTGGAGACAGGAGTTCCCTGATGTTGTAAAGTTTTGGAGTTAAGCCTCCTGCCTCTGACTTTAGGTCCTTCTCTTACAGTAGCCTCAAGACTTCTCAAGACAGCATAGATGATAAAACCCAAGATAAAACCCCCATGTTTTTGGTGAAACAATTCTCAAGATGCCTCAGGACTTCTCAAGACAGCATAGAAGATAAAACCCAATATAAAACCCCCATGTTATTGGTGAAACAATTTTCCATAGCCAGGAACACTCAGAGAGATTCACAGAGATATATAGAAAAGATAAGAAGGAAGAAGGAGTTGGGGTGACCAGGAGAAGAAAAGGAGGAGTCAAAAGGGGAGAGAGCAATCTAGCCAGTAATCAAATCCCTAAGTGCTTTCCACAGCCTGGAACACTTAGAGAGATTCACAGAGTTATGTAGAGAAGAGAAGAAGGAGGAAGGAGATAGAGGTGACCTGGAGGAGAAAACCAGAGTCAAAAGGAGAGAGAGCAATCAAGCTGGTAATCAAATCCCTAAGTGAAAATGGATACTGAAGATTATATTCTTAGAGGTACAAAATTGATAGCAAATATCAAAAGCAAAGATTAAAAACCTAGAATAGAGGTTAGACTCTCAAAACTAATATATAGAAAATACAAAACATAATTACAAAAATTAAAAAAAAATCTATAAAATATCATGTATGAAATGAGTTGCCAGTCCAGGTTCGATGCACGATACTGGATGCTTGGGGCTGGTGCACTGGGACGACCCAGAGGGATGGAATGGGGAGGGAGGAGGGAGGAGGGTTCAGGATGGGGAACACATGTATACCTGTGGCGGATTAATTTTGATATTTGGCAAATCTAATACAGTTATGTAAAGTTTAAAAATAAAATAAAATTAAAAAAAAAAAAAAGAAAATAATCCAAAATAGCAATAAAAAAAAAAAAAAAGTACTAGGCATAAAAAAAAAAAAAAATCTATGGAATTTGTTTAAAAATGTATTTTTTTGAAGAGTAATAGTAATATGCTATAAAAATGAATGACTCTATGCATGGACATCACCAGATGGTCAACACCGAAATCAGATTGATTATATTCTTTGCAGCCAAAGATGGAGAAGCTCTATACAGTCAGCAAATACAAGACCAGGAGCTGACTGTGGCTCAGACCATGAACTCCCTATTGCCAAATTCAGACTTAAATTGAAGAAAGTAGGCAAAACCACTAGACCATTCAGGTATGACCTAAATCAAATCCCTTATGATTATACAGTGGAAGTGAGAAATAAATTTAAGGGCCTAGATCTGATAGATAGAGTGTCTGATGAACTATGGAATGAGGTTTGTGACATTGTAGAGGAGACAGGGATCAAGACCATCCCCATGGAAAAGAAATGCAAAAAATAAAAGTGGCTGTCTGGGGAGGCCTTACAAATAGCTGTGAAAAGAAGAGAAGTGAAAACCAAAGGAGAAAAGGAAAAATATAAACATCTGAATGCAGAGTTCCAAAGAATAGCAAGGAGAGATAAGAAAGCCTTCTTCAGTGATCAATGCAAAGAAATAGAGGAAAACAACAGAATGGGAAAGACTAGAGATCTCTTCAAGAAAATCAGAGATACCAAAGGAACATTTCATGCAAAGATGGGCTCGATAAAGGACAGAAATGGTATGGACCTAACAGAAGCAGAAGATATTAAGAAGAGGTGGCAAGAATACACAAAAGAACTGTACAAAAAAGATCATCACAACCCAGATAATCATGATGGTGTGATCGCTGACCTAGAGCCAGACATCCTGGAATGTGAAGTCAAGTGGGCCTTAGAAAGCATCACTATGAACAAAGCTAGTGGAGGTGATGGAATTCCAGTTGAGCTATTCCAAATCCTGAAAGATGATGCTGTGAAAGTGCTGCACTCAATATGCCAGCACATTTGGAAAACTCAGCAGTGGCCACAGGACTGGAAAAGGTCAGTTTTCATTCCAATCCCAAAGAAAGGCAATGCCAAAGAATGCTCAAACTACTGCATAATTTCACTCATCTCACACGCTAGTAAAGTAATGCTCAAAATTCTCCAAGCCAGGCTTCAGCAATATGTGAACCATGAACTTCCTGATGTTCAAGCTGGTTTTAGAAAAGGCAGAGGAACTAGAGATCAAATTGCCAACATCCGCTGGATCATGGAAAAAGCAAGAAAGTTCCAGAAAAACATCTATTTCTGCTTTATTGACTATGCCAAAGCCTTTGACTGTGTGGATCACATAAACTGTGGAAAATTCTGAAAGAGATGGAATTTTATCAGATCACCTGATCTGCCTCTTGAGAAATTTGTATGCAGGTCAGGAGGCAACAGTTAGAACTGGACATGGAACAACAGACTGGTTCCAAATAGGAAAAGGAGTTCGTCAAGGCTGTATATTGTCACCCTGTTTATTTAACTTCTATGCAGAGTACATCATGAGAAATGCTGGACTGGAAGAAACACAAGCTGGAATCAAGATTCCCTGGAGAAATATCAATAACCTCAGATATGCAGATGACACCACCCTTATGGCAGAAAGTGAAGAAGAACTAAAAAGCCTCTTGATGAACGTGAAAATGGAGAGTGAAAAAGTTAACTTAAAGCTCAACATTCAGAAAACGAAGATCATGGCATCCGGTCCCATCACTTCATGGGAAATAGATGGGGAAACAGTGGAAACAGTGTCAGACTTTATTTTTCTGGGCTCCAAAATCACTGCAGATGGTGACTGCAGCCATGAAATTAAAAGACGCTTACTCCTTGGAAGGAAAGTTATGACCAACCTAGATAGCATATTGAAAAGCAGAGACATTACTTTGCCAACAAAGTTTCATCTAGTCAAGGCTGTGGTTTTTCCAGTGGTCATGTATAGATGTGAGAGTTGGACTGTGAAGAAGGCTGAGCACTGAAGAATTGATGCTTTTGAACTGTGGTGTTGAAGACTCTTGAGAGTCCCTTGGACTGCAAGGAGATCCAACCAGTCCTTTCTGTAGGAGATCAGCCCTGGGATTTCTTTGGAAGGAATGATGCTAAAGCTGAAACTCCAGTACTTTGGCCACCTCATGCGAAGAGTTGACTCATTGGAAAAGACTGATGCTGGGAGGGATTGGGGGCAGAAGGAGAAGGGGACGACAGAGGATGAGATGGCTGGATGGCATCACTGACTTGATGGACATGAGTCTGGGTGAACTGCAGGAGTTGGGGATCGACAGGGAGGCCTGGCGTGCTGGGATTCATGGGGTCGCAATAAGTCGGACACGACTGAGTGACTGATCTGATAAAAATGAAAGTTAAAGGAGTAATAAAGAACTAATTTTTTTTTTTAAATTAAAAAGTGATAACAGTAAAATATATATCTAGGAATTTCTTTGGGACTGTTGTGGGCAGTGTAGGGTCAGTTCAGTGTCAGATAGTCCCTTGTTCCAGCTTGAACTTGTTCTCAAGGTCTATAGGTGCCCTTCAAATTCGTAGTCTCCAGCATTAAATGCAGGGTTTTAATCTGTTACACCTGTCACTTCCAGAGCGGTTCCCCTTTCTTTGTTTATTTGGGCCTCCTCTGTTTGCATGTCTCTTCAGTGTCTAATTTCTGCCGTGGCACAAGTGGGGTGAAGGTGACCACCTATTTAGGCTCACTTGTTCAGTTGTGTTGTGGGGAGGGAGGGACACTACAAACACATACTGCTGACATGTGTGAGGAATGCTTGCAGTGATGGACCTCACTGGGTTTGCCACAGCCCAAGGTGGCGTGTACTGCCTGGATCTACACTGCTCAAGCTCCAGGGTGCTCTGTAAGGGCTCTGTCCCAAGTGGGTCCTGCTTCATGCAGTTCCCAGGACTAAGCTGCTCAGGTTCTCAGGTGCTCCAAAGAGGCACAGACCCAGAAGAGCTGTGCATTTTTTGCCCTTCCCAGGTCCGAGTAGCTCAGGAGACCAGGTGCTTGGCAGGCGCACTGTCCCAGGTGGGCCGTTTGTCTTATTCACCTCCCCGGTCCCAATCACTCAGTGTCCCGGGTGCACCGCAAGGGCACAGTCCCAGGCGTATTGTGTGTCTCCTCTGGGGAGCTGATCTCAGGCTGTGACACTCCTGGCAGATGCCAACTGTCCAGGATCCCAGGAAGACGTGGTTAGCAACTGGGAACCTGCTCACAGTTTGGTGGAAGATGCGGTCTCTGGGGCTGGGATTAAAGCAGCCCCTTGCCTTTTGGCTCTGGCTGTTGCATGCCTGCCCTTCTGCCTCTGGGGAGGGAGGGCCCTATACAGCAGCAGGCTTGCTCTCCTTTCGTATTCAGTAAGTCCTTTGTTCTGTGGGCTCACTAGGGGTACTGTGAGGCATTAGAGCCTGTTGTAGGAAAGGTCTTTTTTTTTTTTCTTTTTTGTCCCTCTGGTGATCCCACGGTTTGGGTTGCTCTTTTAGCTCCCTCAGGTTGTCCTCAGGGCATTCAGGCCCAGTCCTTACCCTAAGCCCAGTGATGCAGCCCCTCTCCATGCCCAGCCCCCACTTGCTCGTGGTGGACACGAGTGTCTGGGCCACTTCTCAACTGACAACTGCAGTTAAGTGCATATTCTGTGTTTTTGTATTTTCCTCCCAGTTATGTTGCCCTCTTAGATTCCAAAAGTCCCCACAGACATGCCTGTGAGAGGGTTTTCCACTGTGGGGAAACTTCACCTCCTTCACGATTCCCTCCCTAGGATGGGTCTCTGTCCCTAAATTTATGTCTCTGGTTTTGTCTTTTATATTTTGTTGTACCTCCTTTTGAAGAGATTGGGCTGTCTTTCTAGGGGCCTGGTATCTCCAGCAGCATTCAGAAGCTGTTTTGTGGAAGTTGATCAACATTCAAATGACCTTTTGATGAATCTGTGACGGAGAAAGTGCTCTCCTCATCCTATTCCTCTGTCATCTTCGTGTTTGACTCTTCAAAACCCCATGGACTACAGCATGCAAGGCTTCCCTGTCCTTCACCATATCCCAGAGCTTGCTCAAACTCACGTCTATTAAGTCAGTGATGCCATTCAACCATCTCGTCTTCTGTCATCCCCTTCTCCTCATGCCTTCAGTCTTTCCCAGGATCAGGGTCTTTTCTAGAGTCAGCTCTTCACATTAGGTGGCCAGAGTATTAGAGCTTCACCATTGGTCCTTCCAGTGAATATTCAGGATTGATTTCCTTTAGCATTGACTGGTTTAATTTTGTTGCAGTCCAGCAGAGTCTCAAGAGTCTTCTCCAACACCACTGTTGAAAAGCATCAGTTCTTTGGCACTCAGCCATCTTTATGGTCCAACTCTCACATCCATACATGATTACTGGAAAAAATAGTTTTGGCAATATAGACCTTTGTTTGTGAAGTAAGGATTCTCCTTTTTAATATGCTGTTTAGGTTGATCATAGCTTTTCTTCTAAGGAGCAAGCATCTTTTAATTTCATGGCTACAGTCACCATCCACAGTGATTTTGGAGCCCAAGAAAAGAAAGTCCATCAGTGTTTTCATTGTTCAGCTCAGTTCAGTTCAGTCACTCAGTCGTGTCTGACTCTTTTTGACTCCATGAACCTCAGCATGCCAAGCCTCCCATCCCTCATCAACTCCCGGAGTCCACCCAAACCCATGTCCATTGTGTTGGTGATGCCTTCCAACCATTTAATCCTCCATCATCCCCTTCTCCTCCTGCCCTCAATCTTTCCCAGCATCAGGGTCTTTTCAAATGAGTGAGCTCTTCATATCTGGTGGCTAAAGTATTGGAGTTTCAGCTTCAACATCAGCACTTTGAATGAACACCCAGGACTGATCTCCTTTAGGATGGACTGGTTGGATCACCTTGCAATCTTATCCAACAAGAGTCTTATCCAACACCACAGTTCAAAAGCATCAATTCTTCTGTGCTCAGTTTTCTTTAGAGTCCAACTCTCACATCCATACATGACCACTGGAAAAAACATAGCCTTGACTAGACTGACCTTTCTTGACAAAGTAATGTCTCTGCTTTTTAATGAGCTATCTAGGTTGGTCATAACTTTCCTTCCAAGGAGTAAGCATCTTAATTTCATGGCTGCAGTCACCATCTGCAGTGATTTTGAAACCCCCCAAAATAAAGTCAGCCACTGTTTCTACTGTTTCCCCATCTATTTGCCATGAAGTGATGGAACTGGATGCCATGATCTTAGTTTTCTGAATGTTGAGCTTTAAGTCAACTTTTTCACTCTCCATTTTCACTTTCATCAAGCAGCTCTTTAGTTTCTCATTTTCTGCCATAAGGGTGGTGTCATTTGTATATCTGAGGTTATTGATATTTTTCCCAGCAATCTTGATTCCAGCTTGTGCTTCTTCCAGCCCAGCGTTTCTCATGATGTACTCTGCATAGAAGTTAAATAAGGAGGCTGACAATATACAACCTTGACATACTCCTTTTCCTATTTGGAACCAGTCTGTTGTTCCATGTCCAGTTCTAACTGTTGCTTCTTGACCTGCATACAGGTTTCTCAATGGGCAGGTCAGGTGGTCTGGTATTCCCATCTCTTTCAGAATTTTCCACAGCTTATTGTGATCCACACAGTCAAAGGTTTTGGCATAGTCAGTAAAGCAGAAATAGATGTTTTTCTGGAACTCTCTTGCTTTTTTGATGATCTGGCAATTTGATGATTTGGCAATTTGATCTCTGGTTCCTCTGCCTTTTCTAAAACCAGCTTGAACATCTGGAAGTTCACGGTTCATGTTATTGCTGAAGCCTGGCTTGGAGAATTTTGAGCATTACTTTACTAGTGTGTGATATGCGTGCAATTGTGCGATAGTTTGAGCGTTCTTTGGCATTGCCTTTCTTTGGGATTGGAATGAAAAGTGGCCTTTTCCAGTCCTGTGGCCACTGCTCAGTTTTCCAAATGTGCTGGCATATTGAGTGCAGCACTTTCACAGCATCATCTTTCAGGATTTGGAATAGCTCAACTGGAATTCCATCACCTCCACTAGCTTTGTTCGTAGTGATGCTTCCTAAGGCTCACCTGACTTCACATTCCAGGATGTCTGGCTCTAGGTGAGTGTGAATGATCACATCTTCTTGATTATCTGGGCCATGAAGATCTTTTTTGTACAGTTCTTCTGTGTATTCTTGCCATCTCTTCTTACTATCTTCTGCTTCTGTTAGATCCATACCATTTCTGTCTTTATTGAGCCCATCTTTGCATGAAATCTTACCTTGGTATCTCTGATTTTCTTGAAGAGATCTCTAGTCTTTCCCAGTCTATTGTTTTCTTCTACTTCTTTGCATTGATCCCTAAGGAAGGCTTTCTTATCTCTCCTTGCTATTCTTTGGAACTCTGCATTCAGATGGGTATATCTTTACCTTTCTCCTTTGTTTTTCACCTCTCTTCTTTTCACAGCTATTTGTAAGGCCTCCCCAGACAGCCATTTTGGTTTTTTGCATTTCTTTTTCTTGGGGATAGTCTTGCTCCCTGTCTTCTGTACAATGTCATGAACCTCTGTCCATAGTTTATCAGGCACTGTGTCTATCAAATCTAGTCCCTTAAAGCTATTTCTCACTTCCACTTTATAGTCATAAGGGATTTGATTTAGGTCATACCTGAATGGTCTAGTGGTTTTCCCCCACTTTCTTCAATTTAAGTCTGAATTTAGCAATAAGGAGTTCATGATCTGAGATACAGTCAGCTCCTGGTCTTGTTTTTGCTGACTGTATAGAGCTTCTCCATCTTTGGCTGCAGTGGATATAATCAATCTGTTTTTGGTGTTGACCATCTGGTGAGGTCCATGTGTAAGTCTTCTCTTGTGTTGTTGGAAGAGGGTGTTTACTATGACCAGTACGTTCTCTTGGCAGAACTCTATTAGACTTTGCCCTGCTTCATTCTGTACTCCAACGCCAAGTTTACCTGTTACTCCAGGTGTTTCTTGATTTCCTACTTTTGCATTCCAGTTCCCTATAATGAAAAGGACATCTTTGAGTTTTCATTGTTAATTCATATATTTGCCATGAAGTGGCAAATCTGATGGGACCAGATACCATGATCTTACTTTTTTCAATGTTGAGTTTTAAGCTAGCTTTTTCCCTCTCCTCTTTCACCCTAACCAAGAGGCTTTTTAGTTCCTCTTTGCTTTCTGTCATAAGGTTGGTGTCATCTACATATCTGAGGTTATTGATATTTCTCCCAGACATCTTGATTCCAGCTTCTACTTCATCCAGTCCAGCATTTTGCATGATGTACTCTGCATATATGTTAAATAAGCAGGGTGCCAATATACAGCCTTGATGCACTCCTTTCCCAATTTGAATCCAGTCCACTGTTTCATGTCCAGTTCTAACTGTTGCTTCTTGACCTGCATACAGATTTCTCCGGCAGGTAAGGTGGTCTGGTATTCCTATCTCTTTAAGAAATTTCCACAGTTTGTTGTGATCCACACAATCAAAATCTTTAACATAGTCTATGAAGCAGAAATAAATGTTTTCCTGCAATTCTCTTGCTGTTTCTCTGATCCAGTGGATGTTGGCAGTTTGATCTCTGGTTCCTCTACCTTTTCTAAATCCAGCTTGAATACCTGGAAGTTCTTGATTCATGTACTGTTGAAGCCTGCTAAGTCACTTCAGTTGTGTCCGACTCTGTGCGACCCCATAGACTGCAGCCCACCAGGCTCCCCCGTCCCTGGGACTATCCAGGCAAGAAAACTGGAGTGGGTTGCCATTTCCTTCTCCAATGCAGGAAAGTGAAAAGTGAAAGTGAAGTCACTCAGTCGTGTCTGACTCTTAGCGACCCCATGAACTACAGCCTACCAGGCTCCTCTGTCCATGGGATTTTCCAGGCAAGAGTACTGGAGTGGGGTGCCATTGCCTTTCGAGAATTTTGAGCATTATTTGCTAGTTGTGTGAAATGAGTGCAATTTTGCAGCAGTTTGAACATTCTTTGGCATTGCCTTTCTTTGAGATTGGAATGAAAGCTGACCTTTTCCAGTCCAGTGGCCACTGCTGAGTTTTCCAGATTTGCTGTCATATTGAGTGCAGCACTTTCACAGGGTCATCTTTTAAGATTTGAAATAGCTCAACTGGAATTCCATCACTTCCACTAGCTTTCTTTGTAGTGATGCTTCCTAAGGTCCACTTGACTGAACAGTCTAGTGTGTCTGGCTCTGGGTGAGTGAAAACACCATCGTGGTTATCTGGGTCATTAAGATCTCTGTAGTACAGTTCTTCTGTGTATTCTTGTCACCTGTTCTTAATATCTTCTCTTTCTATTTGGTCTATACTATTTCTGTCTTTTATTATACCCATCTTTGCATGAAATATCCCCTTGGTATCTATAATTTTCTTGAGAATAGTGCTAGTCTTTCCCACTTCGTTGTTTTCCTCTGTTTCTTTTCATTGATCACTAAGGAAGGCTTTCTTATCTCTCCTTGCTATTCTTTGGAACTCTATTCAGATGCTTATATCTTTCCTTTTCTCCTTTACCTTCACTTCTCTTCTTTTCTCAGCTTGTAGGGCCTCCTAAGAGAACCATTTTCCTTTTTCCATTTCTTTTTCTTGGGGATAGTTTTTATCACTGCCTCCTATACAGTGTCACGAACCTCTATCCATAGTTTTTCAGGCACTCTGTCTATCAGATCCAATCCCTTGAATCTCTTTGTCACTTCCACTGTATAAGGGGTTTATTTTAGGTCACATCTAATTGGTCTAGTGGGTTTTCCTACTTTCTTCAATTTAAGTCTGAATTTGGCAATAAGGAGTTCATGATCTGAGGCACAGTCAACTCCCAGTCTTTGCTTACTGTGTAGAGCTTCTCCATCTTCGGCTGAAAAGAATCTAATCAGTCTGATTTGAGTGTTTACCATTTGGTGATGTCTGTGTAGAGCCTTCTCTTGTGTTGTTGGAAGAGGGTGTTTGCTATGACCATTGCTCTGCTTCTGGAGAACTTTTTATAATAAATAGATGCTGAATTTTGTCCATAGTTTTTTCTATACCTATTGACATGACCATGCAGCTTTTATTATTCAGTTTGTTCATGTGGTATATCATGATGATTGATTTCTGTGTATTGAAGTATCCTTGCCCGCTAGAGATAAATCCCAGCTTATCACCTTGTATTGTCCTTTTGTTGCGGTCAGTTTGATAGTAGTTTGTTGAAGATTTTTGCATCCGTATTCATCAGTGACATAAGCCTGTAATATTTTTTTGTGGTAGCTCTGTCTGATTATGGTATCAGGGTGATAGTGGCCTCATAGAATGAGTTTTGGAGTGTTCCTTCCTCAGCAGGTTTTTGGAAGAGTTTCCGAAGCATAGGCATTAACTCTTCTCTAAATGTTTGCAGACTTTGCCTGTGAAGTCATCTGGGTATACTTTCGTTTGTTGAATTTTTAAAAAACTCTCTTTAGAACTGCCTTATGACCCAGTAATCCCACTGCTGGGCATACACACCGAAGAAGCCAGAATTGAAAGAGACACGTGTACCCCAGTGTTCATCGTAGCACTGTTTATAATAGCCAGGACATGGAAGCAACTTAGATGTCCATCAGCAGACAAATGGATAAGAAAGCTGTGGTACATATACAAAATGGAGTATTACTCAGCCATTAAAAAGAATACATTTGAATCAGTTCTAATGAGGTGGATAAAACTGGAGCCTATTATACAGAATGAAGTAATCCAGAAAGAAAAACACCAATACAGTATACTAATGCATATATGAGCCCTGGTAGCTCAGAGGGTAAAATCATCTGCCTGCAATGCAGGAGACCCGGGTTTGATCTCTAGGTTGGAAAGATCCCCTGGAGAAGAAAATGGCAACCCACTCCAGTACTGTTGCCTGGAAAATCCCATGGACGGAAAAGCCTGATAGGCTATGCATATATATGGAATTTACAAAGATGGTAACAATAACTCTGTATGTGAGATAGCAAAAGAGACACAGATGTATAGAGCAGTCTTTTGGACTTTGCGGGAGAGGGCAAGGGTGGGATGATTTGGGAGAATGGCATTGAAACATGTATAATATCATATAAGAAATGAATCACTAGTCCAGGTTCGATGCAGGATACAGGATGCTTGGGGCTGATGCACTGGGATGACCCAGAGGGATGGTACGGGGAGGGAGGTGGGAGGGGCGTTCAGGATGGGGAACACGTGTATACCCGTGGCAGATTCATGTGCATGTGTGGTAAAACCAATACAATATTGTAAAGTAATTAGCCTCCAATTAAAATAAATAAATTTAAATTAAAAAAGAAAATGGAGGAGATGGAAAAAAAAAAACTCCTTAATTCACATATTTGTGATTGTTCTGCTCATACTTTCTACTTCTTGGTTTGGTCTTGGTGGTTGTATCTTTGTTAGAATTTGTCCATTTCTTCTAGGCTCTATCCTTTATTGGCTTATAGTTATTTGTAGTTTTGTTTGTGCCCTCCAAGAGTCTCTGTTTCCCAATCCTGTGGAAGTTCCCATTGGCCTTCAAATTCCCTAGAGGTTCTCAATCCCTTTGCCAGATCCCCAGGTTGGGAAATCTGTTGTGGTGCCTAGAACTTTTGAAACAGTGCAAGAACTTCTGTGGTATAATTTTTCTCCAGTTCATGGGTTTCCTGTTCAGTGGCTCTATAGTGGGACTAATGGTGACCTCCTCTAAGAAGACTTATGCCACAAGTTTCACCTTCCATGACCACAACTGCTGCCAGAGCCCCTGTCTCTGTGGCAGGCCACAGCTGACCTGTGCCTACACAGGAGACACTCAAACACTCAAAGGCAGGTCTGGCTCAGTCTCTTGTGGAGGTCACTGCTCCTTTCCCTGGATCCTGGTGCACATAAAGTTTTGTTTGTGCCCTCTGAGCTTCTCTGGCTCAGTATGGGTATGAGCTTTGATTTTAGACCTGATTGTCCCCCTCCTACATTTCTGTTGTGGTACTTCCCTACAGTTCATATGTTTAAGAATCTGCCTGCAATGAAGGAAGACCTGGCTTCAATCCCTGGGTTGGGAAGATCCCCTGGAAAAGGGAATGGCAACCCACTCCAGTGTTCTTGCCTGGAGAACCCCATGGACAGAGGAGTCTGGTGGGTTACAATCCACAGTGTGGTCTCAAAGAGTCAGACACAACTGAGCAACTAATACTACTTACTACTTGCTTACTGTCCTACTGGGGCTTCTCCTTTGCTCCTGGACATGGGGTGTCTTTTTTGGTGGGAATCTCTTGATGGTTGTTCAGCAGCTAGTTGTGATTTTGTTGTTCTCATAGGAGAAGATGAGCGCACTTCCTTCTACTCTGCCGTCTTGTCATAGATGGGAATACCAGACCACCTTACCTGCCTCCTGCAAAACTTTTATGCAGGTCAAGAAGCAATAATTAGAATCTAACATGTAAAAATAGACTGGTTCAAAATTGGAAAAGGAGTATGTCAAGGCTATATATTGTCATCCTGTGTATTTAACTTATATGGAGAGTACATCATGTGAAATGTCAGGCTGGATAAAGCACAAGCTGGAATCAAGATTTCCAGGAGAAATATTAATACCTCAGATATGCAGATGACATCACCCTTATACCAGAAAGCAAAGAGGAACTAAAGAGCCTCTATGAGGGTGAAAGAGGAGAGTGTAAAAGCTAGCTTAAAACTCAACATTGAAAAAAGTAAGATCATGGTATCCGGTCCCATCACTTCATGGTAAATAAATGGGGAAATAATGGAAGCAATGACAGACTTTCTTTTCTTGGGCTCCAAAATCACTGTGGATGGTGACTGTAGTCATGAAACTAAAAGATGCTTGCTTCTTGAAAGAAAAGCCATGATCAACCTAGACTGCATATTAAAAAGCAGAGACGTTGCTTTGCCAACGTATTTTCAAAGCTGTAGTATTTCTAGTAGTTATGTGTGAAAGTAGTTATGTGAAAGTTGGACCATAAAGAAAGCTGAGTGACAGATAATTGATGCTTTTGAACTATGGTGTTGGAGAAGACTCTTGAGAATCCCTTGGACTGCAAGGAAATCAAACCAGTTAATCCTAAAGGAAATCAATCCTGAATATTCATTGGAATGACTGATGCTGAAACTCTAATACTTTGGCCACCTGATGCAAAGTGCTGAACCATTGGAAAAACCCTGATGCTGGGAAAAGTTGAAGGCAGGAAGGGAAGGGGATGACAGAAGATGAGCTTGTTGGATGGCATCATTGATTCAATGGACATGAGTTTGAACAAGCTCTGGGAGATGGTGAAGGACAGGGAAGCCTTGCATGCTGCAGTCCATGGGGTTGCAAAGAGTTGGACATGACTGAGCTACTGAACAATAACACTTATTTGTAGGAGTGTCTCTTATGGTTCTTTGTAATTCTATGGTCTTTGCTGTAACTTCTTAATCATTTTAAATTTTATTGATATGAGTCTTCTCTCTTTTTTCTTGATGAGGCTGGCTGAAGTTTTTATCAGTTTTTTCTTGTGAAAGAACCAGTTTTAAGTTTCATTGATCTTTAGTATTGTTTTCTTTATCTTCATTTTTTTTTGATATCATCTTTATGATTTTTTTTTCTTCTACTATCATTGGATTCTGTTTGTTTCTCTTGTTGCCTGAGATGTAAGATTAGGTTGTTTATTTGAGATTTCTCTTGTTTCCTAAAGTAAGACTGTATTGCTGTAAACATCCATTTTAAAACTGCTTTTGCTGCATTTCAGAGGTTTTGGACTGTTGTGTTTTTGTTGTTTGTCTCTAGGTATTATTTTAAATTTTCTCTTTGATTTCTTCAGTGATCCATTGGGTATTTCATAACCTATTGTTTAACTGCCATGTGTTTGCCTTTTTTTTTTTTTTTAACATTTTTACTCCTGTAATTGATTTCTAATCCCTTAGTGTTATAGTTGGAAAAGATACTGGAGATTATTTTAATTTTCTTAAATTTACCAAGGCTTGATTTGTGTTCCAATATGTAATCTCTCCTAGGGAATGTTTCATGTGCACTTAAGAAGAAATTCATTTCTTCCTATAAGCTTATTTCAGGTGGAATGTTTTATAAATATCAAATTCCTCTCGTCTGATGTGTCATTTAAGGCCTTTGTTTCCTTATTGATTTTCTGTCTTGATGATCTGTCCATTAATGAGTGTGTGGTATTAAAGTCCCCACTATCATTGTGTCACTGTCATTGTCTCTTTTTATGACTGTTAGCATTTATCTTATATATTGAGGTGCTCATCTGTTGGGTGTATATATGTTTGCAATTGTTTTTTCATCCTGGACTTATCCCTTGATCATATGTAATACCCTTCTTTGTCCCTTATACTACTACTAAGTCACTTCAGTCGTGTCCGACTCTGTGCAACCCCATAGACAGCAGCCCACCAGGCTCCCCATCCTTGGGATTCTCCAGGCAAGAACACTGGAGTGGGTTGCCATTTCCTTCTCCAATGCATGAAAGGGAAAAGTGAAAGTGAAGTCACTCAGTCGTGTCTGACCCTCAGCGACCCCATGGACTGCAGCCTTCTGGGCTCCTCCATCCATGGGATTTTCCAGGCAAGAGTATTGGAGTGGGGTGCCATTGCCTTCTCCTTTGTCCCTTATAGCAGTTCTTAAATGTCTGTTTTTGTTTTTGTTTTTTTTGATATATGTATTGCTATTCTACCTTCCTTTTGATTTCCATTTGCATGAAATACCTTTTTCCATCCCCTTACTTTTATTCTATATGTTTCTATAGATATGAAGTGGGTCTCTTGTATACAGCATTTATACAGGTCTTGATTTTGTATCCATTCTGCCAGTTTGTGTCTTTAGGCTAGACCATTTAACCCATTTACATTTAAGGTAATTGTCAAGGAATTATTTGGTGATTTCATGGTTAAGACTCCGCAATCACAATGTTGGGGGCATGGGTTCAATCCCTGGTTGGCGAAACTACAGCATGAACCATGGCACATTCCCCTCCCCCCAAAAAAGAGAGAAAAAGATTTTATTTATATGAATATTCTTATTGCCTGTTGGTTAATTGTTTTGGATTTGTTTTTGAAGGTCTTTCCCCCCCCCCTTTTTTTTATCTCTTGTGATTTGACATCTATTTCTCATGGTGTGTTTGATTGCTTTTTCATTTTTTGTGTGTATCTATTTTAGATTTTTGGTTTGTTATTCCCATGAGGTTTTGATTTAGCCTTCTATATATGTACAAGATTAACTTGTTGATCTGTTGATTTCAAATGTATTTCCTATTCTTCATTTGTACTCTCCCTTTTGCATCATATTTCTTTATGGAAGATTTCCTACATTGTTTTTATGTTTGCCTTCACCAATGAGCATCCCCATTCCTCAATTTATTTATTCTAATTGTGTCTTCTTTTCTGCATAGAGAAGTTCCTTTAGGATTTTTTTTGTAATACTGGCTTGGTGGTGCTGAATTCTCCTAGCTATTGTTTGTAATACTTTTGAGTTCTTTGTCAATTGCGAAGGTGGGCTTTGCTGGGTAAAGTATTCTTGTTAAAAAAAAAAAAATCTTATTTTTTCGCTTCATCACTTTAAATACCTCTTGCCACACCCTTCTGAGAGGCCTCCAGAGTTTCTGCTCAAAAATCGGTTGATAACCTTATGGGAGTTCCCTTGTATTTTATTTGTTGTTTTCCCCTTGTTTCTTTTAATACTTTTTCTTTGTCTTTAATTCTTTCAGTTTGATTAACATGTGTCTCGGCATGTTCCTCCTTGGGTTTATGTTGTATGGGACTCTTTGCATTTCATGAACTTGAGTGACTGTTTTCTTTCTCATGTTAGGGAAGTTTGGGGCTATAATCTCTTCAAATACTTCCCCAGGCCACATCTCTCTCTTTTCTACTTTTTTTGGACCCCTATAATGATAAATGTTGATGTATCTTAATTTTGTCTCAGAAGTCTCTGAAACTGTCCTCATTTCTTTTCATTCTTTATTCTTTGTTCTGTTCCATGGAATTGATTTCTTCCATTCTGTCTTCATGCTCCCTTATTCATTCATCTGACTCAGTTATTCTGCTACTGATTACTTCTAGTATATTTTTCATTCCAGTTATTATCTTGTTCATTTCTGTTCTTTATATCTTTGATTTCTTTGTTAAACATTTCTTGTAACTTCTCAGTCTGTGTCTCCATTCTTTTTCGAAGCCTGGATCATCTTTACTATAGTTACTGTTAATTATTTTTTAGGTAGGTTGCATATCTCCTCTTCATTTAGTTGTTCTTATAAGTTTTGTTGCTTCATCTGAAACATTTATCTGGCCTCTCAGTTTGTCTAACTTTCTGTGTTTGTGGACTCCTTTCTGCTGGCTAGAGGATTATAGCTTTTCTTGCATCTGGTGTCTGCTGTCTGGTGGGTGAGGTTTATCCTGAGGCTTGTGGAGGCTTCCTGGAAGGAGGGACTGGTGACTGCTCACTGGTGGGTAGAGCTGGGTCTTGTCCCTCTGGTGGGCAGGACCATGTCAAGGAGTGTGTTTATAGGCTGTGTTGTGAGCTCAGTGTGGCTTCAGGCACCCTGTCTGCTGATGGGTGGCTCTGTTTTCCTGTCCTGCTGGTTGTCTGGCCTCAGGCATTCCAGCACTGAAACCTGTAACCTATAGAGTAGGGCCAGGTCTTAATGCCAAAATGCCTCTAGGAGAGCTCATGCCACTCAGTATTCCCTGGGTCTCTGGGACCAGTGTCCCTGCCCCCTAAGTGAGCCAGTCAACTTTGCCTCCCCAGGAGACCCTCTATGACTTGTAGGTAGGTCCAGCCCTGGCTTCTATGGAGGTACTTCTTTGTGCTGTGTCCCAGTGTACATGAGACCTTGTGTGTGCCCTGCAGTATGGGAGACTGTGTTTGCCCAGTCTGTGGGTCATCCACCCGTCAGGTATGTGATTTGATTACATCTCAGAAGCACCCCTCCTGCCATTCTGTTGTTGCTTCTTGCCTTTGAATATAAAATATCTTCTTGATAAGTTCAAATCTTTTTTGTTGATGGTTGTTTAGCAGTTAATTTTAATTTGGTGTTTTCGTGAGAAGAGGGGAGCTCAGATCCTACTCTGCTCTCTTTTCTGGAATTGAGGAGATGCTTTTTAGTTTGGATGCTTGCTGCCTCTTTACCTGGCATGTGCTGGCTATTATCCCCTTGATAACAGGGTGTTCCGGTATCGAGGCTCTTTTTCATTCCTTGAACAGCAGGGGCAGGGCCTGGTGTCTTCTCGTGGATTTCCTTGGGGTTCTTGCTATCCACACCCTCCCAGGACTGTGGGTGCAAGGCCTGGCACCTGCTTATGAATTTCCAAAGACATCTCAGGTGGCCAGTATGAGTGCCTTATTTCCTTCATCACAGAAATCAAAAGCACTGTGGGCCAAGAACACCCAGTTGATGGCCAGCACTCGGGGCCATCCCTGAGGCACCTACATGCAGCAGGCTGTTGGACGGGTCCCAGGAGCCACCATTAGCTGGCGCCAATTTGCAAAGGGGAGACATTCACTTGGAACTGTGCCCCACTTTGGGTGCTGAAACTACCAAACCAAGCTTGGGTCCACTTGCCTGCATGCCGTGAAGCCAATCTGCTGACCCCAAGTTGTGGTGAAGGAAAGTGCAATGTTTTTTGCAGTGTACCACATTAGGAGTTCAGAACAGCTAACACTCCCATTTGTGTAAAACTTACAACAAAAAGCAATACTATATATACATACACATGTACATATGTATAATAAATGTGTGATCACAATTTTTTTAAACATCTGAGATAAAAATGTCCAAAGTACTTTGTGTGGGTTAAATCTGACATTTTCTATATTATTGAAATTGTTTGTAATTTAAAAATGGATTTTAAAAATATTTTAACTGTTGCTGATCCCATTCATCTTTGGTACTTTAGAAAATGTTTTACTATGGGAAGGAGATTTAGACTGAGTGAGCTTTAAGGTGTTCTTTAATTTTATTATTTCACAAGTATATCATCCTTTGTTTATTACAAGATGAATGTCCTTTGAGGTCATACAATAATTTGAATTTGAACAAGCAAAAATGAGCCAGGTGTGTTGTCTCGAATAGGTCTTAAGCTTGGAAAATATTTATTTAACCATCTTCTATAACCCAGTATACAACAAAAGCAGCCTTCTGTGTTTAGCTGGATCTGAGAACACTCTTGGGGTTCTGGTCTGACCTGACCAACTGATAAGAGGAGGCAGTTTTTATTGGAGTGAAAGTTCCAGGTTATTACCCATCTATTTGATATGGTATGTTTATGTCTGGGGAGCTCACAGGTGGAGTCGTGAGCTTTCTCATAGATCACAGATCTGAGAATGGGTTTGTGATGGGCATGTTTGTTGCTAAGACAGATGGGGCTGCACTTTAAAATAAGATGGTTAACAGCTGCACTCTCAACTTCTTGCTTATTGAGTTACTTCTTTTGATGAAATTTGGCAAAGGTTGAGGTTCTCTGAGCATAAGGACTGCCTTGGCCTAGTCAGAACAAGAGAAAAAGTGTCTAGTGTGCTTCCTGTCTGGGGTTATCGGGTCTGTGTCACCAAACACTGCTGTGAAACTGGGTCCATGTGAGATTCTAACACCTGATGTTAGCCCTCCTGAAGCAAGAAATCTGTGCCAATGCCCTAGGCCCTTCTCAGGGACCTAAGCTGTTTCCTCTAGTGTAAAGCTTAGTATGATAACAGTTCTAGAATTCAATAGGAAGGTTTTTAAATCTTCCTTTTTCAATAGGAAGATATCTTCAATTGAAGATAAACCCCAACCTAATTCATAAATTATATCACCTCTATAGAGATCCATTGCCCAACATCTCCTGTTTGTAAATCAAAGAATGCTTTATCATTTCACTCAAAAACATAACAAATAAATGCAAGACATTTTATAATAGAGTATTACTATATTATTTAATAAAGAACTTAAGAGTATTTGGACTCAGACCTTGTGTTGAATCCTGGTTGTGACACTTGCTAGCTTTAAATCCAAGGGAAAGGCCTTGAACTGGTTTCTTTATCTATAAAATGGGATTAAATGTGCAAATATTTATAATTATACCCTGAATCACTCTAGCAATTTCATTGCACCCAAATTGGTGTCCTCAGTATACCATATGTACCTCACTCATATTTGTTTTCCTAAAGCTTTTTTTTTTTAATGGGTAAATTTTGATCCCCAAGCAGAGAGGCCACTCCAAGGGATGGAGTAATGCTTTCACTTTGCTTATTATATTTCCTCACCTCCATCATCTATAGTGTACATTTGATTTGCACTGAATATTCAAGATAGCAGGAAAGTTTAACCTCAAGGTGAACATCCATGGCAGAGATAAATTGCTCAGGATCTCTGTTTTTCAAGCGTCTAGTTTGCTTTCATTTCTTTATTCCATCAAGGTAAATTTTATGCTGCACTTTTAAAAGGAAATATTTAAAACTGGTAAGATGAAATAGAGTGGTGGAAACAAGTAATTTTAAAATAATGATGGAGAAGAGAAAGTTATGTGGATAGAGAACAGACCAATTCTAAAACATGGCTGCCAAACAGAATCACGCCCTAAAAAAATTTAAACAGTAGAAATACTTTATTTTAGGTTACTGTTGTTGTTCAGTTGCTAAGTCATGTCCAGCTCTTTGCAACCCCGTGGACTGTAGCACATCAGGGTTACCTATCCTTCAGAATTTCCCAGAATTTGCTCAAACTCATGTCCATTGAGTCAATGATGCCACCCAACCATCTCATCCTCTATCTCCCACTTCTCCTGACCTCAATCTTCCCAGCATCAGTGTCTTTTCCAAAGAGTCGACTCTTCACATCTAGTGGCCAACATATAGGAGCTTCAGCATCAGTCCTTCCAATGAATATTCAGGGTTGATTTCCTTTAGGATTGACTGATTTGATCTGCTTGCTGTCTAAGGGGCTCTGAACACTTTTCTGTAGCACCAAAATTAAAAAAGCATCAATTCTTCAGCATTCAGCTTTTTCTAGGGTCCAACTCTCATATTTGTACATGTTGTTGTTATTCAGTCACTCAGTCATGCCTGACTCTTTGTGACCCCATGGACTGCAGCACACTAGGCTTTCCTGTCCACCATCTCCCAGAGCTTCTCAAACTCATGTGTCAGTGATGCCACCCAACCATCTCATCCTCTATCGTCCCTCCTTCTCCTGCCTTTAATCTTTCCCAGAGTCAAGGTCTTTCTTATGAATTGGCTCTACACATCAGGTGGCCAAAGTATTGGAGCTTCAGCTTCAGCATCAGTCCTTCCAATGAATATTCAGGGTTTATTTTCTTTAGTATTGACTGGTTTGATCTTCTTGCTGTCCAAGGATCTTCTCCAACATGAGAAGTCAAAAGCTTCAGTTCCTTGGTGCTCAGTCTTCTTTATGGTCCAACTCTAACATCCATATGTGACTACTGGAAAAACAATAGCTTTGATTAGACAGAACTTGTTGGCAAATTAATGTCTCTGCTTTTTAATACTCTGTCTAGGTTTGCCATAGCTTTTCTTCTAAGAACCAAGCATCTTAATTTCATGGCTGTAGTCACCATCAGCAGTGATTTTGAAGCCCAAGAAAATAAAGTCTCTTACTGTTTCCATTGTTTCCCCTTAGAGTGGTATCATCTGTATATCTGAGCCTGTTGATATTTCTCTTGGCAATCTTGATTCCAGCTTGTGATTCATCCAGCATGGCATTTAAATAAACAGATTGACAATATACAGCCTTGACTTACTCCTTTTCCTATTTTGAATCAGTCTGTTGTTCCATGTCCAGTTCTAACTGTTGCTTCTTGACCTTCATACAAGTTCATCAGGAGGCAAATAAGGTGGTCTGGTAATCCCATCTCTCTAAGAATTTTCCACAATTTGTTGTGATCCACACAGTCAAAGGCTTTAATGTAATCTGTGAAGCAGAAGTAGATGTTTTTTCTGGAATTCTCTTGCTGTTTCCACGATCCAATGAATGTTGGCAATTTGATCTCTGATCCCTCTGCCTTTTCTAAATCCAGCTTGTACATCTGGCAGTTCCCAGTTCATGTACTATTAAGACCCAGCTTGAAGGATTTTGAGCACTACCTTGCCAGCATGTGAAATAAGCACAACTGCACAGTAGTTTGAACATTCTATGGCGTTGCCTTTCTTTGCGTTAGAATGAAAACTGACCTTTTCCAATCCCGTGGTCATTGCTGAGTATTCCAAATTTGCTGGCATATTGAGTGCAGCATCATGTTTTAGGATTTTTAACTGCTTAGCTGGAATTCCATCACCTCCACTAGCTTTGTTCATAGTAATATTTTTTAAGGCTCACTTGACTTCACATTCTAGGATGCCTGGCTCTAGGTGAGTGACCACACCATCATGGTTATCTGGGTCAGTAAGATCGTTTTTGTATAGTTCTTCTGTGTATTCTTGCCACCTCTTCTTAATATCTTCTGTTTCTGTTAGGTCCTTGCTGTTTCTGTCCTTTATTGTACCCATCCTTGTATGAAGTGTTCCCTTGGTATCTCCAATCTGAGATAGATCTGAGATAGATTCAATCTGAAGAGATCTCTAGTATTCCCATTCTATTGTTTTTCCCTATTTCTTTGTGTTGTTTTGCTTAAGAAGTCTTTCTTATCACTCTTTGCTTTTTTCTGTAACTCTGCATTCAGTTGGATATAGCTTTCCCTTTCTTATTTGTTTCTTTTCTTTTCTCATCTATTTGTAAGGCCTCCTCAGACAAGCCCTTTGCCTTCTTGCATTTCTCTTTCTTTGGGATGGTTTTGATCACCACCTCCTGTACAATAAGGTATGTTAATTATTTATGTATTTTAACAAGAAACCCTCCAGCATAAAACATGATTTTTAATGGAAAATATCCTAGTCAAGCCTGAAATATTGATTTATAGGATATTAATGATATGCAAAGAAATAGAGGAAAACAACAGAATGGGAAAGACTAGAGATCTCATCAAGAAAATTAGACATACCAAGGGAACATTTCTTGCAAAGATGGGCTCGATAAAGGACAGAAATGGTATGGACCTAACAGAAGCAGAAGATATTAAGAAGAGGTGGCAAGAATACACTGAAGAACTGTACATAAAAGATCTTCACAACCCAGATAATCACGATGGTGTGGTCACTGACCTAGAGCCAGACATCCTGGAATGTGAAGTCAAGTGGGCCTTAGAAAGCATCACTACGAACAAAGCTAGTGGAGGTGATGGAATTCCAGTTGAGCTATTCCAAATCCTGAAAGATGATGCTGTGAAAGTGCTGCACTCAATATGCCAGCACATTTGGAAAACTCAGCAGTGGCCACAGGACTGGAAAAGGTCAGATTTCATTCCAATCCCAAACAAAGGCAATGCCAAAGAATGCTCAAACTACCACACAATTGCACTCTTCTCACATGCTAGTAAGATAATGCTCAAAATTCTCCAAGCTAGGCTTCAGCAATACGTGAACCATGAACTTCCAGATGTTCAAGCTGGTTTTAGAAAAGGCAGAGGAACCAGAGATCAAATTACCAACATCCACTGGATCATGGAAAAAGCAAGAGAGTTCCAGAAAAACATCTATTTCTGCTTTATTGACTATGCCAAAGCCTTGGACTGTGTGGATCACATAAACTGGAAAATTCTGAAAGAGATGGGAATACCAGACCACCTGATCTGCCTCTTGAGAAATATGTATGCAGGTCAGGAAGCAACAGTTAGAATTGGACATGGAATAATAGACTGGTTCCAAATAGGAAAAGGAGTACATCAAGACTGTATATTGTCACCCTGCTTATTTAGCTTATATGCAGAGTACATCATGAGAAACTCTGGACTGGAAGAAACACAAGCTGGAATCAAGATTGCCCGGAGGAATATCAATAGCCTCAGATATGCAGATGACACCACCCTTATGGCAGAAAGTGAGGAGGAACTCAAAAGCCTCTTGATGAAAGTGAAAGTGGAGAGTGAAAAAGTTGGCTTAAAGCTCAACATTCAGAAAACGAAGATCATGGCATCAGGTCCCATCACTTCATGGGAAATAGATGGGGAAACAGTGTCAGACTTTATTTTTCTGGGCTCCAAAATCACTGCAGATGGTGACTGCAGCCATGAAATTAAAAGACGCTTACTCCTTGGAAGGAAAGTTATGACCAACCTAGATAGCATATTGAAAAGCAGAGACATTACTTTGCCAACAAATGTCCGTCTAGTCAAGGCTATGGTTTTTCCAGTGGTCATGTATGGATGTGAGAGTTGGACTGTGAAGAAACCTGAGCGCCGAAGAATTGATGCTTTTGAACTGTGGTGTCAGATAAGACTCTTGAGAGTCCCTTGGTCTGCAAGGTGATCCAACCAGTCCATTCTGAAGGAGATCAGCCCTGGGATTTCTTTGGAAGGAATGATGCTAAAGCTGAAACTCCAATATTTTGGCCACCTCATGTGAAGAGTTGACTCATTGGAAAAGACTCTGATCGTGGGAGGGATTGGGGGCAGGAGGAGAAGACGACAGAGGATGAGATGGTTGGATGGCATCACTAACTCGATGGACGTGAGTTTGAGTGAACTCCAGGAGTTGGTGATGGACAGAGAGGCCTGGCGTGCTGTGATTCATGGGGTCACAAAGAGTCAGACATGACTGAGCAACTGAACTGAACTGAACTGAATGATATGAGAGTTTCCCTGGTGGCTCAGACAGTAAAGAGTCTACATGCAATGTTGGAGACTTAGGTTCAATCCTTGGATTGGGAAGATCCCCTAGAAAAGGAAATAGCAACCCACTCCAGTATTCTTGCCTGGAGAATTCCATGGACAGAAGAGCCTGGAAATCCCCACTCCATGGGGTTGCTGGTGTTGGAAAGAGGCAGACATTACTGAGTGACTAACAGTTCAATGACACATACTAAAATTTGATGATTTGCTTTTTAATAAGAAATCCTTTAAAGCATCTCATGGTAAATAAAAGGGATGTATAAGGCAAGTATGCTGAGCCTTAGGAGATGGGATATGATATGTTTTAATGGTAATGTTAACTAGTTTTTCTGATTACTTATTGGTTCATTCTTCTAATCAACTTCTTCTATTTTTAAATATGCATACAAACAAAAATAGCACAGACAAAGCATATGGGATCCCTTTCAGTTTAAAGGCTGGAGATGGATGCTGGATACAAAGTAGCTAGTGGCAACACACTAAGTGTATTCTATTGAAAAGACCACTGAGCTTACCTTTAGGAGACATGAATATGACCCTGATTCTGTCATTGGCTGGCTGTCACATCTACCATGTATGTCTCACACATGGTGGGAAATCAACACATAGGGAAAATTGGTTTTTTAAGGCATTTTTTTATGAGTATCAAGTTATACTCTATATTTCCCTCCCACATTATTATATTTTTCTTGTTCAGTTGTGAACAGTGACTTGTCCAAATTGAGATAAGTCCATTTTTGGAAGATCTTGGTTCCTTATTGTATCACTTACCATCTAATAGGCTTTAGGTAATTCATCTTTGTGAGCCTTAGCTTTTACATCTATAAAAGTATCATTATTACTGAGGTAAAAATGGTGCATGACAATATTATGGATGGAATTGACATCACCAATTACCAAATAAGCACTGACTACAAAGATTTATTTTTTAATTGGCATATAATCGCTTTACAATGTTGTTTTAGCTTCTGCTGTACAGCAGAGTGAGTCAGCTGTATGTATGCATATATTCCCTCCCTCTTGGACCTCCTTCCCATGCCCTCCTCCATCATACCCATCTAAATCATCACAGAGCACCAGGCCAACCTCCCTGTGCTATACAACAGGTTCTTTCTAGCTGTCTATTTTACACATGGTAGTATATTTATGTCAAACTATCTTCCCAGTTCATTTCACCTTCCCTGCCGCCCTGTGTCCACACATCAATTCTCTACATCTGCGTCTCAATCCCTGCCCTGAAACTAGGTTAATCTGTATCATTTTCTTGATTTCACATACATACCTTCACACATGGTATTTTTTCTTTCTCATTTACTTCACTCTGTATGATACACTCTAGATCCATCCACATCTCTACAAATGAATCAATTTTGTTCCTTTTTGTGACTAATATTCCATTTATATATGTATCACATCTTCTTTATCCATTCCTCTGGATAGACACTTAGACTGTTTCCATATCCTGACAATGGTAAATAGTGGTGCAGGGAACATTGGGGTGCATGTGTCTTTTTGAATTAGGGTTTTCTTAGGGTCTATGCCCAGTAGTGGAATTGCTGGGTCATATAAAAGTTCTAGGGGCTTCTATCATGGCCCAGTGGGTAAAGAATCTGCCAATAACGCAGGAGACACAGGAGATGTGGGTTGGATCCCTGGGTCAGGAAATCCCCTGGAGGAGGCAGTGGCAACCCACTCTGATATTCTTGCCTGGGAAATACTATAGACAGAGGAGCCTGATAGGCTGTAGTCCATGGGATCTCAGAGTCAGACATGACCAAGTGACTAACACACACATGATAGTTCTATTTTTAGTTTTTTAAGGAACCACCCTCTCCAGTATTTATTGTTTGTAGATTTTTTGATGATGGCCATTCTGATGAGTGTAATGTGATAGCTCAGTGTAGTTTTGATTTGCACTTCTCTAATAATTCGTGATGTTGAGCATTTTTGCATGTGACTCTTGGCCATCTGTGTGAAGACTACAAAGATTAAAGAAGACATAATTAATTCTGACACAGGGAAGATAGTGAAAATGCTATAAAACCATATGCTATAAGATTATAGGAGTATAAAAAAAGAAAGAGATGACTTCCTGCTGAAATAATCAGGAAGGAATTTATGGTAGACATGGGATTTCCATCGGGTCTTAAAAGATAAATGTGTTTTGATGGGACAAATTTTATACTGACTAGATAAAGAAGGATCCAAAACAAGGAATGGAATCTTGTAGAATGGTCCAACTAGTGAAAATATTAAGTTAGAGAATTTCAAATATCAGCCCTTTAAGAATTGGCACAATGTGTGTATCTTGTTAATTGTTTATCTTTGGGACCTAGCACAATGTCTGACATGTTATAGTGATAGTTGAAATTTACTTATTATTTAACATCCATTTTACTTGTTTTATTTTTTTAATTCTCCTAATGGTAATATAAGGCAAAATTTTATTCTCCCCTATTACAGAGGCTTAGGGCTTCCCTTGTGGCTCAGCTGGTAAAGAATCCACCTGCAATGCAGGAGACCTAGGTTCAATCCCTGGATTTGGAAGATCCCCTGGAGAAGGGAACAGCTACCCACTCCAGTATTCTGGCCTAGAGAAGTCCATGGACTGTATAGTCCATGGGCTTACAAAGAGTTGGACACGATTGAGCGACTTTCACTTCACTGAACTGAAGCTTAGATCAATTAACTTAGCAAAGTTGTATTACTAGTAAGAGATAGAGCAGGGACTGTAACTTGGGCTTATAAACCATTACACTCTGCTCCCTCCTCAAGTAATAGAGGAGGCTCAGTCTTTGCTTTCATTAATATGGGAATTATATGTCTATGTGTAAAATAAATGGGAAAGTGTTTCTGGAATATAAGAAGGATGGGGCCTGAGCTGTGTAGGACTTTAAAACTTGACTATATATAACTCAAACCACTCTGAGAAAGAAACATTTTAGCATCTGATTATAGATGGACTTATAACATCCTTTTTCTTTTTAACTTCTTTCTCTAAGGCTAGGATGGACCCATGATTTTTCGTCATGACTGCGACACTTTACAAGTTACGTGACCTTGAGGAGACAACCTCTCTGGGCCTCAGTTTCCTCATTGGTTAAATTAGGTGACTAGATTTATAACGTTATGGCTTCCCTTATGGCTCAGCTGGTAAAGAATCTGCCTGCAATATGGGAGACCTGGGTTCAATCCCTGGGTTGGGAAGATCTCCTGGAGAAGGGAAAGGCTACCCACTCTAGTATTCTGGCCTGGAGAATTCCATGGACTGCATAGTCCATGGGGTCACAAAGAGTCAGACATGACTGAGTGACTTTCACTTTCATTTTTCAGCTATCTCATCCTCTGACTTTATGATGTTATGACTTCATTCAGTTTCTGCCATATGATCTGTCTATCCTTGAGGCAGGATATGTATATTTTTTCAATATACATAAAATATCTTAGAAAATGAATGCCTACCAATATAGGAATGTGTGCATGCCTGTTATAAAATATTATACAGCTGTTTATAATAATAAATTGAATATATGTGTGTACAAATGGGTTTTTATGAACAAGAATCTGCCTTTTTCTTTGTAAATTTCTGTATAGTTTGACTAGTTACTATAAGCATTATTTTTTTGTAATTAATAATAATGTAGGAAGGAAATAATGAACTTAACTCTCAAAAAATCTTGCTTTTACACCATGTCCACCAAATACTGACCACCCTTCATCTTCCTCCTCTGGTATTATGCCTCTTCCTCTCTTCCCACACAATCTCTGTATCCATATACTCTTCATCAGCTAAGCAGATTTTTCATAGTGGTTTATTTAGTATTAGCAAACTACAATGCCCCTTCCCCATATACTTTTCCAAGTAGCACACTTTTATTGTACTGTCAAATGTGCTTTTTCAAAAAAAAAAAAAACTTCCTCGAACCTACTACCACTCCCTGTCCCCACAGAGAGCCCTCTGCAGTAATGAACCCCCACTCTAAGAGAGAAATTTATGGCATTTCATGTTGTTGGCAAGGTATCACTGGGATCATGTGTGCATTATGTTTCAAAAGAATATGTCTCTTTAACATTTTTAGAAGAATGTTAAACTATCCTTTTTAATGTTTGACCCACAGAGAAAATCTGGGAATGTTATTGCTATCCAAATCAAATCCTTTTGTGGCTCATGGAACAAAAGAGAGGGGAAAACAAAACAAAAGAAAGCAGCCCATCATGGTATAGTGAAATCTTCAAGGAAATTAGGGGCAATTTGATTGTCAGAGTGTTAGGATGTCAAAGCTAAATTAGAACTTAGAAATCATTGAATCCAACCCCTATATTTTACACACAAACTGAAGCCCAGAGAAGTGAGATTATTTGCATAAGATCCCACAGATTAGATCAGATCAGATCAGTCGCTCAGTCGTGTCCGACTCTTTGCGACCCCATGAATCGCAGCACGCCAGGCCTCCCTGTCCATCACCAACTCCCGGAGTTCACTGAGACTTACGTCCATCGAGTCAGTGATGCCATCCAGACACCTCATCCTCTGTCGTCCCCTTCTCCTCCTGCCCCCAATCCCTCCCAGCATCAGAGTCTTTCCCAATGAATCAACTCTTCACATGAGGTGGCCAAAGTACTGGAGTTTCAGCTTTAGCATCATTCCTTCCAAAGAAATCCCAGGGCTGATGTCCTTCAGAATGGACTGGTTGGATGTCCTTGCAGTCCAAAGGACTCTCAAGAGTCTTCTCCAACACCACAGTTCAAAAGCATCAATTTTTCGGCACTCAGCCTTCTTCACAGTCCAACTCTCACATCCATACATGACCACAGGAAAAACCATAGCCTTGACTAGATGAACCTTTGTTGGCAAAGTAATGTCTCTGCTTTTCAATATGCTATCTAGGTTGGTCATAACTTTCCTTCCAAGGAGTAAGCGTCTTTTAATTTCATGGAAAGGTGGTAATAGAGTTGGAATTTCGCCTCCCAGTACATAAATGCAAATATACAAAGTTCTGGACCCAGGTAGACCTGACTTGGGGTCTGGAATCCTCCACTTAGTAGTTGTATGACATTTTGATTCTTTGTCTATAAAAGGGGGAATATAATAATATCTACCTCTTGGACTTGCAAAGATTAAATGAAATAGTGCATGTGCATAGCTTCTTTGCGGCACAGGAAGTCCTCATAAAATATTAGGCTTAGTATCCATTTGGATATTCTGTCCACTGCATGTTTTTTCTTTGCATTTCATCAATTACTTCTATTTCCAGAGCATTTTATCTTGTTCTTATATTCATGAGGCAAAATATGGCCATCCAAAAGCATCCTCTTACATCACTGTTCTGGTCTTCCCATGTTTTTCATGGCCCAGATGTTCTTAGTCTTCATCTGATTACATCCTACTGTAAAGCTGCCAAGTCACTTCTGTCTTAGAAAAAATAAATATAACAGGGTCTTGGGAGTGTGGGCCATGATAGCAGGTTGTCTAGATAGTTTTATTATCCAAATTATCTCTGAACTGACTATTTTTAACCTAGAAATGTCTGTGGAAGGAAGGAAATTAATAATTGTATAGAACTTTGCTTTCCAACATGGTAGCCACTACCCATATGTGGTTAAATTAGTTAAAATCAAATAATATTAAAAATTAAGTTTCTCAGTCATACAAGTCACATTTCAAGTACTCAGTAGCTACATGTAGCTGTGCTCAGTTGTGTCTGACTTTGCAGCCCCATGGACAGTAGCCCACTAGGCTCCTTAGCTAATAGCTATTATACTGAACAATGCAGATTATAAAACATGTCCTTCATTACAGAAAATTGTATTGATAATACTAATACAGACCGTAATCTTTGAATAAATAAAAGATTGGAGGAAATGTAGTTATTAACCAGAGCCTGCAGATAAAGGCCAGTATGATAAGCACAGAACAAATCTTAAAGAAAAGTGACCTTAGAGGTGCAAAATGATTAAGACCAAATCCATGTGACAGAAAAAATGTGATAAGCCTTGAAATCCAATATAATTGATAACAAAAGGAATGATAGTTATCAGAAGATAGTGGGCTTCAAACTCCTCAGAGCTTCAGTTGCATCATGGTCACGTGAAGATGTTTTCTGTAGTCCCTTCCTTACCCAATATTCTAGGATTGTAATCTTTAAGGGATATTCTTAATAGACAACAGAGACTGTCAAGAAATAGAAAGTCTTGAGATGACTATCCTAGAAAACTGAGATGTCAGCATAGTAATTTCCTTTTGGGTGTGAGGGGGAGGGCTGGGAAGTGTCCACTTGGGTGTGTTCTAAGAGCAGCTTGGAAGAGAGCTCAGTAAGCACTTTAATATGCATACATTCAGAGCAGCAAATTCCTTTCTAAAATGATAATAATTTTCTTTCTTTTGGAAAAGGCTGAGATGGTGGAAAGACAGAAATCAGACTAATCCCCTTCTACAGACCCAGATGGGATCCAGTTGTATGTCAGTTAGCTCAGGTCTCCTTCATGTAAGTGGGATCCCTACTGTAACAAACACCTTCTCCCCTCAGCAGAATACATAATCCAGGTTTTTATTCCAGAGCTGCCTCAGAACTACAAACTCAGCACTGTCCATCCCTAATAATAGTTCATCCCTAATAGTCCATCCCTAGTAGTCCTAGAGGAGCTACTCCACGTTCAAGGTCAGGAGGGGCGGCGGTGAGGAGATACCCCTCGTCCAAGGTAAGGAGCAGCGGCTGCACTTTGCTGGAGCAGCCGTAAAGAGATACCCCACGTCCAAGGTAAGAGAAACCCAAGTAAGATGGTAGGTATTGCAAGAGGGCATCAAAGGGCAGACACACTGAAACCATACTCACAGAAAACTAGTCAATCTAATCACACTAGGACCACAGCCTTGTCTAACTCAGTGAAACTAAGCCATGCCCTGTGGGGCCACCCAAGATGGGCGGGTCATGGTGGAGAGGTCTGACAGAATGTGGTCCACTGGAGAAGGGACTGGCAAACCATTCAGTATTCTTGCCTTGAAAACCCCATGAACACTATGAAAAGGAAAAATGATAGGATACTGAAAGAGGAACTCCCCAGGTCAGTAGGTGCCCAATATGCCACTGGAGATCAGTGGAGAAATAACTCCAGAAAGAATGAAGGGATGGAGCCAAAGCAAAAATAATACCCAGCTGTGGATGTGACTGGTGATAGAAGCAAGATCCGATGTGTAAAGGGCAATATTGCATAGGAACCTGGATTGTGAGGTCCATGAATCAAGGCAAATTGGAAGTGGTCAAACAGGGAATGGCAAGAGTGAACATTGACATTCTAGGAATCAGCGAACTAAAATGGACTGGAATGGGTGGATTTAACTCAGATGACCATTATATCTACTACTGCAGGCAGGAATCCCTTAGAAGAAATGGAGTAGCCATCATGGTCAACAAAAGAGTCCAAAATGCAGTACTTGGATGCAATCTCAAAAATGAGAGAATGATCTCTATTTGCTTCTAAGGCAAACCATTCAATATCACAGTAACCCAAGTCTATCCCCCAACCAGTAACCCTGAAGAAGCTGAAGTTGAACGATTCTATGAAGACCTACAAGACCTTTTAGAAATAACACCCAAAAAAAGATGTCCTTTTCATTATAGGGGACTGGAATGCAAAAGTAGGAAGACAAGAAACACCTGGAGTAACAGGCAAATTTGGCCTTGGAATACGGAATTAAGCAGGGCAAAGGTTAATAGAGTTTTGACAAAAGAACGCACTGGTCATAGTAAACACCCTCTTTCAACAACACAAGAGAAGACTCTATACATGGACATCACCAGATGGTCAACACCAAAATCAGATTGATTATATTCTTTGCAGCCAAAAATGGAGACGCTCTATACAGTCAGCAAAAACAAGACAGGGAGCTGACTGTGGCTCAGATCATGAGCTCCTTATTGCCAAATTCAGACTTAAATGGAAAAAAGTAGGGAAAACCACTAGACCATTCAGGTATGACCTAAATCAAATCCCTTATGATTATACAATGGAAGTGAGAAACAGATTTAAGGGCCTAGATCTGATAGATAGAGTGCCTGATGAACTATGGACAGAGGTTCGTGACATTGTACAGGACACAGGGATCAAGACCGTCCCCATGGAAAAGAAATGCAAAAAAGCAAACTGGCTGTCTGGGGAGGCCTTACAAATAGCTGTGAAAAGAAGAGAAGTGAAAAGCAAAGGAGAAAAGGAAAGATATAAGCATCTGAATGCAGAGTTCCAAAGAATAGCAAGAAGAGATAAGAAAGACTTCCTCAGCAATCAATGCAAAGAAATAGAGGAAAACAACAGAATGGGAAAGACTAGAGATCTCTTCAAGAAAATCAGAGATACCAAGGGAACATTTCATGCAAAGATGGGCTCAATAAAGGACAGAAATGGTATGGACCTAACAGAAGCAGAAGATATTAAGAAGAGGTGGCAAGAATACACTGAAGAACTGTACAAAAAAGATCTTCACAACCAAGATAATCACGATGGTATGATCACTCGCTAGAGCCAGACATTCTGCAATGTGAAGTCAAGTGGGCCTTAGTAAGCATCACTATGAACAAAGCTAGTGGAGGTGATGGAATTCCAATTGAGCTATTCCAAATCCTGAAAGATGATGCTGTGAAAGTGCTGCACTCAATATGCCAGCAAATCTGGAAAACTCAGCAGTGGCCACAGGACTGGAAAAGGTCAGTTTTCCTTCCAATCCCAAAGAAAGGCAATGCCAAAAAATGCTCAAACTACCGCACATTTGCACTCATCTCACACGCTGGTAAAGTAATGCTCAAAATTCTCCAAGCCAGGCTTCAGCAATACGTGAACCATGAACTTCCAGATGTTCAAGCTGGTTTTAGAAAAGGCAGAGGAACCAGAGATCAAATTGCCAACATCCGCTGGATCATGGGAAAAGCAAGAGAGTTCCAGAAAAACATCTATTTCTGCTTTATTGACTATGCCAAAGCCTTGGACTGTGTGGATCACAATAAGCTGTGGAAAATTCTGAAAGAGATGGGAATACCAGACCACCTGATCTGCCTCTTGAGAAATTTGTATGCAGGTCAGGAAGCAACAGTTAGAACTGGACATGGAACAACAGACTGGTTCCAAATAGGAAAAGGAGTACGTGAAGGCTGTATATTGTCATCCTGCTTATTTAACTTCTATGCAGAGTACATCATGAGAAACGCTGGGCTGGAAGAAGCACAAGCTGGAATCAAGATTGCCGGGAGAAATATCAGTAACCTCAGATATGCAGATGACACCACCCTTATGGCAGAAAGTGAAGAGGAACTCAAAAGCCTCTTGAGGAAAGTGAAAGAGGAGAGTGAAAAAGTTGGCTTAAAGCTCAACATTCAGAAAACGAAGATCATGGCATCCGGGCCCATCACTTCATGGGAAATAGATGGGGAAACAGTGTCAGACTTTATTTTTGGGGGGTTTCAAAATCACTGCAGATGGTGATTGCAGCCATGAAATTAAAAGACGCTTACTCCTTGGAAGAAAAGTTATGACCAACCCAGATAGCATATTGAAAAGCAGAGACATTACTTTGCCAACAAAGGTCCGTCTAGTCAAGGCTATGGTTTTTCCTGTGGTCATGTATGGATGTGAGAGTTGGACTGTGAAGAAAGCTGAGCACCGAAGAATTGGTGCTTTTGAAATGTGGTGTTGGAGAAGACTCTTGAGAGTCCCTTGGACTGCAAGGAGATCCAAACAGTCCATTCTGAAGGAGATCAGCCCTGGGATTTCTTTGGAAGGAATGCTGCTAAAGCTGAAACTCCAGTACTTTGGCCACCTCATGCGGAGAGTTGACTCATTGGAAAAGACTCTGATGCTGGGAGGGATTGGGGGCAGGAGGAGAAGGGGAAGACAGAGGATGAGATGTCTGGATGGCATCACTGACTCGATGGATGTGGGTCAGAGTGAACTCCGGGAGTTGGTGATGGACAGGGAGGCCTGGCGTGCTGCGATTCATGGGTTCGCAAAGAGTCGGATACGACTGAGCGACTGAAATGAACTGAACTGAATCGTCCATGACTAGAGTCTCTCCATCCTTAACTTGTGGAGGAGCAGAATGCACTAAACAAGTCAACTAAGCTCAGCTGTGCCTGATGTTAAGTCCAAAACTGCGAAGAGTATGAGATGTTTTCCTACTTGAAAGCTAACAAGTTAGCCTGCATAGTTATACAAATACACAGATTTCCAGTAACACCAAATCCATATATCAGGAAACAGACCTTTTATCTGCTCAAAGAACATCTTGCATTAGTCTCTCATACCACAATTTGTCACGTGGTGATGTATTGAGAGTCAAATGTACTTACATATGCAGCAGAGTATGCACCTAAGAAAAAGAATACTGAAATTATGAAACTTGGAGTTTATACAGAAGTTGTTAACACATATGACCCTCTGAGAGAGAGAGAGAAAGAGAGAGAAATTTGCTCCAGGCTTACAATATAAACTGATCTCCCTCAGGGCAATGAAAGGAGGTCTCTGGCTTCCCTTCACCATCCTGAGATGTAAATAATTTGCTCTGTGGTAAAGACGACTTTAAATCCCTCTGAAACAATACATATTTTCCACCCTCTAAGGCTTCTTTGGCATGCAATAATTCTTTAACCCAAGTTTCCAGAAATTTCTTTTCAGTAGTAAGTACTGACCATGCATAAATATGAAAATATTCATGGAGAATTATTTTCTTTATTATTAAAAAAATTATCTTTACCACAGCAATCCATGTTCCTTGCTTTAAAAAAAATCAAATACTAAAGAAGTATAAGGAGTAAAAAGTTAAATTTTTCTTTTCCACCCTCTCCATGTCTCTCCTAGATATAAAGTTATTAATAAATACTTGTTTATTCTTTCAGAACTTTTTATTCATGATTGCATATATGTGGATTTCTCATACACAAATGGAATCATGTTACATTTTTCTACAACTTGATTTTTGTAACCAAATACTGGAATTTAGAATCCTACTATGCCAGTTTATTTTACCTATTCCAGTCTTTTCATGAGTACCTAGTAAAGTAGTGTGTGCATATATCATATATTTATAATGTATTATAAGTCCTGGGTGTTCATTGGAAGGACTGATGCTGAGGCTGAAACTCCAATACTTTGGCCATCTCATGCAAAGAGTTGACTCATTGGAAAAGACCCTGATGCTGGGAGGGATTGGGGGCAGGAGGAGAAGCGGACAACAGAGGATGAGATGGCTGGATGGCATCACGGACTCAACACATATGAGTTTGGGTGAACTCCGGGAGTTGGTGATGGACAGGGCAGCCTGGTGTGCTGTGGTTCATGGGGTCACAAAGAGTCGGACACAGCTAAGCAACTGAACTGAACTGAACTAATAAGTATATAATTATATGATAAAATGTATATATATTTATTAACTTACAAAACAATTTATATATATATATATATTTAATCATCCACCTATTGATGAACATTTAGATTATTTTCAACTTGTCATTGTTACCAATAATGCTGGCAGGGAACTTTCTGGTATGTATAACTTTGTGTGTGAATATATGCTTGTGAATATTTTCTAAACGACTGATTTCTAATAGCAAAATTTCTGAGTTCAGTGATAAGGCAATTCAGTATATTCTACTAAACTGAGCCCTTTAAAGGGCAACAGATAGAGGGGAAAGATTCTAGGAAGACAGATGAGGAGTGAGCACCAGAAACCTGTCTTCACACATAGGCAACTGAACTAGCAGAATTTGTCTAATGTAACTGTTTTGCAACTCTGGAACCTATTGAACATTTGTAGTTTCCAGGGGAAGACTTGGGCAGCAAATTGCCATTAGTTTCCGTCAGTTTAAGATCTTACCTCAGAAGAGGCTACTCATTCTGCCCACCCTTTCCCTGCACCATCAGCCTCATGGCAGGCAACTGTGTATGTGTACCTGGAGCAACTTGCAGGAACCGTGGTAGATAAGAAGGATCCTGTTATCCAAATATTGAAGATCTGTGTTCTGACTGCTGAGTGCTGCTTCTGATCATAAAGGTGGAGACACAGAGGCAGACAGCTATTTTGTAAGCACCACCCCCGCCTTTGTTACAAGCCCCTCCCTCTCCAAATGAAGTTATTTACAGAGGATTGAAAAGGGCTAGTACATTTTTTCCACCTTTTTTTCCCCCCTTTGGAAGCCTGACATTAAAGACTAGGAATATTCAAAAGCAACTGCATACACAGGAGAAATTAAAGTCACTGCACACGCTTAGGGAAATGTGCAGGCTCAGAAAAGGCCTCAGAAAACTTAAGTTTACTTCTAAGGGGTCAGTCCTGGTCATATCCAGATCAGGACTCATTATATTCAATTTATCAATAACCAGAGACAAAGGGAACCTTGAAAGCAGCAAGAGAGAAGTGACTTCTTACACACAAGAGACCCTCAGTAAGATTGCCAACATTTCTCATAAGAAACTTTGGTACCTAGAAGGCAGCAGGCCAATATATTCAGAGTTAAAAGGAAAAAAAAATTTTTTTTTAACTATTTATCTGGCAAAACTGAGCTTCAAAAGTAAGGAACAAATTGACATATTCCCAGATAAATGAAAAATAGTTCATTAGACTTGTCCTTAATACTAAGCAGAGTCTTGCTGGTTGAAATGAAAGAATACCAGAAAGTAACTCAAAGCCATATGAAGAAATAAAGAGCTCAGTATGCTGCTGCTGCTGCTAAGTCGCTTCAGTCATGTCCAACTCTGTGCGACCCCATAGGCGGGCAGCCCACCAGGCTCCCCCGTCCCTGGGATTCTCCAGGCAAGAATACTGGAGTGGGTTGCCATTTCCTTCTCTATTACTCTAAGAGATGGATCCAAAAAAAATTGCTTTTTAAGTTGAATTAAAGTGGCAAGAGTGGGCATTTTTATCTTGTTTCTAATCTTAGATGGAATGTTTTGAGCTTTTCACCATTGAGTATAATGTTAGCTGTGGGTTTGTTTTATATAGCCTTTATTATGTTGAGGTATGTTCCATCAATGCCCACTTTTGGGAAGGGTTTTGTTATACATGGGTGTTGAATTTTATCAAAAGCTTTTTCTGTATCTCTTGAAATAATCATATTTTTTATTCTTCAATTTGTTGATATCATATTGATTTGCAGATATTGAAAAAAATCCATGCATCCCTGGGATAAATCCCACTTTGATCATAGTGTGTGATCCTTTTAGTGTATTGTTAGATTCAACTTGCTAGTATTTTGTTAAGTATTCTGTTGTCTGTGTTCATCAGTGATATTGGCTTCTAGTTTTCTTTTTGTGGTACCTTCGTCTGGTTTTGGTTATCAGGGTGATGGTAGTCTAATAGATTGAGCTTGGGGGTGTTCCTTACTCTGAAATTTTCGGAAGAATGTCAGAAGTATAGGTGTTATCTCTTCTCTAAATGTTTGATTGAATTTGCCTGTGAACTTTTGTTTTTGGAGGAAAATTTAAGTTTCGGGCTCAATTTCAATACTGGCAACTGATCTGTTAATATTTTCCCTTTCTTCCTAGTTCAGTCTTGAGTGATGGTACCTTTCTAAGAATTTTTACATTTCTTCTAGGCTGTCTATTTTATTGGCTTATATCGTTGCTCATAGCATAGTCTCTGATCCTTTGTACATATTTCTGTAGTGTTCATTGTAAGTTCTTCTTTTTCATTTCTAATTTTATTGATTTGGGCCTTTCACTTTTTTTGTCTTAATGAGTCTGGCAGAAGGTTTATTAGTTTTATGTTTTCAAAGAATTGACTTTCAGTGTCATTAATCTTCTCTGTTGTTTTCTTTGTCTGTATTTCATGTATTTCTGCTCTGATCTTTATAATTACTTTCCTTCTACTAACTTTGTGTTTTGTTTGTTCTTCTTTCTCTAGTTGCTTAAAGTGTAAGGTTAGGTTGTTTATATGGGATTTTTCTTGTTTCATGAATTTCGATTATATTGCTATAAACTTCCCTCTTAGAACCACTTTTGTTGTGTCCCCATAAGTTTTGGATTATTGTGTTTTCATTTTTATTTGCCTCTAGGTATTTTTTAATTACTTCTTTGATTTCTTCATTGATTGTTTAGTAGCATACTGTTTAGCCTCCACATGTTTGTGTTTTTTAGAGTTTTTTTTTTTCTTACAGTTGACCTCTAATCTCATAGCATTGTGGTCAAAAAGATGCTTGATAAGATATCAATTTTCTTAAATTTACCAAGGCTTTATTTGTGACCCAAGATGTGATCTATTTTGGAGAATATTCCATGTGCATTTGAGAAAAAAGTGTATTCTGTTCCCTTTGGATGGAATGCCATATAAATGTCAATCACATCCATGTGGTCTAATTGTCATTAAGGCCCTTGTTTCCTTATTTATTTTCTGTCTGAATGATCTGTCCATTGGTGTTAAGTCCCCCAGTATTATTGTATTGCTGTTGATTTCCCCATTTATGGCTGTTAGCATTTGCCTTACATATTGAGGTGCCACTGTGTTGAGGGCATATATATTTACATTAGTTACATCGTCTTCTTGGATTGACTCCTTGATCACTATGTAGCGTCCTTTGTCTCTTTTAGAAGTCATTATTTTAAAGTCTTTGTTATCTGATATGAGTATCGCTACTCCAGCTTTCTTCTGATTTCTGTTTGCATGAAATATCTTTTTCCATCCCATCACTTTCAGTTTGTATGTGTCCCTAGATCTGAAGTGGGTCTCTTGTAGATAGCATATATATGGGCCTTTTTTTGTATCCATTCAGCCAGTCAATTCTTTTTGGTTGGAACATTTAATCCACTTATATTTAAGGTGGTATTGATATGTATGCTCCTATTGCCATTTTCTTAAATTGTTTTGGATTTGTTTTTGTTAGTCTTCTTTCTTCCCTTCTTTTGTTCTCTTCTCTTATGGTTTGACTATCTTTGGTGTGTTTAAGTTGCTTTTTGGTTTTTTGTGTGTATCTATTGTAGTTTTTTGTTTTGCACTTCCCATGAAGTTTTTTTTTTTTTTCAAGTTTTTAATTGAAGGATAATTGCTTTACAGGATTTTGTGCTTTTCTGTCATACATCAACAAGAATCAGCCATAGGTATACCCATGTCCCCTCCCACCCAGACCTCCTTCCCATCTCCCTCCCCACCCTACCCTTCAACCTGTCCCAGAGCCCCTGTTTGAGTTCCCTGGGGTAATACAGAAAATTCCCATCGGCTATCTGTTTTACATGTGGTATTGTAAATTTCTATGTTACTCTCTCCATACATCTCCCCTTCTCCATCCTCTCCTCCCACCTTGTCCATAGGTCTGTTCTCTATGTCTGTTTCTCCATTGCTGCCCTGAAAATAAATATATCAGTGCCATCTCTTCAGATTCCATATATATGTGTCAGTATACAATATTTATATTTATCTTTCTGACTTACTTCATTCTGCATAATGGGCTCTAGTTTCATCCACCTCATTAGAACAGATCCAAATGTGTTCCTTTTATGGCTGAGTAGTATTCCATTGTATATATGTACCACAGCTTCTTTATCCATTCATCTGTCAATGGACATCTAGGTTGCTTCCATGTTCTAGCTATTATAAATAGTGCTGCAGTGAACATTGGGGGTACACGTGTCTTTTTCAGTTTTGGTTTCCTCAGGGTATATGCCTAGGAGTGGGATTGCTGGGTCATATGGTGGTTTTATTCCTAGCTTTTTAAGGAGTCTCCATACAACCTTCCTTAGTGGCTGTATCAGTTTACCATTCCCACTAGCAATGCAAGAGTGTTCCCTTTTTGCCACACCCTTTCCAACATTTATTGTTGGTAGAATTTTTGATGATAGTCATTCTGACTGGTGTGATGTGGTATCTCATTGTAGTTTTGATTTGCATTTCTCTAATAATGAGTGATGCTGCGCATGTTTTCATGTGCTTGTTAGTCATCTGTATGTCTTCTTTGGAGAAATGTCTCTTCAGGTCCCTTTCCCTCTTTTTGATTGGGTTGTTTGCTTTTCTGGTATTGAGTTGTATATGCTGCTTATATATTTTAGAAATTAATTCTTTATCAGTTGTTTCCTTTGATATTACTTTCTCCCATTCTGAGGGTTGTATTTTCACCTTGTTTGTAGTTTCCTTTGCTGTGCAAAAGCTTTTAAGTTTAATTAGGTCCCACATGTTTATTTTTGTTTTTATTTCCATTACTGTAGGAGGTGGGTCATAGATCTTGCTTTGATTTATGTCATCAAGTGTTCTGCCTGTGTTCTCCTCTAAGAGTTTAATAGTTTCTGGTCTTACATTAGGTCTTTAATCCATTTTGAGTCCCATGAAGTTTTGATATAGCAGTCTGTATACGTACAGTTAGTCAGTTCAGTTCAGTCACTCAGTCGTGTCTGACTCTTTCTGACCCCATGGGCTGCAGCACTCCAGGCCTCTCTGTCCATCACCAGCTCCTGGAGTTTACTCAATCTCATGACCATTGAGTTGGTGATGCCATCCAAACATCTCATCCTCTGTCATCCCCTTCTGCTCCTGCCTTCAATCTTTCCCAGCATCAGGGTATTTTCAAATGAGTCAATTCTTCGCATCAGGTGGCCAAAGTATTGGAGTTTCAGTGTGAGCATCAGTCCTTTCAATGAATATTCAGGACTGATCTCCTTTAGGATGGACTGGTTGGGTCTCCTTGCAGTCCAAGGGACTCTCAAGAGTCTTCTCCAACACCACAGTTCAAAAGCATCAATTCTTCTGCGCTGCGCTTTCTTTATAGTCCAACTCTTACATCCATACATGACTACTGGAAAAAACATAGCTTTGACTAGATGGACCTTTGTTGGCAAAGTAATGTCTCTGCTTTTTAATATGCTATCTAGGTTGGTCATAACTTTTCTTCCAAGGAGCAAGCATCTTTAATTTCATGGCTGCAGTCACCATCTGCAGTGATTTTGGAGCCCAAAATAATAAAGTCTGACACTGTTTCCACTATTTCCCCATCTATTTGCCATGAAGTGATGGGACCAGATACCATGATCTTAGTTTTCTGAATGTTGAGTTTTAAGCCAACTTTTTCACTCTCCTTTTTCACTTTCATCAAGAGGCTTTTTAGTTCTTCTTCACTTTCTGCCATAAGGGTGGTGTCATCTGCATATCTGAGGTTATTGATATTTCTCCCAGCAATCTTGATTCCAGCTTGTGCTTCATCCAGCCCAGCATTTCTCATGATGTACTCTGCATATGTGACTCTGTATATATACAACATCGTTTTAAAATTACTTATTTCTTAATATCAAATTCGATACCATTTCCTGCATTTGTACTCTCATGTTTGCTGGTTTTAATATCATATTTCTGTCTGGATGGCTTCCTACTTTGTGTTTGCCTTTACTAGTGATCTTTCCTATTAGTGATTTTCTTGTTTCTAATTGTGACCTCTTTTTCTTTTTTCCCCTTCCTAGATAAGTCCCTTTAGCATTTGTTGTAAGGCTGGTTTGGTGGGGCTAAATTCTCTTTGCTTATCTGTAAGACTTTTGATTTCTCTGTCAAATCTAAATGAGAGCCTCAGTGGGTGTAGTGTATGCTTGATTGTAGATTTTTCCCTTTGATCACTTTAAATGTATTGTGCTTCTTCCTCTGGCATGTAGAGCTTCTGCTGAAAAATCAGCTTATAACCTTATGGGGATTCCCTTGTTTGTTATTTGTTGCTTTTCCCTTGTTGTTTTTAATATTTTTAATTTGGGTTTAATTTTTTTCAGTGTGATTAATATGTGTCTTGGCTTGTTCCTCCTTGGGTTTATTCTGTATGGGCCTGTCTGTATTTCCTGGACTCTGGTAACTGTTTCCTTTTATATATTAGGTAAATTTTTGGTTATAATCTTTTCATTTTCTCAGTCCTTTTCCCTTTCTCTTTTTCTTCTGGGACTCCTATAACATGAATGATGTTGCATTTAATGTTGTTCCAGAGTTCTCTGAGGCTCTCCTCATTTCTTTTAATTCTTTCTTTATTCTGTTATGTGGCAGTGATTTCTACCGCTCGGTCTTCAAGCTCACTTATTCCTTTTTCTGCCTCAATTATTCTGCTGTGTTTGTGTGTGTGTTAGTCGCTTAGTCATGTCTGACTGTTTGCTATCCCATGGATGTTGCCCACCAGGCTCCTCCATCCATGGGATTTTTCAGGCAAGAATACTGGAATTGGTTGTCATTTCCTTCTCTAGGGAATCGTCCTGACTCAGGGATGGAACCTGGGTCTCCTGTGGTGCAGGCAGACTCTTTGCCACCTGGGCCACCAGGGAGGCCCTGCTATAGATTCTCTGTGGTTGAACTTTTCATTGCAGTTATTATGTTTTTCCTCTCTATTTTTTCTTTAAGTCTTTTATCTCTTTTTATTAAACATTTCCTGTATTGTCTTTGTCTTGCCTCCATTCTTTTACTGAGATCTTGAATCATCTTTACTATGATTACTCTGAATTCTTTTTCAGGTAGATTGCCTTTCTCCTCTTAATTGTTCTTGTGTGTTTTTCATTCCTTCATCTGGGCCATATTTTTCTGTTATCTTGTTTTGCCTAACTTTCTGTGTTTGTGGTATTTTTTTCTGCAGGCTGCAGGATTGTCATTCCTCTTGCTTTTGGTGTCTTCTCCCTATTGAGTGAGATTGGTCCAGGGGCTGTGTAGGCATACTGGTTGGAGGGACTGGTGACTGGTCTCTGGTGGGTGGAATTTGGCCTTTTTCCTCTGCTAGGCAGAGGTATGTTTGTAGGTGCCTGTGAGCTCAGTGTGGCTTTAAGCACCCTTTCTGCTGATGGGTGGGTCTGTGTTCCTATGCTGCTGGTTGTTTGGCCTAAGGTTTTCCAGTACTGGATCCTGCAAGTTATTGGGGGGCACAGGTCTTGGTGCTGATATGCTGACTTCTGGAGAGCTCACACTGATCAATATTCCCTGGGATCTCTGCTACTAGTGTCCTTAGCCCCACAGTGATCTACAGCCTACCCTTGCCTCCCCAGTGGGCTTTCCAAGACTGTCTGATATTTTGTGACAGAATCTGGTTCCTCTGGAGTCTGGGCTGTCCCAAAGGTTGCATTTAGCTGCTAGTGGGCAGGACCAGGGCCCAGCTGGTCCCAGGGTAGCATTAGATTTGTGCTCAGACTAGTTCTTCAGGCTTCAGGATTGTCTATATTCCCCTGCATGAGCTGCAGCTACCCATCCATCACCTCTCCAAGAGCCTCTCCAACACTAGCAGATAGTCCTGGTCCAGGCTCCTATCTAATTACTGCTTTTGCCTAGGGTCCAGGTGCATGTAAGATTTTGTGTGTACTCTTTAAGAGTGAAGGTTCTTCCCTCCCTCACCCCCAGGGGAGCTTCTACAGTTAAGCCCTGCTGGCGCTCAGCATGCTCTGGGGGTTCATTATGCTGGTGATGGACTCCCAGGCTGGGGAACTTAACTCTTTTTTGTGGGAGAACCTCTGAAATATAGTTGTTCTTCTTGTGGATCATTCACCTGGAGGTATGAGATTTGATTATATCATGAATCTGCCACTCCTACCTATCTCATTGTGGTTCTTTTGTCTTTAGTTGTAAAATATATTTTCTGGTAGTTTCCACTCTTTCTCATCAATGGTTGTTCTGCTGATCATTGTGATTTTGATGTGTTCATGAGAGGAGGTGAGCTTAGGGTCTTTGTACTCCACCATTTTGTTTTCCTCTCAGGTTTCTATGTTATTAAAATTAGTCAGGTGTAAATTAGATTTCTGGAGAAGGAAATGGCAACCTACTCCAGTACTCTTTCCTGGAAAATTCCATGGACAGAGGAGCCTTGTATGCTACAGTCCATGGGGTCACAGATTTAGAGTATATAAGTTTAACCACAAAGTAAATAGTTATAGAATATACACAAAAGGAAATACAATAAAAATATTGTGCTATAAAAAATATCTGCTAAATATAAGATAGTAAAACAGGAAATGAGGACAAAGAAACTGTAAGTCATATAGAAACAGAATGACAGAAGTTCTACCTCATTAATCATGACTTACTTTTCATCAAAAAAAGCAACCCAAATAAAATCAGAAATTAAAGACAAGTTACAACTGACACAGAAATATAAAAGATTGTAAGAGGCTACTATGAACAGGTATATGCCAAAGAATTGGACAACCTGGAAGAAACAGGTAAATTCCTAGAAACATACAATCTTCTAAGACTTAGTCAGGGAGAAACAGAAAATCTGCACAGACTGCTCAATAGTAATAAAATTGAACCAGTGGTCTTCCCTGGTGGCTCACACAGTAAAAAAAAAATCTGCCTGCAATGTGGGAGACCTGGGTTCAATTCTAGGTTGGGGAGATCCCTTGGAGGAGGGCATGGCAGCCCACTCTAGTATTCTTGCCTGGAGAATCCCTGTAGACAGAGGAGACTGGTGGGCTACAGTCCATGGGGTCACAAAGAGTCAGACACTGTTGAACGGCTAAATATAGCACAGTAATTTAAAAACTCCCAACAAACAGAATTCTAGGGCCAGATGATTTCACAGGTGAATTCTACCAAACATTTAAAGGAAAGTTAATACCTTTCTTTCTTAAACTATTCCAAAAAAAATGGAAGAGGAGAGAACACTTCCTTTCTATGAGGCCAGTAAAATCCTGATATGAAACTCAGATAAGTGAAAGTCACTCAATCGTGTCCGACTCTTTGCAACCCAATGGACTATACAGTCCATGGAATTCTCCAGGCCAGAATACTGGAGTGGGTAGCCTTTCTCTTCTTCAGGGAATCTTCCCAACCCAGGAATCAAACTGAGGTCTCCTGCATTTCAGGCAGATTCTTTACCAACTGAGCTATCAGGGAAGCCCTGATAAGCCCAGATAAAGATATTGCCAAAAAAGAAAATATCCATCAATATCCCTGATAAACATATGCAGATATTCTTAACAAATATTAGCAATCCAAATTCAAGAATTCATTAAAGGAATCATACATCATGATCAAGTGGGATTTATTCCAAGGATGCAAGGATATTTCAGTATTCAAAAGTCAATCAACATGGTACACAACAATAAGAAAAAAGTATAAAATAATTCAATCATTTCAATAGATGGCAGATGTTGACAAAATTAAAGATCTATTTCTGATAAAACTCTCAACAAAGTGGGTGGAGAGAGAACATACCTCAATGTAATAAAGGCCATATATGACAAACTTACAGCCAACATCCTACTCAGTGGTGAAAAGCTGAAAGCATTTCCTCTAATATCGGGAACAAAACACAGATGGCTACTATCACCACTTTTATTCCACACAATATTGAAAGTCCTAGCTACAGCAATCCTAGCCACAAAAAAAGGAAAAGAAGTAAAATTATCTCTGTGAATGTATGGCACAGGGAACTGTACTCATTACCCTGTAATGACCTATATGAGAAAATAATCTGAAAATGAGTGGATGTCTGTAGAGGTATAATTTGCTGAAACTAACATAATATTATAAATCAGACATATTATTGTAAATCATATATATTATCATACATATATACTATGCTCTAATAAATACTAATTTTAAAAATTATCTTTAGATGGGTCTTCTAGATCTAATAAACTTAGTAAAGTATCAGGATAAAACATCAATATACAAAAATCAGTTGCATTTTTACATGATAATAAATAATCTAAAAAGGAAATTAAAATAATTCTATTTACAGTAGCATCAAAAAAGAATAAAATGCTTAGGAATTAACTTTCCCAAGGATATACAATATTAACTTCAAAGCATTGCTGAAAATATTAAAGAAGGCATAAATTAAATGATGAATATCCATTTTCATGGTTTTGAAAACTTGGTATCATTAAGTTTTCTATATTATCAAAGCAATTTACAGATTCAGTGCAATTCCTGTTTAACTTCCCATGACATTCTTTGCAGAAATAGAAAAACCCATCCTAAAATTCATATGGATCTCAAGTGACATGAAATAGTGAAAATAATCTTTCAAAATAAGAACAAAGCTGAAGGACTCAATGTTCTTTGATTTGTTTTGATGTTTGGCAAAACTTATACAGTGTTTGAGGTTTAAAAATAAAATAAAATTAAAAAAAAAACTTATAACAAAGCTACAGTAATCAAGAGTGTGTTGGTGTGTTCTTGCCATAAAGACAAACATATAGACCAATGGAATAGAATAGAGAGCTCAGATATAACCCTCATGGATATGGTCAAGTGCCTTTTGACAATAGTGCCAAGACCATTCAATGGGAAAAAGATAGTCTTTTCAACAACTGGTGCTGAGACAACTGGATATCCTTACATTAAAGAATAAAGTTGGACCTCACATTGCATACTAAAATTAAATAAAGAAATAATTATGAAAGCTAAAGCTCTGAGAAGAAAACACAGGACCCAAGTTTTGTAACAGTGAGTTTGACAATTATTTCTTACATATAGATATAGCACCAAAGGCATAGGCAACAAAAAAAATTAAAAATTAGACATCCTGCAAATTAAAAATTTCTGTGCTCAAAGGACACTGTCAACAGAGTTAAAGGAATGAAATATTTGAAAACCAAATATGTGATAAGATATTCATATCCAGAATATACAGAGAACTCCTAAAATATCATAGCAGTGAAAACTAATAAACCAATTCAAAAATAAGCAAAGGACTTGCACAGACTTCTTCAAAGAATATACATGAGTAGCCAGTAAGCACATTGAAAAGATGCTCAATGTCACTAACTATTAGGGAGATGCATATCAAAATCACAGTGAGATATCACCTCACATGCATCAGGATGGTTACTTGTCACAAAAAGTAAATAGTAGGTATTGGTGAAGATGGGGAGAAACTAGACCCTTGTGCTCTGTTGGTGGGAATGTAAAATGAAATAGGAAAATAGTATGGTGGTTCCACACACAAAAAAATAGATTTATCATATTACCCGTTGATTTCACTTACATGTATATACCCAAAAGAATTGAAAGCAGTGTTTTGAAGATACATATGTATACCTATTTTTATAACAGCCTTATTCACAGTATTTTAAATGTGAAAGCAGTCAGTGTCCATCAACATATTAATAAGCAAAATGTGGTATTTGCATACAGTGGGATATTACTCAGGTTGAAGGAAGGAAAAGAAATTCTGATACATGCTACATTTTGCATAAACCTTGAGGACATTTTACTCAGGGAAGTAAGTCACAGAAAGGTAAATACTATGTTATTCCATTTATATGAGGTATCTAGAATACTCAGAGGGCTTCCCAGGTGGCGCTAGTGGTAAAGAATCCACCTGCAATGCAGGAGACTCAAATAGAATTGGGTTCAGTTCCTGGGTTGGGAAGATCCACTGGAGGAGGAAATGGCAACCCACTCCACTATTCTTACCTGGAGAATCCCACAGACAGAGGAGCCTGGTGGGCTACATTCCGTGGGGTCGCAAAGAATCAGACATGACTGAAGCAACTTAACACACACAGAATACTTAGAATCAGGAACAGAAAGGATAGTGGTTGCCAGAGACTAGGGGTGGGGAGAATGAAGTGTTATTTTTTAATGGGTATAATTTTCAGTTTTGCAAGATGAGAAGAGTTCTGGAAATAGATGGTTGTGATGGTTATAAAACAAATGCACTTAACTACTACTGAACTATAAAAAAATTAAAAATTGTTAACATGCTAAATTTTATTTTATACATATTTTATCACAATAATAAAAGGCAGGACAACAGATGGAGTATACATTTTCCCAGTACTTTGATTTATACTTCATCATGTTGCTCTTTAATTTCATCAATTTGATTGGCCTTTTTTCCTGTATTCACTTTTAAGAGGCAAATGTTTGCCAGTGCCCTTGAAAACACTTCCAATGTTGTTTTCATGAGAATCCTAGTTCCCAGGGATCACTCAATTGGCTGTGTCATCTCAGCTCCCAGAACATGTCCAGATGTAGTAGGGACTTCCAGTCACTACCTGCTCTTGTTCTTTCTGAGTGCCCTTGCACACAACAGGCCTCAAAGCCATTGATTTGCATGGTTATAGGCTGGAGCCCCTTCTTAGATGTTCCAGCTCTTCCTTCCATATCTAATAATTATTGAACATCAATTACTCCCCAAATAGTGAATTTAATCAGGGATGTGGAAAGGCAAATTTAGTTGCTTTTAAGGTATATGGAGATTGAAGAAATGGAGACAAAAACCTTTAAGGCAGAATTAAAAGAATTTAAATTTGCTAAACAACCCTGAACATCAATTAGTTGTTTGTTTTCTCCACAGACATCTCATATTCTGTTTCACAATCAAATTATGACTCCAAATTCTTGATGAATGTTACCAACAGATCAACTCAACTAGAATCCTGTTGTTTGTAGCTTTATCTTAGTTAATGTTAGAAGAAAGTTTCCATCTTATACACCTTTGAATTCTTCTCAGCACTGTACATAATACCTTACAGAGATGCAGTTTCAGTAAATATTGAAATAAGGGAACAAGTTTCTAGTCAAGATACATGTGATATGTCCTGGTGATTTTTCTGATCTGGTTTGATATTTTTAAGTACAAATTAACTAATTTCCAAAATCCACTTGGCAGCACCAAAGATTTCCTAGGCCATCTTCTATTTTTCCTTCTACCACATAGGGGAGAAAAGAAAATAAACCCTTCTAGTTGTTTTCTTTAGGTAACTGGGCATTTGTGATACTTAACTTGTCATTTCTCCTTTTCTCCATTCTGGCTAACTTTTATTCATTTTAGGGTAGATTCAGATCTGCAAAAGAAAAATGCTGGGTTTTGTTTAATCTGTTTTTTATTTTGATCACTTTATCAAACAAACACCTGGAGGACTAATGTGGACCACCCAGAGGGTCACTATCTGAAATCTACCAGCAGCTCATGGCAGTATAAGATCAATGGGTGACACTGTAGTCTTGAGTTATTATTCTAGTACCTGGCTGTAACATTGAACAGCTCCCTTAACCTCCCTGTACCTTACTTGCCTAGCTAGGAGTATTATGATGCTCAAAAGAAATCATACATTTCAAAAACACTGTACTTTGAAAATTATAAAATGTAATAAAAGCATAAAGCACTGTTACAAACTTTTTATAAAGTGATTGCCCAGTGTCCGACTCTGCGACCCCATGGACCGTAGCCTACCAGTCTCCTCAGTACATGGACTTTTCTGGGCAAGCATACTGGAGTGGGTTGCCATTTCCTTCTCCAGGGGATCTTCCCCACCCAGGGATCAAACCTGGGTCTCCCGCATTGCAGGCAGATGCTTTACCATCTGAGCCACCAGGAAACCCACTTATAAAGTGAAGTCTTACAAATAAAATAAAATCTTATGGTCCTTGTGACCACCCACATTGCCACCTGGGAAGGAAAGGAGTTCTTTGTTTTGTTTTATTTTGTTGCTGCATTCTTTGGTAAAAGAGAAAACTTGTCTAGCTGCTGGAGCCATAATAGAAGAAATAATAGTAGCGGTAGCCCTCATTTTGCAATAAGCTATCCATAACTTTAAAATACCTAATGCCTCCAGTGACCCACAGTTAAATTCTCACATAAAAAAATCCTCCTTAACATCAATGGATGGATCATCCAGACAGAAAATGAACAAGGAAACATAGACTTTAAATGACACAGTAAAACGGATTTAATTGCTATTTATAGGACCTTCCACCTGAAAGAGGCAGAATACAGTTTCTTCTCAAGGATACATTCTCCAGGATGGATCACATCTTGGGTCACAAGGATGCCACTCTCACATCCTACTATTCACATACTTTTGGAACTCTTACCCATAACAATCAGAGGAGAAAAGGAAATAAAAGGAAAGCAAATTGGAAAGGAAGTAGTAAAACTGTCACTAATTGCAGATGATAGGAAATCCTAATGATGCCGTAAGAAAACTATTGATATTAGAGCCAATCAATGAATTTGGTAAAGTTGCACGATATAAAATTAATACATAGAAATTTCTTGCATTCCTGTACACTAACAATGAAAGATCAGAAAGCAATTAAGGAAACAATGCCATTCACTATCACAACAGACAGAATAAAATACCTAGGAATAAATGCACCTAAGGAGCCTGGCGTGCTGCGATTCATGGGGTCACAAAGAGTCGGGACACGACTGAACAACTGAACTGAACTGAAGGAGGCAAAAGAACCTGTACTCAGATCACTATAAACACTGATGAAAGAAATCAAAGATGACAAAAACACATGGAGAAATATACCATGTTCTTGAATAAAAGAATCAATACTGTGAAAATGACTGTACTACCCAAAGCAATCTACAGATTCAATGCAATTCCTATCAAATTAATTATCAGTGGCATTTTCATTTTGATATTTGGCAAAACTAATACAATTATGTAAAGTTTAAAAAATAAAATTAAATTAAAAAAAAATAATCAAGCCAATATGGCATTGGAACAAAAACAGAAATATAGATCAGTGGTATTAGAAAGGGCAGAGATAAACCCGTGCACCTTTGGTCACCTTATCTATGACAAAGGAAGCAATAACATACAATAGAGAAGAGATAGTCTCTTCAATAAATGATGATGCAAAAACTAGACAGCTACATGTAAAATGATGAAATTAGAACATTATGTAACACCATACACAAAAGTAAACCCAAAATGGATTAAAGACCTAAATGTAAGACTGGACACTATAAAACTCCTACAGGAAAATATAGGCAGAATGCTCTTTGACATAAATCACAGCAAGATCTTTTTTGATCCACCTCCTAGAGTAATGAAAATAAAAACCAAAATAAACAAATGGGATCTAATTAAATTTAAAGGCTTTTGCACAGCAAAGGAAACCATAAACAAGATGAAAACACAACCTTCAGAGTGGGAGAAAATATTTTTATCATCAAAGGTAATTTCAAAATATGCAAACAGCTGTCCAGCTCAATATTTAAAAAGGCAGTCAAAAAATGACATACAGATGGCCAAGAGGTACATGAAAAATACTCAACATCACTAATTTTTATAGAAATGCAAATCAAAACTATAATAATGTAGTACCTCACACCAGTCAGAATAGCCATCATCCAAAAAAATCTACAAACAATAAATGTTGGAGATGTGGAAAAAAGGGAATCCTCTTGCACTGTTGGTGGGAATGTACATTGATACAGCCACTGTGGATAAGAGTATGGAGGTTCCTTAAAAAACTAAAAATAGAAGTACCATATGATCCTGCGATTCCACCAGTGGGCATAGACCAGAGAAAACCATTATTTAAGAGAGACATATTTTCACTGCAGCAGTATTTACAATAGCCAGGACATGGAAACAACCTAAGTGTGCATTGATAGATAAATGGATAAAGAAGTTGTGGTATGTATATATAACAGAATATTACTCAGCCATAAAAAGGAATGAAATTGGATCATTTGTAGAGATGTGGATGGACCTAGAGTCTGTCACACAGAGTGAAGCAAGTTAGAAAGGGAAAAACAAATATCGTATATTAACATGTGCACATGGAATCTAGAAAAATGGTGTAGATGAACATATTTGCAGCATAGGAAAGGAGATGCAGATGTAGAGAACAGACGGGTGGACATGGGAGGAAAGGGAGGGTGGACCAATTGGGGGGGTAGCATTGACATATATACACTACTCTGTTTAAAATAGATAGCTAATGGGAGCCTGTGGTACAGCACAGGTATAGCTAACTTTGTGCACTGTGATGCTCTAGAAGGAGAGGGGTGAGTTGGGGGGCAGTGGGAGGGAAGTCTAATAGGGAGGGGATATATGTATACATGTAGCTGATTCACTTTGTTTATACAGGAGAAACTAACATGACATTGTAAAGTGATTGTCAGTCAGTTCAGTCACTCAGTCGTGTCTGACTCTTTAAGACCCCATGGACTGCAGTCCGCTGGACTTCCCTGTCCATCACCAACTCCCAGAGCTTACTCAAACTCATGTCCATCGAGTCAGTGATGCCATCCACCCATCTCATCCTCTGTTGTCCCTTTCTGCTCCTGCCTTCAATCTTGCCCAGCATCAGGGTCTTTTCCAATCAGCCAGTTCTTTACATCAGGTGGCCAAAGTATTGGAGTTTCAGCTTCAGCATCAGTCTTTCCAATGCATAGTCAGGACTGATTTCCTTTAGAATTGACTGATTGGATCTTCTTGCAGTCCAAGGGACTCTCAAGAGTGTTCTCCAACACCACAGTTCAAAAGCATCAATTCTTCAGCACTCAGCTTTCTTCAGAGTCCAACTCTCACATCTATGGATCTGGAAAAACCATAGCTTTGACTAGATAGACCTTTGTTGGCAAAGTAATGTCCCTGCTTTTTAATACATCGTCTAGGTTGGTCTCGGTTAGGCTTCCCTGGTGGCTCAGAGGTTAAAGAGTCTGCCTGCAATGCGGGAGACCTGGGTTTGATCCCTTGGTAGGGAAAATCCCCTGGAGAAGGAAATGGCAACCCACTCCAGTATTCTTGCCTGGAGAATCCCATGGGTGGAGAAGTCTGGTGGGCTACAGTCCATGGGGTCACAAAGAGTTGGACATGACTGAGTGACTTCACTTCACTAGGTTGGTCATAACTTTTCTTCCAAGGAGCAAGCGTCTTTTAATTTCATGGCTGCAGTCACCATCTGCAGTGATTTTGGAGCCCTAAAAAATAAAGTCTGTCACTGTTTCCATTGTTTCCTCATCTACTTGCCATGAAGTGATGTGACCAGATACCATGATCTTAGTTTATACTCCAAAAAAAAAAAAAAAAAAATCCATGTGATTGGTTCTCCCTTACTTACCTCAGAGTTTGTACTAACCATGAAGTGAAAGTGAAAGTGAAGTCGCTCAGTCGTGTCCGACCCTCAGTGACCCCATGGACTGCAGCCTTCCAGGCTCCTCCGTCCATGGGATTTTCCAGGCAAGAGTACTGGAGAGGGTGCCATTGCCTTCTCCATAAGGAACAGCATATCTGAGTATTTAAATAAATAATATAGTGAATCAGAGCTTATAGAACAAATACCACCTTCCCCTCTAATTAAAATGGCCTAATGGTTATTATAATAATCATTGAATTCTTACATTGAATCCTAAGTAATTAAATTTGTGGATATTGCTATATGACATATTTTCTCACACTCAGCTTTCCTGGGAATATCTGAAATAACAGATTTCTTAGGCTCTCTTTGGATTGCAAATGATGGGAACTTGACTCAAAGCAGCTTAAGTAAAAAAAGGGAATTTATTGACTCAGTTGTGAAGTCCAGGACAAATTTTGGCATTGGCTTATTCCTGTGATATAAATACTGCTTCCTAATCAATTTCAAGCTACTAATGTGACATTACCAATTGTAAAGCTGGGAAGAAAAGTGCGGAGTTCACTTTTGAAAACCATTTTGAACCAAGTCCAGCACACTTCTGCCTATATGCTAAGACAGTGATGTATGCCAAAGCTATAGAGACAAGTAGAACATGGTCCCTCTCCTGACACAGGGAATGAGAAAGGAAGAAGGGGCCTCTTAACATTTATGAAAACATTTATCAAGAGTGTGCCAGATGCTCAGCCCTCCATTCCGTTCCCTATTTGTTATTGTAGCTTAGTCTCTGAATCTAGACTGTTTGACTTTAAACAGCATTATTATAATTTGTTTAGTGTTTTACTTTGAGGAAGTTACTTGACTTTTCTGTATCTCAGTTCCCTCACCTGTAGAAAGGAGGTAGTAATAACATTTGCCTTATAGAACTATTTTGGGAATGAAACAAATTGATACATGTAAAACATTTAGAAGAAGTTTCTTATTCATGGGGAGTGCTCATCATGGGTTCACTGTCATAATTATTATTGTCACTTTCTAGTCCTAACTATGCCCTTTGATAAATATGTATTGTTATCTCCAGTGAAGAAACTGAGAGGGTAAGGGGCATGTCCAAGACAAGTACACTGCAATGAAGCTGACATTTGACCCTGAGTCTGTAAGTTCTAGGGCTTCCTAGGTGGCACACTGGTATATAATCCACCTGCTAAGCAGGAGATGCAAGAGGCTCAGGTTCGATCCCTGCCTGGGTTGGGAAGATCCCCTGGAGAAGGAAATGGCAATCCACTCTAGCATTCTCGCCTGAAAAATCTCACAGAGGAGCCTGGCGGGCTGCAGTCCATGGGGTCGTAAAGAAGCAGACACAACTGAGTACCAGCGCTGTAAGTTCCAAGTCTCATACTTGCTCTATATACTACACTAATAGCAACAGCACCACTATCGTATACTCCTTCTGAACCAGGGGCTTTAGATATATTTTATTAATATATTCTTCACAATGGTACAATCAATTGGGATTTTGTATTTCCAGTTTACGGATAAGGAAAATGAGGGTCAGAAGAGTTAGCTAATTTTGAGGGGGCAACTTTTTAGAATGTTGTTTTTCTAATTTTTCTTATTGAAGTGTAGTTGATTTAGAATGCTATGTTAGTTTCAGGTATAAAGCAAAGTGATTCAGTTATATATATATATATATATATATATATATATATATCTCATATATGTATATATAATATTTTTCAGATTCTTTTCCAGAAGGGTTAATTAATTTGTAAGTCCATATGGTCATCTGGGGTTTGAGGCAAGTTTGCTGGATTCATAGACATGTATTCTTCATCGCTAAATGACCTGCAACTATTTGTTCCATCATTTGGAGCCATGTTTCTTCATTTAACCCTGAGAAAAGATGTGGATCGTGGCTAATGAAGAAAATACCATATGAGAGATAGGAATCTACTGCATAATGGCAACAGGAGGAGGTGAGAGAGATTTATTTTTTGTTTTTCTTATTGCAGGGTTAGAAAGTATGCCATAGGGGTGGTGGCATTTTAGCTGCATTTTGTTAGATGAATTTTAACACTCGTGGGAGGTGGGGAGTACATTTCTGATAGAAGAAACTGAGCAAAATCACAAAGGCCTGAGAGTTTGTGTATTTGGTGACTAGCAAGCGGACTAGATAGAGACCCTGTGGCATAAGCAGCTGAAGATGGAAAGATCAGCCTTGGTTACTAGGAGGCTCCTGAAGGTTTCTGAGAAGAGGAATTATGTGAACTGGCCTATACTTCAAAACACAAAGTCTGTAGTGATATGTAGAATAGACCGGAGAGAGAACAGTCTGGAGCCAGGAAGAGGAGTTATATGTGTTATTGGAATAGTTTATGCAAGAGATCATGAAAGCCAGAATTAGGGTAGAGTTGGAGAGCTAGGAGTAACTCTAAGAAATGCTGAGAAATGTCATTAACAGGACTATTCCAACTAATGAGAAAAAAAAAAACTATACATAAAGCTGCTGGCAGCACATCAGTAACAACATTTTAATTCAACTCTTAATTGAGCACCTACTAGAAGACAGATACTGTATATTCAAGAATATAAATATAAATATGAAAGAGTTTCTAAACAAAGTGTTTTCATTACTTATTATTTGCAAAGAAAGCCTTCCTCAGTGATCAATGCAAAGAAATAGAGGAAAACAACAGAATGGGAAAGACTAGAGATCTCTTCAAGAAAATTAGAGATACCAAGGGAACATTTCATGCAAAGATGGGCTCGATAAAGGACAGAAATGGTATGGACCTAACAGAAGCAGAAGATATTAAGAAGAGATGGCAAGAATACACAGAAGAACTGTACAAAAAAGATCTTCACAACCCAGATAATCATGATGGTGTGATCACTGACCTAGAGTCAGACATCCTGGAATGTGAAGTCAAGTGGGCCTTAGAAAGCATCACTATGAACAAAGCTAGTGGAGGTGATGGAATTCCAGTTGAGCTCTTTCAAATCCTGAAAGATGATGCTGTGAAAGTACTGCACTCAATATGCCAGCAAATTTGGAAAACTCAGCAGTGGCCACAGGACTGGAAAAGGTCAGTTTTCACTCCAATCCCAAAGAAAGGCAATGCCAAAGAATGCTCAAACTACCACACAATTGCACTCATCTCACAAGCTAGTAAAATAATGCTCAAAATTTTCCAAGCCAGGCTTCAGCAATATGTGAACCGTGAACTTCCAGATGTTCAAGCTGGTTTTAGAAAAGGCAGAGGAACCAGAGATCAAATTGCCAACATCCACTGGATCATGGAAAAAGTGAGAGAGTTCCAGAAAAACATCTATTTCTGCTTTATTGACTATGCCAAAGCCTTGGACTGTGTGGATCACAATATACTGTGGAAAATTCTGAAAGAGATGGGAATACCAGACCACCTGATCTGCCTTTTGAGAAATCTATATGCAGGTCAGGAAGCAATGTTAGAACTGGACATGGAACAACAGACTGGTTCCAAATAGGAAAAGGAGTACATCAAGGCTGTATATTTTCAGCCTGCTTATTTAGCTTATATGCAGAGTACATCATAAGAAATGCTGGACTGGGGGAAACACAAGCTGGAATTCAGATTTCTGGGAGAAATATCAATAACCTCAGATATGCAGATGACACCACCCTTATGGCAGAAAGTGAAGAGGAACTCAAAAGCCTCTTGATGAAAGTGAAAGTGGAGAGTGAAAAAGTTGGCTTAAAGCTCAACATTCAGAAAACAAAGATCATGGCATCCGGTCCCATCACTTCATGGGAAATAGATGGGTAAACAGTGGAAACAGTGTCAGACTTTATTTTTCTGGGCTCCAAAATCACTGCAGATGGTGACTGCAGCCATGAAATTAAAAGACGCTTACTCCTTGGAAGGAAAGTTATGACCAACCTAGATAGCATATTCAAAAGCAGAGACCTTACTTTGCCAACAAAGGTCCGTCTAGTCAAGGCTATGGTTTTTCCTGTGGTCATGTATGGATGTGAGAGTTGGACTGTGAAGAAGGCTGAGCGCCGAAGAATTGATGCTTTTGAACTGTGGTGTTGGAGAAGACTCTTGAGAGTCCCTTGGACTGCAAGGAGATCCAACCAGTCCATTCTGAAGGAGATCAGCCCTGGGATTTCTTTGGAAGGAATGATGCTAAAGCTGAAACTCCAGTACTTTGGCCACCTCATGCGAAGAGTTGACTCATTGGAAAAGACTCTGATGCTGGAAGGGATTGGGGGCAGGAGGAGAAGGGGACGACAGAGGATGAGATGGCTGGATGGCATCACTGACTCGATGGACTTGAGTCTGGGTGAACTCCAGGAGTTGGTGATGGACAGGGAGGCCTGGCGTGCTGCGATTCATGGGGTTGCAGAGTCGGACATGACTGAGCGACTGAACTGATACTGATACTGATTCTAAGCATTTTATATGCATTATTCAAATTAATCTTCACAACAACCATGTGTAGTCATTACTGTTATTTTCTCCAGTTTACAAATGAGGACACCAAAGACCAGAGAGGAACAATAACTTGCTGAAGGCCACATAGTTAGAGAATGACAGAGGTCCACACTGTATTCCTACCACCTGGCATGATCCACAGATAACCACATTAACATAGGCAAGACTGTCCTCTCTGACTTGGACAGGAACAGTAGCTTCTTAGCTGGTCTTTGTGTTTCTGTTTCTCCCTTACCCATCTCTTCTTTGCTCATCAGTCAGACTACTTTTAAAACAAACATAGGTCACTTCCTTGCTTAAAACCTTACTGTGCTTTCTCACTGCACAACTCCAAGTCCATTCCCAGGACCACCCAGCTCTGCATAATTCACCCTGACTGTTTGTTATCTTCAAGGTGGCATGAGTGGTAAAGAATCTGCCTGCCAATGCAGGAGATTTGGGTTTAATCCCTGGGTTGGGAATATCCCCTGGAGGACGGTACGACAACCCACTCCAGTATGCTTGCCAGGAGAATCCCATGGACAGAGGAGCCTGGCAGGCTACAGTCCATAGGACCACACAGAGTTGGTCACAACTGAAGCAACTTAACACCCAGGCATTGACCTTTATAGTCCAATAACATCCACGCCCTTGCAGGCCCTGGACTATTGTATTTTTCCATCTCAGGGCCTTTGCAAATACGGTTCCCTCTACTTTGGCTTACCTCCCATTCTTTACTAGCTATAATTCTTAAATATACTTTGGTTTTGGTTTTGTATTTGTGGTGGTTACTCATTTGTTGTCTGAAGCACCATGCTGAGCCATACTGAAACTTAAGACCAAAGCAAAAATAATAATGGTTATCCTGAAATTTAATGTTTTGATTTTTTTATACATGGAGTTTTTGCATTAATTCTTTTTAATATTGAATTAAAATTTTATTGATCTTGATAACTGAGTTTCTGACACCAGAGGCAAGTCCCTGAGTCCTCTCTCCCTTGAGCAGTCCTGGGTATCTGCTTGCCACTAAACTGCAAGCTTCACAGGGGCAGGGACCATGCCTGTTTTGTTCACAACTGCATCCACTATGTGCAGCAGAGTGATTGGCATAGAAAAAGTAACAAATGAAATTTGTTGAATAATTGACATAGGGTGTTCAAATGGATCATCTTATTTCATCATCATAGTAACAATGTATTTGGGTATTCTCTCTGGTTTACAGATGAAAAAATGGATGCTTAAAGATGTTAAATAAACTGGCCAGGGTAGGTACACAGTTAATTAGCACTTAGCAAAGCTGGAATTGGAATCCAAGCCTCTGACATTAGATCCAGGATTTCCAACTCACCAGATTCTACCATAAGGTATATTCAAACAAAGGCCAGTAGACATTTATAGGGCTCTTGTAGGAAAAAGTTCTGAGTTACAGAGGAAGCTGGATTTGCTGATTTATCACTTGTCTTCAAATACTTAATATTCTTTGATTCTATGATGATCACCTTAAAATGCAGCTCATGGGCTTTGACAATGAATAGCACTTGGTAACCTCGGCATATTCATCTGCAAAGTAGAAATAAAGATACAGATCTGATTGACTTGCTTTGAGCATTAAATAAGATGATATGTCAGCTACCTAATACAGTGTTTGTGATACAGGAGATAGTGAATATTGTTACTTTTGATAATAAAAAAAAGCAAAAAACTTGGGTGAAAGAAGAACCCTGGAGTTTGAAAGTGAAATAACTTCTTCTTCTCCCTATTTCCATGGAAAGTGCCAGTTTTCTAGTTGGAAGAAGAGAACTAGACTCCTTGTCACTTCTGTACTTCCCTTCTTGATGGGAGGCGGGTCATTGAATCCTGTTTTGAAGTTGAAAGAGTTAGGCTCTGAGAGTGACAGAAATAAAACCAGAAACAAGATGTCCTGGTTTTCACTTAACACTTCTGCCTCCTTACTTTTAAATGGAACTAATTTTTAGTAACCTCCAATCAAACCTTTCCTGGCCCTTCTCTTCTAGTCAGCCAGGTGACCTGAGGGGATTGGGAAGAGACTCCATCTTGCAGAGAAGGTCTCTCTGGTAAAAGCAGCATTATCTATAAAAACATCTCCACATGGAGAGGAGGGAGAAGAATAACGTTTTATCTCCTGACAGTAAAGTCAGACAGAGGGTTTCATGGGAGAGGATATGGTTTTAATAAGCTGAGGTTGCATGTGGGAGCCTCCTGGCTCCTCTCCTTCACCTTTTCTTATGCCAGAATCACTCTAAAAAGGCTGAACCAGGCCAGTGATAGAATTATATACAGTGCAATACGTGCTCCTGGGGTTAACTTCATAACCTCTAGCATGGTGTGGGTCTCATAGCAGACACCCAATAAACACATGCTGAGTGACTGATAAAACCCAAGTGTATAATGGAAAACTTGACACACATGCTCACAAATTTACAGGCCTCTCGTATGAGGCATCTGTCTACAGATACTTTCTCCATTGAATCCCCTCTCTTGGTTTTTCTTTCACTTCTTGGCTCATTTGTTTTGTCCCCTCTCATCTTCACATACAAGCATATACATACACCTCAAGATCAAAAGGATTAGAGGTGTAAATTTTATTTATACTAAAAGCAAACTACAGATTGTGTAAGGTTTCACACCAAAATTGCCTATTCAGCAGCTAGTTCAGTTTTTATAAAAATGTTAGCAAGGCTTGACTGAATTTAGTCTATTACCTAGACAATTTAATATTCTATATCATTTTAGAAAGAGTTGGTGAGGCATACTAGCTATTCAGACATAAGTGAAGCGCCCAGAGTATCAGATTATAAGACCAGGTAAATAGAGGGGAAAATGGAGAGAAAATATGAAATAACCAGGGATGTTGGCAAGATACACTGAGGGCAGAACGAGGCAGAAGCAATGGAGAGAGAAGTTAAGAAAGCTAGCTTCCATTGATAAAAACAATGTGATCTGATATATAAGGCAAAAGACCCACCATGTATTGGGTTAGCCCAAAAATTCACTCAGTTTTTTCCATATGATGTTATGGAGACATGTACCTAGTAGACATGGGGATGTGGTGGAGGGTATTTAAGATAATGTAAAAGGATATGTACTCTCAGGGGGCAGACAGGAATGGGGACGCCTATGTGTGTAACATTGTGGAGTCCAGATAGGTAGGAACTTAGAGATCTGCCAGTGGATAAGTAACTGCTCTTAGCCACAGACACTGGCATGTGATGTGGGGCTGACTGATAAGGGCAAGGCATGCCTCAAACTCAGCAGAAAGTGCAGCGTAGTTGATTATAAATATAGCTCTTTAGCAATGTGAACTTTGCAGTTCATCCCATCAAGATGTCAAATCTATCCTCTATCCATTGATTGTCAATCTGTTTGACTGCTTATCTTATTTTGTCCAACATGTTGCAAGTAGATACTTGAAAATAACTTAATCACTAGGACTTGTCTTCTCTCTTGTGTTTGGTTCCCCTACCATCACCACCATTTGAAGATTCCCAGGCTAACCCACTGAATGATGTACATCCTAAACCAGCATACCTCTGCCCGGCATTAGTAGTAGAATCATGTAACTGAACAGTGACTGTCTAAACACATGAATAGGCCTGGTCAAAACCAGCAGAAGAACCACCCAGCCAAGCCAAGTCCAAATTGCCAACACACAGAATTCCATGCTAAATTAATGATCATTGTTTTAAGCCACTAAGTTTGTGAGTGGTTTGTTATACATGAAAAATAACTGGTATCTAGGACTTCCCTCGAAGAGGGCGATGGCACCCCACTCCAGTGTTCTTGCCTGGAGAATCCCAGGGATGGGGGAGCCTGATGGGCTGCCGTCTATGGGGTCACACAGAGTCGGACACTACTGAAGCAACTTAGCAGCAGCAGCAGCAGGACTTCCCTGGTGGCTCAGTCTGTAAAGAAACCGCCTGCAATGCAGGAGAAACTGGTTCAATCCCTGCATCAGAAAGATCCCCTGGAGAAGAAAATGGCAACCTGCTCCAGTATTCTTGCCTAGAAAGTCCCGTGGTCAGAGGAGCCTGGCAAGCTATATAGTCCATGAGGTGGCAAGAGTTGAACATGACTTAGTGACTAAACCACCACATGCAAGGACATCAGATGGCTCATTAATCCAACTACTTGGGAATAAGAATTCAGTAACAGAAGACCTCAGCTTTTGGAACAAACCAAGAGGCCAGTAAAAAGAACTTGAATAAATAGGAGGGCAGCGTCTTAGAAGCAAGAGCAAATCTATCAGATGTTGGGACCTCACAGTTGGGCTGGGCAGCCTTAAAAGGGAACAGGTTTTAACATCATAATATGTACTAAAATTTGCTAAGTGCCTCCAAGGTCAGGTCAGGATTATTGCTAGGAACCTTGATTTTAAAATTTCCAGCCCATCTGTTTTGTTCCTATTATACAGAGGAGTGGAGGGGCTATTTCCAAGCTTTTCAGACGGCAAACTGCAGTTTGCTTTTCTTACTCTCTCACCTGACAACGTGTCTCCCATGTCACAAAGAAAATAGAAACAACCAAATAAGAAGTCAGTGTTCTGCCACAAAAGGTACAGACTTAAGCAACTTCATCCAGATTTGATTGCACCTCCCCAACATGATGGAAGCAATGTTCTCCTCATGCCTAAGATTCCTCATCTTACCCATGCTCTAGATCCACCTAGAGGATTTCTATCACTTATCTCCTCACTTTTATATCTTCACTATCTTTCCTTTTACTCAGTTTTCCCCATCAGAATCAAAATATTCCAATAATTTCTGTTGGAAAAAAAAACTCCTTTGTCCCATTCTATTCTTGTGACCACTCTATTTCTTTCTTCCCCTTTATTTTGAACTTTGGGGTACAGTTATACATACTTATTGCTCCTATGTCCTTCTGTCATTTAGCTTTTAAGTTGGTTTGATTTTTTTGCTTTTCCCCTCAACAGTCTGTGAAATTACTCTCATTCAAAGCTGGGCACTAAAATGCACCTGAAATATTCAGTGACATTCACCTTGTTCTTCCTGATTACATGTGAAAGTTTATGATAATTTGTCAGATATCCTGGTTTCTCTTAGGATACCATCCTAGAAGTGATCTACAACCTCTTCAAGCTATAGGATGTGTGCTCAGTTATTTGTTAGGAATTATCATCCTTGGTTTAAGAATTGAGGACAGACTGTAAGACTACAGTTGGATCCTGGTTAATGAGGGATCTATATAATTGTTGTTCAGTCGCTAAGTCATGTCTGACTCTTTGTGACCCTATGAACTCCAGCATGCCAGGCTTCTATGACCATCACTATCCCCCTGAGTTTCTTCAAATTCATGTCCATTGAGTCAGTGATGCTATCCAACCATCTCATCCTCTGTCGCCCCTTCTCCTCTTGCCCTAAGTTTTTCCCACCATCAGGGTCTTTTCTAATGAGTCAGCTCTTCACATCAGATAGCCAGAGTATAGCTTCAGCTTCTGCATCAGTTCTTCCAATGAATATTCAGGGTTAATTTCTTTTAGGATTGAAATGGTTGATCTTGCTGTCCAAGAGATTCTCAAGAGTCATCTCCAGCAACAGTTTGAAACCATCAATTTTTTGGCACTCAGCCTTTTTCGTGGCTCAACTCTCACATCCATACATGACTACTGGAAAAACCATAGCTTTGACAATCCATATAATATTGAAGTTCTTTATGTCTGAGAAGTCATAGCCAGAGGTCCCATCATATTAATACCATTAGTCCAGAAATAACCCATGGGCCTAAAGTCCAGATCAGTAGATGTGGAAGAAGAAAGAGAAAGCTGCAGTCTGATTTTTGTGTCTTAGAGTTAACCACATTTGGAAAGGGTCATGCAATAGTTTTTTCCACTGGGATGGGAATCTTGCAAGTGTAAACACTTATACATGTCCTGTTTTCCTTGCCCCCTTGCTGGTGCCAGACTGTTCTCCTGTTTACACACGTTCTTGCCACTGGTCTCCTGGTTTATTCTAGAGGAAACTTACTTATAATCAAAACTATCAGCAAGAGAGAAATGAAAACTGGTGGAGGGACAGTCTTGTTTCTAGTTTCTGCATTTCATGAAAATGTGTATGTGGAGAATGGAATGGCTACAGACTGCTAATAAAGTATATCCAGAAACAAATATTCCTAAATATTAAAAGCAGTATTCACAAAAAAAAAAAGAAAGAAACAGGCAAGGTACTTTATACAGGAAAAATTTCAGAAATTAATACGTAAATAGGTACAAGTAAACATGTAAGATAAATGAGTGAATGTAATACGCTGCTGTTACCTAATGAAAGAAAAAGTCTGTCCAACTGAATGACAAAGCAAAACTCATATTTATATTAAACACAAGGCATACACCTAAAATAAAGTTACTGGAAAAGATGATCAAAGACTCTGTTGGAGAGGCAGAGGGTGGGAAGATTTGGGAGAATGGCATTGAAACATGTATAATATCATGTATGAAACAAGTTGCCAGTCCAGGTTCGACGCATGATACTGGATGCTTGGGGCTGGTGCACTGGGACAACCCAGAGGGATGGTATGGGGAGGGAGGAGGGAGGAGGGTTGAGGATGGGGAACACATGTATACCTGTGGCGGATTCATTTCGATATTTGGCAAAACTAATACAGTATTGTAAAGTTTCAAAATAAAATAAAATAAAAAGACTATAAAACTATAAAAATAGAGGAAACAATTGTTATATCCAACAGCAAACCACTTTTATTTTTTTAAAGAATGAGGAGATGAGCCACCAACTGACTTTGTGACCAAAAATCATAGAGGAAATTCAGAAACAGAAGCTGAATTGAGAGAACTGAAACAACCATCAAAGAAATAAAGAAATACATGTATGTTTTGCATTAAAAAAAAAAAAAAGATTGCCGGGAAAAATATCAGTAACCTCAGATATGCAGATGACACCACCCTTATGGCAGAAATTGAAGAGGAACTAAAAAGCCTCCTGATGAAAGTGAAAGTGGAGAGTGAAAAAGTTGGCCTAAAGCTCAACATTCAGAAAACAAAGATCATGGCATCCGGTCCCATCACTTCATGGGAAATAGATGGGGAAACAGTGTCAGACTTTATTTTTGGGGGCTCCAAAATCACTGCAGATGGTGACTGCAGCCATGAAAGTAAAAGACGCTTACTCCTTGGAAGGAAAGTTATGACCAACCTAGATAGCATGTTCAAAAGCAGAGACATTACTTTGCCAACAAAGGTTCATCTAGTCAAGGCTATGGTTTTTCCTGTGGTCATGTATGGATGTGAGAGTTGGACTGTGAAGAAGGCTGAGCACTGAAGAATTGATGCTTTTGAACTGTGGTGTTGGAGAAGACCCTTGAGAGTCCCTTGGACTGCAAGGAGATCCAACCAGTCCATTCTGAAGGAGATCAGCCCCGGGATTTCTTTGGAAGGAATGATGCTAAAGCTGAAACTCCAGTACTTTGGCCACCTCATGCGAAGAGTTGACTCATTGGAAAAGACACTGATGCTGGCAGGGATTGGGGGCAGGAGGAGAAGGGGACGACAGAGGATGAGATGGCAGGATGGCATCACTGACTCGATGGACGTGAGTTTGAGTGAACTCCAGGAGTTGGTGATGGACAGGGAGGCCTGGCGTGCTGCGATTCATGGGGTCGCAAAGAGTCGGACACGACTGAGCGACTGAACTGAACTAAGTAATGGGCTCAGAATTCCAGTTTGGGATAATGGAAATATTCCAGAGCTGGTCAGTGGTGGTGATTGTGCAACAGTATGAAAGTACTTGTGCTATTGGACTGTACACTTAAAATGGTAAATTTTATGTTATATATTTTTATTAAAAAGAAAAGGCATCAAATAAAATGCTAAATGATTTATACAGTCAAAAAAAAAGACTATAAATATATACTAGTTAGAAATAAGAAAAAGATTAGACTTCCCTGGTGGCTCAGTGGTAAAGAATCTGTCTGTCAGTGTAGAGGGACAGGTTTGATCCTCAATCCAGGAAGATCCCACATGCTGTGGAACAACTAAGCCTATTATGCTACAGTTTCTGAGTCTGTGCTCTAGAGCCCGGGAGCCAAAACTGCTAAGCCCATGCACCACAACTACTGAAGCCTGTGCACCCTAGAGCCCCTACTCTGCAACAAGGGAAGCCACCACAATGAAAAACTCACGACCGCAGCTAGAGAGTAGACGCCACTTGCCGCAACTAGAGAAAAGCCCATGCAGTGAAGACCCAACACAGTCAAAAATAAATAAAATTATAAAAAGAAAAAGAAGATTAAGGTCTAATGTTAACGCGATTAAATTCAAGTTTAAAAAATTAGAATACAAAGAGTACTTCATAACATTAAATGTTCTATTAACTATAAAAATAAAACTGTTACAGTTACAATAAATAAAACATCAATATCTTAAAGCAAAAACCATAGAAGATAAAAAGAGGAAATGGGTAGAAACAAACTAGTTAAGAGACTAATTAAGCCATCTATTTAACTCTCCAATGTGACAGAGCAAATTAACCAAATATGACACTACAAAGAAAACTTCAAAAATTTCCTAAGTAGATAATTGTGTGTTAGTCACTCAGTTGTGTCCAACTCTTTGAGACCCCAAGGACTATAGCCTGCCAGACTCCTCCATCCATGGAATTCTCCAGGCAAGAATACTGGAATGGGTTGCCATTCCCTTCTCTAAGTATGGTCTCTTGCATTAACAAAATACAATCGCTAAGCAAAATATAATAAAAGTGGAAATTAACATCAAATCAGAACACAAAAAATCACCTAGAAATTAAAACTTACTTTAAAAATTCTTAAAAGATAAAGCTGAAATGCAACTTACAAATAATAAAAAAAAACAAATTCTTAAAATGCTATATATAAGAACTATGGAAGAGCAAATAAAAGAAATAACTTATTAAAAATTCACAATCTTATGTATTTAATTGGGGCTTCTCTGGTGGCTCAGATTGTAAAGAATCTGCCTGGAATGTGGGAGAAGCAAGTTTGATCCCTGGGTTGGGAAGATCCCCTGGAGAAAGGAATGGCTACCCACTTCAGTCTATATATTTTTTAATTTAACTTTTTTTTTTTGACACTAAAAGCATTTTGTATTGAGGTATAGCTGATAACAATGTTGTGATAGTTTCAGGTGAACAGTGAAGGGACTTTCCTGGAGAATTCCATTGACAGACAAGCCTGGCAAACTACAGTCCAGGGCATAGCAAAGAATTGGACAAATGAGAAATAATATTAACAAATAATAATAAAATATTTAACCTAAGAATTTGTCAAAAGAAATGTAAATATTGAGAAGCAGAAGGAATTATTAAAGGAAAGGAAAAACTTGTGAATTAGATAACAGATAATAAGTAGAAGAGATAAAAGACAAATAAATTCAAAGCTGAGAGTTGAGGGAAAAACACAGTGGGTACCATTAGCTAACAAACTGAAGAAAAATACACAGAGAAAACACCAAAATTACAAATTATTATGAGGAAATAACCACAGACTTAGAGGAAAATAAAAGATTGCATATTCCTTGCTTAGTGTTGTATAGATAAATTTTAAACTTTAATTGAAATGGACATTTATCTAGCCAACTATATAAGATCTAACTCTAGGAGAAATGTAAACTCTAAACAGTGCCCACAGAATAAACAGAAGGTGTCAGTGAGCTACCCTGTCAAAAAATACTGTAGATCCAGATGTTTTCATTAAGGAAATTCTGCCAAGTATTTATGGAGTTTTTAAGTGTTTTTGAGCATAGATAATATATGCATAGACACATGAAAACCACAGTCACTAGCCAAGTTGAAAACTAACCAAGCTGATCACTTGGATCACAGCCTTGTCTAATTCAATGAAACTATGAGCCATGCCGTGTAGGGCCACCCAAGACGAATGCATAATGGTGGAGAGTTCTGACAAAACATGGTCCACTGGAGAAGGGAATGGCAAACCACTTCAATATTCTTTCCTTGAGAACCCCATGAACAGTATGAAAAGGCCAAAAGATAGGACACTGAAAGATGAACTCCCCAGGTTGGTAGGTGCCCAATCTGCTACTGCAGAAGAGTGGAGAAATAACTCCAGAAAGAGTGAAGAGACAGAGCCAAAGCAAAAACAATACCCAGTTGTGGGTGTGACTGGTAATGGAAGTAAAGTCTGATGCTGTAAAGAACAATATTGCATAGGAACCTTGAATGTTAGGTCCATCAATCAAGGTAAATTGGAAGTGGTCAAACAGGAGATGGCAAGAGTGAACACTGACATTTTAGGAATCGGTGAATTAAAACAGACTATAATGGGTGAAATTAATTCAGATGACCATTATATCTACTCCTGTGGGCATAATCCCTTAGAAGAAATGGAGTAGCCATCATAGTCAACAAAAGAGTCTGAAATGCAGTACTTAGGTGCAGTCTCAAAAATGAGAGTGATCTCTGATCATTTCCAAGCAAATTATTCAATATCACAGTAATCCAAGTCTGCGCCCCAACCATTAATGCTGAGGAAGCTGAAGTTGAATGCATCTTTGAAGACCTATAAGACCTTCTAGAACTAACACCCTCAAAAGATGTCATTTTCATCACAGGGACTGGAATGCAAAAGTGGGAAGTCAGGAGATACCTGGAGTAACAGGCAAGTTTGGCCTTGGAGTACAAAATGAAGCAGGGCAAAGCTGGTCATAGCAAACACCTCTTCCAACAACACAACAGATGACTCTACACATGGATATCACCAGATAGTCAATACCCAAATCAAATTGATTATATTCTTTGGAGCTTAAGACAGAGAAACTCTATACAGTCAGCAAAAACAAGACTGGGAGTTGACTGTGGCTCAGATTATGAACATATTATTGGAAATTCAAACTTAAATTGAAGAAAGTAAGGAAAACCACTAGACCATTCAGGTATGATCTAAATCAAATCCTTATGATTTTACAATGGAAGTGACAAATAGATTCAAGGGATTAGATCTGATAGACAGAGTGCCTGAAGAACTATGGACGGGAGTTCATGACATTATATAGGAGACAAAGATCAACACCATCCCCAAGAAAAAGAAATGCAAAAAGGAAAAATGGTTGTCTGAGGAGGCCCTACAAATAGCTGAAAAATGAAGACAAGCAAAAGGCAAAGGAGAAAAGGAAAGATATATCCATCTGAATGTAGAGTTCCAAAAACTAGCAAAGAGAGATAAGAAAGTCTCACTCAGTGATCAGTGCAATGAAATAGAGGAAAACAACAAAGTGGGAAAGCCTAGCTGCTGCTGCTGCTGCTGCTGCTAAGTAGCATCAGTTGTGTCCAACTCTGTGCCACCCCATAGATGGCAGCCCAACAGGCTCCCCCATCCCTGGGATTCTCCAGGCAAGAACTTTGGAGTGGGTTGCCTTTTCCTTCTCCAATGCATAAAAGTGAAAGTGAAGTTGCTCAATCGTGTCCGACTCTTAGCAATCCCATGGACTGCAGCCCACCAGGTTTCTCCATCCATGGATTTTCCAGGCAAGAGTACTGAAGTGGCTTGCCATTGCCTTCTCTGAGGAAAGACTAGAGATATCCTCAAGAAAGTAAAAGATACGAAGGGAACATTTCATGCAAAGATGATCACAATAAAGGACAGAAATGGTATGGACCCTAACAGAAGCAGAGGATATTAAGAAGAGCTGGCAAGAATACACAGATCAGATCAGATCAGATCAGTCGCTCAGTCGTGTCTGACTCTTTGCGACCCCATGAATTGCAGCACACCAGGCCTCCCTGTCCATCACCAACTCCTGGAGTTCACTCAGACTCATGTCCATCGAGTCAGTGATGCCATCCAGCCATCTCATCCTCTGTCTTCCCCTTCTCCTCCTGCCCCAATCCCTCCCAGCATCAGAGTCTTTTCCAATGAGTCAACTCTTCGCATGAGGTAGCCAAAGTACTGGAGTTTCAGCTTTAGCATCATTCCTTCCAAAGAAATCCCGGGGCTGATCTCCTTCAGAATGGACTGGTTGGATCTCCTTGCAGTCCAAGGGACTCTCAAGAGTCTTCTCCAAAACCACAGTTCAAAAGCATCAATTATTTGGCGCTCAGCCTTCTTCACAGCCCAACTCTCACATCCATACATGACCACAGGAAAAACCGTAGCTTTGACTAGACGGACCTTTGTTGGCAAAGAAATGTCTCTGCTTTTGAATATGCTATCCAGGTTGGTCATAACTTTCCTTCCAAGGAGTAAGCATCTTTTACTTTCATGGCTGCAGTCACCATCTGTAGTGATTTTGGAGCCCAGAAAAATAAAGTCTGACACTGTTTCCACTGTTTCCCCATCTATTTCCCATGAAGTGATGGGACCAGATGCCATGATCTTTGTTTTCTGAATGTTGAGCTTTAAGCCAACTTTTTCACTCTCCTCTTTCACTTTCATCAAGAGGCTTTTTAGTTCCTCTTCACTTTCTGCTATAAGGGTGGTGTCATCTGCATATCTGAGGTTATTGATATTTCTCCCGGCAATCTTGATTCCAGCTTGTGTTTCTTCCAGTCCAGCGTTTCTCATGATGTACTCTGCATATAAGTTAAATAAACAGGGTGACAATATACAGCCTTGATGAATCCTTTTCCTTTTGGGACCAGTCTGTTGTTCCATGTCCAGTTCTAACTGTTGCTTCCTGACCTGCATACAAGTTTCTCAAGAGGCAGGTCAGGTGGTCTGGTATTCCCATCTCTTTCAGAATTTTCCACAGTTTATTGTGATCCACACAGTCAAAGGCTTTGGCATAGACAATAAAGCAGAAATAGATGTTTTTCTGGAACTCTCTTGCTTTTTCCATGATCCAGCAGATGTTGGCAATTTGATCTCTGGTTCCTCTGCCTTTTCTAAAACCAGCTTGAACATCTGGAAGTTCATGGTTCAAATATTGCTGAAGCCTGGCTTGGAGAATTTTGAGCATTACTTTACTAGCGTGTGAGATGAGTGCAATTGTGTGGTAGTCTGAGCATTCTTTGGCATTGCCTTTCTTGGGGATTGGAATGAAAACTGACCTTTTCCAGTCCTGTGGCCACTGCTGAGTTTTCAAATTTGCTGGCATATTGAGTGCATCACTTTCACAGCATCATCTTTCAAGATTTGGAATAGCTCAATAGCTAGGAGGAATTCCATCACCTCCACTAGCTTTGTTCATAGTGATGATTTCTAAGGCCCACTTGACCTCACATTCCAGGATGTCCGGCTCTAGGTCAGTGATCACACCATTGTAATTATCTGGGTTGTGAAGATCTTTTTTGTACAGTTCTTCTGTGTATTCTTGCCATCTCTTCTTAATATCTTCTGCTTCTGTTAGGTCCATACCATTTCTGTCCTTTATCGAGCCCATCTTTGCATGAAATGTTCCCTTGGTATCTCTGATTTTCTTGAAGAGATCCCTAGTCTTTCCCATTCTGTTGTTTTCCTCTATTTCTTTGCATTGATCTCTGAGGAAGGCTTTCTTATCTCTCCTTGGTATTCTTTGGAACTCTGTATTCAGATGTTTATATCTTTCCTTTTCTCCTTTGTTTTTCACTTCTCTTCTTTTCACAGCTATTTGTCAGGCCTCCCCAGACAGCCATTTTGCTTTTTTGCATTTCTTTTCTATGGGAATGGTCTTGATCCCTGTCTCCTGTACAATATCATGAACCTCATTCCATAGTTCATCAGGCACTCTATATCAGATCTAGGCCCTTAAATCTATTTCTCACTTCCACTGTATAATCATAAGGGATTTGATTTAGGTCATACCTGAATGGTCTAGTGGTTTTCCCTACTTTCTTCAATTGAAGTCTTATTGGCAATAAGGAGTTCATGGTCTGAGCCACAGTCAGCTCCTGGTCTTGTTTTTGCTGACTGTATAGAACTTCTCCATCTTTGGCTGCAAAGAATATAATCAGTCTGATTTCGGTGTTGACCATCTGGTGATGTCCATGTATAGAGTCTTCTCTTGTGTTGTTGGAAGAGGGTGTTTGTTATGACCAGTGCATTTTCTTGGCAAAACTCTATTAATCTTTGCCCTGCTTCATTCCGTACTCCAAGACCAAATTTGCCTGTTACTCCAGGTGTTTCTTGACTTCCTACTTTTGCATTCTAGTCCCCTATGTTGAAAAGGACATCTTTTTTGGGTGTTAGTTCTAAAAGGTCTTGTCAAAAGAACTATACAAAAAACATCTTAATGACCCAGTTAACCACATTTTGTGATCACTCACCTAGAGCCAGACATCCTGGAATGTGAGCTCAAGTGGGTCTTAGGAAGCATCACTATGAACAAAGCTGGTGGAGGTAATGGGATGCCAGCTGAGCTATTTCAAATCCTTGAAAATGATGCTGTGAAAGTGTTGCACTCTATATGCCAGCAAATTTGGAAAACTCAGCAGTGGCCACAGGACTGGAAAAGGCAGTTTTCATTCCAATCCCAAAGAAAGGCAATGTCAAAGAATGTTTGAAGTACCTCACAGTTACACTCATCTCACATGCTAGCAAGGTAATGCTAAAAATTCTCCAAGCCAGGTTTCAACAGTACATGAATCGAGAATTTCCAGATGTTCAAGCTGGATTTGGAAAAGGCTGAGGAACCAGAGATCAAATTGCCGAAATCAGTTGGATCATACAAAAAGCAATAGAGTTCCAGAAAAATATCTACTTCTGCTTTATTGATTCCATCAAAGCCTTTGACTGTGTAGATCACAACAAACTGTGGAAAATTCTTGATGAAATGGTAATACCAGACTACCTTACCTGCCTCCTGAGAAGTCTGTATGCAGGTCAAGATGCAACAGTTAGAAATGAACATGGAACAACAGACTGGTTTCAAATTTGGAAGGGAGTACGTTAAGGCCGTATATTGTCTCCCTGCTTATTTAACTTATATGCAGAGTACATCATGTGAAATGCCGAGCTGGATGAAGCACAAACTAGAATCAAGGTTGCCGGGAGAAGTATCAGTAACATCTGATAAGCAGAGGACACCATGCTTATGGCATAAAGTGAAGAAGAACTAAAGAGCCTCTTGATAGAACTGAAAGAGGAGAGTGAAAAAGCTGGCTTAAAACTCAATATTCGAAAAACTAAGATCATGGCATCCAGACTCATCACTTCATGGCAAATAGATGGGGAAACAATATAAACAGTGACAGACTTTATTTTTTTTGGCTCCAAAATCACTGCAGATGGTGACTACAGCCATGACTTAAAAAAATGCTTGCTCCTTGAAAGAAAAGCTATGACAATCCTTAATGGCATATTAAAAGGCAGAGACATTACTTTGCCAGCAAAGGTCCATCTAGTCAAAGCTATGGTTTTTCCAGAAATCATGTATGGATGTGAGAGTTGGACTATAAAGAAATCTGAGCACCGAGAATGAATGCTTTTGAACTGTGGTGTTAGAGAAGACTCTTGAGAGTCTCTTGGACTGCAAGGAGATCAAACCAGTCAATCCTAAAGGAAATCTGTCCTGAATATTCATTGGGAGGGGTTGTGCTGAAGCTGAAGCTCCAATACTTGGCCACGGGATGCGAAGAACTGACTCAATAGAAAAGACCCTGATGCTGGGAAAGATTGAAAGCTGGAGGAGAAGGGGATGACAGGGGATGAGATGGCTGGATGGCATCACTGATTCAAAAGACATGAGTTTGAGTAAGCTCCGGGAGTTGGTGATGGACAGGGAAGCCTGGCATGCTGCAGTCCATTGGTTCACAAAGAGTCAGACATGACTGAGCAACTGAACTGAATATGTGCATTTTATTGCTTTGGTATTGAAACATGTAAAAGATTGCCTTAGAAAAGGAAACTATAGACCAAACTAATATATTAATATCAGTGCAAGAATCCTAAATAGCATACTAAAGATAATTCAAGTGTTAAAGGACTAATAGATGAAATTTATTCAAGAAATGTATGGAACATTCCATTGGAGTAAATCTAATATAATTAACATATATAATGGAAAAAAATTAATGTTAACATTTCTCTAGTGTTTCTATATACCAGGCATTATTCCAAGCACTCAACATATATTTACTAGCTATTTTTTATTACATTCTATGAAGTAAGAATCATTATTCTCTTCATTTCATAGATAAAGAAACTGATACTGAGAGGCATTGGGAAACTTCACCAGAATTATACGCTTAGTGACAGAAGTACTTTCTGGAACACGATTAGTAACTGACTTCCAAAAGGTCAGAATGTACTGCCTGTCTTTCATTTTTATCAAAGATACTAAAATACCACTTGGCACAATTTAACATCTATTCCTGATTTTTAAAATATACTCATCAAATATTCAGTTCAGTTCAGTCACTCAGTTGTGTTTGACCCTTTGCGACCCCATGGACTGCAGCACACCAGGCCTCCCTATCCATCACCAACTCCCAGAGTTTACTCAAACTCATGTCCATTGAGTCAGTGATGCCATCCCACCATCTCATCCTTCATTGTTTGCTTCTCCTCCCACCTTCAATCTTTCCCAGCATCGAGGTCTTTTCACATGAGTCAGTTCTTCACATCAGGTGGCTAAAGTATTGGAGTTTCAGCTTCAGCATCAGTCCTTCCAATGAATATTCAGGACTGATTTCCTTTAGAATGGACTGGTTGGATCTTCTTGCTGTCCAAGGGACTCTGAAGAGTCTTCTCCAACATCACAATTGAAAAACAGCAATTTTTTAAGCACTCAGCTTTCTTTATAGTCCAGCTCTCACATTAATACATGACTACTTATAAAAAACTATAGCTTTGACTGGATAGACCTTTGCTGGCAAAGTAATGTCTCTGCTTTTTAATATGCTGTCTACATTAGTGATAACTTTTCTTCCAAAGAGCAAGCACCTTCTGATTTCAAGGCTGCAGTCACCATCTGCAGTGATTTTGGAGCCCCCCAAAATAAAGTCTGACACTGTTTACACTGTTTCCCCATCTATTTGCCATGAAGTAATGGGACCAGATGCCATGATCTTAGTTTTTTGTTTTTGTTTTTGTTTTTTTTTACTGCAATCTTAGTTTTCTGAGTGTTGAGTTTTAAACCAACTTTTTCACTCTTCTCTTTCACTTTCATCAATATTGGGTTGGCCTAAAAGTTTGTTTGGATTTTTCTATTTATCCAACCCAATAGAAAGAAAGAAATATTTCCTTATGACCAACCTAGATAGCATATTGAAAAGCAGAGACATTACTTTGCCAACAAAAGTCCATCTAGTCAAGGCTATGGTTTTTCCAGTAGTCATGTATGGATGTGAGAGTTGGACTGTGAAGAAGGCTGAGCGCCGAAGAATTGATGCTTTTCAACTGTGGTGTTGGAGAAGACTCTTGAGAGTCCCTTGGACTGCAAGGAGATCCAACCAGTCCATTCTGAGGGAGATCAGCCCTGGAATTTCTTTGGAAGGAATGATGCTAAAGCTGAAACTCCAGTACTTTGGCCACCTCATGCGAAGAGTTGACTCATTGGAAAAGACTCTGATGCTGGGAGGGATTGGGGGCAGAAGGAGAAGGGGATGACAGAGAATGAGATGCCTGGATGGCATCACTGACTCGATGGACGTGAGTCTGAGTGAACTCCGGGAGTTGGTGATGGACAGGGAAGCCGGGCATGCTGCGATTCATGGGGTCTCAAAGAGTCGAACACGACTGAGCAACTGAACTGAACTGAATATGAGTAAATATGTATCTCTGTTCAAAACATGGATTACACATAATGGAGAAATCATTACAAGCATTCCAACCAAAGTCAAGAAAAGGTGAAAAAATATTCCTTTGATGCTATTGTAAATGAAATTGTTTTCTTTATTTCTTTTTCAAATATTTCCTTGTTTATATTTAATAGAAATGCAACTAACTTTTGGATGTTGATTTTGTATTCTACAGCTTTATGAATTAGTTTATTAGTTCTAACAGTATTTTGATATTCTGATAAATCTTTAGGTTTTTCTACATATAAGACCATATCATCAGCAAACATACAATTTTACTTCTTTTTCTAATTTGAATCCCTTTTGTTTCTTTTTCTGGTATCAGTGCTCTCCTGAGCACTTTCAGTACTGTTATGAATAGAAATGGCAAGAGTGGGCATCTTTGTTTTATTCCTGATCTTAGGAACATGCTGTAAACCTCCCATCATTGAGTATGATGTTAGCTGTGGTTTTGTCATATTGGCCTTAATTTCTTTATATAGTGTTTTGAGAGCTTTTATCATGAAACAGTACTGAATTTTCTAAGTACATTTTTGTCATCTATTGAAGTTGTGATCCTTATCCTTTATTTTATTGCAGTGGTGTATCACATTGGCTGGTTTACATATAGTGAAACATTTTTGCATTCCAGGGATAAATCTTACTTGATCATAATGTATGATCCTATTAACATGCTATTTAATATATGTTATTACTTCTGTTGAGTTTTTTTTTAATCTATGTTCATCCATAACATTGATTAGTAGTTTTATTTCCTTGTAATATCTTTAGTATGATGATAGTGCTGGCCTCATAAAATAGGTTGGGACGTGTTCCCTCTTCTTCAGTTTTTCTGAAGAATTTGAGCAAAATTGGCATTAATTCTTTTTTAAAATATTTGGTAAATTCACCAGTGAAGCCGTTTGGTCCTGGCAATTTCTGTGTTGGGATGTTTTCCATTACTGATTCAATCTCCTTATTGATTATTGGTCCATTCAGATTATTTGTTTCTTCAGTATTCAGTCTCAGTAGGTTGCTCTAAGAATTTATTTTCCTAGGTTATACAATTTGTTGTCATATAATTGTGCATACTTGCTTTCCCTTTCATTTCTGATTTTATTAATTTGAATCTTTTTTTCCTTTTTCTTAGTATGGTGATAGTTTATGACTATCATGACTAACATGACTATTGCTAAGTCACGTCCAACTCTTGTGACCCCGTTGACTGTAGCCTGCCAGGCTGCTCTGTCCATGGTATTCCCCAGGCAAGAATACTGGAGTAGGTTGCTATTTCCTTCTCCAATTTCTTAGTATAGTTAAAGGTTTGTCAAATTTGTCTTTTTGAAACACCAACCCTTCACTGATTTTTTCCCTGTTGTTTCCTAGTGTCAGTTTTGTTTAATTCCACCCTAGTTTTTATTGTTTCCTTCTTTCTGCTAACTCTGGGCCTAAATTTTTTCTCTTTCCTTGAGGTATAATGTTAGGCTGTTTATTTGAAATATATACTTTATGACTTCTTTAGGGACGGAGGAGCCTGGTGGGCTGCAGTCCATGGGGTTGCAAAGAGTCGGACACAACTGAGCGACTTCACTTTCACTTTTCACTTTCATGCATTGGAGAAGGAAATGGCAACCCACTCCAGTGTTCTTGCCTGGAGAATCCCAGGGACGGGGGAGCCTGGTGGGCTGCCATCTATGGGGCCGCACAGAGTTGGACACGACTGAAGCGACTTAGCAGCAGCAGCATACATCATAGCAGTGAAATAAATATTTGTTAAGTTGAATTAAGGAATCAATTAAGTTGAAAATCAATAGGAGACATATCACACCTTAATAAGGCCTTAATATCTATTACCTAAGTTATCAGTTACCATATTGACAGATAATTATTTGAATTACAGACAGAAAATAACCCCCCAAAAATAGATGCCTGCAAGAATGGGGTCTGGAACCAGCATGAGGTAAAGGAGCCAGTGGGAGATGGAATAAAGCCAAAGAAACGCCCTTCACTTCAGCTATTTTTGAAGATGCATGCCACAACCCTGGTGGTCCAATGGTTAGGACTCCGTGCTTCCACTGCAGGGGCATAGGATCAATCCCTGGTCAGGGAACTAGGATCCCATAAGCCGTGTGTGTGCTTAGTTGTTTAGTTGTGTCCAACTGTTTGCGACCCCATGGACTATAGCTCACCAGGCTCCTCTGCCATGGGGATTCTGGCTCAGCCAAAAAAAAGAAAAGACCATTCACCTGTCAAAGCCTGTCAAGATTGCTCCAGCTCCTCCCAAGTTAGCATCCTACAGAGATCCCTGGCACTTTTGACAGGAAACTCTAGTTATTCTTGTAGTCCATAGTTCTGAGGACCTCACTCACCGGGTGCCAAACACCATGCTAAGTGCTACACATTCTCCTCCCAAAATATGCATACTTTCTATTTTCCCTCTCAACCTCTGGATTAACCTGTTGTGGGGAGGAAGGATATATTTTTTAAAGAGGAAAAAAAACCATCACTTGATTTTACTGTTTGTTCTGAGAATTAACTCATAATTAAATGATGGAGAGAATCCCTTAAAGACTAATAATTTAGTATAAAGACTCTGACTTTATACTTAAACTTTTAAGTCCCAAATGACTAAGTTAACTTTAACTGGCTACTTAAAATTTCCAGTCATTGCACAAATATATTCTCATGCATAGTTGAAGGCAGGCTCAAAAAAAAAGAGAAATATTTCTTTTTTTTAATGTAGGTGCTTATCAATATAAACTTCCCTTGTAGTACTTCTTTTGTAACAGGCACTTTGGCCACCTGATACAAAGAGCCAACTCATTAGAAAAGACCCTGATACTGAGAAAGATTCAGGGCAGGAGGAGAAGGGGACGACAGAGGATGAGATGGTAGGATGGCATCACTAACTCAATGGACGTGAATTTGAGCAAGCTTCGGGAGATGGTGAAGGACAGGGAAGCCTTGCGTGCTGCCATCCATAGGGTTGCAAGGAGTTGGACACAACTGAGTGACTGAACAACAAAACACTTGTACCCTGCAAACTACAAAACATGGATGAAAGAACTGAAGAAGAAACAAATGAAAGGAACATTATCCTCTGTTCATAGATTAGAAGAATTAATATTGTTAAAATGTCCATACTACTCAGAACAACCTATAAGTTTAATGCTATCCACATCAACACTGGAACTTGCCCAATGGCTAAGCCAGTAGAGAATCTGCCTGCAAGGCAGGAGACACAAGAGATGCAGGTTAGATCCCTGGACCAGGAAGATTTCCTGAAGGAGGGCATGGTACCCCATGCCAGTATTCTTCCCTGAGAATCCCATGGACTGAGGAGCCTGTTGGGCTACAGTCCAAAGGGTTGCAAAGGATCGGACATGACTATGCATACATGCACCACCAAAATTCCAATGGCATTTTTTTTTTTACAGAAACAGAAAAAAAATCCTAAATTCATCTGGAATCACAGAAGACAGAATAGTCAAGGTGGTCACGAGGAAGAAAAGCAAAGCTGGCAGCATCATATTTCTTGATTTCAAAATATTTGGCAAATCTACAACAATTAAATTCATAATGTACTGGCAGAAAAACAGACTTACAGACTAATGGAACACGATACAGAGCCCAGAAATAAATTCACGCATGTACGGTTACTAATTTTTTATGAGGTGCTGAAAACACACAATGGGGAAATGTCTCTACAACAACTGGTGTTGGGAAAAACTGGATATCAACACACAACAGAATCAAATTGGACCCCTACTGTAAACCATACACAAAAATTAATGCAAAATGGTGTAAAGACCTCAACATAAAACCTGTAACTGTAAAACTCCTGGAAGAAAGCATAATGGAAAAGCTATTTGACATTGGTCTTAGAAATGATTTCCTGGATATGACACCAAAAGCACAGGAAACAAAAGCTAAAATGAACAAGTGGGATTACGTTAAACTAAAAAGGGTCCACACAGCAAAGGAAACAATCAATAGAGCAGAAAGCCAAGCCATAGAATGGGAGAAACTATTTATAAACCATGTTTGATACAGGGTTATTTTTCAGAATATATAAGGAACTCCTACAAATCAGTAGCTGTAGATACATAACTCAGTGTTTTAAATAGGCAAAAGACTTGAATGGATACCTGCCAAAGAAGACATGCAAATGGCCAACAGATATTGGAAAATATACTCAATATCATTAATTATCAGGGAATTACAAATTGAAACTACAATGAGTTATCACCTCATATCTTTTAGGATAGCAAATAAAGGGTAAGAATTCACAATATTACAGAGAAATAGGAACCCTTGTACATTATTTGTGGAGAAAAGAGTATGGCGGTTCTTTAAACATCAAAACTAGAATTACCATATTATCCAGCAATCCCACTTCTGGGTATGTATCCAAAAGAATGAAATCAAGATATCAAAGAGATATTTCCACTCATATGTTCTTTGTAGCACTATTCATGGTAGTCCATGTATGGAAAAAGATCTGAGTGTTCATCAGTAGATGAATTAATATTAAAAATGTGGTATGTACATAGGATAGAATATTATTAGTCTTTAAAAGAAGGAAACCCTGCAATAGGCAACAAAAGTGAATGAACATTCAGAACATTGGGTAAGAGAAATATGCCAGTTACAGAATGACAAATAATGCATGATTCCACTTATATAAGGCATCTAAACTGATCAAAATCATAGTAGCAGAGAATACAATAACAGTTGTCATGAGCTAGCAGGTGGGAGATATGGGGAGTTGTTATTCAGTGGGTATAAAGTTTCAGTTATAAAATAAGTTATAGAGATCTGCTGTATGGCTATAGTTAACAACATGGTATAGTGTACTTCAAAATTTAGGACAGATCTCATGTTAAATGTTTTTATCACAAAAACAAAGGGACGCCAGGGAAATCTGGGACGTGTTGAATATGTGTTTTACCTTAATTGTGGTGATGGTATCATGGGAGTATGCATATGCACAAACTCTTTAAATTATACACATTAAATATATGTGTGTGTATACTGAGTCACTTCAGTCATATCCAACTCTTTGCAACCATATGGACTGTAGCCCGCCAGGCTCCTCTGTCCATGAGATTCTCCAGGGAAGAATACTGGAGTGGGTTGCCATGCCCTCCTCCAGGGGATCTTAAATATGTGTAGTTCTTTGTAACCAATTATACCTCAATGAATCTGTTTTTAAAAAGAAGAGAGGAATATTCATTTCAGCAGCACATTACTAAAATTCAAACAGTACAGAGGTCAGCTATGGCTCCTATGCAAGGATGACATGCAGATTCGTGAAGTGTTCATTTTAAAAACAAAGAACAGAGGAGGAAGTCCATTATCATCACCATTATTTAACATTGGAGATAGTATAAAACTCAATGAGGCAATAGAAAGAAACTTGAAATGTAAAAATTAGAAAGGAGGAAAAATAGTAAAATACAAGATAACACGTTTTTAAAAATTATAAACAATAAGATAAATTCAGGAAAGTGGTAGACACCCTCTAGACTGATAAGTATCCAGTCACATGAATGACCAGACAGGAGACAAGCAGAACTGCCCAGCTCAGAGATGTGACTAAATATGTATTGTTTGAAGCCAGTGAATGTTTGTACGATTGATAGGAATATAAATTGATACAGCCACTAGAGACAACAGTTTGGAGGTTCCTTAAAAAAAAAAACTTAAAATATACCATGTGACCCAGCAGTTCCACTACTGGACATATACCTAGAGAAAAACCATAATTCAGAAAGACAGTTCAGTTCAGTTGCTCAATCGTGTCTGACTCTTTTCGAGCCCATGGACTACAGCATGTCAGGCCTCCCTGTCCATCACCAGCTCCCAGAGTTTACTCAAACTCATGTCCATCAAGTCGGTGATGCCATCCAACCATCTCATCCTCTGTCGTCCCCTTCTCCTCCCGCCTTCGATCTTTCCCAGCATCAGGGTCTTTTCCAATAAGTCACTTCTTCACATCAGGTGGCCAAAGGATTGGGAGTTTCAGCATCAGCATCGGTCCTTCCAATGAATATTCAGGACTGATTTCTTTTTAGGATGGACTGGTTTGATCTCCTTGCAGTCCAAGGGACTCTCAAGCGTCCTCTCCAACACCACAGTTCAAAAGCATCAATTCTTCAGCGCTCAGCTTTCTTTATTTTTTTTTTATTATTTTTTTTTATTTTATTTTTAAACCTGAAACACTGTATTAGTTTTGCCAAACATCAAAACGAATCCGCCACAGGTATACATATGCTCCCCATCCTGAACCCTCCTCCCTCCTCCCTCCCCACACCATCCCTCTGGGTCTTCCCAGTGCACCAGCCCCAAGCATCCAGTATCGTGCATTGAACCTGGACTGGCAACTCATTTCATACATGATATTACACATGTTTCCATGCCATTCTCCCAAATCTTCCTACCCTCTCCCTCTCCAACAGAGTCCATAAGACTGTTCTATACATCAGTGTCTCTTTTGCTGTCTCATACACAGGGTTATTGTTACCATCTTTCTAAATTCCATATATATATGCGTTAGTATACTGTATTGGTGTTTTTCTTTCTGGCTTACTTCACTCTGTATAATAGGCTCCAGTTTCATCCACCTCATTAGAACTGATTCAAATGTGTTCTTTTTAATGGCTGAGTAGTACTCCATTGTGTATATGTACCACAGCTTTCTTATCCATTCGTCTGCTGATGGACATCTAGGTTGCTTCCATGTCCTGGCTATTATAAACAGTGCTGCGATGAACATTGGGGTACACGTGTCTCTTTCCCTTCTGGTTTCCTCAGTGTGTATGCCCAGCAGTGGGATTGCTGGATCATAAGGCAGTTCTATTTTCAGTTTTTGAAGGAATCTCCACACTGTTCTCCATAGTGGCTGGACTAGTTTGCATTCCCACCCACAGTGTAAGAGGGTTCCCTTTTCTCCACACCCTCTCCAGCATTTATTGCTTGTAGACTTTTGGATCGCAGCCATTCTGACTGGTGTGAAATGGTATCTCATAGTGGTTTTGATTTGCATTTCTCTGATAATGAGTGATGTTGAGCATCTTTTCATGTGTTTGTTAGCCATCTGTATGTCTTCTTTGGAGAAATGTCTATTTAGTTCTTTGGCCCATTTTTTGATTGGGTCATTTATTTTTCTGGAATTGAGCTGTAGGAGTTGCTTGTATATTTTTGAGATTAGTTGTTTGTCAGTTGCTTCATTTGCTATTATTTTCTCCCATTCTGAAGGCTGCCTTTTCACCTTGCTAATAGTTTCCTTTGATGTGCAGAAGCTTTTAATTTTAATTAGGTCCCATTTGTTTATTTTTGCTTTTATTTCCAATATTCTGGGAGGTGGGTCATAGAGGATCCTGCTGTGATGTATGTTGGAGAGTGTTTTGCCTATGTTCTCCTCTAGGAGTTTTATCGTTTCTGGTCTTACGTTGAGATCTTTAATCCATTTTGAGTTTATTTTTGTGTATGGTGTTAGAAAGTGTTCTAGTTTCATTCTTTTACAAGTGGTTGACCAGATTTCCCAGCACCACTTGTTAAAGAGATTGTCTTTAATCCATTGTATATTCTTGCCTCCTTTGTCAAAGATAAGGTGTCCATATGTGCGTGGATTTATCTCTGGGCTTTCTATTTTGTTCCATTGATCTATATTTCTGTCTTTGTGCCAGTACCATACTATCTTGATGACTGTGGCTTTGTAGTAGAGCCTGAAGTCAGGTAGGTTGATTCCTCCAGTTCCATTCTTCTTTCTCAAGATCGCTTTGGCTATTCGAGGTTTTTTGTATTTCCATACAAATTGTGAAATTATGTGTTCTAGCTCTGTGAAGAATACTGTTGGTAGCTTGATGGGGATTGCATTGAATCTATAAATTGCTTTGGGTAGTATACTCATTTTCACTATATTGATTCTTCCAATCCATGAACATGGTATATTTCTCCATCTGTTAGTGTCCTCTTTGATTTCTTTCACCAGTGTTTTATAGTTTTCTATATATAGGTCTTTAGTTTCTTTAGGTAGATATATTCCTAAGTATTTTATTCTTTTCGTTGCAATGGTGAATGGAATTGTTTCCTTAATTTCTCTTTCTGTTTTCTCATTATTAGTGTATAGGAATGCAAGGGATTTCTGTGTGTTGATTTTATATCCTGCAACTTTACTATAGTCATTGATTAGTTCTAGTAATTTTCTGGTGGAGTCTTTAGGGTTTTCTATGTAGAGGATCATGTCATCTGCAAATAGTGAGAGTTTTACTTCTTCTTTTCCAATTAGTCCAGCTCTCAACATCCATAGAAGACTACTGGAAAAACCATAGCTTTGACTAGATGGACCTTTGTTGGCAAAGTAATGTCTCTGCTTTTTAATATGCTGTCTATGTTGGTGATAACTTTTCTTCCAAGGAGCAACCGTCTTTTAATTTCATGGCTGCACTCACCATCTGCAGTGATTTTGGAGCCCCCCCTCCCCCCGCCCCAATAAAGTCTGTCACTGTTTCAACTGTTTCGCCATCTATTTGCCATGAAGTGATGGGACCAGATGCCATGATCTTTGTTTTCTTAATGTTGAGTTTTAGGCCAACTTTTTCACTCTCCTCTTTCACTTTCATTATTAGGCTCTTTAGTTTTTCTTCACTTTCTGCCATAAGGGTGGTGTCATCTGCATATCTGAGGTTATTGATATTTCTCCCAGCAATATGATTCCAGCTTGAGCTTCATCCACCCCAGCATTTCTCATGATGTACTCTGCATATGAGTTAAATAAGTAGTGTGACAATATACAGCCTTGACATACTCCTTTCCCTATTTGGAACCAGTCTGTTGTTGCATGTCCAGTTCTAACTGTTGCTTCCTGACCTGCATACAGATTTCTCAAGAGGCAGGTCAGGTGGTCTGGTATTCCCATCTCATTAAGAATTTTTCACAGTTTGTCATGCCACACAGTCAAAGGCTTTGGCATAATCAATAGAGTAGAAGTAGATATTTTTCTGGAACTCTCTTGCTTTTTCAATGATCCAATGGATGTTGGCAATTTGATCTCTGCCTTTTCTAAATCTGACTTGAACATCTGGAAGTTCACAGTGAACGTACTGTTGAAGCCTGGCTTGCAGAATTTTGAGCATTACCAGCAATTGGAGAAGGCAATGGCACCCCACTCCAGTACTCTTGCCTGGAAAATCCTATGGACAGAGGAGCCTGGTAGGCTGCAATCCACAGGGTCACTAAGAGTCGGACACGACTGAGTGACTTCACTTTCACACATTGGAGAAGGAAATGGCAACCCACTCCCATGTTCTTGCCTGGACAATCCTGGGGACGGGGGAGCCTGGTGGGCTGCAGTCCCTGAGGTCGCTAAGAGTCGGACACGACTGAGCGACTTCACTTTCACTTTTCACTTTCATGCATTGGAGAAGGAAATGGCAACCCACTCCAGTGTTATTGCCTGGAGAATCCCAGGGACAGGGGAGCCTGATGGGCTGCCATCTATGGGGTCACACAGAATCCGACATGAGTGAAATGACTTAGCAGTGGCAGCAGCAGCATGTGAAATGAGTGCAAATGTGCAGTAGGTTGAGCATTCTTTGGCATTGCCTTTCTTTGGGATTGGAATGAAAACTGACCTTTTCCAGTCCTGTGGCCACTGCTGAGTTTTCCAAATTTTCTGGCATATTAAGTGAAGCACTTTCACAGCATCATCTTTTATGATTTGAAATAGCTCAACTGGAATTCCATCACCTCCACTAGCTTTGTTCGTAGTGATGCTTCAGAAAGATGCATGCCCCCCAAATGTAGCACTATTTATAATAGTCAGGATGTGGAAACAACCTAAATGTCATCAACAGAGCAATGAATAAAGAAGATGAGGTACATATATACAATGGAATATTAGCCATAAAAAGGACTGAAATTGGGTCATTTTTAGAAACATGGATGGACATAGGACTGTTACACAGAGTGAAGTAAGAAAGAGAACTACATGTGGAGTCTGAAAAAATTGGTATAGACCATATTATTCACAAAGCAAAAATAGGGACTCAGATGTAGAGAACAAACATGAATCCCAAGGGGGCAAGGGGGAGGTGGGATGGATTGGGAGATTGGGATGGACATATTTATGCTATTGATACTAAGTATAAAATATATAACTAATTAGAACATAGTGTATAGCACAGGGAACTCTAGTCTCCATGGTGACCTAAATCGAAGGAAATCCAGAAGAGGGAATATATGTATACATATAGCTGACTCACTTTGTTGTACAGTACAAATGAACACAACATTATAAAGCAGCTATACTCCAACAAAATTTTTTTAAAAATTAAGATGACACTGACTTTGACAAGTCTTTAGAAAACTGAGAACTCATATACCGTGGTAGCAGTGTAGTTTAGTTCAAACACTATAGGACATAATTCAGCATTATCCAAAGTTAAAAGAGTACATACCCTGCAACATAGCTATTCCACTCCTAAGTACACATCTTCCATTGATGGACACAATCTGTTTTCATATCTTGACTGTTGTAATAAAGTTGCCGTGAACATGGGAATGCAGCAACTCCTTAGAATCCTCTTTTCATTTCTTCTGGATATATACCCAGAAATGGGTATATTTCTGGATCATATGGGAGTTCCATTTTTAATTTCTTGAGGAGTCTCCATACCATTTTCCATAGTGTCTGTGCCAGTTTCCTAAAACAGTGCAAAAGGGTACCCTTTTCTCTGCATCCTTTCTAGCATTTGTTCTCTCTTATCTTTTTGATAATAGACATTCTGACAGATGTGGGCTGATATCTCATTGTAGTTTGACTTGCATTTCCTGATGAAGACTGATGTTGAACATTTTTTCATATACATGTTTATCATTTGTATATCTTTTGTGGAAAAATGTCTATTTAAGTCATTTGCCCATTTTTAAACTGGGTTATTAGGTGGTTTTTTTTTTTTTTTTTTTTTTTTTTGCTGCTGTTAAGTTACAACAGTTCCTTATATATCTTGATATTAACCCCATATTGGTTATGTGGTATGTATATATTTTCTCCCACTCCATAAGATATATTTTATTTACTGTTATTTAATGTTACTTTTGCTAATACAGGATATTTATATTTGTTATCAGTAGGAAATGGAGCTGTAAAGGCAAGACCATTCCTTAGGCAACAGATAACAGTATGTGAATTTTATTCTGTGGTAAAGGAGGGAATGATTGGAACTTTTGGAAACATGTTGTAATTGAGGAAATTAACACTGGCAGCAAATATCTTTTCCCATTCATGAGGTTGCCTTTTCATTGTGCTGATGGTTTGCTTTGCTTGTGTTGGCTTTTTTTGTGAAATAAATTTATTTTTAAGTTGAGTAATAGGTATATATTTTTAAATTATTATTCTTTAAAGAAAATATATCTATATATACTTTATATGTGTGTGATACACTTTATATGTGTGTATGTATATACATACACACATATATAGAGTCACAAACTGTTTTTTAATTTAAAATAACATTTGATGGCAGAATAAAATTCCCAGGAATTTGTAAACTATTAAAGTTATGCAATGGTCCTATATAGGACTTAGTCAGATGAAGAAAACCAGATGGTAAATATCTGTACCTAGGACTGTATGTAATAAAGTAATTAGCAGATTTTATTATCAGTACATAGCTCAAATCTTGACATATGATAGACATTTTATGTATGTTTGATGGATGAATAAAAAGCAGAGATTGAAAATTCTTGAGCTGGACCTTTGAAACTGTAGGCTTCATTTTATTACTAATGGGAGATAAGGCTTTAAGAAAAGATGATGGAATGCTTTAAAAATGTCCCCATGGTATATAGGCCTCTAAAACTACAGAATAATAAAATGTTTATAATTGGAGGGAGTCATGGATGTAATGAAAACAACTCATCAATAAACTTAATCTGGCAGCCTTGTAGCTGCCACACAGACATACAGCTTAATAATTTTATTCATAGAGCAGATTAATTTTAGGAGTATCCTCTGGGAAAATTCAATCTTCATAAGGAAATACTTAATAGCATATTACTAGAAATACAGCTCTCTTATGTAGCATTTAGTATATGTGTAAAATGCTGTCAAATACTTTGTGTCAATTACTTATAAATTTCTATGGTCATATTCATATTTCACAATTGAGGAAACAAAAAAACCTAGAGATAGTATATCACCTTGTCTACAACTAATTATAGAAATATTCAGCTGAGCCCACAGACTGCACTAAAATAGCAGACTTAATTGCTCACAAATAAGTGATCTGTGGTTCAGGATATACCATATGTAATCTGCTTAAATTACCTGAAGCTTTATTGCCCAAGTGATTCATTTAACGAAGGGAGTAAACTAGAGGAAATATGTCTTTGGACTTCATCACCATGTTGTTCGTGCAACCATCTCCCATGGTTTCTTCCTTCCCAGACTCTCCATGTTCTTTTGCTGTTTCGGTCACTGCCCACCATACAATGAACTGTCCCAGAACCAGGCTTTCCTGGCAACACCAGAGGTAAACAAACCTTCCTTTTCCTCCTGTCCTTAACAGAACTTTTCCATTTCATACCTAATCCCTCAGTAATCTGATGGGTAGCTAAATTTTGTCCTGGTTGTTCATAAAATCATATTCTAATTTTTGGACTTAAGGGTGTTTTAGCATGTCATCTCTCCCAGAACCATTACCAACTTAACAGATGATAGTCAGTGATTAGACACATTATGGTAAGGACTGGTAAATGTTCTTCCTTCCCTATCACTGCTAGAATCCAGTATCCTTCCTCAGCTTTTCTGAGATGCACATTCCCTTCATATCACAGATATGATTCACATTCTCAATCTCTTTCAAACTCTACAATTCCTAGTATGTATTAGAAGCAGCTGTTCTTCAGTAGAGGAAGCACTTAATAGTTGACAAAGTGTTTGTACTAACTTTGGATTCTGGCAACTCTCATATTTGTATGATTTACTTTCCTGCATTGTCAAGCCATGAATGCTCATTTTCAGTGTTATCCTTTTATATGGCAAAGGACTTATATGATTTAAGGATGCAGAAATGTCTTCCCTGCCTCACACACAACTCCCTGTTTTCGCTTCCACTATAAAGTCTGAAATGTCACACCATTAGAAATTCTCTCCTTTAGGCTGAAAGAGAAACACACTTAAACAAATATCTTGGTATTCATGGAAGAGGTAGAACCTTTTAAGTCATTAAAATCTAAGTATTCACTATTTGATTGTTTTCCCAAAGGGTACTAGCAAAGTCTCTCAGGAAATATGTTACTACTGAGGGACATTGACCTGGGAATGGCTGAGGTTAAGTTTTAAGTATGCAGCTCTGCCCAAGGAGGCCACTCTAGCAAAAGCATTGAGCAGGGAGATTCAGGACCAGCAGAGGAAGCAGGAGATAGTCTGCCATCCTGAAAGGCTACCAAAGGAAGGGGTGTAGTGCTGAATAGTCTAATATAATGGCCCCAAAGTCTGATGTCATCTGCTGTACTATTAGACCCAATGCCTTCCTGCTCCATAATTCCCAGGAGTTTAGGAGAAAGGAAAGTATGCATAGTTTCAAGGAGTCAAACCACAGCCCAAGGGTTGAAAATTATTTTTAAAAAGTAAAGGGATGCAGAAACAAGTTTTAATACCAGGAGAGAGGACAAAGAATTAAGGTTTGAAAGGTGACCCTGATACAATTTATTTCAGAATCCTTGATTCTGCCAGTTGAGGAAGCCCTAGTAGAAGTTACCATGCTGGGTAGTGAGGGGAATCCAGAGAAGAATAAGACATGTGAATATCTGATCAGGCGTGAATGGTGGAGATGGTGGACTCTACAGTAATTCTGAGGAAAGAGAATTCTTTGGGAGCACATGTGTTAAATGGACAAGTAGGCATTTGAATAGAACTTCAAAAATGCTCCACATTATGTTAAGAGGAGGCAAGAGGTCATCAGGAAAAAGAAAGTAATCAAGCCAAGGCAGTGACGTAGGAGAGTACAAGCTTTCTTCGGGAGGCAGAATAAGCTGTTGTGAAGAGGTAATGGTACAGTTTCTAACACCATTTGGGGTCCGAATCTCCTGCATAGGTCAGATTCCAGCTGTTTCATTGGTGACCTTGAGCAGGATACATAACTTCTCTGTGCTTCAATATTATCATCTGAAAACATATTAACCGTACCTACCTCATAGGAATACTGTAAAAATAGAAAGAAGAAATATACATGTAAATGTGCAGTATAGTGATAGATACATCAATTTATTTTACTTATTATTCAATGTTATTTTTACTAATACAGAATATTTATATGTTATCAGTAGGAAATGGAGCTATAAAAGCAAGATTGATCCCTAAATGCCATATGACAATACGTGAATTTTATTCTGTGGGAAATTAAGGCGTAACTGGAGCTTTTGGAAGCAGTCGTATTTGGGGAAATTTACCTTGGCAGCAAGGTGCCAGGTGTGTTGTAACTGCTGGATGGAAAGAGAGCTTAGAGACTAAAGGACAAGAGATTGAATGGAAGCAATGGCTGCAGCTGACACATGAGGAACCGTGGAACTGAATTAGGAAATAACCGCAGAAGTGTGCAGGAAGTTATAGACTTGAGAGACATTGTGCAAGAAGGAAGGGTGGTATGTGGTATCCATTTGGATCTAGAAAGGAAACCAAACTTATATTTGATATTTTGAGTTTCAATGACTAAGATTAATGTTGTACCATAATAAAAAGTGGAAAACCAAGATAAAAATTATTTAGAGAAGAAGAAAGAGAATAATTAGTTTTAAAACTATGGAATTTATGTGAAATGTACAATAGGCAGCTGCAGATGCCAAATGAGAATTCAGGAGGTAGCTTAAACTAGAGCTGTGGTGACTTCCAAGTAACGGCAGAGAGCAAATTGACAAATGACTCCTCTGCAAGCAAAAATGTCAAAGTAAGAGTCTTCACTAGTGTCTGAATCTTGGGGATATTGCAGATTTGGGCTTTGGAAGAACAGCATTATTTTATTCTTTTTGCTTTGATTGTACTGTTAATAGAACTATTAGTAGTGAAGTATAAAATCATAGTTTACATTTATTTATTCTTTTCTTTGTTCATTTGTGACTATTCATTATACCATTTTTAAGATGTCTAATGCTCAGTAACTACCTGATAAATAAATAAAATCCACGATACTATCAAATGCTACATAAGAGCTTATCTGACAGTCCTACAGACCATATCACCTTTGGGTGATGGAGCATTCCATGGAGATGTATCTAACATCATTGGGGTCCACAGCACTTTGGCCTTGAATATTCACACTATAACTCTGAAGAAATCTCAAAGCCCTTTTAGAAAGCTTATTTTTTTCTTTATGACCAAATACTTTCATTCAGCATTTACCACGAGTATTTTGACTCCACTCCATTTTGTGTAATCAGTAACAAGATTCGGAATGTGAGGCAGACAGACTGCCTCTAAGAACCTTACCTTGGCAGCACATGGGCCACAACTCACTCCTTCTGGCTGGGGTAGCTCCCTCGTGGGACAGTGCCTTCCATTTTAACAACTATGAATTGAGCTTTTAAGTAGCATAAAATCACCAACTAAACACTGCTAGTTAACTCGCTTAAAACAAAACCCTACGCTAATCGCTAATTGTTCTTAAGTGCCTAAGCCACACTGAAGCAAAGAGTGCTTTGTACCCTTTCCCACCTCCAAAAGCATACCCCCTATCCTTTCTCCATCATCTCCATGACAACCTCTAAAACAAGCCGTTACAATCCTGACATGGCACCAGGCTGACACCTTGGGCTGGGATTTAATTTTGAGTTATGACCGTGTTAGGAAAACATATGATGTGGCCGTTTGCTTACAGAAAGAGGGGGGGAAATCATAAAACCCTCTTTTTTTATGAGCTGTCGCTTGATTCGTTCCTGGAGCCCCAAGTAGCAAGCTTCTAAATCAATGTGTGCAGCTGTTTTGGCTTCTTGGAGCCCAGCAGGTGTATTGCTCAGCTCGGCTGCCATCTCCCTACACTCACATAACAAATAATAACGTCTTACCCACACCAGCCATCCATCAGAGTTACTGCTGGTCCCTGAGAGGCTTCCTTCCCTCTTCCCTGCAATCCTTTATCGTCTTCCTCCTTTCTTCTCTTTTCTTTCCCTTTAACAGTAGATATATTCCACCAATAGATTTCTTTGTCACACTTTCTAGATGCCTTTAATTGAACAACCTTTGACTCTTTTGGTGAAAGTAGAAAAGGGGAAAGAAGAGCAAATCCACCATAGTGTTTATTTGTGTTTAAAAAATAAAACAATAGAAGTATTGTAACTAGTGAAATCAATTAGTTTTCCTACGAGGTAAAGGCCCACATCTGGTGTGACTTAAGTTAATGTAAGGGAAAGGGCTGCAGAGGCCCAGAGACCTTGCGTTCTCATTTCAACAGGTGACAGAGAAGGCATAAAAGGCTAATAATATACTACAAGTGCAGAGACAGTGCGATAAATACTGGAGGGCTTGCCTAGAAGGTAAAATCCTTACTTGCCCTTGACAACCAAATAAATGTTTCTTCTTAAGACTGACCATCAACTTCAGGGGGCTGAACGGCTAAGTGCCAACTTGAGAGTATTCCAAAGAATCAGTAAGTCCATGTCCCAGGGAAACACAGAGATAAGAACTGGAACTCCTGAGATTTGGTGGGGCAGGTGAAGACAGATTTGACAACTTGTAGACTTTCCCATCATTGTGGGTCAATTGAAAGAGGGTTGTGGCAATGCCAGGCATGGTGATTATTCCACAGTGGAGGCTGCTGGGTGATTAAACATATGACTCAAATTTTGACCTTCTAGTCAGGTTGCTAGATTTAACAAATAAAAATGCAAAGCACCCAATTAAATTTTAATTTCAACTAAAGAATGAACATTTGTATAGTAAAGTATATTCTGTACAATTTTTAGACATGCTAAACATTTGGAGATCCAACCAGTCCATCCTAAAGGAGATCAGTCCTCGTTGTTCATTGGAAGGACTGATGCTGAGGCTGAAACTCCAATACTTTGGCCACCTCATCTGAAGAGTTGACTCATTGGAAAAGACTGTGATGCTGGGAGGGATTGGGGGCAGGAGGAGAAGGAGACGACAGAGGATGAGATGGCTGGATGGCATCACCGACTTGATGGACATGGGTTTGGGTGGACTCTGGGAGTTGGTGATAGACAGGGAGGCCTGGCGTGTTGTGATTCATGGGGTCACAAAAAGTCGGACACGACTGAGCGACTGAACTGAACTGAAACATTTGTTATCTGAAATTTAAATTTACCTGGCCATCCTTCCTTCTAGGAACTTGTGTATGTGTGTGTGTTTTGGTGCCCTCTCAGTGTTCTGTACATTGTGTTATGGGTCAAAAGAAGAAAAGGCCATAATAAAAGCATGTCTGCCTTTTCTTAAAAAAAATCACTGCTCATGACAACACGCATTAAATTATCTAGTACTCTTCGGATAATAATTCACAGGATAAATCCCTTTTGAAATTTATTTTTTAAGAAAGTGTCATTCTATCTAAAGAGCAAGTCTATATTCCTTTGTCTTAAATGTCCTTTTTGCTTTGATTCCTAAGGAGCTTGAAACTTAAATTACTGCTTCATTCCAGACATCATTGTGGCATAGGTCCATTTTTTACAAAGTGTGTTCTATAGAACACCATGGGAAAAAAAAAGAGCTTTTTTTTTCCTACCCAAAGATTACTTAATTTGTTTGATTATAGAACAACCTTTTCAAGAAATACCTATTTACACCCAACAAAACTGAGTAAATTGGTTTGACAGATGCTGGCTTAAGGTCCTGATACATCCTCAGTCTACATTATTTCATCTATTTAAATATCAACTGTTTTGTTCTAGAAGTACTATAAGCCATCTCCAGTCCTTCTTCAAAGTTGCAGCAAATAAAGTTAAATAAATAACCTGAGGTGGTTTACATGTATCCCATATAGAGTACACAAAATACTTAGGAAGGACCCATGATTCAGAACATTCAGAGAATTTTTCCTTTGAAGAGACTTCTTTCCCCTTTCCCTCTCTACAGCAGTACTCATGAATGTGAGGGAGCCCCTCCTGCCAAACAACTTGCCCTTTTTCCCTGCCATTGGCTCCTGCCCCCATGGTAACCCCTCGCCTGAGTGGGGAGACTCATAGAATGTTAGCACTCCTGTGTCCAGTCTCTCCCAGCTGTTTACCTTTTACCCCAGTCACAGCTGGGTTTAGCAGGACCCCAGGCTTGGGAGTACGCTGCATGTGTAGTACTTGGAGACCCTTCAGGGATAAAGGGGGTGGGGACTATGTGAGTTATTGTTCTAACAGTCTCAATTATTAACTTAGCTCTCAGGCAAGACCCCCTTGGTACCTACCAATCATTCCAGCACAATATAAATCTGTTTGTCATAGAGAAATCTCATTCCAAAGGGGAAAGACCCTCTTATTTATTCCAAGACTGATGGCAGGTACCGAGAACCTGGACTGACAGGATAGTCCGTGCGTATTTTTATTTTTATTATTTTCTTAGACCAGTTTCCAACAGCTGGTCGCCAGTTGCCCCTAATGTGGACACATAAAAGCAAAGACTCCAGCACTGTGCCAGCCAGGATCAGGGAAGAAACGCAGCCCTCATAAATCAAGGCTGCGCGGTTCTACAGCTTTAGCTCAATAAAGTTCATGTGTATAGGATAAAGGGGACGAGCTTTGATTGGGGTGATGGGGGTGGGGGTAAACTGCTTCTCCCCGACAGATAAGCTAGCACCAGTTTAGATAAAGCTTTTGTCTTCTGGTTAGTCTCCCTGCACCAGTCAGATCACTCAGTCAAGGTCCATGTTCTCATGGGTAAAACTTACTAGATCCTAGTCCTGGCTATTTTTAAAATGGAGCTTGATACCTATTTTAGCGTTAGAGAGAGTAATCTCAAAAAAGCAGAGTGGAGGATGTCTGAGAATGGTTCATTCAGAACTGCAGGGTGACAGTTCACTAGAGATAGATTTAGGGCTGGGTTTTGAGGACATATCTAAGGAGAGGGAAGATTAGAATAAAAGGGGAAAAGTAGAAGGAAACATTAAAAAGATCCAAGCACCTCCCGATGGCTGAACTTCCATTTAATATAGAGGAATAACTTTAGGAAACAATTCATGTGACAAATGGAACACATCGTAAGCTACTGCTAAGTCTCAAGATAAACTGTGAGAGTTCAAGAGATCAGAAGAAATGCCACAGGAACATAGCAGATTTCAAAGATGGTTCAGTATCTGCAAAGCAATCAATGTGATATACCATGTAAACAAAGAAAATCACATGATCATCTCAATAGATGTAGAAAAAGTTTGACAAAATTCAACATCCATTCATGATAAAAACTCAACAAAGTCAGTATAGAAGGAACATACCTCAACATAATAAAGCCCATTTATAATGAAACATCACAGTCAATGGTCAAAAATTGAAAGCTTTTCCTCTAAGATCAGGAATAAGGCAAAGATGCCCACTCTCACCATTTCTATTTAACACACTGTTGGAGGTCTCATCCACAACAGTCAAACATGAAAAAGAAACAAAAAATATCCAAATTGGAAGGGAAGATATAAAACTATTCCTGTTTTCAGATGACATGATATTAAATATAGAAAACCCTAGAGTCCACCAAAAAATAAATAAATAAAAATGATTGGAAGCAATCAATGAGTTGGAACAAATAATCCTAAAATTTGATGGGACCACAAAAGACTTTGAATAGGCAAAGCAATCTTGAGGAAAAAAAAAACCAAAGTTGAAGGTACCATCCTCCTTGACTTCAGACAGTACTATAAAGCTATAGTAATCAAAACAGCACAGTACTAGCACAAAAACAAACACATAGATCAATGGAACAGAACACAGAGCCCAGAAATAAGCCAAAATTGATTTTCAGTAAAGGTGACCCCACTTATTGCTGGATGAAAATGACCAGAAAACGTCAGTAGAATACAGCCGAAGAATTTATCAGAGCATTCTATCTTAGGATATTGCTCAATATTGTTTTGCGTAAGACTATCCACTAACAAAGCATTCATAATTGTTCAGTATAAACATGTGCCCCCACCTAATCTCCAGAATTAGAAATATCGGTCAGGAAAATATGGCCTTGAAGCCAGAAGGTCCTAGATGCTAATGTTGGGGAGAAATATTAATGAATTCCTGCCTCCTGAAAAACCTGTGTGCAGGTCAAGAAGCAACAGTTAGAACTGGATATGGAACAACGAACTGGTTCCAAATTGGGAAAGGAGTATGTATGTCAAGGTTGTATATTGTCACCCTGCATATTTAACTTATATGCAGAGTACATCATGAGAAATGCTGAGCTGGATGAAGCACAAGCTGGAATCAAGATTCCTGGGAGAAATATCAATAATCTCAAGTATGCAGATGATGCCACCCTTATGGCAGAAAGTGAAGAGGAACTAAAGAGCCTCTTGATGAAGTTGAAAGAGGAGAGTGAAAAAGCTGACTTAAAACTCAATATTCAGAAAACTAAGATCGAAGCATCCTGTCCCATCAATTCCTGGCAAATAGCTGGGGAAACAGTGAGAGGCAATTTTGGGGGGCTCCAAAATCACTGCAGATGGTGACTGTAGCCATGAAATTAAAAGATGCTTGCTCCTTAGAAGAAAAGCTATGACAAACCTAGACAGCATATTAAAAAGCAGAGACATTACTTTGCTGACAAAGGTCCATATAGTTAAAGCTGTGGTTTTTCCAGTAGTCACATATAGATGTGAGCATCAGACCATAAATAAGGCTGAATGCTGAAGAATTCTTGCTTTTGAACTGTGGTGTTGGAGAAGACTCTTGAGAGACCCTTGGACTGAAAGATCAAACCAGTGAATCCTAAAGGAAATGAATCCTGAATATTCATTGGAAGGAGTGATGCTGAAGTTGAAGCTCCAATACTCTGGCCACCTGATGTTTCACATCTGACTTATTAGAAAAGATGCTGATGTTGGGAAAGATTGAAGGCAGGAAGAGAAGGGGACAACAGAAGACAGGATGGTTGGATGGTATCACTGACCCAACAGACACGAGTTTGAGCAAGCTCCGGGAGATGGTGAAGGATAGCGAAGCCTGGCATGCTGCAGTCCATGGGGTTGCAAAGAATGGAGCAACTGAACAACAGTGAACAGCAATTAATGAATTCAGTGTTGTTCACAACTTAGTCATTCATTCATGTGTGAGCATCAGTTCTATGCCAGACATTGTGTCAGGTGGCTGTCTGTGTAAAGTGAAAACCCAGACCTAACATTCCTGCTACCTTCCAACCCTATTCTAACACAGATACATGACTGGAGGATGTCAGACTGGGTTCCTTCAGAAAGAGCAGAAAGAAGGGATATCAGACTCAAAATGAACATTGGAGATCACATAATGAACATTACTTAAATTTTTTGACATAAATGACTTTATTTTTCCTGATAACTTTTTTATTACTTATTGGAAATTAATTTTCATTTTGTTCAAAGCACAGAAAACAGAAGGTAAAAACCACCCATAAATGGGACAGCACTAAATTTTCTTTTTTTTTTTAATGTATTTTTTAACTGAAGGATAATTGCTTTACAGAATTTTGTTGCTTTCTGTCAAACCTCAACATGAATCAGCCATAGATATATATATATCCCCTCCCTTTGAACTTCCTTTCCATCTCGCTCCCCATCCCACCCCTCTAAATTGATATGAGTCTCTGTTTTTAGTTTCCTGAGACATACAGCAAATTCCCATTGGCTATCTGCTTTACATATAATGTAATGTAAGGTAATGTAAGTTTCCGTGTTACTCTCTCCAGACATCTCACCCTCCCATCCCCTCTCCCCATGTCCATAAGTCTATTCTCTATGTCTGTTTCTCCATTGCTGCCCTGCAAATAAATTCTTCAGTACCATTTTTCTAGATTTCATATATGTGCATTAGAATATGATATTTATCTTTCTCTTTCTGACTTACTTCACTCTGTATAATAGGCTCTAGGTTCATCCACCTCATTAGAACTGACTCAAATGTGTTCCTTTTTATGGCTGAGTAATATTCCATTGTGTATATGTACAACTTATTTATCCATTCATCTGTCGATAGACAACTAGGTTGGTTCCATGTTCTAGCTATTGTAAATAGTACTGCAATGAACAATGGGATATATGTATCTTTCAGTTTTGGTTTCCTCAGGGTATATGCCTAGGAGTGGGATTGCTGGATCATATGGTGGTTTTATTCCTAGTTTTTTAAGGAGTCTCCATACTGTCTTCCATAGTGGCTGTATCAATTTTCATTCCCAGCAGCAGTGCAAGAGCATTCCCTTACTCCACACTCTCTCCAGCATTTATTGTTTGTAGACCCTTTGATGATGCCCATTCTGACTGGTGTGAGGTGGTATCTCATTGTAGCTTTGATTTGCATTTCTCTAATAATGAGTGATGTTGAGCATCTTTTCATGTGTTTGCTAGCCATCTGTATGTCTTCTTTGGAGAAATATCTGTTTAGGTCTTTTTCCCACTTTTTGATTGGGTTGTTAGCTTTTCTGGTATTGAGTTGTATGAGTGGCTTATATATTTTGGAAATTAATCCTTTGTCAGTTGTTTCATTTGCTATTATTTTCTCCCATTCTGTGGGTTATTTTTTCACCTTGCTTGTAGTTTCCTTTTCTGTACAAAAGCTTTTAAGTTTAATCAGGTCCCATTTTGAACATTACTTATATTTTTAGTGCCTCAATATAGTCCTACTCCTCGGGAGTAGTCAGGGTGAACTATATTATCCTCATTTTACAACTGAGAAAACTGAAGGTCTGAACAGTGAAAGACTAGCCAAAGGTCACCTAATCTGTAAGTGACATATACAGCCTGACTTCATCACCCAATGCCAGCTTTCCAAAAGGCCTTTTCTTCTCTAACTGGTTGAGAAAGGGTCAACTAAGGCTCATGAATACCTTCATACCTCCACTGCTTTTGTTCCCACCATTTGCTCTCTGCACTGACCAATAGAAAACCATCTGCCAAAGGAACCAGATGTTTATACAACTATATTAACTAACATATCCCTCCCAAAATAAACTCCCCAAACCAAGCCTTGTGTGACTCGTGGATGACCCTAAAAAAATATTAATTTTAAGACAGAGGGAAAAATTAAACCTATAACACGTATATAACCCTTTTCTTCTACGCCATTTGAAAGGAAACTCGACCGCATTAGCCACAGGCCAGAGCCTAAAAGGCATGGCATGGGACAAAATTTAATTATATGTAGTGAATATGATAAAAGAGAAAAGGTAACGTCATAAGGCTCACTGATGTAAGTGTAAAAAAAAAAAAAAAAAAAAAAAAAAAAAAAAAACCAGGAGTCTAACTTTTTAAAGCATCAAAATGAAACCTTTCTATACACAACTTCTCATCTTAAAGAAGAAAACAGTGACTAACTGACAACCTAAGATGTTTCGTACTAACTTAAGATGTGGAAAAATATTTCAAACAATTATTTATTTCTAATTAAAATTGGAGGAAATTATTTTTATAATCAGTTAAAACATTTACATGATTTCTCATTGTAAAATGTAGATGATCGTGTATGTTCTATTCTTTTTGTTGTAAGAATTGGATTTATTTAAATAGAAACACACGCCACAGTGTGGGCTATCTCAGAAGGGGAGTGTGACCTGTATGTTGCTGTTCTTGAAGGCCATTTGAGAAGGAGAGGTCCTGGAAGGGGTTGTGATACCCTTAGAGAAATAGCACTTAGATTTCTTTTGCATTATCATTATTGCTATTGTTTGTGCTTGATTATGCTGCGGTCTACTCTGGCTGTTCTCACCTCTGAAAGCCCCCATAACTAAAGTCTTCTATGAATTAGGGAGACTAATACAGAGGTCTGTAGGTTTTTTAAAAAGATGCAAGAAAAGAGGCATTGTAAGTCTACTCCTGTCATATTTTCATGACAATATTCATAGATGATTCTTTTACTCCATCTCCTACACAGTTTCCTGAGCTTCCCATCTCTAATAAGATTGTCTCCCACTCCACATTAGCCACTCACACATGTTCTTCCCTATACCTCGTCATTAACAATAACTGCACACACATATAATCTCAACTTTAAATATATTACTCTCTAGTCAGTGGCTCCTGTCTCTCCACATGATTTACTTTAGTACCCTGATTCCTATCAATTCTTTGATATTTATCATACAAAAAACACTTTTGCATGATTTTCAGTACCTTATAACCTCACCTCCTTCATAAACTAGTTTAGATATTCCAGTTTATCATCATAATCACTCTCTTGCAATTACATACACAACAGGATAATACACACTGACTAAATTGGGTTTATTCTAGGAAGGCAGAGTTAGCTTAACATTTGGAAAGCAATCAGTATAAACTCACCATATTAATAGAATAAAGGAGAAAAAAATTATACAATTATAATAGTTGTAGTAAAAACTTTTTATACAATTAAGCATGCAATCAATGATTTAAAAAAACAATCAGGAAGAAGTGAGCTTCTTAAATAATGTATATCCACAAAAATATCTAGAAAATATTATTTTTCATGGTGAAATATTAGAAGTTTCTTTTTTAAGAACAAGGATGGGAGAAGGCTGTCCGTTCACTTATTCCTATTCAACTGTCCTAGCCAGTATAATATGACAAGAAGAACAGTAGCGGGAGGACTTCTATCTACGACAGAACAAGGAACTCTACAAATTACCCCTCAAATAAGTAACACTGGACGAAATTGCCAAAAGTTTTGATTAATGGCTCTTGAAACTGACCAAAACACTTAGAAGTGTTTATTCATTAAAACCTACTTAACATTGGGTAAGAACACTGGGAATACGTGCCTTGCTTAATTTGCAGCTGCTTTCATCCATTCTCTAGTTCCGCTGGCAAGATAGTTCCCCAAGAGAAAGCAGAAAATCTGCTGGCCCTGAAGCCAGCAAATTTTCTGTTGCTGAGAGCTACCTTCCTTTGGAGGCATTGTCAGTAAAAGTAGCAAGCTCAGTAGGAAATGAACAGAGAAGGCCTATAACCCTATTAGCCTATGGTCACAGACTCTGTTGGGATAAGGGGAAACTAGAGGACTAGCCAGAAACTTAACAGGGAGATCCTTGAAATGAGAAAATGATAAAAAGAACTTGGTAAGCTTTTCATACATCCTGGCTGACTGCTCAACTCTGTGCACATAGAGGAGAGACCTGACCTGAAAGTTTCTGGAAGTAAAAGTGGTGGAAGGCTTGAAAACTGCTTGCACTTTGAATGTACTATGAAACCTACCCACAGATTCACTGACAGAGGGTAGAAGACAGTGCTGAAGATGTTTGAGTAAAATTTCTTAGCATTGAGCTCTTTAGAAACAGTAATGATCCCTAGAAAGCAAGGCTAAAATTTTGAAAATAAAAATACAAAAATAAACTCAGCAAGAACCAACAGCAATTACACATTATGGGAGTGAGATTCCACAGATCAGGCAAGTTACATGAAAAGAACATCATCCACAAAGGAAGAAAAAGAAAACAACACCACCACTGAGAGGGGGAAAAAAAACCTCAGAATCCAGAATTGCTAAATGTTCACTTCCAACAAGAAATTGTGAGATATAAAGAAAGAGGGAAGTGTTACAGTACTTACAAGTACTCAATAAAACTGTCTCTAAGTATGTCCATATATTAGGTTTAGAAGACAAACATTTCAAAACACTTATAAATATTTTCAAAGACTAGTTAAAGGAAAGTATGTTTTTAAAACAAGGGGAAATTCTAGAGGTGAAAAATGCTATATCAAAACAATAATCCATTACATAGTCTCAGCATTAGGTTTGAGATGGCAGAAGAAAGAATCAATGAACTTGAAGATAGATAAATAGAAATTATTCAACCTGAATTGATATATCTTTTTTATTCTCTTTATTTAAAAGTAAAATTATGAAAAGCATTAATTATAATGCTGTATTTTAGGTTTGTAACATATGTTGATGTAATACACCTCTCAATAGTAGCACAAAATGCCTAGAAAAAAATTAATTAAAAAAACTTTAACTAGACCAATCAGACAAAAAGATGATGATTATCAAACTCAGGAATGAAAGGTATATCACTACTGTACCTACAAAATTAAAAGTATTATAATGGTATGTCATGAAATACTTTGTGCCAACAGATTAGACAACTGATATGAAATGAAAAAATATACAATTAGAAATTTTTTAATTTAAATTTATATTATGGAAATTTAAAATCTTACCACAATTTAAAGACTAGTTTTAAATTACTTCACTATTAAATTATTTCAGATATTTGAAGAATTAAAAAAAAAACTGAATCCTGCACACTTTTACCGACAATAGAGGAGAGGGAAACACTTCCAAACGCATTCTGTGAAGCCAATATCACTCTGATGCCAAAGCCAAAAATGTCTCAAATGAAGTACAGACCAATATCCCTTATAAATACAGGTGCAAACATCTTTTTATAAAATAGAAAACAGAATGCAACATTTAAAAAGAAGCATATAACATAAATAAGTGGACTTTATCCCAGGAATGCAATAAAAAAATAAAGACTACCTGAATGTCTCAATAAACACAGAAGAGCCATTTGACAGAATTTAATCTTTATTAATGATAGATGCTCTCAACAAAATAGAAAGAAAAGAAAACTACCTCAATCAGAAAAAAAAAAGACATATATTAAAAAACTTACAGCTAGCATCATTCTTAATGGTGAATGCCTGAAAGTTTTCCTCTAAGATCAAGAACAAGACAAGGATGTCCACTGTCAACATTTTCTCTTCTACATTATAAAGGAGGTTCCAGTTTATACCATAAGATAAAAAAAGATATAAAAGACAACCATATTAAACTTTTTTTCACTTATTACATGATAGTCCATTTAGCAAATCTGATGGAATCTGTAGGGAAAAAAGCTTATAGAATTAATAAGTTCAACAAGATTGCTGAATGAAAGATCAATGTAAACAATAAATTAAATATCTATATATTACCACTGACTAACTGGAAATGAAATTAAAACAATTTCATTTACAATATTAAAAAAATAAAATAGGACTGACTTTAACAAAGGAAATGCAAAACTTATACACTAAAAATGATAAACCATTGCTGAGAGAAATGATCTAAATAGAGAAATATTCATATTCATGAATTAAGATTCAATATTATTAAGATAGAAATTTGCCCTAAGTTGATCTATAATTTTAATGCAACTCCAATATAACTACTAGCAAGTTTTTAAAGAAAATATAAGTTGATCTTAAAATTTATGTCGAAATGCTAAGGACTTAGAATGGCAAAAACACTTTTGGAAAAAGAAGACCAAAGTTTGAGGACTCACACTATCTGTTTTCAACACTCATTATAAATCTTCATTGATTATTTACTCAATGATTAAGACATTGGGGTACTGATGAAAGGATAGACACATGGATCAATGGAACAGAACAGAGTATAAAAATAGATCCCCACATCTATGGCCAACTGATTTCTTACAAAGGTGCCAAGGGAATTCAGTGAAAAATGAAGTCTTTCCCACAAATCAGATCATATCACATCAGTTGCTCAGTCGTGTCCGACTCTTTGCGACCCCGTGAATCGCAGCACGCCAGGCCTCCCTGTCCATCACCAACTCCTGGAGTTCACTGAGACTCACGTCCATCGAGTCAGTGATGCCATCCAGCCATCTCATCCTCTGTCGTCCCCTTCTCCTCTTGCCCCCAATCCCTCCCAGCATCAGAGTCTTTTCCAATGAGTCAACTCCGCATGAGGTGGCCAAAGTACTGGAGTTTCAGCTTTAGCATCATTCCTTCCAAAGAAATCCCAGGGCTGATCTCCTTCAGAATGGACTGGTTGGATCTCCTTGCAGTCCAAGGGACTCTCAAGAGTCTTCTCCAACACCACAGTTCAAAAGCATCAATTCTTCGGCACTCAGCCTTCTTCACAGTCCAACTCTCACATCCATACATGACCACAGGAAAAACCATAGCCTTGACTAGACGAACCTTTGTTGGCAAAGTAATGTCTCTGCTTTTGAATATGCTATCTAGGTTGGTAATAACTTTCCTTCCAAGGAGTAAGTGTCTTTTAACTTCATGGCTGCAGTCACCATCTGTAGTGATTTTGGAGCCCAGAAAAATAAAGCCTGACACTGTTTCCACTGTTTCCCCATCTATTTCCTATGAAGTGATGGGACAAGATGCCATGATCTTCTTTTTCTGAATGTTGAGCTTTAAGCCAACTTTTTCACTCTCCACTTTCACTTTCATCAAGAGGCTTTTGAGTTCCTCTTTACTTTCTGCCATAAGGGTGGTGTCATCTGCATATCTGAGGTGATTGATATTTCTCCCGGCAATCTTGATTCCAGCTTGTGTTTCTTCCAGTCCTGCATTTCTCATGATGTACTCTACATAGAAGTTAAATAAACAGGGTGACAATATACAGCCTTGACGTACTCCTTTTCCTATTTGGAACCAGTCTGTTGTTCCATGTCCAGTTCTAACTGTTGCTTCCTGACCTGCATACAAATTTCTCAAGAGGCAGGTCAGGTGGTCTGGTATTCCCATCTCTATCAGAATTTTCCACAGTTTATTGTGATCCACACAGTCAAAGGCTTTGGCATAGTCAATAAAGCAGAAATAGATGCCTTTCTGGAACTCTCTTGCTTTTTCCATGATCCAGCGAATGTTGGCAATTTGATCTCTGGTTCCTCTGCCTTTTCTAAAACCAGCTTGAACATCAGGAAGTTCACAGTTCACATATTGCTGAAGCCTGGCTTGGAGAATTTTGAGCATTACTTTACTAGCATGTGAGATGAGTGCAATTGTGCGGTAGTTTGAGCATTCCCACAAATAGTGTGGAATAATTGTACATATGTATGCAGAAAACAAAAATGAACCTTGAATCATATTTCACAATATATTGTAAAATGTAGCTCAAAATAGATTGTAGAGTTAAATATAAAACCTGAAACTGTTAAACTTTTAGAAGAACACAGTGGAGAAAATGTTTGTGACCTTAGATCAGGCAGAGATTTCTTAGACACAAATATCATGACTTATAAAACTAAAAATGGACAAAGTAGGCTTCATCAAATTTTAAAGGTTCTTATTTGAAAGAGACAGAGGAAAATAAATAATTCTCAGAATGGGAGAAAATATTTATAATATACAGATACGATAAAGATATATAAAGAATACTAACAAAACATATCACTAAAAATGAATAAAAGGTTTGAACAGATACTTCACTAAAAATTAGATATGGTTGGTAAATAAGCAAATGAAAAGATGACCAGCATCATCATTTATTAGGGATATTCTTATTTAAATCACAGTTAAATCCCATTGCTTCTTATTTGGATGCTGGCGTGGATACGGGGCAGTGTACATTGCTGGTGAAAATGCAAAATGATTCAGCCATTTTGGAAAACACTTTAGTAGTTTCTTATTAAGTTTAATGTAAACTGCTATACAACTCAACAGTCTCTCAAATATTTACTCAAGGGAAATGAAGATATAAACCCATACAAAAACATTTGAATCAGTTCTAATGAGGTGGATGAAACTGGAGCCTATTATACAGAGTGAAGTAAGCCAGAAAGAAAAACACCAATACAGTATACTAACGCATATATATGGAATTTAGAAAGATGGTAACAATAACCCTGTATACGAGAAAGCAAAAGAGACACTGATGTATAGAACAGTCTTTTGGACTCTGTGGGAGAGGGAGAGGGTGGGATGATTTGGGAGAATGGCATTGAAACATGTATGATATCATGTGTGAGGCGAGTCGCCGGTCTGGGTTCGATGCACGGTGCTGGATGCTTGGGGCTGGTACACTGGGACGACCCAGGGGATGGTGTTGGGGTGGGGGGAGGGTTCAGGGTGGGGAGCGCGTGTGTACCTGTGGCGGATTCATTTTGGTGTGTGGCAAAACCAATACAGTGTTGTGGAGTTAAAAAATTAAAAAAAAAAAAAACTCTGTGGATGTTGGGAGTATATTTATTTATTAACAATTGCCCCCCAAAAAAGTGGGAAAAAAAATGAAAGAAAACAAATATGCTACATTTACTCAATGGAATATTGCTTAGCAATAGAAAATAATGGATTACAGGTATTTTGGGCAACGTATATGAATCTCAAAAGCGCTAGACTAAGTAAAAGAAGCCAGATTCACATACAGACTACATATTGTATCAGTTCAGTCACTCAGTCATGTCTGACTCTTTGCCGCCCCATAGACTGCAGCACACCAGGCTTCCCTGTCCATCACCAACTCCTGAAGCTTGCTCAGACTCATGTCCATTGAGTTGGTGATGCCATCCAACCATCTCATCCTTGGTTGTCCCCTTCTCCTGCCTTCAATCTTTCCCAGCATCAGGGTCTTTTCCAATTAGTTATTTCTTTGCATCAAGTAGCCAAAGTATTGGAGTTTCAGCTTTAGCATCAGTCTTTTCAATGAATATTCAGGGCTGATTTCCTTTAGGATGGACTGGTTGGATATCCTTGCAGTCCAAGCGACTCTCAAGAGTCTTCTCCAACACCACAGTTCAAAAGCAGCAATTCATCAGCATTCAGCCTTCTTTATAGTCCAACTCTCACATCCATACATGACTACTGGAAAAACCATAGCTTTGACTAGACAGACCTTTGTTGGCAATGTCTCTGCTTTTTAATAGTTGTCTAGGTTGGTCATAGCTTTTCTTCCAAGGAGCAAGCGTCTTTTAATTTCATGGCTACAGTCACCATCTACAGTGATTTTGGAGCCCCCCAAAATAAAGTCTCTCACTGTTTCCATTGTTTCTCTGTCTATTTGCCATGAAGTGATGAGATTGGATGCCATGATTTTTGTTTTCTGAATGTTGAGTTTTAAGCCAGCTTTTTGACTCTCCGCTTTCACTTTCATCAAGAGGCTCTTTAGTTCTTCTTTGCTTTCTGCCATAAGGGTAATTTCATCTGTGTGTCTGAGGTTATTGATATTTCTCCTGGCAATTTTGATTCCAGCTTGTGCTTCATCCAGCCCAGCATTTTGCATGATGTACTCTGCTTATAAGTTAAATAAGCAGGGTGACAGTATACAGCCTTGAAGTACTCCTTTTCCTTTACAGAACCAGTCTGTTGTTCCATGTACGGTTCTAACTGTTGCTTCTTGACCTCATACAGATTTCTCAGGAGGCAGATAAGGTGGTCTGGTATTCTGATTTCTTTAAGAATTTTTCATAGTTTGTTGTGATCCACACAAAGTTTTTGGAGTTGTCAATAAAGCAGAAATAGATGTTTTTCTGGAACTCTCTTGCTTTTTTGATGATCCATCGGATGTTGGCAATTTGAACTCTGGTTCCTCTGCCTCTTCTATATTTATATTACATTTTCACAAAGGAAAAACTACAAGGATGGAGAACAGTATTACCAGGGAACGGGGCTAAGGATAGAGAATTGACTCTGAGGGAACTTTGGTGTAATGGGAAAATTCTGTGTCTTGATAACTTGATAGTAAAGGAGGTAACAAAATGATATTACCTGTCAAAATTCACAGAAATGCAGAGCTGAAGTAGTAGGCTTTATTGTATGCAAATTGTACTTAAATAAAATTGGATAAGAAGTAATCTGTAAGTGAAATGAAATTGAGTGGGGAAATTTATGAAACAAATGGCCATTAGTTAATCACTGCTGATCATTAGTTTATCAATGAAAGGATGCATGGTTATTCCGATCTGTCTACATTTCTATGTATTTATACATATAGCTTTTTATAAAATCTGCAATATACAGTTCAGTCTTAAGGAACTAATTTTTAAATGATAGGGTAGTACAGGACAAGTCAATTTACTATAAATAGTTAATGGTAAATAAAGAATTATCATTGAGAATTATAGCTAAAGTTTTAAATTATATGGTAAGTTCAAGTGTATCCATTTAGATTTTTTTTTTTTTTTGGCCCACCTCACGTGGCTTGGGGAATCTTAGTTCCCCAAACAAGGATTGGACCTGTGTCCTCAGCAGTGAAAGCACAGAGTCCTAACCACTGGACATCCAGGGAATTCCATGGATTTAGTTTTTAGTTTTTAAAAAAATAACATTAAAAAAATCCCATGCATGTAGCAATGATGATAGAGTGTCATGACACTAAAGTTGTCAACTAAAGTTGACAACAAATCCAATTTTACACTGAGATTTTCAAACTTGTACTATAATTTTTCTCCCCTAGTCAAAACACTCCAGTGACTTCTGATGTTACTCAGAGTAAAAACCAGTCTCTTCAAGGTCTTATGTGATCTAGACCCTAGCTAACCCTCTGATTTTATCTACTATTTCTTCATTCCCTTCAACATATGCTGGCTTCTTTACTGTTCTTCAGACACACCAAGGCACCTTGCCATCTTAAGCCTTGCTGAGCACTCTGCCTGTAACTCTCTTTATGTAAGCCAGTGGCTTGCTTTCTTCCTTCCTTCTGACCTCTGTTTAAATTTCCCCTTATCAGTGAGGACTTCCCTGATCACGGTGTATAAAATAGTACACATATGTACAGACAAAACACCTTTGCATTGTCACTCATCTTCTTGACTTGATCAGCTCGCACTCTATTAACTAAGAGTCCATCTATAATTCCTCTACCTACCAACCAGAAATTTACCCCATTGAGATGAATTTACCATCTTCCTTAAAAAACAATGACAAGAAATCAGTTTTTGTTATTAAATCTTCTGGTCCAGTGGTGGTAACTTAAATAACCTCTATACATAATTCTCTCTGGTTTTATCTCATTTCTGGCATCAACCTACTTAGTACCTCCTCCATACAGGGCAGTGTACTGGAAAGTTTTCTGAGAAGAGTCAGGTATGAAGCATATTCCAGAGTTTATAGTCCAGTTTTTGGGGGAGGTAAGAACTTTACACATATCAAGAGAAGTAACAAGACCTCATAGAAAATGATGTGAAAAAGGGTAAGTGGTAAAGATAATTAGAGACTGAGAGTTCAAATGAGAAGAAAACACACACACACTGGACATTTGAAGCTAGGATTTCATAAAAAGAAAGTGGGTTTTGGACACATTCTGAAGAATGTGGATAAGTGGGAAGAAGTTGAAGACAATGATATGATTAAGTGGCAACTATGAAATGTACAAGGTATTTGGGAGACATCCGGCTGGAGTGATGGAATTGGCTAAGATTACCATAGCAAATAAGGTCTCAGTGTCGAATTGAAGCTCTGCATGAAGCACAAGGTTTCCTGTGCTTCGAAATAGGCAGAACTGGAATATGCACACACCGACCATGTGTGTGTCTCTTTATGCCTGTGTGGTCAATTGTGTGTGTGCATGTCAAATGCAACACAATGTGGACTAGCTGCTGTTTGCTTATTACTTCACTCTTCCACACTAAACAACTGAGAAGTAATGAGGATTTCATGTTTTGCGTTCCTTTAAATTTTGAGCAGCCTATTTTGTATTACTGCTGGGTTCTCATTATTTAATAAATAAACATCCATTTACATTAGCTGTTATTAACTGTTCACATAGAGTATGGACATGTTTATGTAGCTGCTGTGTGATTTATTAACTCGTTATGCTATGTGAAACACAATTAGGCACTCCTACTCAGAGTATTTCATTTGTTCTATGTTCTGGAATAAGAACTAGAGTTCGTGTATTTGTTTATTTTTCAGATACATTTTTTCAAAACCTCCAATGCTTTTTTTTATGAGTTGGAGCCATTAATGAGAGTAAAATCAACACAACATAGCTATATAAATTCTGTCTAATAGGGCCCTTTCCATTCAGAAGGGAAGGTGAAAAACATGAATTTGGCTTATTCTATGGCCTGAGTTAGGAAACGAAGGCTTTGTTGACACAGGAAAGGAAGGGAAGCCCCTAGCCAGGGCCTCCCTGAGGGAAATATCTTGTTGCTTCCTGGGGTCTGGCTTCCTGCAGCCGCCAAGTTGTTAATACAAGTGCTGCTGTTCATATCTGCAAGCCCACAGAGTAGCTGGTGTGGGGAGATGGAGATGGCTGGAAGGTGATCAGGAATGGAGGGTGGGGCCTGAGTTCTTCTCTAAGTGTTAATGCAGTTAAGTGTTCTCTGGTGTCTTTCCCACCTCATTATGCTTCTAGTCATGGAACTCGTGTCAAAGAGTGGAAGCTGTGGCCCACAGATAGCCATCTTTGTGACAAGTGGAATTAAGAGGTTATCCCAGGGACCAGATGGGAGCAAAAAGGCTTGCATGCAGCTACAGACATGGAAGGAATCAGATCCAGGGACATCAAGTGGTTACTATCACTTAAAGTAGGTTGTATCATTAGCCAAGGCTGAAAAACAAAATCTCTTCTCTTTCCCTCTCAGTCTCTATATGATATATACTGTGTTATATATAATATGTATTATGTGTATATACATATATATGTGCATATATATGTGTGTGTATATATGGATAGATCGATAGATAGATATTTTTATATCAGTAACTCATGGCTCAGATGGTAAAGTGTCTGCTTGCAATGCCGGAGACCCAGGTTTGATCCCTGGGTCAGGAAGATCCCTTAGAGAAGGGAATGGCTACCTACTCTAGTACTCTTGCCTGGAAAATTCCATGGACAAAGGAGCCTGGTGGGCTATAGCCCATGGGGTTGCAAAGAGTCAAACACAACTGAACAACTAACATTTTTACTTTCTTTCACTTTTCTTTCACCTAATAGTAAATAAGCTTAGCCATAAGGCTTTTCCCTTTGAACTATCTTAGGAAAAGGAGAGGGATGGGAAGAGCCTGAGTGAAAAGTCATACCCAGGAGTCTGTCTGGTATAAGTTACTGGGTAAAGACAGTATTGAAAAAGCAGACTCAAAGGCATTTGGATGTAGGGGAGTGAAAACATTTTTGGCTGTGGAACAAACACTGCTTTTCTGACATATATTCTGTCACACACACAACAACACAAAACAAAAACCTAAGCTCTGCAACAATGGCAGGCCACAGTTCCTGGCATAATGCCTGACACCTGGCAGGTCCTGAACAAGTGTTGATCTGTCCTTCTCTCTCTTATTTACTGGTATGCATAGTCTGCCTCCAAAAATAAGTACACTTAGTACATAAAGTGCAGATTTACACAAGCAATATATTAGATGTTTTTATTTACATTTTAAAAAGTATTTGTTTTCCTTAGCAAGTTGATTAATAATTTGAACTATTATTCACCATGTAACTATCTGATCTGTACATATTTCAGGGACACGCTAGTTACGTAAAGTGAGACAGAACTATAGACATGTTTTTCAAATGTGACTAAATCTAATTTTGAAGAGTTGAATCAGATATTAAATTTCCTTAGAGAGTTGGTTATTTAAAAGGGCCCCAAGGTAAATTCTTTTGGTAAAGCATAAACTCTTTCTGAATGGTGAAAAATTTCTGTGAAACTTGATGACAACTTCTCTTGGCCAGAAAGAAGTGTTTGTCAAGTTTCCCAACAGTGGAGTCTAGGCAGAGTTCAGAGAGCAGCCCAGGGAGGGTAAAGGAAAGAATAGGTTATGGGAGGGGAGGGGTAGGCAGATTATCAGACAAGTCTTTGTGGATTTCTAACCTTGGCTAAAAGATGGATGCAGGGATTCCAAACACAGAATCATGCTGCTTGTATTATTTTATTTTTCTAATTTTTGACACTGAATTTTCCTCATGCGTATACCAGCTGCATTTTAGAAATGGAAAATGTAGGATTGACTAAATCTGGAGAGCATTATTTACGAAGCTTCACATTACATATGAAGGCAGGATAAATGATATTTAAAACTGTGAGAGAAGACATAGGCACTCAAAGGAGTGTATAGCTTAAGAGAAAACAAGGGACAACAAACCCTGGACACGTAGTGATAGTCAAGGCACAGCAAACAAAAAGTAGACTTTTTCTTTGAGAAGGAGTGGTCTGAAAGGAGAAGGAAAACTAGGAGACTGCAGTTATCACAGCAAGCTAAAGAAAGCCTTCCAAGGAGAGCGTGGTCAGGCAGGCTAATTGCTGCAGATAAGTCAAGATACACAAAGTTTGAGAGGGCTCCTTTAGACCTAGCAATCATGAGGTCATTGGGGAACACTGGCAGATTGGTTTCCATGTGGAAGGAGGATGGACCTGGCAATAAGTGACCTGTGACTCTGGAACTTCAGCTGTTCCAGAGAGGCTGCTGTTAATCAGCTAGTGGCTCTCACATCAAGACTGGACTTGAAGAGAAAATAGTGTGTTGCTATTTAAGAGAAAAGCAGTATGCCAGAGAGAGATACCAGACATGGGCACAGATGTTTTATTGTGGTAAATACAGAGATAACTTTGCAGTTTTTCCTTAATGGGGACATGTCCACTTGCCTGCACAGAAATTTTCCTGCAAATAAATTTTATACTTTTCTCTGTAAACAAGCCTGAATCTCTTCGTTATTCCACATGCCTATGACACCATGATCATCTGAGACTACCTGTAGACAATGCTTAGTCCTAGTTGCCTCAGTTTCTTGGCCTCGTCACTTGAGAATTCTTAAACCTATATTAATTATATGTAAGCACTGGTGGTTCATTTAGTCACCGTTTCTTTATTCAACAAGTGTTTACTAAAAGAAATCACCATTTTTGGCGCTCTGGGCGATAACCAGGATGAGTAAGGCACGTATCTAAACAACCTGCCAGATGAAATGAGTAATAAGTAACTACACATATGACAGAATTAAATGCATTCAAGACGAACACAAGCAAATTCTTAGAAGAATGTAAACCAGAGAACAATTAGAGCTAGGGCAGAGTGTAGGGGGTTAATTCCAAATGTTTCAAGTAAGGAGGTGTGTCAAGGTACCCTGGGTACCTTGGTACCCAAGGTACCCTTTTGTCTTTCAGAATGCTCACATGCCTTGCTTTACAAATATTTAAATATTTGCAGCTCTTTTCTTGCAGTCACTTTCCAGACTTTTCAAATCCCATCAAGTCCAATACCTGGCCTACTGTAAATGCAAAAATTAATGAATATAGGAGTGCTTGGTGAGCACTGGTATGTAGGAATGGGGTCAAACCCTTTGTCCTGTGACAGTGAATGCCACAGGCTGTGTTTGAGGTCGAAACACATGATGCTTCTGATGAATAGGCCGCAATAGTTTGCTTCAAGCCTCCCAGTCATGCTGGGAGAATTTCCAGACACCACCTCCAAGAATGTGCATATCCTGTTTCAACCGCAAAGGTATCACCATTAATACAAACGTAACTGACAACCGAAAGGTGGTGCAGTACTGCCCAACATGGCTGGGGAAGTCAGAAAAGTTGATTAACTGTTATTTCCTGATCTATAAATCATCAATTTCAGCCTCTTTGTGTGCTATCCATGAAATATTGGCTGTGGGCCTTTGTTATGCAAGGACAACTCATTTTTTAAATGACCTTGTAAATAATAATTAACATGCTACAGCGAAAGAGTATCCTGAATCCTGTTGTAAAACATACAAAATTGGGTCACATATTTAACTGCTTCGGTAGTTAAACAAACATGCTACACACACGTATGCCTGTGTGTCCTGAAGAGTACTTCATTCAGGCCTCACTTCTCAGAATGGTCATTTGAATTGGCTTGCCAGCAGTTATTGAAGTTACGGACTAATAGTAATAATGCTAATTAAAAATAATACATGATTATATATGCAGTACATTTCAAGAGATTAGAAACTTTCATACTCATTGTATCATTTGTTTCACATAACAATCAGTTAGGAAGGTGAATCATTTTCCTTACTTAAAAGATGAGGAAATTAAGATTTAAAGAGAGTAACTTTTCCAAGATTGCACCACTGCTAAATGACAGAAATGTGACTATATTACAGGATCCATGATTTTTAGCATCTTTGTACATGATTGTTTGAGACGCTTTTTTTTTTTAATAAAGGTGAGATTCATGGACTAATAAGATTGGCGTCCCCTAGGAGCCTGTTAGAAATGCAGGAATCAAGGCTGTCAGATTTATTGCTAGCAATACACAAGGTTTCTGTTGCAATTGGGGTTATGTTACACTAACAGAGATTATATATATATGACTTTTTGTTATAGCATAATAAAATGTGTTATTTTCAAAAGAAGTTGACCTGAATATTATGCTGATTTGGAATTCCATGTAAAAGTCTAAGGGAATACATGAAATATACACTCCTTTAAGAGACATAAAATCTGATTTTTATCTCTGCCACTGATTTCCCATTTGACTTAGAGAAAAATCATAAAACCACAAGGTGAGAAGGTCATCTAAATGATCAAGTATATGTATTTGCATTTTATATCCTGTTAACCTCTAACTGGATTTGACTTATAGATTCAAATGCCAGAAGTGTGCACACATGCTCAGTTGTGTTCAACTCTTCATGACCCCATGGACTATAGCCCACCAGGCTCCTCTGTCCATGGAATTCTCCAGGCAAGAATATTAGCATGGATTGCCATTTCCTTCTCCAGGAGATCTTCCCGATCCAGGGATTGAATCCCTATCTCTTGCCTCTCCTGCACTGGCAGGCAGGTTCTTTATCAGCTGAGCCACCCAGGAAGCCCTGATGCTAGAAAATAGGGCATAGGAAAAGAAAAAGGAAATAGATACTATTAGGTTGGCCAAAAAGTTCATTTCGGTTTTTCCACAGCAACTTATGGGAAAACCCAAATGAACTTTTTGACCAACTCAATATAATAATTTTTTAAAAGACCATAATACACTGATGTTTCAACCATTTCCAACATTAGGGAATTATCTCTGGCTCTAGTTTTTTTAGGAAAATAAAAACAAAGACAGAAGTATATCCATAGTCTTTTAAGATCTCTCACCCAAATTACCCAAGAAACCTGGATACTTATTTATTTCAGAATCAATCCTGATTGCAAATACCAGACAGAGAAGGAAGGAACTAGATGTCTGTCATGTTCAGTTGCCACTGTTTCTGCTATTGCAAACTCATGGCCTGCTGAATTTTTACTCATGGCTTTCTCCTTCATTGGTCAGGCAATGTAACATGCTTGAGAATCATAAAGTTATGGATATGTTTAGTATTCACACCTGAGCTTAGCCACTCTTCCCAAAGCATGGCAGTTGTGTGAGGGTTATCAGGCCTAGGGAGGCTTCTAGCTTTAGACACAAGCTGGGCAATTACTAGCTCTCCTCCAAAACTCTAGCCAACATCAGAATCTTCCTTTCTTCCTTAAGAATTTATCTTTTAAGTCCTTAATATACTCTTCTTCCAGTGACTCTTAATCAGGTTATTCCTAGTAGTAACATGAAACCTCAAAGGAGTCTCTTTTCTTTTCCCTCCAGAAAGATTTTTGATTCTATATATGTTTACCCACTTCTCTCCCTAAGACTCAGCATTGTGTACCAAGAAATTTTGGGAGAAACTATTGTATGAGGCTGTAAAGGACAATTTAAACCATATTCCAAGAAAGTAAGTAGCTAATCGACTTATATTTCATCCATTTGTACAAAGGGCCACTCATTCGGCCCTTTATCTCATCTGCCAGGCACTGTTCTAAGCTCCTGGAAGCAATGGTGAATAAATCTGCTCAAGTCCTTGCAACATGGAGTTTATATTCTAGTGAGAAGATAAACAAAAAATCAGATATTTAAGGGCAGGGAGTAGTCGATATTGGACTTCGCTGGTGACTCAGTGGTAAAGAATCTGCCTGCCATTACAGGAGTCCCAGGTTTGATCTCTGGGTCAGGAAGATCTCCTGGAGAAGGAAATGGCAACCCATTACAGTATTCTTGCCTGGGAAATCCCAGGACAGAGGGACCTGGAAGGCTATAGTCCATAGGGTCATAATATATCAGACATGACTTGGATACTAAACAACTAAGTAGTAGATATTATGAAAATAAAACAATAGACTGGAGAATGAGACAGATTATTTAGATGGCGTCACAGAAGGACAATTTAACATTGAGTGAAGTGAGAGATAAGAGCCATCGGATTCTGAGAGAAGAAACTTTTAGGAAAACAACACGTGCAAAGCTCAAGGAACAGCAAGGAGGGGATGTGTTTGGAGCAGCTGCTGCTAAGTCACTTCAGTCGTGTCCGACTCTGGGCGACCCCATAGACGGCAGCCCACCAGGCTCCCCCGTCTCTGGGATTCTCCAGGCAAGAACACTGGAGTGGATTGCCATTTCCTTCTCCAATGCATGAAGGTGAAAAGTGAAAGGGAAGTCGCTCAGTAGTGTCCGACTCTTCGCAACCCCATGGACTGCAGGCCACCAGGCTCCTCCATCCATGGGATTTTCCAGGCAAGAGTACTGGAGTGGGGTGCCATTGCCTTCTCCAAAGCAACAAAAAAGTAGCAGATAAGGTCAGAAAGATATTCAGGGGTAAAACATGTACAGCCTTAAAGACCAAAGTAAGAACTCTGGATTGAATTCTACATGAAGTGGGAGGCCTTTGAAAGGCTTTGAGCAGAAGACTGACACAATCTGATTTGTGTCTTAGAAGAGAAAACCCTGACTATAATGTGGAGACTAAAGTGTGGGGCATGGGTTAGGGACTGGCAGGGGTAAGAATGGAAACAGGGAAAAGAGTGTCATTGAGAAAAAAAGAGAACTAATAATTTGCTTTTGGACTTAACACAAAGGAGCTTATTAGGGACCTTGATAAGAGCCCTTTTCATTAGACTGGTGGAGACAAAAGTTTTATACAGCCTTCTGCCTTCTACTTACATCATGAGCTGGCTTTGAGATTCTAGAGGAATTCATTCATTCAGAATGGCATTGCTTTTTATTTTTTAATTGAGCCATTATTATGGGCCAGGAACTATACTTCTCACTAGGTATACCATAGATTAGTGAAGCATTAGTTCTTATTTATTACCATGTAGGAAAGACAGACATGTAAAATGATCAATTACAAACCAATATAGTAAGCAGTTATTTTCTTATTGAAATGTAGATAACAGGAGCTTAATCGCTTTTCTTCATGAGTGTTTAACCCATTTGAAAACTATGAGAACCTCAGAAAATACATCAAAATGTTGTCTTTTCTCCCTCAATTTGTGTAAAATATTTTTAAAAGGAGAACCTAAACTGTTAAATCGTCTTGCGTATAGTAGTCTCACATTTGAAAGATGATTCTCTTGGTTTGCAGTTATTGGCTATTGTCCCATCCCATTCACACAGGACTTGTATGGGATGATGTGGTTTGTTTTCATTTCCTGAAACAGAAGAGGAGGCAATGTAAAGGATGGAAATGGGAAAGAACTCTGCTGTAGAAAAGACCCTTACAAATCTAGGGCAATACAGTATACTAACGCATATATATGGAATTTAGAAAGATGGTAACAATAACCCTGTGTACGAGACAGCAAAAGAGACACTGATGTATAGAACAGTCTTATGGACTCTGAGAGAGAGGGAGAGGGTGGGAAGATTTGGGAGAATGGCATTGAAACATGTAAAATATCATGTATGAAACGAGTTGCCAGTCCAGGTTTGATGCACAATACTGGATGTTTGGGGCTGGTGCACTGGGACGACCCAGAGGGATGGAATGGGGAGGGAGGAGGGTGGAGGGTTCAGGATGGGGAACACATGTATACCTGTGGTGGATTCATTTTGATGTTTCGCAAAACTAATACAATTATGTAAAGTTTAAAAAATAAAATAAAATTTAAAAAAACAACAACAACAACAACAAATCTAGGGCAGGGTGTTTATGTCACCAAACAACAGAAGAAGCTAATAAACCAAGCAAAAGGACATACCTGAGTGACCACACCATAACCCCTTCAAATAAACACCCTGACTGGATTTATCTGAATGCTTCGTGTGTGCAAGAGTCTGTGCATGTGCACATGTATGTGTGTTTGTGTGGTCATACAGTTTAATACGTGCAGCTGTGTTTATTCAACTCTATAACATTCCACATATACGTAGAGCACACCTGTGGCTAGAGACCATTCATGGCTTCATTCTTGGAAAGAGGATAAGTAGAAAAATTGTACAACCCCACGAAAACAAATTCACACTAGCTCACATATGCATCCATGCAGGGAAATGCTTTATGTAAATTTACAGCTGAAATCACTGCTTTGAAACCTGGAACTATTGTTTCAACTGAATAACTAGGTATAGTCCATTCTGAAGCACTTCTGAGAATAGTCACACACATGATCAAAGGACTGAAAAATCACATTTACATGAAGATGTTAAGAAAATTGGAATTATATGACATGGAAAAGAGCAAAGCATGAGTGATAGCTTACTGTTTTGAAATACACAAAAATTATACTACTGAAGACAATATCCCATATTTTCTAACAACAGAAGAGGTACATACGAAATTGGATAGAAAATTTTGTCTGGCAAGAAGGTTTGTCAGATACTCAACTGCATTACAAAAATGAAGACTGCGAACTTATTTCAGTTCAACAGATATTTTTAAACATGTGAACAACTATAAACATACTGAAATTCTCTCCTATAATTTACTGTCTTTTCTCAAAACCTTATTTTCCTATCTTAGCCCTTTAGTGAAACATGAGACCACAGGACCTCTTGATGGCTGTAAAAGTAAGAAGCCAGGTAGAAGAGAGAACTGACAATTCTAAATGTTAGCTAGTAAGTTGAAAAACTGGTGAAAGTATAACATGGCACAACTCAGAAAATTGTTTGTTATCAAGTTAAACATGCATTTATCTAGGGACCCACCACATGTTTACCTATGAGAGCTGAAAACATATTCTTATAAAAAGATTTCTGCAGGAATGTTTATAGAATTTTTATTCATAGTGGATAAAAGCTGAAAACAACCTAAATGTCCATCAATAAGTGAATGGATAAACTAACTGTGATATGTTCATATAATCTAGTACTATTTAGCAATGAAAAAGAATGGACTACCGATGCATGCCACTGCATGGATGAATCTCAGAAACATTTTTTAAGCGAAGAAAGCCAGACACAAAATAGTATGCACTGTAGAATTCCATTTACATTAAGTTCAAGAGTATTTAAAATTAAACTACAGTAATGAAAATCAGAGTAGCAGTTGCCTATTATATGGAGTGAAGATTGATGAGTAGGGAACAAAAGATAGCTTTTTGTGATAATGGGTTATATACGCAGTATACATTTGTCACAACTTACCGAATTTTGCACATAAAATTTGTGCATTTTGTTTCATGTAAATTTTACCTCAATTTTTAAAAATTTCAATGATCAAAACCCTCCAATGACATTTCATCTCCCTTGGAATTAAATTCAACTTCTTTTTCATGATCTCTAATGCCCTCATTTTCTCTCAGAGCTGACTTATGATCTGTTGGCTCCTTGCACCCTCCTTTCAACCTCACAGGTCTCCTTATTATTCCTTGAACATGTGGGCATGCGTCTATCTCAGATCTTACACTGCTTTTCCTTCTGCTAGGAACCCTCAGTGTGTGTGTAAAACCAGCTCCCTCATTTTATTCAAATCTTTGCTCACAAGTCACCTCATTAGGCAGTAATCCCTAGCTATATAACACAGGGAGCCCAGCCTGGCACTCTGAGATGACCTAGAGGGAGGGAAGGGAGGCAATATATGCATAATTATGTCTGATTTGCATTGTTGTATGGCAGAAACCAATACAACATTGTAAAGCAATTTTCCTCAAATTAAAAAATGAATTTAAAAAAATCCCCTTTGGAATAGAAGCAGCTGTTTCCAACACGCACACAGCTCATCACTCTTTATACATCTCCCTTTTCTTCATAGCACCTGTCAAACCCAGACATTGTAGTATATGTTTTCATTTGTTTTCTTTCCTCCATAGAATGAAGAATCTTGTAGCCAAAACCTATTATTCACCACTGCATTCCCTCATACCTAGAAAGATATGTTATGTAAATATTCGATAAATATTTTTTGAATCATATGTTAGCTCTTTTAGTTTCTTAAGGACCTCCACCCTGTTCTTCATAGTGGCTGCACCAGTTTACATTCCCACCAATAGTGTAGGAGGGTTCTCTTCTCCACATCCTCTCCAGCATTTGTTATTTGTAGACTTTTTAGTGATGACCATTCTGACTAGTGTGAGGTGGTGCCTCGCTGTGGTTTTGATATGCATTTCTCTAAGAGTTAGTGATGTTAAACATCTTTCCATGTGTCTGTTGGCCATCTGTATGTTATCGTTGGAGAAATGCCTATTTAGATCTTCTGCCCATTTTTTGATTGAGTTGCTTTTTGACATAGAGCTGCATAAGTTGTTTGTATATTTTGGAGATTAATCTCTTATCTGTTACATCATTTTCAAATATTTTATCCAACTCTCAGGGTTGTCTTTTCATTTTGTTTAAGGTTTACTTACTGTGCCAAAGCTTTTAACTAGGTCCCGTTTGCTTATTTTTGTTTTTATTTCCATTACTCAAAGATACAGACCCTATGTTCTGTTCTACGAGTTTTATGGTGTCATGTCTTACATTCGAGTCTTATGCCACTTTGATTTGATTTTTGTGTATGGTGTGAAGGAATGTTCTAAGTTCATTGATTTTACATATGGCTACCCAGCTTTCCCAATACCACTGGCTGATAAGACTGCCTTTTTCCACTATGTATTTTTGCTTCCTTTGTTGAAAATCCTGAGCATACGTCCAGAAAAGATGAAAGCTCTAATGCAAAAAAAAAAAACAAAAAAAAAAAAACCGTGCATGCCAGTGTTCACAACAGCACTACTTACAATTGCCAAGACATGGGAAGCAACCTAAGTTCATTCACGGATGAATAAAGAGGATTTAGTGTGTGTGTGTGTGTGTGTGTGTGTATTGTATATATATACATACACACATGCATACAACAGAATGCTACTTAGCCATAAAAAAGATTGAAATAATGCCTTTTGCAACAACATAGATTAACCTAGAGAACATCATACTTAACAAAGTAAGTCAGATAGAGAAAAATAGGTATCCTACATAATTTCTCATATGTGTAAAATAGTTTTTTAGAAAGTGATACAAATGAATTTATTTACAAAACAAACAGGCTCACAGACATAGAAAATAAACTTAGGGTTACCAAAGGGAAATGGAAGGAAAAGAATAAATAGGAGCTTAGAATTAACAGACACACACCTCTGTATTTAAAATACATAAACAAAGACCTATAGTTATCTATTATATTCAGTATCTTGGAATAAACTATAACGGAAAAGAATTTGAAAAAGAATATATATATATATATATATGTAACTGAATCACTTTGTTATACACCAGAAACTAACACATTGTAAATCAACTATACTTCAATAAAAAATAATAAATATTGTTGAATAGTTAAGCAAAGGTTAGATAGGTGATGGTGTATAGGAGATGCAGACATCTGTGGGAGAACGAACTAGATATGTTAGCTATTGATTGTTGCATAACATATTCCTCTAAAACTAATGACTGTAAAGGAACAACAGTTTTTCTCCCAAGTCTGTAATTTGTATAGGGCTCAGTAGGGACAACTAGTATCGGTTCAATGCAGGGTCAGCTTTGGTCAACTGAGCAGAAAAGGATGTGCATTTTCAAGATGGCTCACTCATGTGCCAGCTGGGAGCTCAGAGAGCTAAAGGCATCAGTTTTTTACATTGGCATGATGGCCGGGTTACAAGAGTAAACATTTTAAGAAATGGGAAGATGAAATATCACTTCCATGCTGTTATATAATGTAAGTACTGAGCCCAGATTCACTGAAAGAAAATATAAGTCATGTCTCTTGCTGGGATGAGAGCTGAAGATTTTTATGGTCATTTTTTTTTTTTTTAACCACCACACCAGATGATCTTTCAGGTATGTTCTACCACCTTGGGATTTATAATTCTGTGATTTGTTTCGTTGTAGAATTTTTCAAAATTCACATGTAATGTTACTTGATGTTAAGCTAAAACTATGATATAATAATTTAGTGGCTAATTATATTACTATTAAAGTTCTGATTATGTCCTGGATATAATGTGTTACAGTGTTTTATATAGAAGAAGCAGGGGAATTCCAAAATACATCCACTTCTGCTTCATTGACTACACTGAAGCCTTTGATAGTGTGGGTCACAACAAACTGTGGAAAATTCTTAATATGGAATACCAGACTATATTACTTTCCTCCTAAGAAATCTGTATGCAGAACAAGAAGCAACAGTTAGAACTGGATGCATAACAGACTGTTTCAAAATTGCGGAAGGAGTATGTCAAGGCTATATATTGTCACCCTGCTTATTTAACTTATACACAGAGTACATCATACAAAATGCTGGGCTGGATGACTCACAAGCTGGAATCAAGATTGCTGAGAGAAATATCAACAACCTCAGATATGCAGATGATACCACCCTTATGGCTTTCACCAGAAAGTGAAGAAGAACTAAAGAGCCTCTTGATGAAAGTGAAAGAAGAGAGTAAAAAAGCTGACTTAAAACTCAACATTCAAAAAACGAGGATCATAGCATCCAGTCCTATCACTTCATGGCAAATAGATGGGGATAAAGTGGAAACTTAGATTTCATATTCTTGGGATCTAAAATCAATATGAACAGTGACTGCACCCACAAAATTAAAAGACACTTGCTCCTTGGAAGAAAAGCTAGATGGTGTGTTAAAAAGCAGAGACATCACTTTGCAGACAAAGCTCTATGGTTTTTCCAGTAGTCAGGTATGGATATGAGAGTTGGACCATAAAGGCTGAGTGCCAAAATTGATGCTTTCCAACTGTAGTATTGGAGAAAACTCTTGAGAGTCCCTTGGACTGCAAGGAGATCAAACCAATCCTAAAGGAATTCAATCCTGAATATTCACTGGAAGGACTGATGCTGAAGCTGAAACTCCAATGCTTTGGCCACCTGATGGAAAGAGCCAACTCATTGGAAAAGACCCTGATACTGTGAAAGATTGAGGACAATAAGAGAAGGACACGTCAGAGGATGAGATGCTAGATGGCATCACTGACTCAATCGACATGAATTTGAGCAAACTTTGGGAGACGGTGAAGGGGAGGGAGGCCTGGTGTGCTACAGTTCATGTGGTCGCAAAGAGTCAGACGTGACTTAGCAACTGAACAACAACAATGATACAATGACTCATTTTTAAATTTAGCAAACATTTATGTAGCATTTACTATATACCTCCCCTGCAAAAGGGAATGGCTACCCACTCCCGTATCCTTGCCTGGAGAATCCCATAGACCGAGGAGCCTGAAAGGCTACAGTCTATGGGGTTGCAAAAAGTCAGACAACTGATTGACTTCACTCTACTACATACCAGGCATTATTCTTGTGCTTTGAGGCTAAAACTTAATTTAATCCATGTAACGACCCCATAAATTAAGTGTTATTACTATCCCCATGAAGGCAATGGCAACCCACTCCAGTACTCTTGCCTGGAAAATCCCATGCTACAGATTGAGAAGCCCATGCAAGAAGAGATTAAGTACTTCTCACAAAGTCACACAGCCACTGAGGATGTAGCCAGAATTTGAACCTACAAACTGATCACAGAGCCCTTAACTACAGTGTCATGTTGTCTTTCTCTTAATCTACCCAGGAATCCTATATAATTTGAATATTATTGTTTTCTGCATTTGACAAGAAAATTAGTTAAAGCTTAGAGCAGTTGTCATCTTCCCAAGGTCTGTCTACCTACATGCTCCCAGCATTGCTCCATTATTTTATATTTTGCTTCTATCTTCACAGCAATGCTGCAAGATAGGTGTGTCAAAACTGAGAATCAGATGTTACACAGCTTGCAAGGTCACATAGGTAGCAAATATTAGAGCTGGGGGTTCAAACTCAGGTGTATGTGGCTGCAAAATCAACCTTCTTTATTTTGCACTGCCCCCATCTTCAGAAGTGGAGAAGGCAATGGCACCCCACTCCAGTACTCTTGCCTGGAAGGTCCATGGACGGAGAAGCCTGGTAGGCTGCAGTCCATGGGGTTGCTAAGAGTCGGACATGACTGAGTGACTTCACTTTCATTTTTCACTTTCATGCATTGGAGAAGGAAATGGCAACCCACTCCAGTGTTCTTGCCTGGAGAATCCCAGGGATGTGGGAGCCTGGTGGGCTGCCATCCATAGGGTCACACAGAGTCGGACACGACTGAAGCGACTTAGCAGCAGCAGCAGCAGCAGCAGCATCTTCAGAAGCAGGGCAAGAAGGGAGGAGTGGAGCAGTTGGAACTAATGGAAGAGTATCAGCTTGCACACTGGGACTCCTGGTTAACCTCTGAGAGGGCTTGCAACAGAGATGGCCAGAGGTGACAAGAGATCCACAGATGATTATGAAAGTTTTATGGATCTATTGTTAGATTGTAAATGCTGCTGCTAAGTCACTTCAGTCATGTCTGACTCTGTGCGACCCCATAGATGGCAGCCCACCAGGCTCCCCATCCCTGGGATTCTCCAGGCAAGAACACTGGAGTGGGTTGCCATTTCCTTCTCCAGTGCATGAAAGTGAAAAGTGAAAGTGAAGTCACTCAGTCGTGTCTGACTCTTCATGACCCCATGGACTGCAGCCTACCAGGCTCCTCCATCCATGGGATTTTCCAGGCAAGAGTACTGGAGTGGGGTGCCATTGCCTTCTCCGAGATTGTAAATGCTACCTTCATATTTTTCTCTCTCCCTTGGAGAAATCGTTTTACTTTCCTTTCTCTGCTCTAGGACAGACCTGTTTTTCATTGCAGCCATTGTCTTCAACCCCACTGATAGAGGAGGAAGGTGAAGTGATGAAAGTCAACATCTACCTAGGGACCTCTTGTGGTTTAGTCAATTAATTGTTGGTCCTTCGGGGAGAGGGGAGTGGATGAAGAGTGAGGAGCAAAGGAAGAGACGAGAAAAAAAGAAATCAACTAATCTCCTGAACCTGTCAGGATTCCGCTCAGCTTTTCCTATGAAGATGTCCCGTGTGGCTCATTGAGAGCCATTTACCAAAACATTTTCAGATTTCTTTGATTTTAACATCTGCTTTCCTCTTTCTTCCCTGCACAGTCTTATGCTTCCTGGATACATGGCAGTCAGCCTTTGATCTTGGTGCCTCTGGTTAACTGCATGCTGTAAGTTATCCCTCCTCAAGCTAATTCTGGGCAATGATGAAATCTACATCCCTTCCTTCTTCACCCTCTTTATCACAAGTCTCCCATCCAGTATGACAGGAGTTGGGCCAACTCTCCCATGGGGACTCACAGAACTCACCAATTCTTTATAAATAACAGGGACTTCAGGCTGTACACAGTCCTGGAGTTACTATGTTAATCCTATAAATCAGTCATCCTAGAAAGTCATAGCGGCCCCAAAGAAATTAGATCATCTGCAAATAAGAGGTTTAGTACAATTTTTAAGCATAATTAGGTTAGGTACAGCATTTCTCTGGGTTATTTGCATCATCACCATTACTATCATTACTTGATTTCTGTCAACTTCAGATTTGCTGTGATACTGATCTAAGTGTGAGAAAGGCTGGAAAATACATTAAGGACAAGCTAATATGGGGAAAGCTAAATTGATAGTGATAAGGTTAAATTGTAGAAGCTTTTAGGAGAACACAATTGTAGCAGAGATGAAACCAATATTGTAAAGCAATTATACTTCAATTAAAAATAAATAATTTTTGAAAATACAATTGTAATAAGGCTCACAAAATTATTTATTATCTATGTTTCTAGGAATCTTTGCATAATGAAGAGATATAGATACTTTGTAATAAACTTTTAAATGTAAACATTTCTTCAAAATGTTTTCTAAAAAATGTAAATGTTTCCACTTGATGTATCCATCACATAATATTTGTATTCAAATTGTACTTTAATGATAGCAAGGAAATGGTACACCTTAGACCATTCCCTAGGCAAATAATCACAAATTCTGAATAATGGAAATTTTATTGTACTACTTTTATATCCTCTGGGGAAAATCTAGATAATATGTAAAACGTGTCTTCTGGTGAACAAGAATTCCTTCCTAAATTTTAAAATTATCCATTATTATAAGTTTCCCAGAGGAAATCATGTCCTGTTACTATTAATTCTTGATATCCAAGTGAATTTTTCATCTTGTGATGTTTCCCAAGGCCAACATACACTTCCAATTACGTTTTAGTCACAGATTGTGTCTGCTCTATAGCATGTTTCCGGTAGTAATTCTCCATCTCCTGGCTGGTACAGAAGCTTATGGAAACATGCAAAACAGTATCAGATTGAACTAAACAACAAGTTCTAAAGCACTTTAGTTTTTAATTATGGCATTTAGAGTTTACCTCAATCATGCCCCTTGTTATATAATTAAGAACAAACTTTTAACTTATCACATTCAGTTCAGTTCAGTTCAGTCACTCAGTCGTGTCCGACTCTTTGCGACCCCATGAATCGCAGCACGCCAGGCCTCCCTGTCCATCACTAACTCCCGGAGCTCACTCAAACTCACATCCATCGAGTCAGTGATGCCATCTAGCCATCTCATCCTCTGTCATCCCCTTCTCCTCCTGCCCCCAATCCCTCCCAGCATCAGAGTCTTTTCCAATGAGTCAACTCTTCGCATGAGGTGGCCAAAGTGTTAGTAGAGGACAACAGGAAAGTGAAATACATTGTTACTTTTCATATGATTTGCTAGTAATCAAAAGTGAAACACAGTCTTGTATTTAAAAAAACATAATAATATGTTTTTGGCTGAAATTCTCAACACATAAAAAGACCATGGAATCAAATAGGTTAGGTTTTTTAGATCAATGGTTTTTAAACTGTTCAGTGGCTACTAAATTCAGCTATGTTCCAAGAACTGAACAGAATTTAGGAAGGAGAGGGAAACTGAATCAGGAAAAATGGGGGAAGGCATTCAGAGGCAGAGGTTCTTAGTTGGATTTTGGAAGCAGGTGGAGAAGCAGGAGAGAAGGGAAAGGAGATAGAGATAGATGTCTGTCTTAGCCGTGATCCTCACTTGTTCAGAGCAGACTTCCTCCCCCCAGCAGATGTTTTCAGACCATCTTTGAAACAAAAGGCTACCCTTGCAGAACCTGGGGTGGCCTGTCCCAGGCAGGGGTTCAGTTTTGCTGACTCCATCACATGCTGCTGATGACGAAGGGCAAAGGCCCTGGAATGCCTATCTTTGAGCCTTATCCCTCTTCATGACTCCTCAGGGAGAACTGTCAGTGGGGCGTTCCGGGCCATAAAAAATGATCCTCTTCCTGGGGACTAGATTATTTCACCTGAAAAAGCCAAGCATTCTCTTCAAGCATTTGTCAATGGGATAGGACCTATTGCTCTCCAAAGTGGGGATGGGTTTTCCCCCTTCGTTGCCTGGCCCCTGGAGTTTTGAGATTCAGCTGCTGGGCATTATTGCAGTCTCTGACTTTCTCTACTGCCCATATCCCCAGCAGTGCCTGGTCTCTTAGAGCTCCAGCCCATGCACACAATTCTAAGAGAGTAGCTCTCTGAGACAAATATTTCTCAACCTTTCCCACTTACTTCCAATGAACCAATAAACCTAACAGCTGGTGTTTACATAGCACTTACCTTCCCAGGGAGCTCAGAGCAATTTCCAGTAATGGACTCTAATCCTCCCCCAAGGTCTGGGTGGTAATAGGTATTAATACTATTCTCCTGAATACCTAAGAGAAAGATTGAGCCAAGTAACTTGTGATTTGCTGAATATTGCCTGGTCCTTAGTTCATTTATTCAGCTTTGTTTTTTTTCCCCCAATTATGTCCTTATGTCCTCATGTATTGTAAGGCATTTTCACATTAACTCTTTCCCCAAATTTTCTCAAAGATAATAATCACCTGAGGCTCTTGTTAAACAAATAACACCCCTGACCCCATTCTCATTCAGAGGGTCTGCAAAGGGACCCAGGCCTTTGTTTGTCTGAATGATTTTTTTCCCCTCTTTTTGTGACATAGAACATTCTCTATGATTATTATCATTAAGGAAGTTTGGGAAACATTATTTCATTTAATTTTCACAGTAACCATGTGTGATATTATTATTTACCTTTATTGAAAAAAGAAACATGATCAGCATTTCAGTATAGAAGGCAAAGACATTAAATTTCAGTTAATTCAATTCTACTCCCACAGACAAGAGGTGACAGTTGATTAGTTTCTTATATTTCCTGGGTTTTCCCAATCACACTTTCTCATTTAAATAATTAAAAACAGAGCTACTCATTTGGAGTTTGAACTATTACATAGTTCCTGCCTAGACCTGTGTCATAAATTAGTGCCATGAGAACTCCTTATTAAAGACTATTCAAAATAGACCCATTTTACTTTTCCAAAACCATGATATTTCATCTACAAGTTTAAGCTCATCTTCTGAGCTCCCCCTTGGATTTTCGCCCCATCCTCATTCCATTGTTGCCATTACTATTTTCTCCTCCTGCTCTTTTCCCTTTCTTCCTTCCTCTCTCCCTCATTCCCTTGCTTGTTCTGAGTATTCTTTTTCTTGATGAGATACTTCCAAGTCCCCTTTCCCTGTCACAACTGTTCTGTTACCACTGACAGGACTGTACAACTCCCATCTGCAATTCCTGAGGCCTTGGGCAGAGTTTCTGTCACCTTCATCCATAAGAAGATTCATCAACTTGTACACAATCCTGGAGATCCCAGAAACTCAGGAGCTCTTTTCCTCTATGGTTTCCAGGACTCTTCTCACCTGCAAATGCCAGGCTAGTTCAAGCCCTGGTTCAAGCATGGCACTCACAAACAACATCTCACATCTGAATGCAATGTGTTACGACTAATTCAACTGTTCTTATGTGCTCTAGAATAATTTAATATCTGGTATTACATCAATCCAGTGATACTGTGATAAACTGGTTCTCTGGGAGAAGAGAAGAGAGAAAAAGAAGAGATAAAAGAAGGGAAGAGAAGAGAAAAAAAAGAAGAGAGAAGGGAAGGGAAATGAAACAAGAGGAAGAGGAAGGAAAGAGAGAATAAGCCCTGATTTGTAGCATTTGTGGATTTCAGCAGTATAAATACTGTCATGACAGCCAATTTCAAGTTACCAAAGATTTAACAACCAACTTAAAGAATGCCTGTGTATTTAATAATCAGTTCTCTGGCATGAACCAACTCTAGTGTACCACTGTAAGACTGACCCCAGAAAAATTCAATCATTTTCCCCCCGATCTTCTCATTTGCTTTCCACTGCATATCCTATATACTAGTACACAAAGATTACTCACTACTTTCCAAACATACTCTGTGCTGTCCCCCCTCTATGCCTTTTCATCTTGCTGGTCTATTTGCCAGGAACCCCCTTTCCCTTCATTTCTTCAAGGCTTATTTCAGGTACTTCCTGTTCCCTGAATCCTCATAGCACTTTGATCTGTCACTCTCTTATGATGCTTAGAACTTTATCTTGTACTGGAGCTGTTTTTTGGTTTTTTTTGTTTTTTCTGTGTCCTGTACAATGATTGGATAAAAGGCTCTCCACATTGTTCCTGTATTCTCACAATACTGAGAGCAATGCCTGGTCCATAGTAGGCACTTAAAGCCACATTAATGACCATCTATTTCATGCTTCTGGTGTAGCAGGCATGGCTCTATCCCTGAGAAGCAAACACTTTTGTGACTGAATAACAGGGGAATTTAAATTGTGATTCTACTGGGAAACTTCAGAGTCAGATGGTCCATATAGGTCCATTACTAACACAGTGTATCTGGAACAAGTCGATGACTTCACTAAGTATACAGCTTCCACCCAGGGCCATTGGAATAGCAAAATTTTCCTATAAACAACCAAAAACCTAGTGTTTCAGGCTGTTGAGTCCATAAAATCTCTACCGAAATTTCTCAACTCCGCTATTATAGTGAAACAGCAGTCATAGACTATGCATAAACAAAATGAGCATGGCTAAACAGCATTCAAACTTTACTTATAAACACAGTAGTGAGCTATATTGGCCCACAAGTCCTATCGGCCAACCCCTGTTCTAGATACTTGAAGCTCTGATGTCCAAACTGTCACATGAATTCTTCTGCTCATTTTCCTTTTGGTGTCAGTGTTCCTCTTTCCTAGCTTCTAACTTAGCCCATTGTGATTTCTTACTAATAATTCTTGCTTAGGTGTAGACTTTATTAGAGATAATCATCACTATAAATGTAATTTAGCTCATTCAGGCCTTGTGAAGCTAATTTGAAAAACAGTGTAAAGAGATGTTACACTAACTCTGCAATAGTAACACAACTTATAGATAATATGTAAATGAAGTGAAATGTCCTTGCAATAAAAAATGATACAGATATTGGTGAGATTCGACTATGAGTGTTGTCATGATAATACCTACTGATACCTACAGATAATATATTTAAATTCCATTAAGGACTGTTCTTCTGGAGAAGGAAATACCAACCCACTCCAATATTCTTGCCTGGGAAATCCCATGGACAGAGAAGCCTGGCAGACTAGAGTCCATGGGATCACTAAAGAGTCAGACATGACTTAGCACCTAAACAACAATAAGGAACTATATCTCTTGTGAAGTACTTGAGTTCCTTTTCCTATGGTGAGAGCATCTTTAATACCAACTCAGAGCCAAGACTAATTGTTCTGTGATACCAGTAGATCATTTCTGGCATATGACTCTCCAACACCCCCAAGGGACTGTTTCATATAAGGTGTGTGCATGGATCAAATCCTTTCCAAAAAAGTGAATGATAATTGGTGAAACAGATTCATAAGGGTAATGGTTCTACTCAGAGAAGCTGAAAAACCTGTGACAGTCATCAAAATGAGTTTCTTACTTTGGCTGCCATTAGTAAATAATGCAGTTCTTGCCCAGGGTACACAACTGACCTTTTAAAATTCCTTTGGCCAAGTAATTATGGAAAATAATAGTATAGCCTTAGACTTTATTTATTTATGGAGAAGGAAATGGCAACCCACTCCAGTATTCTTGACTGGAGAATCCCAGGGACGGGGGAGCCTGGTGGGTTGCCGTCTATGGGGTCGCACAGAGTCGGACACGACTGAAGTGACTTAGCAGCAGCAGACTTTATTTTGGCAAACCAGGGGAAATCTGCACCATTTCTAATACTTCCTATTGTACCCAGACTAACAATATGGGTTAAGCTAAAAGGCAACCCGGATATCTAAGATTCAAGGAGCAAAAGCCCAAGAAGTAGGATTGTTTTCTTGGTCACACTGAAGTCTTGAATTATTATTCAAGAGCACCTATTAGTTCCTTCTTATAATATATTAGTTATATTTGTTTGTCACACAGTTGTTCAGTTTAAATTCCAGAATCTTAAGTATTTCTGTGCAGCCACTGTTCCAACGGGTGACTGACCAAATAATAAAAAGACAGGGAGGCTAAAACCTGCTGATCAACAGTCAACTGAATTTCATATATCTGCAAACAAAACCTCATCTTTAAGGAAAATCAACAACCATAGTGAAAATATGAGTAATTCTTGATGTATTTCTTGAAGCTTGGCTAGGAGAGGACCTGAAGGATGATTGTAAAAAGTTTAACCTTTTCTTAATACTTTTTGATTTCCCTGGTGGCACAGTGGTAAAGAATCTGACTACAATGCAGGAGATGCAGCAGAAGCTGCGAGTTTGATTCTGGGTTGGGAAGATGCCCTAGAGAAGGAAGTGGCAACCCACTCCAGTATTCTTGCCTGGAAAATCCCATGGACAGAGGAGCATGACAGGCTACAATCCATGCATTGCAAAAGAGTCAGACATGACTGAGTGACTAAACAACAACTCCTCCTCCTATAAGACCAATTTGTCTATAGCAAGGATGAAAAGGAGTCACCAAAATGAATTGATTAAGCAGAATAAGCCTACTTAATCAATTAATAAAGATTCTATAGCTACAGAACCATCAGAACTGGTTTTAAACACTTAAATCAAAGTCAGTTTGTTTTGGTGAATACACTTCTGTAAGCCAACCAATTAATAATTGGTGGGAATGTAATAATGGTGGGAATGTAAATTGATACAGTCACTATGAAAGACAATATGGAAATTCCTTTTTAAAAACTACCATACAACCCTGCAATACCACTTCTAGGCATATACCCTGAAGAAACCAAAGTTGAAAAAGACACATGTACCCCAGTGCTCATTGCAGCATTATTTACAATAGCTAAAACATGGAAGCAAACCAGATGTCCATCAACAGATGAATACGTAAAGAAGCTGTGGTACATATATACAATGGAATTCTACTCAGTCATAGAAAGGAACACATTTGAGTCAGCTGTATTGAGGTAGATGAACCTAGAGCCTATTATACAGAGTGGAGTAAGTCAGAAAGAGAAAAATAAATGTATATTAACACATATATATGGAATCTAGAAAGATAGTACTGATGAATGTATTCACAGAGCAGCAAAGGAGATGCAGACACCGAAAACAGACTTACAGACATAGGCAGTGGGGAGGAAGGAGAGGGTGAGACGAATGGAGAGAGTAGCAAGGAAGCATGTACACTACCATATGTAAAATAAATAGCCAATGGAAATTTGCCCTGTGAGTCAGGGAACTCAAACTGGGGCTCCATAACAACCTAGAGGGGGTAGAAAAGGGTAGGAGGTGGGAAGGAGGTTCTAGATGGAGGAGACATATGTATACCTATGGCTAATTCATGTTGATATATGGCAGAAACCAAAGCAATATTGTAAAGCAATTATCCTTCACTTAAAAATAAATTTTAAAAAATCCTTTGCTTCTGAAGTTCAATCAGAAACCAATACAACATTGTAAAGTAATTAGCCTCTAATTAAAATAAATAAATTTAAATTAAAAAAAAAAGAAATGGGCTCATTCTAGTGACTTGCTTCTTAGTGCCATGCAATCAACAAGTCTCCCACAAATAACTACACTTCTACAGTTGACACCAACTTATTTACAGCTGTGTACTTCTGCCACCAATCTCTGAAGGAAGGGGAGAAGAAAAGGTCTGAGGACTGGGATTGCTTTCTTGGTCAAATCTAAGAGACCACTTCCATGCATACCGCTATTACCTTTGTGACTTCTTTGTTTTTTCAAATCAGTGTCAAAGGTTCTTTCTAACCTGACTATACCAAGATTAAAATATACTGTAAGGGGAAAGTTCTTCACACATTTAGTCTACATTTTCACTGTCCTAAGACTGACATTGGGCCCCCATAACACTGAAAAATTGCATTTCATTTGATCTGGGTTATCTGGACAATGCTTCCATCCCATGTATATTTCCTGTGTGTGTTAGTCACTCAGGTGTGTTTGACTCTTTGCAACCCCATGGACTGTAGCTCTCTAGACTCCTCTGTCCATGGAATTCTCCAGGCAGGAATACTGGAGTGGGTTGCCATCTCCTTCTCCAATGTCCATGGGGTTGTGAAGAGTTGGGCATGACTTGGTGACTGAACAACAGTAGGACTACTACAGAATGTACCAGAGGCTGTTGTTCATGTTGTTGTTCAGTCACCAAGTCACGTCTGACTCTTCACAACCCCATGGACCACAGCACGCCAGGCTTCACTGTCCCTCATTATCTCCTGGAGTTTCCCCAAGTCATATCCATTGAATCAGTGATGCCATCCAACCATCTCATCCTCTGTCGCCCTCTTCTCCTCCTGCCTTCAATCTTTCCCAGCATCAAGGTCTTTACTGTTGAGTCAGTTCCTCACATCAGGTGGCCAAAGTATTAGAACTTTAGCTTCAGCATCAGTCCTTCCAGTGAATAATCAGGGTTGATTTCCTTTAACATTGACTGGTTTGATTCCTTGCAGTCCAGGAGACTCTAAAAAGCCTTCTCCAGCACTGCATTTCAAAAGCACCACAGCATCAAAGCTTTTGGACTTTTGATGCTTTCATACCATGCTGCTTAATGACAGAAATTTATTTTCTCACAGTTCTGGAGTCCAGAAGTCTGAGGTAAAGGTATTAGCAGGGTTGGTGTCTTCTGAGTCTACTCTTCTTGATTTACAGACTGCTGTCTTCTCCCCATTTCTTTACAATGTCTTCCCTCTCTCTCTGTATCTCTTTTCCTAAGGACACCAGTCATATTGGATTCAGACCAACCCTAATGATCCCATTTTAACTTAATCACCCCTTTAAAAACTATCTCCAAATAGTCACATTCTGAGGTATTGGGGTTAGAATTTCTACATATGAATTGGGGGGAAAAGAGAAAAAATTGAGCCCATAACAACCCCCCACATCTTGGGCCAGTACCTACTGTGTTGCTGATGGTCAGAAAGTAGAAACAACCTTTACTGGTCAGGTAAATTTGAGGAAAGCAAAAGGAGTAATAAATAAAAGTGACCTGGGAGAGATATTCAAGTGAAGGCTGAGTTTAAATCCCCCTTTCTGGGGTGAATAAAGCTGAACTTTGGTCTGAGAGTATGGCTGGAAGTGTGAGCTGGGAAGGGAGGTCTGACCTTGGCTCTCCTGTGCACTTGCTGTGTGGCCTTGGGCAGTTTCAGGCCCCATGTCTTAATTTCCCCTTTGGAAAATGGGGGCAGGATATCATTTTTTTCTCCCAGAGGCTGTGACAGGGAATTAACGAAAAGGCAAAATCTTTGGCAGTCCCTTAGTGAGAGAAGTTTAACTCAGAGAAGGTTTGACCCACACAAACCAGGTAGCTTAAACATTCTTCCATCATTACATGTTCAAGCAACAAAGTTTCAGACTTGATTTCAAGCCTGCAAGCAAATATTTTTGGGGAATTTAGAATTACCCACTGGGATGTTTTTGCGCTGTAGCTCATGGAGAGATTTTACTTTAAAAGCTTTTCACTTTGGCCTTTGCTTAGCTTTGAACACAGGATTATATTTAGACCTGCTGTTTTATTTTCTTGCTTATAGTTGAGGGCCTAAGGAGTCTGAACAAATTCTCTCTGTCTTCCCTGGAGTTGAAGAAGTCTGAAAAAACAAAGTCTCTGCTTGCAGGCTTTTTTTGGGCTGGTTTTAAAGAAAAAGAAAAAATCTGGGGAGATGAAGCAAGGGGAGAATTAGACCCTAAATTATTGGGTAAACACAGGCAGTGTAAACTGTGTAATTACCCCAGCCTTTCACTTTCCTTCACTGTGAGGACAGTCAGCTAAGAATATTTCATCTTGTGTGTTTCTGTGATGCCTTGGCAAATTGCTCTGGTGGCCTTATGTTCAATGAGATCCTTTTGTGACTGATAGTGCTCTGAGATACAGCACTCAGGGCCTGGGCAGGAGAGCACAGTTTACTTCCTTCATGCTTTACCTGAGGGTATCATCCTATCCCCTCTTGAGAGCTTAAATCCAAAACACAGAATGCCTTTTGGAGATCCCACTGCATTCTTAAATGATACATTCACCTCTCCCTTCCCTGCGCTATTTCTTTCTCTCCAATCCTTCCTGAGCTTCTCATTTTCTACTCTCTTCTCTTCTTTCTTTTAGGTCATCAGGCTTAAAACTCCAGACTTACCCTCTCAGTATATCATTTGCTTATTGGAAACAATGTGGTGCATAGAGAATTAAAAGACCTGAGTTTCAAATCTCACTCTACCTTATACCAACAGCATCACTTCAGGCAAGACACTTTAGGCTGTAACTCCCACATCTGTAAAATCGGGATAACAATAATGCCTGACAGTTTTATTTTGTGAGCAGCTCCTAAAATAATATACATGTAAAAATCTGGGAAAAGGCACTCAATACATTTGACTCCATATTAACCAGGCCTCTGAAACTTGAAAACCCTCAGAATCCTAAACTGCAAAATGAAAATAATTATAGTTACCCTTCCCTCATCATGATCCATCATGGGGATTATGAAAGAAGATGTATATGAGAGAACTTTGTAAACTGAAAGTTACTGGAACAGTGTGAAGTATCACGTTCTTACTGCTTCTTCACAGGGTAGAGGATCAGCCTGTGTGGTGATGCTGAGGGATGAAGTCAGAGTCAGTACTGCCCACTGGTTCTGATTCTTTTCTCTTTCTGTCTCTCTCAGGATGGGATGCTATGTTGAAAGACTCTCCTTTTCTGTCTGACATGATTTCTTTCTGCACTGCAAGCTGTTCTCCACAATGAATAATGACACTGCCACGTCTTCGATGAGGCAGAACACCAACACTAAATTGTGTCATCACTCCTCTCATGCCGAAAAGTAGCATGTGGTGGGCCCAGGGTCCCGGTCAGGGAATGGCCACCCTGGTGAGTTGGACTGATACAGCCTGTCGAATCCATTGCTCGGATCCCTTGGCAGTCATTTAATATTATTACTTTCCCTCCTTTTCTTGGATTTGTGCTTCCTCCTGTCTCCATGTGAAGCATGAGTGAATTGGGAGAAGGCTGGGAAGGCGAACGGGCTCAAAACAAGAGCAAAAGATGATAATGATAACAACTCACATTTGCAGAGTGCTTTATGGTTATAATGTCCTTTAAAATAGACCATTACATGTAGATCTTATTCACTGCATAAATTAAAGCAAATTATTTCACTTCCATACCTCAGTTCTGCATCCATAAAATGGTCATAATGCCTACTTTGTAGGGCTGTGAGGACCAAACAGTAAAGTATGTAAACCGTCCAAAAGTCTGTGTAGAAGTCAGTCCCTCATTTATTTAATAATATTTATGGAATGTCCACTATGTCTCAGATACTAGGCTAGGAACAGGGGAAAGACTAATAAATAAGACACTTAAGTCCCTGACCTCATGTGCTTGTACCCTAGTAGCATATAGTAAGTGTACACACATGTACACACACAAAATATAGCTGATAGTATTAACAGAGAAGTAAGAATTGAGAGGAGCAAATAATTTAAGGAGAGGGTGTGAAGTAGAATTGATTTCGGTTAGGAGATCAAATAGTTTTGAGGGTAGAGTAGGGGAAGGGCAGAAACAAGGATTATTCTTAAGGCCCTGCCTGGGTCAAAGGAAAGTGGTTCTATCCACAGAGGTGGGGACTATGGAAGGAAAAGCAATATAGGCATGTAGTAGGCAGCTTCTGCAATGGCTTCAGATCTCACCTCCTGATACTCACCCTCCCTCCAGGGTAACGGAGAGAGGGCCAGATCTTTCAAGGACACAAGTGATAGGATGTCACTTTCGAGATTAGGATACAGAAAATGTTGTAATTCCTGTCTTACTTCCTTACCTTTCATTTTTCACTCCTGCTTATTCTCTCTCACCCCACCCCAATTCAAAGCCCTCATGTTGAGTGAAGCTGCAAACATGTTGTGAGTAATCCACTGGAGAGGCCCACATGGCAAGACACTGGCATTTCTGAGCAACAACAACCAGTGAGGACCTAAAGCTCTTAGCTCAGACGAGTGAGCTTCAAAGTAGATCTAAGGTCTACCATGGCGATGAGCTTGCAAGTGGATCCTGCCTGACACCTTGATTTCAACCTAGTGAAAGAAACAGCATCACCCAGTTAAATTTTGCCCATATTCCTGACTCACAGAAACTCTGAGATAAGAAAGGTTTGCTGTCTTAAGCCACTACATCTTGAGGTAATTTGTTTGAAATGTTATGCAATAAATAACTAATACAAAGTATGAAGATGATGAGTTCATTTTGGAGATTTGGGCCCATAATGACCATCTAAAGAGTCAGCTAATATTCAGTGCAATATATGGGTCTGCCGTTCATTTCCCCAAGAGGAGCACAAGGGCAGAAGCTAGACTTCAGTGAATTGAGGAATGATGAGAAGTAGAAAAGTAAAAGAAAGGTTCTTCTTTCAAATAGTGTGACTTGCAAGGAAGAGAAGAAACACTGTGCTGGTTTCTTCTCAAGAGATGAAAGTACGGAATTCAAGAAAAGCTTCTTGTTTTTCAATTGCACATTTAAGTAGAAGCAATTTTATTCAGTTGGTGAGAGGTGAGAATAATTTATATTGATGGGGAATTGTACCCATTTAGAAAGAAAGGTTGGAGAAGGCAATGGCATACCACTCCAGTACTCTTGCCTGGAAAATCCCATGGATGGAGGAGCCTGGTATGCTGCAGTCCATGGGGTTGCTAAGAGTCGGACACGACTGAGAGACTTCACGTTCACTTTTCACTTTCATGCATTGGAGAAGGAAATGGCAACCCACTCCAGTGTTCTTGCCTGGAGAATCCCAGGGACAGGGGAGCCTGGTAGGCTGCCGCCTATGGGGTCGCACAGTGTCGGACACGACTGAAGCGACTTAGCAGCAGCAGCAACAGAAAGAAAGGTAAAATATAAAGGAAAAATGAGAGGATAATAAATGAAACAAGGTTCTAGATAGAACAGGAGAAGAGGGAGTCAAAAAAACTAGTGAAGGGATTACTAAGAGTCCAGAGACAAGTACATTTGTTTTCTTCCAGTTACATAAATAACTGTAGATGTAGCAGCTTGAAACATGAAAGATATGTTTATTATCTCACTGTTTCGGGGTCAGGAGTCCAAGCATGCGTTAGCCAGGTCCACCCATCAGGGTCTCACAGCCTGCAATAAAGTGTTAGTGCAAACTCACATGGTTGTTGGCAGACTATAGCTGCTGGGGTCATAGGACTGACGTCCCTGTTTTCTTCCTGGCTGTCAGCCAGGGGTTGTTTTCAGCTCCTTGAGCCTACCTTCAGTTTGCTACCATGAGGTCCTGTCACAGACTCTCACACAGCATGATATCTTACTTCTTCGAGGCCAGCAGGAGAATCTCTCTTTAGTCCGCTATGGTGGAGTCTTGTGTATATGATCAGGGGAGTGATTTTCCCATCATTTTTGCCATATTCTTTTGAGTTAAATCATACATTCAAGGGTTATGGATTGTATAGGAGCATAACTCACTGGTATCATTCTGGGGTGTGTTCACTTCAGGAGAGGAGAATACATAGGGATACAGATAACTCATTTGGCATGAATATTCGCTGGAAATATTTTTTAAAGGAATGTTCAGATGAACAACTCATGATAGCTAATGTAGATAGCCCATTCTCTGGGACACGCAGTTATTAAGGTGCTGAAAAGGAATCCTCCATTTGCCCTAATGACTCCCAGTGGCATTGCTTCAGTTATTCAAGGCCATGCCTTCCTAATATGCATGTCAAGGAACAGGCTTGACAGTGAGTTTGGGAGGCCACCTACGTTCTACCTAGTAATTCAGAGATGCAAATTTGTAAGAACAATTCTGAAACTAAGGGAAAGTGCTACTTTGTGTGCAGTGACTCTAAAGCGACACCACGTCGTGTCAAATAAAGACTAGAAATTAGAAGTCAGACTGAAACTTGGCAACCAGCTGTCTGCAGACTGAGGCAGCCCACCACATGACTCTGTGGCTCATTTTCTCATCTGTAAGATGATGCTCTTGAAATACAGCGCTGGTTTCCAAGCGATATTGCTCCAACTGTAAGTCACCTTCTACAGAAGTGCTTTAGAATTTCCACAAATGAGGGGGTATTTTCCACCAAATAAAGATTTTATTTTCCTGAGGAAACCATTGGTTCATCACATTATCTGTTTGACATTTCAGATTTCCTATGTAATTCTATAGAAAAGGAGTTCAACTCTATTTAATTTCTCAAAATAAGTGTGAAAATCACCAATGTAGTTCATCTCTAGGGTCTAACACTGATCTTCTCTGGCTCTCTGAGAGACTACATACAGAGATTCTTTTTTCTTTTATTGTGGTAAGAACACTTGACACGTCTACTTTTATAGATGTTTAAGGGTACAATATAGTATTGCTATCAATAGTCACAGTGTTGTATAGCAGATCTCTAGAAATTATTCATCTTGTATAACTGAAATTTTGGCAAAACTAATACAATTATGTAAAGTTTAAAAATAAAATAAAATTTAAAAAAAATAAATAAAAGACTAAAAAAATAAAATAAAAAATAAACAATTTAAATAAATAAATAAATAAACCCATTGATTAGCACCTCCTTTTACCCTCTTGCCCTCAGCCCCTGGCAACCACCATTTTATTCTTTGCTTCTATGAGTTTGACTATTTCAGTACCTCATGTGGAATCATACAATATTTGTTCTTCTGTGACTGGCTTATTTCACTTAGCATGATGTCCTCAAGGTTCATCTATGTAGCTGCATGTTTCAGTATTTTCTTCTTTTATTAAGGTTGAATAATATTCCATTGTATTAATATGTATATATCAAATTTTTAAATTCACCCATCTATTGATGGACATTTAGGTTACATCCATGTGTTGGTTATTGTGAATAGTGTTGCAATAAATATAGGAGTGTTAATATCTCTTTGAGATCCTGATTTCAATTCTTTAGGATCTACACCCTGAAGTGGTATTTCTGATCATATGGTGCTCTGCTTTTAATTTTTTTAATTATTTGTTTTTTATTGAAGGGTAATGCTTTACAGAATTTTGCTGTTTTCTGTCAAATCTCAACATGAATCCCCTCCCTTTTGAACCTCTCTCCCATCTTCCTTCCCATCACACCCCTCTAGGTTGATACAGAGCCCCTGTTTGAGTTTTCTGAGCCATACAGCAAATTCCTGTTGGCTATCTATTTTACATATGGTAATGTAAGTTTCCGTGTAACTCTTTCCATACATCTCACCCTCTCCTCCCCTCTCCCCAGGCCCATAAGTCTATTCTCTATGTCTGTAAGAACCTCTATACAGTTTTCCATAGTGGCTGCACTATCTTGCACTCCAACTAACAGGGTAGGAGTGTTTCAATTTCTTGATATGCCTGCCAACACATGTTTGTGTGTGCGTGCATGGTACTGTCATAAACAGAGACATAGAGGAATGGAACAGAATAAAAGCCTGGAGGTAAATACACAACATATATGGTCAACTGATCCTCCACAAGCGTGCCAAGAATACAGAGCAGGGAAAAGAGTCTCTTCAACAAATGGTGTTAGGAAAACTTTATATCCACATGTGAAAAATGAAATTGGAAACTGATACTGTATCAAAAAATTGAGTTTAGAATAGCATAAAGACTGAAACATGCCCTCAAAATATAAAGCTCTTATAGGAAAACACAAGGGAAATACTTCATGAAACTGGTCTTGGCAGTGAACTCATGGGTGTGACACCAAAGCACAGTCAACAAAAGCAAAACTGATAAGTGTGAATACCTCAGATGAAAAAGCTTCCACAAAGCAAAAGAAACTATCAATAGCGTAAAAAGTCAGTCTGTGGAATGGGAAAAAAAATGTTGCAAACCATATATATGATAAGGGGTTAATTTCTAAAATATATAAGGAACTCCTACAACTTAATAATTAAAAAATATATATATACGGTTAAAAAATGGCCTAAGGACTTGAATAGACATTTCTTCAAAGAAGACATACAAGGATAACAGACACATGAAAAGATGCTAGATATCAGTAATCATTAGCTAAATGAAATGAAAGCTTTCCACAATGAGATATCATTTCACAGCTGTTTGACTATTATGAATAAAAAAGACAAAGACAATAGCTCTTGGCGAGGATGTGGAGAAATTGGAACCCTTAAAGAGACTCAAAACTAGGGCTCTGGAATCAGAATATTCTTGGTTTGAATTCTGTCTCCACTATTATGGACCATGAACAAGCTATCAATACTTAATTTCCCTGAGACTCTATTTCCTCCTGAAGGTAATAATTGAGTCCACTACAAAGGGTGAATGGGTAAATATGAAAATTTATTCAGAGAGTTAAGGTTAACTTGTCTGAGACTTAGTCCCCCACAGCCTAGCTCCCTGAAAAGTTCAATGGAAATGAGTTCCATACAGTCAAATGCTTAAGGTGATCAATGTTGGCAGAATGTTGAAGGAGCAAATCAAGTTCTGGCTTTTAAAATAAAAGCTACAACCCCAGTGCCTTAATCCCAGCCCCTCATCACATCCTGGAGAATAGGAAAATCATATCTTTTCAGTAAATGGTTCTAGTCAATTGGATATACATATTGAACCAAAAAAATAAAAAAATCTTAACCCCTATCTCACATCATGCTCCCAAATCAATTCCAAATGGATGACAGGTCTGAATGGGAAATACAAAAAAATTAAGCTCTTAAACATAGAATATCTTCATGATTTGGAGTAGGCAAAGATTTCTTAAACATGTAAAATGCGTGTGCATTCATGCTCAGTCGTGAAGTTGTGTCCGACTGAAACTCTGTGGACTATAGCATGCCAGGCTCCTCTGTCCATGGGATTTTCCAGGCAAGAATACTGGAGTGGGTTGCCATTTCCTTCTCCAGGGGGTCTTCCTGACCCAGGGGTCAGACCCACATCTTCCTCATTGGCAGGCAGATTCTGTTCCAAGAGCCACTTGGGAAGCCCTAGCCATAAATAAAATGCACTAGCCATAAAAGAAAAAAAAATAAGTTAGGCTAAATTAATATTAGAACTTCTGCTCATTAAAATGTTTTAGTATAGTGAAAAGCAACCCACAGAATGGGAGAAGATATTGTAATAAGAAATACAAGAGGCAACTAAAAAAAAAAAGCAAAACATTTGAACAGATACTTTACCAAAAAATGATGCAAATGCCAATAAATATACAAAAAGTTCTCAATCTCATTAGTCATTGGGAAAAATATAAGACCTGTCATGGCACCATGAAAGTGAAAGTCGCTCAGTCATGTCCAAGTCTTTGTGACCCCATGGACTATATAGTCTATGGAATTCTCCAGGCCTCATCCCTCTAGTAATAAATACTAGAGTGGGTAGCCTTTCCCTTCTCCAGCGGATCTTCCTGACCCAGGAATCGAACTGCATTGCAGGTGGATTCTTTAACAACTGAGCTATCAGGGAAGCCCAATGCTGCCCTTGCAAAGAGAAGGATGTGTGGTGTGGGTGAGACTCATCCAAAACACATTTCAAAGCGTCCTTGGATACAAACAAACTGAGCTCCAAGCCTGATGGCTTCCTTGACTCTGCTTCTACCTAATCTCCATGTTCATCTCACAGACTTACTGTATACATACACTGTACATGGTATTAGGTATACAATGGCCAGTAAAACAGACATGGTTCTTACCTTCGTGAAGTCAAATGAGAAACATAAATGATCAACAGATAAACACACTCCTGAATGTACAATTACAAATGATACACGTTATGGCATACAATAATAATTACTGTGAGAGAAAATAATAGGTGGTGATGGTGAGCAAGGCCATAGAAAAAGTGCTGTTTAAGCTGAAAGATGGAGGTAACAGCAGAAAGGTCTATCAGGTAGAAGTCCTGAAGACAGCATAAGTCCTGAAGGCCAGTAAATGTGGGATTAGAATAGCAGAAAGAGGAACAAGAAGGATATCAATGTTGAGTTAATAAGGGTATGAGGAACTGAAGCCATACATGGGGCAAGGGTCTGAGTCACCAAGGAAGCCCAAGGGTCACACAGGCCTTTGCAGACCTACCTATGGCTTAGAACTTTATGTTGAGTGCAGAGAAAGTTAATATAAGGTTTTAGACATGAAAATAATATAGTACAAATTTCTTTTAAAAATACACTTTTCGCTTCTGTGTGGAAGATGAATTGAATAAAGGGAGCAAGAGCGGAAAACAGGAAGCTATGTCCATTGTTCAGGTGAAAGATGAGAAGAGCTGAATCAGGAATGTGGCCTTGGAGATGGAGAACAGCAGTAGGTCAAGTTATACTTTAGAGATTGGGAACATGCCTCATCTGAGAAGAGGGGTTCATGCTTTCTAGTTCACAGAAGAGGATCAGTTCAAGGAGCCTCATTTTTCTTGTCATGCATAGGCTTTGAGACTGTTCAGGGACAGAGCAGAAACAAGCCTCATTTTCCCCATTTCTGGATTCTCTTCTTCTTTACTTGGGCAGAGGTGAGGGTCAAGCTCCAGCTCCATGGCTGTTAGATATAGTTGTTTTATTGCTCTTTTAAAGTCCTCTTTAAAAGATACAATTCCTAAGACATTCCACTGGTAAACATGTATACTTATATCTAACCTTATGTTGTAGGGGTTAAATTCAAATTTCTTGTTAGCAAATGGCTTTCTTCTTCTCAGTAGGAGGCAATGTGCTATTTTTGTGGGAACCTCAGAACGTCACTTTTCACCTCCTCCTCCAAGGCCTGTGTGCTGAGAATCCACTTTATCTCCCAAATGTGGGACTGCAGGGGGGCGGAAAAAGCCGTCTTCCTTAGACTGCTTCTGAGGAGGCTATTAAAAAGACAGCTTTACAGGACGTTAATAGTCATCCTGATCCTAGAGGGCAGGCCTGCAGGGCCTGGCAGGGGAGGATATTTGTGTGTGTTCTGGATGAAGCTGCTCTCTTCAAATCCAGATGGCCCATGATGTCACTGGAAAAAAACCCTGAAACGTGCTATAAGAAAGAACTTTTTTATGGCTCCCAGTGTAATGTTCCTATACTCTGGGCTCGAGATGAAGAAAAAAGGAACTGAAAGACATTCCCACTCCTGATGGCCCTGCCCAACTGTCCTTTGGGCCTGCAGGAAGATGAAGGACTGAAGGAAACAAAGGGGTTAGGTGAGAAGAGAGGAAAAAAGCAAAAGATAGAAGAAGCAGAGTTAATCCTCTCTCCTTTATGCTGCCTCTGTATCTTGGCACCAGGTACACCACACTGGGACACAGCTCTTGTTTATATATTGACTTCCCTGCCAGACTATGTTTGAGAGCAGTGTTCCTGCCTTGCTTATTTCTGTAACCTCAGAATCTAAAGCAATGTGTATTACATAACAGATGTTCAATAACCGTCAAAAGAATGAAGCTCTTCATTGGAGCCATGTTATTAAAGACCATAACAGAAAGAATCAGGAGAAAGAAAAGAAAGAAGCCAAAATGTATTGGTTGTCTTATCTGTGTCACACATCATAATAAACACATTTGGCTTCATTTTCCTTATTGCTATTGCTTGAGATAGAAGTCAGTAATCCCACTTTCCAGAAAAGAAAGCAGAAGCTCAGAGGAGGTAAATAATGTATCCAAGGTCATCAAGTACAGTCAGGATTCAAGCCCAGATTTGATTGACTCCAACGTAATTCCTGCTACTATGGCCTGCCTTTCCCAGGAAACTACACTCTACATTCTTCTCTACCTCAAATATAAAGCAGACAGAAAAAGTAAGCCATGTGTGGGAAGAAGTGGGCTGGGAATGTGAGTCCTAATTCAGTGCTCATTACAAACAGATTCTACTGAAACATAGTATACAAGTGCTTTCAGGAACACACAGTTGGATTTCTTATGATTTTCCAACTATTTCCTACTGAATTGGAAGTGAGTCTCGAAGAGCCTAAGTTACTCAAGTCGTGGCTTATATAATGAGAAAATATGGCTTACAGGGGAAACCATTCTCTGCTTATTTTACAAGGACTCAAACTTTTATTTTTTCAGCTTAAAAAAAAATAGGGGTGGTGAAGAAATGGACAAGAAAGACATGATAAAGAATGACTGTACAAAATATTTTGTAATCAGATGAGAAAAACTCCTCTTCTAGGTTTTACTCCCTCACCAGTGAACCTTACATAAGTAGATGTTTGGGGGTGGAAGCTGGGGTAAGGTTTATATCTTATTAATATAAGCACATAAGATTTTAGAACTGAAAATGCTTTTGAGTCTCAAATTTAGACTCTGAACTTAAATATCTAAGCTATCTGATTCACTTCATCTTCAAGAAGACCTGGCCCAGAGGATGGAGAAACTTGCCAGACTCCATAGCAGGCTAACGTCAGAAGCAGCATAGAATCCAGGGGGTTGAGTCTCCCAATTAAGAAATCTCGCCACTGTATTAACAAACCATAAAACATAAGTTCAGGAGATTAAGATGGCAGAGTAGGGGAACACTGAGCTCACCTCCTCCTATGAACACATCAAAACTATGTCTACACAAGGAGCAATCCTCTCTGAAAACAGACTGAAGACTTCAAGAAAGACTCTCCTAAAACCAGGTCTATAAAGAAAGACCCATACAAGTCAGATAAGAAGGAAAGACAAGCTATCAAGACTATGAAAGTAGACGGTTTCTTGAAAAGGTAAAATACACCTACTCTGTGGTCCAGAAACTCCAACTAGATAGCTTCTTCCAAGAGAAATGAGAAATCAAGTCCATAATAATAGGTCATATAAAAGATATCATAGTAGTGTTATCAGAATACCCACTCCCAAGCTAGAAACAACCCAAATGCCCATCATCAGCTGGAGAACACATAACGAATAGAATGATGCAGCTAAATAAGCTACAACATGAATCAACCTAAGAAATATGAGGTTGAATATAGGGCAAGATACCAAAAAGTTCACAGTGAATTGAATTTATATGAAGTTCTAGAATAGGCAAAACTAAGCCATGATAATAAAGACTGAATCAGTAGCTATCATGGGCTGGGAATGGGGTGTACTGATTATGAAATGGCATGATAAAATTCCCTGTAATGATGAAGATATTCTACATCTTGACTGAGATGGTGATGTACCTTTCCGTATACATTGGATGTTCCTGTTTTTCAAAAATTGTTGAATTGCACTGAGCTCTGCATTTTATTGTATACAAATTATTTTTCTAAATAAAAATAGAAATACTAAAAAATTACTGAGGAAGAAAATATTCCAACCTAGATAGAGATGTATGACAGATATATTTGAGGCATTTAAAAGTAGAACAAAACTTTATTTCTGCCATGATGAGTACTTTGTAAAAGTACATCAGAATAACCATTTTTGATATGTTAAAAAATAATACCAATCCAAAAATACCAATATCTACAAGTGGAAGTTCCAGAAATTAATAATAATTAAAATGCTAGGAATTGGGTTGTAGAGAATTATCAAAGAACAATAGAAATTTTCTCCATAGTGGATGGCAGCTTCCAGATAAAAGACGCAGTGAATATGATCAACAGTGAATATAAAGATCTACATGAAGGTATAACATTGTAAAGTTTTTAGAACATCATCACAATAAAGAACTGATTCTAGAATCTTAAATAAAGAATCAGTTCAGTTCAGTCACTCAGTCGTGTCCGACTCTTTGCAACCCCATGAATCGCAGCACGCCAGGCCTCCCTGTCCATCACCAACTCCCGGAGTTCACTCAGACTCACGTCCATCGAGTCAGTGATGCCATCCAGCCATCTCATCCTCTGTCATCCCCTTCTCCTCTTGCCCCCAATCCCTCCCAGCATCAGAGTCTTTTCCAATGAGTCAACTCTTCGCATGGGGTGGCCAAAGTACTGGAGTTTCAGCTTTAGCATCATTCCTTCCAAAGAAATCCCAGGGCTGATCTCCTTCAGAAAGGACTGATTGGATCTCCTTGCAGTCCAAGGGACTCTCAAGGGTCTTCTCCAACACCACAGTTCAAAAGCATCAATTCTTCAGTGCTCAGCCTTCTTCACAGTCCAACTCTCACATCCATACGTGACCACAGGAAAAACCATAGCCTTGACTAGACGGACCTTTGTTGGCAAAGTAATGTCTGCTTTTGAATGGGTTCTATTTTTTAAAATCAACAAAAAGAATGGTATCAGAATTTTCAAAAGCAACACTGGAAATGAGAAGAATGGACAAATAGATACATTCTTCATGGAAACAGTTTCCACCATAAAATTCTAAACCAAGACAAAACTTTAAATCAAATGCTAGAATAAAATACATTTTAGCCTCACAAGTTCTCAAAAGTTTTATGAACTATGGCTTCTTTTCTCTGAAGTAAATTAGGTGATGTTCTTTAGTAAAATGATGGGGCAAACCAAGGAATAAGACATGGGGCCAAGGAAACATGATTCAACATGAGAAAGGTGAAGATCATTTTCAGATTAATAACAAAGGCACATTTGTAGGTGAAATCTTGCCACAATCTAAAGAGCCATGAACATGTGCCAGCAGAGGGCAGAGGACAGCATGAAGGAGTTCCCAAGGGGGAAAAATCATCATGCCAATGCATGATGGAATGCATTTAATCATTTTGATAGGACTTATACAGTTGTTTCAGAGTTTCCAGGAAGAATTAGAGATAGGTACTGAACACACCTAGATAGCATATTAAAAAGCAGAGACATTACTTTGCCAACAAAGGTCCATCTAGTCAAGGCTATGGTTTTTCCAGTGGTCATGTATGGATGTAAGAGTTGGACTGTGAAGAAAGCTGAGTGCTGAAGAATTGATGCTTTTGAACTGTGGTTGGAGAAGATTCTTGAAAGTCCCTTGGACTGCAAGGAGATCCAACCAGTCCATTGTAAAGGAGATCAGTCCTGGGTGTTCATTGGAAGGACTGATACTGAAGCTGAAACTCCAATACTTTGGCCACCTCATGGGAAGAGTTGACTCATCAGAAAAGACCCTGATGCTGGGAGGGATTGGAGGCAGGAAGAGAAGGGGACGACAGAGGATGAGATGACTGGATGGCATCACTGACTCAATGCACATGAGTTTGGGTGAACTTCAGGAGTTGGTGATGGACAGGGAGGCCTGGCGTGCTGCTATTCATGGGGTCACAAAGAGTCAGACACGACTGAGCGACTGAACTGAACTGAACTGAACACACAGAAAATAAACTTGTGTAATGGGGAGGGGAGTAAAGTTGATGAGAAAGAAAGAAACCCCCCATATGCCATAGTAGAAAGACATAGTTACTCACCTGTAAAATCAATTAGCTATATAGGCAATATTTAGCTATACAGAGACAAGTGCCCAAAGAAGCAGCTTACCTGGTTCTCTAAAGTGATGAAAATGGGAAAAGGGGAGCTTCTCTTTTCTTCCGTTGTTTGTTTAAACTATGTAGATACGTAATTTTAACAAAATATAATCTAAATTTGAAGGTAAAGAGCTAAGAAAATTTTATTGCATTCAGAAAAGTTGAAAATGGTACAATAATGGAAATATATTTAGGATAAAATGCATTGCTCACCTATGAAAAGTACTTATGTAATCATAATCTATATATTGCTCATTGATTTATCAAAAAGTCTGATACAAACCACATCGGTTCATGGGAAAAGAAAAAATAGATTTATTTATCCACTTCCCCCATAAGATTGTAAGATCCTTGCGAAGTATTTTGCTAAAGTCAAAGAGAATGTGGACCCAAACTGTAAGGAATTTTAGAATTATGGGGGAAAGAGAAAAATAAGCTATCCGTTATAGTATATTTGGCAGATAACACGACAGTATATTATGCAGTCACAAAGAAGATTAGAAAGTCACTAAAATCTTCTGGAAAAGACTTTGACCTGATAGAATTCAAATTAATGAAGTTTTAAAATAAAGAGGGTAAGGAAATTCAGAGAATGGGATGTAGAAAAGGGCAGAAACATGGACTGTAGCATGAAGTATTTCAGGAACTGCTGTGAGTTTGTAATAGCTGCTGCAAAGGGGGCAAGCCAGACATTGATGAGAGAGGAAACATCATGAAGGTATAGGCCAAGAAAAATTGCTGATTACAAATGAATAAATTCATGTTTGAACACAAACTTTAGTTGGCCTTCAATATCCATGGGTTTTGCAAGAGCAGTTTCAACCAACCTTGGATGGAAAATATTTGTAAAAAAAATTTCAAAAAGCTCCAAAAAGCAAAACCTGAGTTTGCATAGCATTTACACTGTATTTACATTGTAATATGTATTATAAGTAATCTAGAGAGGACAAGGTATGCAGGAGGATGTGCTTGGGTTACATGCAAATATATGCCATTTTATATAAAGGATTTGAGCATCTGAGAATTTTGGTATCTGAGAGAGGTCCTGAAACTAACAGATAACAAGGGATGACTGTATATATATTTCACTAAAACATATGCTTATAGAAATACATCCATGCACTGCAGTATATAAATCACATACATATAGATATCAATATCAATATTGAGGATATGTATACATGGACAGAGGAGCCTGGTGGGCTACAGTCCATGGGGTCGTGAAGAGTCGGACACGACTAAGCGGCTTCACTTTCCCTTTTCACTTTCATGCATTGGAGAAGGAAATGGCAGCCCACTCCAGTGTTCTTGCCTGGAGAATCCCAGGGATGGGGGAGCCTGGTGGGCTGCTGTTTATGGGGTCGCACAGAGTCGGACATGACTGACGCGACTCAGCAGCAGCAGCAGCAGCAGCATACACATACAGGGACTGGGGACAATACTGGGCAAGATGATGTGTTTATCTGCAGTAATTGAAAACATTATTAAGTAGTTTACTGTATTTTCCATGAACAGCCCCCCTCACTTGGACATGGAGAAACCCTTCATCCAAGAATGGCTGATGGAAACGACAGCTCTGGTTCTGTCTGGATTTTTTCTTTTTGTCACCTGGCTTTTTTTAAACTAAAGCACTTCAGTTTTCAGAATAGTTTTAGGTTCACAGAAAAACTGAGAGAAAGGCACAGTGAATTCTCATTTATACCTGTTGCTCACACACACCCCCCAACCACTGCCCACATGAACATCCCATTATAGTGGTTCATTTGTTCCAGTTGATCAACCTATATTGACATATCATTAACACTAAAATCAATAGTTTACATAGGTTCACTTTTGGTGCTACAAATTCTACAGGTTTTGACAAATGTATAATGACAGGTATCTTCCATCATAGTATCACATAAAATAGTTTCATTGCCCTTAAAATCCTCTGTGTTCCATCTGTTCATCCATAACTCCTGGCAGCCACTAACCTTTTTAATGTTTCCATAGATTTGCCTTTTTTCATAATGTCATATACTTGGACTCATGCAGTAAAGTAGCCTTTTCAGATTGACTTCTTTTGTTTAGTATTATCTATTTAGTTCCCAGAGACAGTGAAGGACAACAAAGCCTGACATGGTGCAGTCCATGGGGTCACAAAGAGTCAGACACGACTTAGCAACTGAACAACAACATGTCTTCATGGCTTGATAACCCATCCTTTTTTTTTTTTTAGCACTGAACAATATTCCATTGTCTGGATGAGCCACAGTTGATTTATCCATTCACCTACTGAGGAATTGGTTGCTTCCAAGTTTTGACAATTACGAATAAAGCCCCTGTAAACATCTGTGTTCAGGTTTTTTTTACAGACTTAAGTTTTCACTTCACTTAGATAAATACCAGGGAACCCAGTTGCTGGATTGTAGGCTAAGAGTATGTTTTGTTGTTGCTTAGTTTTAGTTTTATGGTGGATGGACCTAAAGACTGTCATGTGGAGAGGTTAGAAAGAGAAAAGCAAGTATCATATATTAACACATATATGTGGAACCTAGAAAAAAATGGTACAGATGAACCTATTTGCAAAGCAGAAATAGAGACACAGACATGGATAACAAACATATGGACACCAAGTGGGGAAAGGGAGAGTGGGATGAACTGGGAGGTTAGGATTGACATACATACACTGCTGCTGCTGCTGCTAAGTTGCTTCAGTCGTGTCCGACTCTGTGTGACCCCATAGACGGCAGCCCACCAGGCTCCCACATCCCTGGGATTCTCCAGGCAATAACACTGGAGTGGGTTGCCATTTCCTTCTCCAATGCATGAAAGTGAAAAGTGAAAGTGAAGTACACTACTATGTATAAAATAGGTAACTAATGAGAACCTATTGTACAGCGCAGGGAACTCTACTCAGTGCTCTTTGATGACCGAAGAGGGGGGAAATCCAAAAAAGAGGAAACATATCTATACATAGAGCAGATTCAGTTTGCTGTTCAGCAGAAGCTAACACAATACTGTAAAGCAATTATACTCTAATAAAAATTCATAATAATTATTTTTTTTAAAAGCTGCCTTCCAAAGCAACTGTATCATGTTGCATTCCCACTGGCAATAAAAAGAGTTCCTCTTGCTCCACATCACTATCATCATTTGGTGTTGTCAGTGTTATGGATTTTGGCCATTCTAATATGTGTTTAATGGTATCTCATTGTTGGTTCAATTTGCATTTTCCTGACAACATATGTATGATGTAGAGTATATTTTCATATGCTTACTACCATCACTGTATTTTCTTTGGTGAGTTGTCTCTTCAGATTTTTGCCCATTTTTAAACTGGGTTATTTGATTTCTTATTTTGATGTAAGAGTTCTTTGTATATTTTTGGATTACAATCCATTTTCAGGTATGTCTTTTAAAGATATTTTCCTCTGGCTTTGAAGATTTTTTCTTCATCATTGTTTTTCTAAAATTTGAATATAGTATGCTCAGGTGCACTGAGTTTTTTATATTCATCCTGATTGGTTGTCTCTGAACTTCTTGGATCTGTGGTTTGGGATCTGATATAATTTCTCATTGTCAACAAAAGAGTCTGAAATGCAGAACTTGGGTGCAATCTCAAAAATGACAGATTGACCTTAGTTTGTTTCCAAGGCAACCCATTCAATATCACATTACTCAAGTCTATGCCCCAACCACTAATACCAAAGGAGCTGAAGTTGTATGGTTCTATGAAGACTTCCAAGTCCTTATAGAACTAACACCAAAAAAAATATGTCCTTTTCATCACGGGAGACTGGAATGCAAAAGTAGGAAGTCAAGAGATACCTGGAGTAACAGGCAAGTTGGCCTTGGAGTACAAAATGAAGCAGGGAAAGGCTAATAGAGTTTTGCCAAGAAAATGCAGTGGTCATAGCAAACACACTCATCCAAAAACACAAGAGGTAACTCTACACATGGACATCACTAGATGGTCAACACTGAAATGAGATTGATTATATTCTTTGCACACAAAGATGGAGAAGCTCTATACAGTCAGCAAAAACAAGACCGGGAGCTGACTGTGGCTCAGATTATGAACTCATTATTGAAAAATTCAGGCTTAAATAGAAGAAAGTAGGGAAAACCACTAGGCCATTCAGGTATAACCTAAATCAAATCCCTTATGATTATACAGTGATAGTGACAAATAGATTCAAGGGATTAGATGTAATAGAGTGCCAGGAGAACTATGGATGGAGATTCGTAACATTGTACAGGAGGCATTGGTCAAAACCACCCCCAAGAAAAAGGAATGCAAAAGGGCAAAATGGTTGTCTGAGGAGGCCTTACAAATAGCTGAGATAGAAGAGAAGCTAAAGGCAAAGGATAAAAGGAAAGATTTACCCATCTGAATGCAGAATTCCAGAGAATACCTAGAACAGATAAGAAAATCTTCTTAAGTGAACAAAGCAAAGAAATAGAGGAAAAGAATAGAATAGGAAAGACTAGAGACCTCTCTGGGAGAAGGCAATGGCACCCCACTCCAGTACTCTTGCCTGGAAAATCCCATCGACAAAGGAGCCTGGTAGGCTGCAGTCCATGGGGTCGCTACAAGTCGGACACAGCTGAGCGGCTTCACTTTCACTTTTCACTTTCATGCATTGGAGAAGGAAATGGCAACCCACTCTAGTGTTCTTGCCTGAAGAATCCCAGGGACGGGGGAGCCTGGTGGGTTGCCGTCTATGGGGTCGCACAGAGTCGGACACGACTGAAGCAACTTAGCAGCAGCAGCAGCAGCAGAGACCTCCCCAAGAAAAGTAGATATAGCAAGGGAACATTTCATGCAAAGATGGGCACAATAAAGGACAGAAACCATATGGATCAAGCAGAAGATATTAAGAAGAGGTGGCAAGAATACACAGAAGAGCTATACAAAAATTCTTAATGACCCAGATAACCATTATAGCATGATCACTCACCTAAAGGCAGAAATCCCGGAGTGTGAAATCAAGTGGACAATAGGAAGCATTACTGTAAACAAAGCTAGTGGAGGTGATGGAATTGCAATTGAGCTATTTCAAATCCTAAAAGATGATGTTGTGAAAGTGCTGCACTCAATATGCCAGCAAATTTGGAAAACTCAGCAGTGGGCACATGACTGGAAAAGGTCCATTTTCATTCCAATCCCAAAGAAGGGAAATGCCAAAGATGTTCAAACTACTGCAAAATTGCACTTGTTTCACATGCTAGCAAGGTGATGCTCAAAATCCTTCAAGCTACACTTTAACAGTATGTGAACTGAGAACTTCTACATGTACAAGCTGTATTTAGAAAAGGCAGAGGAACCAGAGATCAAATTGCCAACATCTCTTGGATCATAGAAAAAGCAAGGAAATTCCAGAAAAATATCTACCTCTGCTTCATTGAATATACTAAAACTTTTGACTGTGTGAAAAAAACTGTGGAAAATTCTTAAAGAGATGCGAATACCAGACCACCTTACCTGCCTCCTGAGAAATCTGTATGCAGGAAAAGGAGCAATAGTTAGAACTGCACATGGAACAACAGACTGGTTCAAAATTGGGAAAAGAGTACATCAAGGCTATATATTGTCACCCTTCTTATTTAACTTATAATCAGAGAGCATCATGTGAAATGCTGGGCTGGATAAAACACAAGCTGGAATCAAAATTGCTGAGAGAAATATCAATAATTTCAGATATTCAGATGACACCACTCTAATGGCAGAAAGTAAAGAGTAACTAAAGAACCTCTCTATGAAGGTGAAAGAAGAGAGTGAAAAAGCTGGCTTAAAACTCAACATTCAAAAAATGAAGATCATAGCATCTGGGCCCATCACGTCATGTCAAATAGATGGGGAAAAAATGGGAATAGTGACAGACTTTATTTTCTTGAGCTCCAGAATCACTGTGACTGCAGCCATGAAATGAAAAAAATGCTTGCTCCTTGGAAGGAAAGCTATGACGAACCTAGACAGTGTATTAAAAAGCAGAGACATCAATTTGCTGACAAAGGTCCATATAGTCAAAGCTATGGTTTTTCCAGTAGTTATTTACAGATATGAGAGTTGGACCATAAAGAAGACTGAGCATCATAGAATTGATGGTTTCAAGCTGTGGTGCTGGATAAAATTCTTGAGAGTCCCTTGGACAGCATGGAGATCAAACCAGTCAAACCTAAAGGAAAGCAACCCTAAATATTCATTGGAAGGACTGGTGCTGAAGCTCCAATACTTTGGCACTGATACCTGATACAAAGAGCTGACTCATTGGAAAAGACCCTGATGCTGGGAAGGATTGAGGTCAGGAGGAGAAGGGGACGACAGAGTTTGAGACTGTTGGATGGCATGACCAACTCAACACACATGAGTTTGAGCAAACTCTGGGAGATAGTGAAGGACAGAATGCCTGACTGCTGCAGTCCATGGGGTTGCAAAGTCAGACACGACTGACTGAACAACAACAGCAATTAATTTGGGGAGATTCGTAGTCTTTAGGGCTTCCCTGGTGGCTCAGTTGGTAAAGAATCTGCCTGCAATGCAGAAGACCTGGGTTCTGTCCCTGGGTTGGGAAGATCCCCTGGAGAAGGGAAAGGCTTACCCACTCCAGTATTCTGGCCTGGAGAACTCCAGAAACTGTATAGTCCATGGGGTCGCAAAGAGTCGGACACGACGGAGCGACTTTCATACACTTAGTCTTTATTGATTCAGTATCTATTTCTTTCTGTCTTTCTTCTTCTCATATATCCAATATGCATATATTACACCTTGTGTTTTTGTCCCAAAGTTCTTGGATTTTCCATTACATTTTATTCAGTCTTTTTTCCCTTTGCTTTTCAGTTTTGTACATTTCCACTGTCATATTTTCAAGTTCAGAGATTCTTTCCTTAACAATGTCCTGTCCACTAGTAAGCCCGTCAAAGGCATTCTTCACTTCTGTTACAGTGTTTTTGACCTCTAGCATTTCTTTTTGATTCTTTCTTAGAAATTCTATCTCAGTGCTTCCATTGTCAATCTATTCTTGTCTGTTGTCTATTTTTGTAATTAAGTTCTTAGCTTATTAATCATAACTTAAAAATTTTTTATCATCTAATAATTTCAATAGTCCTGCCGTATCTGGTTCTGGTGCTTGTTTAGTCTCTCCAAACTATGTTGGTGTGTTTGTTTGTTTGTTATCTTTTAGCATACCTTGTAATTTTTGTTGAGTGGTAGACTGGGTAAAAGGAGCTATGGAAAAGAATCTTTAGTAATGTAATCATAAGGTATAAGGATGGGGAAGTGTTAGAGACCTATGATTAGGTCTCAGTCTTTTGGTGATCCTGTGCCCCTGGACTGTGAATTTATAAGTGCTGCTTGCTACACACACACACACACACACACACACCTCTTGGTGGGATAGGATGGCTTGAGGGGGCTGGAGTTTACTTCCTACTGGTAAGTTAGCATATGCTAAAATAGATTCCGCTGAGGGAGGGCCTGGTTAAGATGAACACAGTGCTCTGATATGTTTCAAAATGTTTCCTTTTCCTGTCCCTGACTGAGTCTTTTAAAGGAACAGGTATATAAAGCCCATGGCTCTAAGCGCATGATAAAGCGTAATAATTTCAGAAAAAGATATAATACCTTAAAAAGTGTGATCTTTCCTGTCGTCATGGTTCATCTTCACCTCAGATCCTCATTCATTGATCTTAATGCCATGCCTAAGTCACTGAGCTATGACTTTTCTTACCCCCTCTCTTGAACATTTCGCTCATTCATACTATTTCCATAGCCTGCACGTTAATTACATTTTAAGTATTATTTTTCAGATTTTCTTTATGGGGTTAGTTTTAGTAATTGGATTCTGTTTGTAGCCTATAGATTTTATTAATTTAGGAGTAAAAATTTTTCACTGTGTAAAAAGCACCTGATAAAGTTGGAGTTTTTTCTTTTTAAATTTTATTGACCTTGCCTTTAGGCAAAAACTGGCCAGATTGTTTTGCTGCAAAGGTAAATTTGGGCTATGATTGAAATATTAGAATAGCTACTCAAACAGATTGCTAGTAGCTATTGGAAGTGTAAACACAATTTCCAAAAGGTTCTTTATTTTCTCTTACTATAGCTGGTGGCCCATTTCAAACAGGTCTTTTTAAAACTCACACCAAGGATAATTACATTTGCTTTCTCCTGCCTTTTATGGACATGAGAATAATGAGACTGTCACATTCAGACAAACACATACACACACCATTTGAGGTCACTGAAAATGAATAACATTAATACTAGATTTTCTTGAGCTTGAATTTAAGAGTTATGGTAAGACCACCAAATGGTATAAATACTTGAGGCTGTTACAAGTACTCTGTAGATTTACATTTAACAGTCTCTGTTCCTGCTAACTAATGGCTGTGTAACCACCACAAACTTATTGCCTTAAGGTAATTACCTCATTTATTTGACTCTAAAATCTGCAATTTGGGCAAGGCTCAGTAGAGACAGTTAACCTTTGCTCCTCTTGGTGTGAGCTTCACAGGCCCTTAGGCTGGAGGCTGGAAGCATGTCATGGCTCACTCACAAGTCTGGTGGTTGATTCTGACCACTGACTGGGAGTCTTGGTTCCTTTCCATAGGGGTTTCTCCATGTGATCTCTTGGTATGAGCTAGTTTTGACTTCCTCACAGCACAATGGCTTGTTTGAAAGCTGAGCATCCAAAGAAAGGGAAAGCCAGACAGAAGCAACATTTCCCATTGTGACTGGGCATCCGAAGTCACAAGTGACACTTCCGCCACACATTGTTGATCAAGTCAGTTACAAAAGTTCACTTATTTCTCAGTGGAGAAGTGTCGGTGGTCAGTGAGTCATTATAGGAAGACCAAGTGAAATGCGGAAAAAAAATAATTGGAAAACACAATCTGCTGCAGGATCCATATGGAAAAGTTCTTCTGTATCAAACTTAGAATGTGTGTGTGTGAGGACACCACTGCACAGCTACTACATATCAAACATGGAAGCAATTATTCTCTTAGATTTTGATTTCCAGTCATTCAGTTCCTTGCCTTTAGGAATCAAATGGATTTCAGGAAAGGATGATGCATTCACTTCCTGGGGATGATGCATTTACTTTTCTTTTCTGATCCTAGAATAGCTGCCCTGCTGTAAGCTCGGAGGAAGAATGACTGCCTCTGCTCCACCAACCCCTGCCCAACCCCGTGCTCTTTCTCTTTATCATAAAGAGTAATGCCCAGGCAAAAAGAGAGTGTCATGATACAGCTACTGCCCAGGTTATACCCCAAGCTAGGTCTCTTCTGATGTTAAAACCTCCATAAGTAATGAAGAACATTTCAGTTCAAGAAGAGTCTTTCTTGAATTTAATAAAGCAAAAGGAATATTTGTCCCAAATAGGGGTTTAAATTGCATCTGCTTTTTAAAACTTATTTCCATTTTTCTTGTAAGTTTCTAGAACAGGCTGGTGAAGTAAGGTTCTAAAAATTTCTGTGGTTCATACAGACTTTTAACGTAGCTCTAATTTTCCAACAACATCCTTAGTTCCAAGAAGTTCATACTGCCATGTTTTCAAATTAGTGATTTAGCTTAGTCATTGATCCTTTCATGTGAGGTTTCCTGCAAAAGCAAATACTTACTGAATCTAGCAGTCTGAGTCTACACCTATTTCTGAGGACCCAGTTCCAAATTGGGTCCAGTTCCAATACCCAAATTCCAAATAACTGTTCAAATGTGCTATGGATTCAAAACCAACTTAATGTCAAGAGATCTTATTCATTTACGACAAAATGGGATTCTCTGTATCTGAGAAAATAAGGCTGCAAATAATACTCCAAAGGTTCTTATGTTTAACATATAAAGTTAATTATACATTAAGCATAAATGTATGTTCTACATTCCCATGGCCCCGAAGTACTTTAAGGTAAACCATAGCTTAAAAATTAAGGAATGAGCGTAGGAGAACTTTTGCTGAGGATGCTTGGAGGCAACAAGACCAGAAGCCTCCACAAAAGACTGATATCCAACTATCTATCACAAAGAGGGATCATCTTACCCTATTATATTTTCCCTATTAAGTGTATCCTAATTGAAAATAAAAATGGCAATGAACTCTCTCTCCCTTTGCACTTCAGACTTGTAAGTCTTCATCTTTTTTTTTTTTTTAAAGGAGCTATGATCTGTATCAGGGGCTTCCAGGTGGCACCAGAGGTAAAGAACCCTCCAGCCAATGCAGGAGACATGAGAGACATGGGTTCACTCCCTGGGTTGGGAAGATCCCTGGAAGAGGGCATGGCAACCTACTTCAGTATTCTTTCCTGGAGAATCCCATGGACAGAGAAGCCTGGTGGGCTACAGTCCAAAGAGTCACACAGAATCAGACACAACTGAACTGACTTAGCACACAAGCATGCATGTTCTCTCAAGGGACATCCAAGATTCTGCCTTTGCCACTAATCAATGCCAATTTTCAGTTAAGATACAAATGAACTAGGAAGAAATTTGCGCCTTCCCCAGAGCAGAGCTGAACTGGATGAACTGGAGATTGTATCCCATGTATGTGACAACATAATAGAGTGGGCACCCAGTCATATTAATTCTACCTCTTGAGCCCTTTGGGGTGTCACAAGTTTTAAAATCTCTCACACTATTTCCCACACTATTGGAGCACTACCTCATATTAAAGAATAAGACATAGGAACTCAACATTCCTGATATGAACAGTAGCTATTTATGCAACTCAGTTGAGTTGAAACACATATGTAGTCATTTCCCCTCTCTAGTTCCATAATTATTCAATGTATATATCTCTGCAGAGAGATGTTTTAATGTGATTAAATACTGTTCAAATATTTTATATTAGGTCCAGGCATCAATTAGGAATGGTATTTTGTTACTAGGAAAACAGAGTGATATAAAGTGGTTTAAATAATGTAGAGGTTAATTTCTCTTTTCTGTAAAGTAAGTCTAGAAACGGGAAGTTCAAGCTAATAAGCATGGTTTCACTTGAGACCTGAGCTCCAGTATCTTTAGCTCATGTCTTCTGTCTCCATAATCCAAGAGGCTTGCTTATATATGACTCAGTAATTTCTAATTTTCTCAAGGAAAAGGATCATTTCTTATTTCCTTTTGTAGCCATAGCACTTACCATATATTGGCTCTACACAGCATTTGTAAGAGGAATAAGTGAATACACAAGTCTAGTGAGGGTAGACTAAATGTATGCTGCTGCTGCTGCTGCTGCTAAGTAGCTTCAGTCGTGTCCGACTCTGCGACCCCATAGACGGCAGCCCACCAGGCTCCCCCATCCCTGGGATTCTCCAGGCAAGAACACTGGAGTGGGTTGCCATTTCCTTCTCCAATGCATGAAAGTGAAAAGTCAAAGTGAAGTCGCTCAGTTGTGCCCGACTCTTAGCGACCCCATAGACTGCAGCCTACCAGGCTCCTCCGTCCATGGGATTTTCCAGGCGAGTATATGTTAATTACTGCCAAAGCAGCAGTACATCTATTGCTCAGTACTTCATTCATGGAAGTATGTATTATATACACCAAAGAAAATCTTATGTGGAAAGTGATACTTTAATTGGACATTGAGTGATGGGCAGGATTTGAGAAGAAAATTAGGTTCTTCCTTGGTGCTAGGAACATAGATTTGGAGTTCAGAAGACTGGCTTGCAGCCTTACCATTTACCAGGGTGTAATTTTTATTAAAGTAGGAAAACTCTCTAAGTCATATTTCTTCATCTATAAAATGGAGGTAATGCTAATTGACTATGTGCGCCTGACAAGGCCAAGGGGTGTCCAGATAACATGCTATTTCTCAGTATGTCTTTGAGGATGTTTGTGGGTGAGATGAGCATTTGAATCAGTAGACTCAGTGAAGTAGATTGCCCTCCCCAATATGAGCAGGTATCATCCTATCCCGGAGGTCTTGAATAGAACAAAAGGCATGGAACAGGAGGATTTGTCTTCCACCTACCTGCCTATTTAGCTGAAACATTGATCTTTTCCTGCCCTCAAACTGCAATCTACACCTTTGGCTCCCCTAGTTCTCAAGCATTTAGACTTGAACTAGAATTATACCACTGGCTTTCCTGTGTTTCCAGCTTGAAGACTACATAATCAGATTACATAATCACATCATATATTTATATATATATTTGTTTTTCAATATCCTATTGCTTCTACATTATGTATGTGTGTGTGTGTGTATATATATATATATATATATGTATGTAATATATGTGAATTACATTGAATATTGGTTCTGTTTCTCTGAAGAACCCTAATACACTTCTCATAAAAATTTTAATTTTCTTATCACCAATTATAAGTTCCAAGGTACTGTTTAGTGTCTGTTAAGTATTTTACTTTTTCACTTGTTCATTCAGTTCATTTATTTATTTCCAAGTAGTGTTCCAGCCTCTGAGCATTCCATACTAAACAAGCAGGTGATGTGAAGGTTTCAGACAGGGGAATTATGGGAACCCTATCTGAGGACCTGGGCTTCCCCAGTGGCTCACTGGTAAAGAATCCACCTCTTGTGCAGGAGATACAGGAGACATGGACTCTATCCCTGTGTCAAGGAGATTCCCAAGAGGAAGGCACGGCAACCGACTCTAGTATTCTTGCTTGGAGAATCCAATGGACAGAGGATCCTGGTGGACTACAATCCATGGGGTTGCAAAAAGTAAGACTCTACTGAAGCAACTGAGCACACATCTGAGGAGTTAACATTTGACCTGAGATGTGAAGAAGCCATGACCCAGCCACATGTATAGCTAGAATTAGACCTGGGGAATAAATACTTCAGGCAGAGGGAATAGCAAGTGAAATGACTGAGAAAGAGAGACAGTGTATTAGTTAAAGTAATGCTCAGTTCAGTTCAGTCGCTCAGTCATGTCCGACTCTTTGAAGCCCCATGAATTGCAGCATGCCAGGCCTCCCTGTCCATCACCAACTCCTGGAGTTCTCAAACTCACGTCCATTGAGTCGGTGATGCCATCCAGCCATCTCATCCTCTGTCGTCCCCTTCTCCTCCTGCCCCCAATCCCTCTCAGCATCAGGGTCTTTTCCAATGAGTCAACTCTGCATGAGGTGGCCAAAGTATTGGAGTTTCAGCTTTAGCATCAGTCCTTCCAATGAACACCCAGGACTGATCTCCTTTAGGATGGACTGGTTGGATCTCCTTGCAGTCCAAGGGACTCTCAAGAGTCTTCTGCAACACCACAGTTCAAAAGCATCAATTCTTTGGCACTCAGCTTTCTTCACAGTCCAACTCTCACATCCTAGCTGTTATAATAATTTACCTACAAAATCTCAGTGGCTTAATGGAGTAGACAATTATTTTCCATTTGATGGCTAAGGTTTCTATCCAAAGCAACATCTAACTAACCTATGAAGGAAGAAAAGATTGTGTCTGGGGATTCTTTATGGTCCAGGATTAAAGCGATAACCTGTTAGCTCTGCTCCCATTTCACTGGCAGGTCTCAATTAATGGCCACACTTAAGAGCAAGTAGTGATGAGATATATCATCTTAAGGTCTCACTGCAGCTGGAACTCCAATACTTTGGCCACCTGATGCAAAGAACTGACATTTGAAAAGACCCTGATGCTGGGAAAGATTGAAGACAGGAGGAGAAGGGGACAACAGAGGATGAGATGGTTGGATGGCATCACCGACTCAATGGACATGAGTTTGAGTAAACCCTGGGAGTTGGTGATGGACAGGGGGCCTGGCGTGCTGTAGTCCATGGGGTTGCAAAGAGTTGGACATGACTGAGTAACTGAACTGAACTGAAGGTCTCATAGTAACTGAGACCTCAGAACAGTGGTTTTCTGAGGCACTAGTCATTCTTTGATGCAGGAAGACACTGTGGCTAAAGGTTAATTGGTAAAGGGGCAGGAAAGGAGGAGGAGAAGAATAAGGAGGAGAAGGAAAAGGAGGGGAAGAAAAACAGGGAGGGAAGGAGGATGACAAACAGTAATTTGACACAGATTTAATCAAAAGCAAAATCAGGCAAGGATTTTAGGACTTTGAAAGAAGTTCTAATTTTAATCAAAGAGCCATGGAAATCCACTGAGAAGTTTTAAGCATGAAAGTGACATGATCAGTTTTACCTTTTTATAAGATCTCTCTTCTGTGGGAAGAATGAATTTGAGAGGGCAAGAGTACAAGTTTAACTAGCTACTGGAAAAGTTTATCTGGAGAATTATTGTGATTTGCTAAAGGGTCCTGACAGTAGAGATGGAGAAGAGTGGTTGCATTTGAGATAGATTTTTGGAGGAAGAGTAAAGTATGTGTGGATGATGGTGACAATTTTGTGAATAAATGAATGATGAATAAACGATGATGCCTAACACTCACTGAGCACGTCCAATGTCAGACCCTGTGCTAAGAGCTTTTACATGGATCATGATATTTAACCCTTATAGCAATCTTATGAAGTTAGCACTATTGACATATCCATTTTTCAGATAAGGAAATTGAGACTCAGGAGGCTTAAATCACTTGTTCATGGTTCTACAAGCCAGGATCAGAACACAGGTATTCTGACTACTGACCTTAAACAACCCACAATTCTCTCCTTAAGGTAACAAGCCTATTAACAACAATATTTAAATGACCCCAACTCCAAGCACAGCATTCTTCTTAGCCCCAGACATACAGAAGATTTCCAAAAGGCACAGTCAAATTCTACAGGTAAATTCAAAGATGTTGGAAGTATTTATGGTGCCCCATCTTTTGGGGAGTTCACATCTTGTTCATGAAATCCCTGCCTTTGGTAACTCCTGTTCAAGCCAGTTGTAATGTCCTTGTAAGATCAGTTGCTCAGAGGAGAGTCTGTTCTGAATTATACAATTGTTGCTCCTAAGGAGCCCCTAGAGGATGGGGAGTTGGGGGTTGGGGGAGAGAACTGCACATGGGTTCAGCATGGCAGGCTCCTATGCGATAATGAATGAGGAAACGTGGCCAGTAAGGCCCACAGAAAGAAAAACACTTAAGCCTCTTGATGAAAGGCCCGATGAGAAGGTAAGTGTTATAATTCAACTGAAAATAAAAGCCGGCGGCAGGTTATCCCTCCTTCCAGGCAGACAGTTCCCGGGACTGCTCTCCTGCAGCTGCAGTGGCAGTGATGGATTATCTGGGAAGGTGAAGCAGCTGAGCTGATCTGCCCCCTCCCCTCCCACCCACACATCCACCCCTCAGGCTACAGGGTTTCAGGATAGCTTTAATCCCTCTTAGCCTCCCCTCTCCCACGGATCCCAAGACAAGCCCCCGGAGTTGCTGGGCCTGGAGAGCATCCTCCCAAGCTGTTTCCTGAAATCCAAGCCTGAAAGACAGGAGTTGGCCTTCAGGTGCTTGCCAGAAGCCCCCATTCATTACCCTGCTGGGAAGGACTGTTTGAGGAGTGCGGAGCTGAGAAGGATTCTCTGAATCTGGCCTCAGAGGGAGTGTTGATGGTTCAAGAGTGGCTTGTTCAAGCTATGTCTGGAGTGAGCTCTTCATTTCAGCAGGCCCTCAGTGAGCCCTCCTGGATGAGGGTGACAGGGGTGAGGAAGGAGGGTGGATCCTCCTTCCCCGTCACTTTCTTTCTCCACTCTTGAGACTTTGCTCTCTACTTTTTCTGCCCCTAATCCTGGCTCCTATCACAATCAGCGTCAGTTGCCAGCCCTTTAAAGCCATGTATTTTATTTATATTAGGCACTCTTTGGGTCCCTCCAGATATTTTAAGAACTGTATATATGTCTCTAGATTTGAAATTCTAAGGTTCTTGGAGAAATATTTTTCGATAAAGAGGCCATCTTGGAGTTTCTGAAGTCTCTGTCTCATACTTCTTTTGCAAAGCCTGGCCAGAATCTCTAGACTTAAAGCGAATAGAAAATTAAGAACAGCAGACCGTAGTCATATGTCTTTCTCTATGCTTTGCTTTATCCCCCTGAAGATCTTGTGTTCAATGCTTGATACAAGTAACACACAAAGCGTGGGAGAAAGCAGATGGAGCAAACCCTGGGACCAGCTTGGACAGTGACGGTGAGCCTGTTTCTAAAGATCATTCTCTGCTGCTGCTGCTGCTAAGTCGCTTCAGTCGTGTCCGACTCTGTGCGACCCCATAGACGGCAGCCCACCAGGCTCCCCTGTCCCTGGGCTTCTCCAGGCAAGAACACTGGAGTGGGTTGCCATTTCCTTCTCCAATGCATGAAAGTGAAAAGTGAAAGTGAAGTCCCTCAGTCATGTCCAACTCTTCGCGACCCCATGGACTGCAGCCCACCAGGCTCCTTAGTCCATGGGATTTTCCAGGCAAGAGTACTGGAGTGGGGTGCCATTGCCTTCTCCGAAAGATCATTCTCTACCAAGAACCAATCTATCTTTTGGTCCCAGTCACATTTACTTTGCAGGGAATCCCTCAGTCTACTCCATGAAAATTTACTGTTTTACACCACATTGACTTTATACTACTTGTTATAAGAAACCCTAGCCACACAATTATAACTATTATGTACTCTAAGGAGCATGTGAGTCTGATAAAAAATTATATGGATTTTACTGTAGGACAAACCTGGGTTCAAGTAGATGCATTACAAATAGGGTCTTAAGCAATTTTTTTTCAGTTATAAAGTGAAGGTAATCCAAAAGTCTACAAGTAATAAATGCTGGAGAGGGTGTGGAGAAAAGGGAACCCTCTTACACTGTTGGTGGGAATGCAAACTAGTACAGCCACTATGGAGGACAGTGTGGAGATTCCTTAAAAAACTGGAAATAGACATGCCTTATGATCCAGCAATCCCACTGCTGGGCATACACACTGAGAAAACCAGAAGGGAAAGAGACACGAGTACCCCAATGTTCATCGCAGCACTGTTTATAATAGCCAGGACATGGAAGCAACCTAGATGTCCATCAGCAGATGAATGGATAAGAAAGCTGTGGTACATATACACAATGGAGTATTATTCAGCCATTAAAAAGAATACATTTGAATCAGTTCTAATGAGGTGGATGAAACTGGAGCCTATTATACAGAGTGAAGTAAGCCAGAAAGAAAAACACCAATACAGTATACTAACGCATATATATGGAATTTAGAAAGATGGTAACAATAACCCTGTGTACGAGACAGCAAAAGAGACACTGATGTATAGAACAGTCTTATGGACTCTGTGGGAGAGGGAGAGGATGGGAAGATTTGGGAGAATGGCATTGAAACATGTAAAATATCATGTATGAAATGAGTTGCCAGTCCAGGTTCGATGCACGATACTGGATGCTTGGAGCTGGTGCACTGGGACGACCCAGAGGGATGGAATGGGGAGGGAGGAGGGAGGAGGGTTCAGGATGGGGAACACATGTAAACCTGTGGCGGATTCATTTTGATATTTGGCAAATCTAATACAGTTATGTAAAGTTTAAAAATAAAATAAAATTAAAAAAAATAAAAATAAAAATAAAGTGAAGGTAATCCCTGAAAAATTACTGTAGGAGTTAAATGAGATATGTAAATCCCCTGACAATAATGAAATCATGTCCTTTTTCTATAGAAGCAAATTTGATTACATTAGAAAGGAAATTGAAATTTTCCTTTTTTCTGTAGTTCTCTGCAGTATACTTCCTGGAGAGCAAAAAATAAAGATGGTTGTTTTTCTTCCTAGTTACAATAGTAATATGATCTTTTATATGTAAATAACATGTACTGCTTTCCAAAGAATATTCACTTTCACTTTGTATCACATTCATCTTTGGAGCCAGTCTATAGATACATACGGCTTCAACCCTAGGTCAATAGCAGGATAACTATACTTTTAATAGCAAAGAAGCACAGGTTTTAGGAGTGGTTATTTAGAAGTGATTATTAAAAGTGAGGGGGGAGCAAAGAAAAGGGGGTACAAATTCTATTCCTGATCATGAAGTTCCTGTATTCCAGTTTGGGAGAGAAGGCTGATCCTTCTAAGGGCCAAGAAGCAATGCTTGCCAGGGCATGGTTAAGAGCAAAATGAGTGAAAGGAGTGCCCCAGTGGTTCAGAGAAGGGTGAGAGCAGTGTGAACTGGGGTAGCCTGAGAGGGTCATGTGGCATGTAAGCTAGGCTTTGCAGGAAGAATCCACAGGGGGAAAAATGAATAAGAACAATACACTTGCAGCAACAGCCAGAGCCAGAGGTTCTCAACTTTGTCTGAACATTAGAATCACCTGGGAGATCTTTCAAATTCTGATACCAGGTCTCCAGCTCCAGAAATTCTGTTTTAACTGGGCTGGGATGGGGGCCAGGCATCAGAGTTCTGTACTTTTCCTTAGTGATTCTAATGTGCAGCAAAGATACTTTATTGTACTGTAGCTTTATCCACTTCCACAGAATCAGATACATAAATCTCTCAGGATAAAATAAAATACTGTGTTTGTAAAGAGTTAGTTTACGCATTCAAGTTTTCTTGGGTTTTCTGTAATACTTCCTGAACAAAGATGTGAATTATTTGTTATAAATTCCTGAAAATGTATCATCTAATCTCAATTTGGTTAACCCTGCTACATCATGTTCTTGTTATTTAAACATTTTGATGAGTGTGCCTTGTCACACTAACCAGCTGTTTGGTTTTAGTGTAAAGTCTGGGCTTCAGTTTCTTCATCTATAATACAGAGGAGATAGACTGACTCAGAGGCCTTCAAACTGTGCTCCACAGAGGACTCTAGACTTCCTGGAAGAGCTCCATGGTCTACTTTGAAGAACAAAGGCCACACACCAGGTTTCAACCAGAGAAGCTCCATTTCTATCTATTTGTATCTATGAAGCTCCATTTTTATCTATTATACATTAGGCTGTGAATAATAGTTCATTTGAAAAAAAAAAAAGGAATGAGGCTAGATGTCAGTAAAATGGCAGAATAGGCAGATCCAAACACCTGCCCCCAAAGAGTACTATTCACAATAGTCAAAAATCAGATGCCCACTGATGGAAGAATGGATAAACAAATTGTAGTGTATGCAGAGAATGGAATGTTACTCACCCACAAAAAGGAAATACTGATATATGCTACCATGTGGACAAACCTCCAAAACATGATACTAGTTGAAAGAAACCAGACACAAAAGGCCATATGTTACATCATTCCGTTTATGTGCAAGATCCAGAATAGATAAATCCATAGAGAGGGAACACATGTTGGTAGTTCCCACAGGCAGATGGAGGGAGGAATAGGGAGAAACTGCTTAATGTGTACAGGGTTTTACTCTGGAGTGATCAAACTATTCTGGAATTAGCTAAATAGAAATGGTGGTTGCACAAAATTATAAATGTACTAAATTCCACTGAAATGTTCATTTTAAAATGAGTCATTTCACTTTAACAGAGTATTATTGTTTTTTTAAAAGGGAATGAGGTCCATCTCAGCTCTAAAATGTACTTCTACATCTATATGAAATAAATATATTTCTGAAAATTATAACAAGAACTAAAGCAAACATAGAAAGGAAGTACTCTAATAAGAGTTCAATTGAAGAGTTATAGGCATGAGAAGAGCTTCACGAAGGAGGCATGAGAGCCAGGTTCTGAAGGAGACGGGGAATTATACTTGGAGAGGGCAGGAGGGCATCCGTGCAAAGACATGGACATGAGAACTTGTGGAGGAGGAGTTGGTAGAAATGGGTCTCTACAGAGGATGGGGGTCTAAGGCTAGAAATGTGGGTCTGAACCATAGGGAGGAAGACATTCAATGCCAGGGTTAAAAAGTTTAAAGTTCATTTGGACTCAAATAGATTTTCTTTAAAAGTTTTGCAGTAAACAAAGCTATGTTTTTTCCTAGTAGTCATGTACTGAGAAGAGAGTTGGACCATAAAGAAGGCTGAGCACCAGAGCTGATGCCTTCAAACTGTGGTACTGGAGGAGACTCTTGAGAGTCCCTTGGACTGCAAGGAGATCCAACCAGTCCATCCTAAAGGAAATCAACAACCCTGAATATTCATTTGAAGGACTGATGCTGAAGCTGAAACTCCAGTACTTTGGCCACCTGATGCGATGAGCTGACTCACTGGAAAAGACCCTGACGCTGGGAAGGATTGAGGGTGAGAGGAGAAGGGTACAACAGAGGATGAGATGGTTGGGTGGCATCACTGACTCAATGGACATGAATTTAGAACAAACTCCAGGAGATAGTGAAGGACAGGGAAGCCTGGTGTGCTGCAGTCCATGGGACTGCAAAGAGTCAGACACGACTCAACAGCTAAACAATTACAAAGCTATGTAACTGGAATTCTGTTTTACTCTGGTGGCCCTGCCCTCAGCGTATAAAGGGAAGGCTGTACAGAGGAAGCACACAGCATGGTAAGGGTAAGGACTCTAAGCCAGACTGATTAAATGGGAATTTTTCATTCTATCACTCTTCAGCAAGGTGAACATGGGCAAATTACTTAACCTCTCCATGCTTCAGTGTCATCATCCATAAGATGAAAATAATGCCCCCCTCACAAAATTACTGTGAGGATTAAATAAATTAATACGAGTGAAGTGCTTAGAATAATGCATGGAGCAGAGTAACTGCTCAATAAATGTTAGCTGCTGCTGTTAGTAAAATAAGGGATATATGTGCTCAGGAAATAATGGGGTAATTAGTGAGAACCAGACCTGCATGGTTCCTGTTGTGTTGTGAGTGAAGTACTTTGTGTGACTTCAATGATATACTGTACTTGGGAGACTGCAGTGTTTTATGTAATGTTTAAGCAGAGTAAACACTGGACCAAAAAGTTTTGGAAATTTACTGGGGCATGAATTAGAGATTATTAACTGGGAATGGGTGAGAGATGAATATCAGGATGATGACTTTTTGGAAAATATTTTCAGATGAACTTGTGGGTTTTCACAAACCCAGATTCCTCAGGAGACTATGGCAATAAATTTGGCTACATGAAAGCCATTTCTTTGGAATGGATGCATTGGTGAAAAAAAATTGGAGGAAAACCACATGGGGTAGATCAAGGTCTGGCAAGAGGAGTTTGCATTGGTCGAGGACACCTGTTTTTATCAGCAAGACTGACACAGCATTTGAGGAGGAAAAGAGGCTGAAGTTGAGGTCAACTTTTGAATTCACATGGGAGGCAACTCCCAGGGCTACATCAGAAAAGACACTAGCTGCTAATTTTGACAGCACAAGGGTCTTCAACAAATTCACTCCCAAGGCAGGAATTCAAACCTTTTATATCAGTCAGTCAACAAATCTACTGCACATCTATAAAGTACAGGTGATATGGTAGTTTCCAGGTATATACTGATGGAAAAGATAATCCCTGACTTTGTTATAGTCTAGCAGAAGGGAAAGAATTAAGTCAATGAACAAAACTAAATTTCAGAACATCCCTCTGGGCTCTTTTTAGGTTTCTTTTTGTAGTAAATTCTGTAAGGTAAAATTCATCCTTAATAACTCTTTCTCATATTCCTACATTCAGCTCATCATCATGTCTTATACATTTTGCCTCTTAAATATCTTTTAAATCCAGTCACTTTTTTCCATCTGCAAGATCCCAGTCTGTTTTAAGTCACCATCTTCTGCAGCATGGCAGAAACTTCCCAGCTGGCATCTCACAGCCACTTTGTCCTCCCTCCAGTCCAGTTTTGACTTAGAGGGCTGTTCAAGATAAAGTGAAAAATCCTTCATATGGCCTATAGATCCTTTTATGATCCACTTACCATGTATATCTCCACCCTTATCACTGTCTTGCATGCCAGCCTATCATTTCCTCAAACTTAGCATGTGCCCTTCTGCCCCAGGCTTTATCTATGCTGTCCCCACCTGATCCTCTCGGCTCTTAGTTAACTCCTATTCATTCTTAGGATCTTAGCTCACACATCACTTCCTTGGAGAAATCTTCCTTCATTCATTGATCAGATCAGATCTCCTAAATAACTCCTTAGCACTATGCATCCTGTCTTCATACCACATATATAATTGGTAACTATAAATTTATTTATGTGATTATTTATTTATGTTTCCCCCAGCAGACTGAGCTCCATGGGGGCAAATTACTATCTGGTTTTGCTTATAATTGCTTCTCCAGTATCAAGCACAATGCCTAACTGTGTTTTTATTGAATGGCTTAATGAAAGAATGAGTGGATTACCGATAAACTATTGCAAGCGCTCTATGCTGTTACAACGATCTGAACTATTGGGGAAGATGTCCATAAATTTATGATAATCCAACAGATACTGAGAGAATGAGTAGCAATTAGATAGGTGAAGAGACTAGAGAAGCACACTCAAAGCAGAAGTAAGAACATTGAGATGAGGGTGAGCACAAAACGGTCATACATTTAGCCATGTCCACTGGGGCTGCGGAGGAGAACAAAGGAAGGCCAGTGCCTGGTGGTGGTGGAGAGACTAACAGTAGCCAGAGAGACATATAGAGTCTTTTTTCTATTGGACTTTATTTCTAGGGGCAGTGAAACCACTTCAAAAATTTTATAAGTTGAATGCCATGCTTGGTGTACAAAATTCTCAGATTACTGCATAAGACTACTCAGGCTTAAATAAGAAGAATGTAAGTAAACATGAGAAAGGGATGCTTGGAGGCCATGGCTGTGGCTTGGATAAAAGGCTGTCATAGCCTGGATTAGGATAAAGTAGAGCTGGAGAGTAGTGGATGGAAGAACATTTAGAAGGTAGGAAAATGGTTTTTGAATATAGTCATGATAGTATAGAAAGTGGGGAGGAACTGAAATAATTTTTTCTAAACTGTTAATAATAATCATTAGGAGATGCAAAGACAGTACCAAGGAGTGGCTTTGAGAAATCCTGGCCCCTGCTCCATGAGGTCTTTCACCTCAAATAACAGCTAGGTAAACACAGTTTAAAGCTACCTACAAATATAATAACCTCAAGGTAAGCCTTGCAGCCATTCCTTTCAACCCCTCAGTTCTTCCTATACAAACTTGGCCCCAAGAATATGTCTTACTATTACTTTTAAACCAACATTTTAAAATATCACTGAGTATTTTCATATTTCACCTCATTTAATAATCACAACTTTGAAATGAAGTATAATAAAGAAAAAAAAAAAAAACGCTGCCCTAAATTATCACATTCAAAACAACTCAGCCAGGGTTCAACCCAGATGGGTCTGATTGCAAAGCCCAGACTTCTCAGAATAAACTCCCCTAGGTCCTCTCCTCCACCATGTGGCAAACTGACATGCTGGACAGCTTCTCCTTACAGTGGTTTGGAGGCCAGGCCTTCACTCTAATGGGGCATTAGCATTTCTCTTTGCATTCACTCTCAGACATCCTTTTAGCTTGGCTTATCCTGACACCATATTTCCTATAGCGAAAGAAGTGCTGTGGAATATGGGAGCTTTCAGATGTGGACTTGATTGAAATGGGTGAAGTTTGTTTTCTTTTATGTTCTGTTTCTCTCATGCCTTCATAAGCTAGTGGATCCAGATGGCTGGAATCACCAATTAAAAACAAAGAGAACACTAGGGAAGGAGCAAGGGAGAGAGAGATATCGAGTGGTAATTAGGGATGAGACAGCTGAAATAGCTTCATGATGGTAAAGATTCTTTCATACCAGAAGAATGTGTGTGCAAATTAGAGTCTTTTTCTCCTTCTGCACTGTAAGGACAATTTAACATTAATAAATTGCCACCAGAATTCTTTATTTCTGTAAGAGAATGTGTGCTCCTGGATGTTTCCACAGTAATCAGTGAATGTCATTCAAATTACAGATTGGCTGATGTAAAAAGGTTGAAAAGGCAAGAGCAACAGAGCTTTCCTACAGGCTTCCAAACTCTCCAAACCCTTGGTCAAGCAGCATTGTATGGCTAGTCCAAAGGCTGTAGCTTAGAGGACAGACACTTTCAAGATATATTAGTCTTACCCAGAGAAATTCACAGAGGAAGGCTTAGCATTTGGAAACATTGGGATTACTCAGGTGCTTATTTGGTAGTGCATATCTCAGTTATAAACTTTTCTCAACTTCTGGTTAGAAAGAGGTAAGAGAGGCAGAAAGTGAGAGGAGGGAAAGTCGGGACCAAGGACAGGGGTGGGATGGGCAGGGGAGGCAGGTGAAAAAGCAGGAAGATAAAGAAAACAGAGGGGAATAAGGAGATGAGGAGAAAAAGAGAAAGGGATGGAGAGAGAAAGAGCTCAGGAGACAGGGGGAATAAAGAAGAAAGAAGGGAAAAAGACAGAGAGAAGACCTTCTAAAGGAAAAAATACAGAGAGAATTACAGGCCACATCAAAAAGAAATGTAATTATATTCTTCTTTAGATACTGAAATATTGAAAAATAGGTTGTATAATTGTTCCTAAGTATTACTTTGATTAGTAGCAAATTTAGGGACAGCTCTAAAATGATTTGTAATTAGCTTTACACTTGTTAATATCTAATAGAGAACTTTAAATATGTTTGAAAGCAGGTTTACTCACGTTTGTAGAATCATTTTGAAAAAAAATTATTTCATAGATGAACTTAAACTTTGATTAAGCCGCTCTCTAAGTTATTACAAATTCCAATAATAAAACCAAAATTATTGAGATCTGGCTGTATTCTTCATTCTCAAAGTAAGTTCATTTCCCCATGTGGTTTTACTGAATGAGGGTGAAACCAAAATTTTAAAGAATGATAGAAAATGAGCATAGTCTCTCCTTCCTTCAGGCTTGTCCTACATGTAATCTTGGGCTTTCCCCTAAATGGGTCTTCACCAGAATTTAGCTGCCAGATAATCACCCCAGACTACTAATGGCTTTTGAGCTCAAAAATCACTAAAGATGGTGACTGCAGCCATGAAATTAAAAGACTCTTGCTCCTTGGAAGAAAAGCTATGACCCAGCTAGACAGCATATTAAAAAGCAGAGACATTACTTTGCCAACAAAGGTCCATCTAGTCAAAGCTATGGTTTTTCTAGTAGTCATGTATGGATGTGAGAGTTGGACTATAAAGAAAGCTGAGCACCGAAGAACTGATGCTTTTGAACTGTGGTGTTGGAGAAGACTCTTGAGAGTCCCTTGGACTGCAAGGAGATCCATCCAGTCCATCCTAAAGGAAATCAGTCCTGAATATTCACTGATGCTGAAGCTGAAACTCCAATACTTTGGTCACCTGATGTGAAGAACTGACTCATTGGAAAAGACCCTGATGCTGGGAAAGATTGAAGGCAGGAGGAGAAGGGGATGACAGAGGATGACATGGTTGGATGGCATCACTGACACTATGGACATGAGTTTGAGTAGGCTTCAGGAGTTGGTGATGGAAGGGAAGCTTGGCGTGCTGCAGTCCATGGAGTCACAAAGAGTTGGACACGACTGAGTGACTAAACTGAACTGAACTGAAGTTGCTTACACTCTGTCCCCCAGAAGGTGAGCTCTTGAAGGCAAGGATTCTGTCTGTCTAGATCACCCCAGGCCTAGTACATCTCAGGGCATGACTGCTATTTGTTGACAGTCATAGTTGACATATCTACATCATAGACTGACTTTTACCACAGCGGCAAATAATAGGCACTGCACACTCTTAACATCTAGATTCCTTGGGGTTGACATCCTTAAACTGATCCTGGAATTAACCATACAATGGCAACCCACTCCAGTGCTCTTTCCTGGAAAATCCCATTATTTTATATTTTGCTTCTATCCTCACAGCAATGCTGCAAGATAGGTGTGTCAAAACTGAGAATCAGATGTTACATAGCTTGCAAGGTCACATAGGTAGCAAATATTAGAGCTGGGGGTTCAAACTCAGGTGTATGCAGCTGCAAAATCAACCTTCTTTATTTTGCACTGCCCCCATCTTCAGAAGTGGAGAAGGCAATGGCACCCCACTCCAGTACTCTTGCCTAGAAGGTCCATGGACGGAGGAGCCTGGTAGGCTGCAGTCCATGGGGTCGCTAAGAGTCGGACACAACTGAGCGACTTCACTTTCACTTTTCACTTTCATGCATTGGAGAAGGACATGGCAACCCACTCCAGTGTTCTTGACTGGAGAATCCCAGGGACAGGGGAGCCTGGTGGGCTGCCGTCTATGGGGCCGCACAGAGTCGGACGCGACTGAAACGATTTAGCAGCAGCAGCAGCAGCAGCAGAACTATAGCTATACTTAACTTCTCTGTTCTAATCTGGTTTATGTCCTGGCATCCGCTACTCACTACACCTGTCCTGGTCTTTGCTCTGTTTCATGAAACCGCATTCACAGTTGTACATCTATTCAAGGTGTTTCTAAGTTCTTGATGATTGGTCATGACACATCCTCTAGTTGAGCTACCAGCTGCTGCTGCTGCTAAGTCGCTTCAGTAGTGCCCAACTCTGTGCGACCCCATAGATGGCAGCCCACCAGGCTCCCCTGTCCCTGGGATTCTCCAGTCAAGAACACTGGAGTGGGTTGCCATGTCCTTCTCCAATGCATGAAAGTGAAAAGTGAGAGTGAAGTCGCTCAGTTGTGTCTGACTCTTTGCGACCTCATGGACTGCAGCCTACCAGGCTCCTCCGTCCATGGGATTTTCCAGGCAAGAGTGCTGGAGTGGGGTGCCATTGCCTTCTCCAGAGAATGGGCCAAATATTAGAGGCAACTGGATATCACATAAACAGACCAGAACTTCATTCCTGATCTAAACTGCTGGTTCTGTCTCACTGTACATAAGAATCTCTTGGGTATTATAAACAATTACATACCAACAAATTAGATCATCTAGAAGAAATGGATAAATTCCTAGAAATGTATAACCTACCAAGATTGAATCATGAAGAAATAGAAAATCTAAACAGACCCATTACTAATAATGAGATTCAATATGTGATCAAACACCCCCAAGAAAGAAAAGTTTAGGACCAGATGACTTCATCTGGTAAATTGTAACAAATATTTAAAGAAAAATTAATAGAGTCCTTGTCAAATTTTCTGAAAAATAGAAGAGGAGGGAACACTTCCAAACTAATTTTACGAGGCCAGCATTATCCTGATGCTAAACACAGACAAGGATACTATAAGAAAAGAAAGTTACAGGCCAGTATCCCTCCTCAATATAGATGTAAAAATTCTCAGCAAAATACTAGTTAACTGAATTCAATAGCACACAGAATGTGCCAGACACCACAATCAAATGCAATTTATTCCTGGGGTGTAAGAATGGTTGAACAACCACAAATCAATAAATACACCTACATTAAAAAATTGAAGGTTAAAAATCATATGATCATCTCAATATATGCAGAAAAGTATTTGACATTCTTTCATAATAAAATTCTTAACAAATTAGGTAGAAATGGAATGTACTTCAAGAAAACAAAGGCCATACGTGAAAAGCTCATAGCTAACTTTATATTCAATGATGAAATTCTTAAAATTTTCCTCTATGATCAAGAACAATATCCTAGCCAGAATTAGGAAAATTTTTTAAGAAATGAAAGATGTCAAAATCTTTGAAGAAGAAGTAAAATTGTCACTATCTGAAGATTACATTATATTATGTATAGGAAACCCTAAAGACTATCAAAAATCTGTTGAATAAATGAATCCAGTAAAGTTGGAGGATACAAAATCAATATAAAATATCAGTTTTTATACACTGACATCAAACTATCAGAAAGAGAAATGAAAAATTAATCTTATTTGCAGTAGCATCAAAAAGAATACTTAGGAATAAATTTAATCAAGGAAATGAAAAGTTTGTACACTGAAAATTATAAAATATTGGTGAAAGAAATTGAAGAAGACACACACACATAAAAGGAAGATACTTCTCTTTCATAGGTTGGAAGAACTAACATTGTTAAAATGTCCATGTTACCCAAAATGATCTACAGATTCAACATAATCCATATCGATCAAGATTCCAATGGCATTTTTACAGAGATAGAAGATAATCCTAAAATTTGTATGAAACCACAAAAGATCCCAAATAGCCAAATTAATCCTGAGAAAGAAGAACAAAGCTGGAGGCATCACACTTTCTGATTTCAAGTTACATTACAAAGCTATAGTAAGCAAAAAAAACTATCATATAAGCATAAAAACAGCCACAAAGATCAATGGAACAGAGTAGAGAGCCCAGAGGTAAACCCGTGGTTATATAATACATTAATTTACAACAGAGGAGCCAAGAACATAAGGATAGCCTTTTCAATAAGTGGCCATGAGAAAACTAGATATTCACAGGCAGGGGAAAAAAAATGAAACTAGACCCTGAACTTACATCACTCATAAAAATCAACTCAAACGGATTGAAGACTTGAATGTAAGACCTGAAACTGTAGAACTCCTAAAAGAAAACAGGTGATAAGTTCCTTAGCATTGGTTTTGGCAATGATTTTTTTGGACTTGAAACCAAAAGCAAAGGCAAGAAAAGTAAAAATAGCTAAGTTGGACAATAGCAAACTAAAAAGCTTCTGTACATCTCAAGTAACAATGAGCCAAATGAAAAGGCAACTTATGGAAGAGAAAATATTTTCAAATCATCTAACCCAGTAAGAGTTTAATATCCAAAATATACAAGAAACCCATACAACTCAATAGCAAGAAAGAAAACAACCTGATTTTTAAATGGGCAAAGGAACTGCATAGACATACAGATAGCCAAAAGATATATGAAAAGATGTTCAACATCAACCATCAGTGAAATGCAAGCCACAACCACATTGCTGTATCACCTCACATCTGTTATAAAAAAAAAAGACTATTATAAAAAAAGACAGGATATAAATACTAGTGAGGATATTGAGAAAATAAAACCTGTACAGTGCTGGTGGGAATGTAAAATGGTACAGCCACTATAAATAAATAGTATGGAAGTTATTCAAGAAATAAAAAATATAGCTATCACATGATTCAGCAATCCCACTTCTGGGTATATATCCAAAAAAAATGAAGCCATTTTTATCTCAAAGAGATATCTGCACTCCCATGTCCATTACAGCATTATTTGAAATTGCTGTGATATAGAAACAACCTAAGTGTCTATCAGTGGATGAATGAATGAATAAAATATGAAAGTGAAACATGTATAATATCATATATGAAATGAATCGCCAGTCCAGGTTTGATGCATGATACAGGATGCTTGGGGCTGGTGCACTGGGATGACCCAGAGGGATGGTATGGGGAGGGAGGTGGGAGGAGGGTTCAGGATGGGGAACACGTGTATACCCGTGGCGGATTCATGTTGATGTATGGCAAAACCAATACAATATTGTAAAGTAACTAGCCTCCAATTAAAATAAATAAATTTATATTAAAAAAAAAAAGAAAATGTGAAAGTAAAGTGAAAGTCACTCAGTCCTGTCCCAACTCTTTGAGACCCCCATGGACTGGACTGTAGCCTGCCAGGCTCCTAGGTCCATGGAATTCTCTGGAGTAGGTAGCCTTTCCCTTCTCCAGAGGATCTTCCCAACCCAGGGATTGAACCCAGGTCTCCTGCATTGCAGGCTGATTCGTTATTGTTTGAGCCACCAGGGGTAGCCCAAGAACACTAGAGCGGGTAGCCTATCCCTTCTCCCAGGGGATCTTCCTGACCCACGAATTGATGGGAGTCTCCTGCATTTCAGGCAGATTCTTTACCAGCTGAGCTACCAGGGAAGCCAAAGAAAATGTAGTGTAGTTACACACACACACAATGGAATAGTCAACCTAAAAAAAAAGAAGAAGAAGGAAATCCTGCCATTTGCAACACCATGGATGAACCTAGCATTGTCTTAAGTGAAATAAGCCAGACAGAGAAAGGCAAATATTGCATGGTATCACTTATATATGAAATCTTTTGAAAACAATTGAGCTCATAGAAGCACAAAGTAAAATGGATGATGGTTGTCAGGGGCTGGAGGATGGGGGAAATAGGGAGAGGTTAGTGAAAGGGTACGAACTCTCAGTTATAAGATAAATAAAGTCTTAAGATCCAAAATGTAAAACGGTTATCATAATTGATAATATTGTTTTAGACAACTGAAATTTGCTAAAAGAGTAACTTGTGTTCTCACACACACAAAAAAACAGGGTGTATATATATATATATACACACACATACACATAAAAATATATATGTGTGTATACATGTGTATCTTTATAACTTGTTTAAATATATTACAATTTTATTTGTCAATTATACCTGAATAAAACTGAAAAAAAAAAAGATTCATCTCAGGACTAAATTTCTTGACTTCACTAAATGGAGCAGGGAGAAGGCAGTATCTGAGAATTTGCATTTTCATAAATGATGCTGATCAGGTGGTCTTAACGCAACTCTGAGAACCACCCAGACTTGAATTTTATAGTGTTTAGCTTCATTCTCTTCACTTTACTCCTAATTTTCTGCAGAAAGACTATTTAAGCTGTTTACTGCATAAATTCTTCTGGGTTTCATTTTATTTAACTCGTCACATGGCTTAGAGTTAGGTCTGGCTAAAGTTGAGTTAGGCTAGAAGCAGGAGAAACTCTTAACCAGAAAAAAAAATCAGAAAACGCAAGCTTACTTTTACCAAGGTTCTTCTTTGTATATATTTTTGTGATAAAAATTATTTTAATTTGAATATATGAAACCAGGAAACAGAAGAGATTCTTAGGATCCGGTTACTTTTTAAGCTCCATTCATTCATGTGTTTTGAATTGAGAATTCTGGAACTATAATAGTGGTGTCAGCAAAGCCACTAGACTGTTTAGTCATTGTCTGGATTTTTCTGATTTCAGGAGTCCCAGCCCTGCTTTAAAAATCATATGCATTTTCAATCACCCCAGAAATGTCATGACGTTCTTAAAACCAATTTAATTTCAGCTTAGCTTCATTTAAATAGAGCAATTTCTATTTAAATGTAACATTTATGGTGCAATAAAAATGTGATGAAACAACGTTCAATATGATTCTTTTCTGCAAAAATAAATAGTTGACATATATGTTCAAATTTGTATTTGTTTACTTAGAAAACATGTAAGAGGATATTCACCAAAATGTCAACCATGATTCCCTACAAATAATATCTAGGTGAGTTCAAGTTTTTCCTTTTTCCTATCCAGTGTTTATTTTCTGAATTTTATAAACTAAATATAACAATAAACATGAAATAGGGAAAAAGAAATATTTTCCTGAACATCAATTCTCAGTTACAAATCTAAAATAGTTGGAAATCACTTGTCAATTCTTAGTTCATAATCACTCCCTCCATTTTCAAAAACATCTTTTCTCTTAAGTAGTTTTTCCCTGGGATTATTCCTCCTCAGAGCATTATAAAACATTATATCTGGTCTGACGCCTCTCCCTTTTGCATTCTCTTTTCCTCTGGTCACCAATCATTGGACATCTTTCCGCAGGAGAGTTTTCTCCCTATTCACTTCCTGCCAATAACACCACATTGTTTATATATAATCTGTGATTGTACTATTTTTTTAAGTGTCTTCCTTCTGATTTAACTAATGCATACTAATTTATAGATAATTTGGAAAAAATTAAATCCACCCATAATTACATTGTCTAAAGACACGCTAATATACTAATACATGCTATTATTTTATCCTAATTTATATATAAATTTATATAAATATATATATATATATATATGGATGTGTATGTAGGCCTGGTTGATGCAATTCACTTGGCCCACTGGAAGAAAATACTTGATCAAGGGCCAGAACAGGACTAGCTCAGTGTAAATCAATAAAATAAAGCAGGAAGGAAATGGTTGATCTTTACATATAAAAATGTTATTTTTTTTTACAGTTTTACTTTGTTCTTTTTTTAATTAATTAATTTATTTTAATTGGAGGATAATCACTTTACAATATTGTGGTGGTTTTTGCCATACATCGACATGAGTCAGCCATGGATGCACATGTGTCTCCCCATCTAAACCACCCTCCCACCTCCCTCCCCACCCCACCCCCCTGGGTTGCCCCAGACTACCAGCTTTGAGTGCCTTGCTTCATGCATCAAACTTGTACTGGTCATCTATTTTACATATGGTAATATACATATTCAATGCTATTCTCTCAAATCATCCTAACCTTGCCTTCTCCCACAGAGTCCAAAAGTCTGTTCTTTACATCTGTGTCTCTTTCAGTGCCTTGCATATAGGATGGTTGTTACCATCTTTCTAAATTCCATATATATGCATTAATATTCTGTGTTGGTGTTTCTTTTTCTGACTTACTTCACTCCGCATAATAGGCTCCAGTTTCACCCACCTCATTAGAACTGACTCAAATGCATTCTTTTTGATAGCTAAGTAATATTCCATTGTGTATATGTACCACAACTTATTTTTTATTTATTTAAATCTCTCAAACCACATTAAAGGGCAAGTAATAAATTAGAGGAAATATTTGTAACATACAAAATAGTGTTAGTTCTCTTTATCTAATGTTCTTTTTATCTGGAGTATTTAGACTCAAAAATCACTTAGAAAAACATTAGGCCATCTAATAGAAATTAGGTGAATTCTAGGCTGCTGTTACAAAAATAAAAACAATAAAGTGGTTTCAGTAAGATAGAATTGTATTTCTCCCTCTTGTTATTACAAGAGAGTATCAGGTCAGCTCTGCTTAAGGCAACACTGAGGTTTCTGCCATCTTCTTGGCCAGTTTCCTTTTGGGTATTGTCATTGTTTTCATCCACTTAGTTTTAAAATTTCTTACTCTTTGATTTAGTAAGTAATTCTACCCTTAGGAATCTATTCTAATGAAATCATAGATAAAGTTACAGAAAATAATATACAGAGAAACATTCAATGCTAAGAGAATTATCAGATAATTCATGCAGCAGCCATATAGTAGGATATTATGCAGCCACTAGAATATTTTGAAACTCATGAGGAAATTCATGGTGCAATGTTAACAGGAAGAAAAGAATGATTCAAATTTCTGAATTTAGGATGACCTCAACTTTGTTTAAAATAAATATATTACTAAAAGTTAAAACACCACAGTCTATGACAGACTTTTATTTTCTTTGGCAGACTTTTACTTTGTTATTTGTTTTCTATGAGTAATATATTTTCTATAATTAAATGTATTTTATAGTTTTATAAAATATTAAATGCTATTTAGAAATTACCAAGCAAAATAGATACACAGGAATGCCATCTCCTGAGAAAAAGTTTCTGAAGACTGAAGTGTGAGATCTCGATAATTTCAGAATTTCCTTCTTTATAATTTTATCTCTGGCACACTGTAACTACTGTAATACCATCCTCTCTATTTATTCATTAGAAGACTTTTGGTTGCAAATGTCAGAAACCAATCTAAGCACAACCAATTAAACCCATAAAGAAGGAAGAACTGTCTCATGGCCATCCTTATTCAAGGATAGGAATGTTCAGGAGTCTTGGAAAGGTAATTGAACCAAGGTCTAGAAAGTTAGAAAGACTCTTTCTTTGCTTTTTTCTCCTCATATATCTGCTTTCTTCTTCTCTCTCTGTGTAGACTGGCCTTCTCTTTTTCTCTGGTCCACATCACAAATCACAGATGCTTGCTGATTCTCCTACCTCCCATACTACACTTCTAGTCTCAAAAGATATCTGAATCTCCTTCCTGGACCCAATATTAAACTCCCAGGGAAAAGACCTAAAAGGTCCAACTGCCCATTTCTAATCTTATTAACTGTGGGCAGTGTGGCAAGGTCATAAACAAGGCCCCAGGAGCTGGCCACTGGGAATGGAGTTCATAGTAAAAGGGATCCATTCAAATATGGCTAACTACATCCATCATCAAAAACTGGTAGAAATACATATACCCAATGGAATATTACTAAGCTATAAAAAGGAATGCATTAAAGTCAGTGCTAATGAAGTGGATGAGGCTAGAGCCTACTATACAGAGTGAAGTAAGTCAGAAAGTGAAAGTTAGAAAGTTACATCGCTCAGTCGTGTCCAGCTCTTTGCAACCCCATGGACTGTAGCCTACCAGGATCCTCCGTCTATGAGATTTTCCAGGCAAGAGTACTGGAGTGGGTTGCCATTTCCTTCTCCAGGGGATCCTCCCGACCCAGGAATCAAACCCAGATTCCCGCATTGTAGGCAGACGCTTTACCACCTGAGCCACCAAGGAAGTCCAAGTCAGAAAGAGAAAGGCAAATACTGTATATTAATACATATATATGGAATCTAGAAAGATAGTACCTATGATCCTATGTGCAGGGCAGCGAAGGAGACACAGACATAAAGAACAGACTTTTGGACACAGTGGGAGAAGGAGAGGATGGGATGATTTGAAAGAATAGCATTGAAACATATAAATTCCATCTGTAAAAGAGATAGTCAGTGCGAGTTTGATGTATAATGTGGGGAACTGAAAGCCAGTGCTCCATGACAACCTGGAGGGAGGAGGTAGGAGGGAGTTGGATGGGGGCTCAAAGGAGGGAGGGGTCACACATATCCCTGTGACCGATTCATGTTGATGTGTGGCAGAGGCCATCACAATATTGTTAAGTAATCATCCTTCAATTAAAATGAATAATTTTTTTAAAAAACTGGTAGAAAAAAAAAAAAAAAAAAAAAAAACTGGTAGAAGACCTAGTGGGTACACACTTAACTCTGTAAAGGAAAACTCAGGCTCCAACCATCAAAGAGATAACATTTTACAGTAACAGTGCGATGTCTATATATTTAGAGAGTTGTCTTTTATTATGGACAACTATTCATTAACCCACAAGTTCACAACTTTCCACTAAGATAAATTTTGTCCACTTTCTCTGGAAAGCTCAGTTCTGTTTTGAAATATGGATTTTAAAGTTATAGTTGGAGGTATCATTACGAACTTATGGTTTTAAGTTAGATAGAAGACAGACTGATGGATAACAGGAGGAGGGAAGGAAGAAAGGAAGGGAAGGCGGGAGACAGGGAGGATGTCTACACTGAAAAATAGAAACATGGCCCGTGACATCCAGATACTGGCTGGCACTCATAATTAGGCCTGATGTTTTCCTTAGAATATAAATAATCTCACAGACCACTCAGACAGAGTCACTCTGTGACTGTCTTATGGCATCCAAAGGTAACACACACACACAAACCACTTAGCAAAACTTCTGTTTAAGCAGAGACAAAAACAAGATCATTGTGCAAACTGCAAAAGTAACTAAACATCACCTAATTTGGTTTACTATGTTGACTGCTTCTTCTCAAATTATAGTTTTAACCATCCTCTAGACTTCTCTCTTCTTAGATAACATTTACTAAGATTCCCAGTGAATTACCCTACTCACTGACAATATCCATTCCAGAACAAACTCCCACTTCCTCAAATCCTTCCCCAAAACACCTGGCCTGAGTCTAAATATTATAATAAGCTCATTCTAACATCCTCTTATTAAAATGACTCGTGATTCTCCATAATGTGCAACCTCCCTCATTGCAGTAAGCAATAACAACTTGTTCAATTATAGGTGTGTTCCTGATATTTCCTAAATTTAGGTATTTACATTATTCCTAAATCTCTCTTCTGAGGGGGGCAATGACACTCTAGGAGCCATGAACATCCCTAACATCCAGAAAGCGAAAGTGTTAGTTTCTCAGTTGTGTCGGATTCTTTGTGACCCCATGGATTGTAGCCCTCCAGGCTCCTTTGTCCATGGGATTCTCCAGGCAAGAATACTGGAGTGGGTTGCCATGGCCCCCTGCAGGGGATTTTCACAAGCCAGGGATTGACCCAGATTTCCTGCATTGCAGGTGGATTCTTTACCATCTGAGCCACCAGGGAGGTCTAACACCCAGATACTAGATTCAAATATCATTCTCCAATAAAAGGCAACAGGAGTCCTTAGAAAAAAAGCTGATTCAAAGGTTGGGGCAAGGAAAGAAAAACGTGAGCCTAGTCAATTATATCTCAATAAAACTAGAAGTAAAAATATTTTAATACAAATTAATAAATAAATAAAACATAAGCCTAGAGCATTTTATGACCTGGAAGTAAGGAAGTACTGAAAAAATGGTGGGAACTTGTCAAAGGGACCCAAATAGACAGGACTTCTGATTACCAAATTTAAGATAATTTGAAAAGAAAAATAATAAAGTTAGTAACAGATTATAGTTTGCAGAATAAGGTAAGAATCTATCTGTCCATGGTGATATAATTGAATAAATAAACAAACAAGGGAGGAGGAATTTCTCTTCCTTACATTAAAATTCCAACTAAGAATGTAGAAAGAAATGAAGTTAAGTAGAAAAATATTATTTAGCAAACAAATTGCTTTAGAGAAAAATCATCAATAGATTTTTAAAAGTTAGTGGGTAAAAGTATAGTGAAAAACAGGATACTTTCATAGTCTCAAAATACCTTACCACAAGATGCTTACTAATTGCAAAAGGAAAAGCAGTAACTCTGGAGACAAGAAAATTGGCAAACATGACCTTAATCAAGTCACTTAATCAAGTTAACATCACTAGTAATGGGAAAAGTCTTATTCATGTGCCTCTTGATGCCACACTGAGAAAAACACATCATAACTTCTGAGGTAATCAGGAAGAAATGTCTGACACACACAAATTGAGGGATATTCTACAAAAAAAAAAAAAAAAAAAAAAACTGGCCAGAAGAGCACTAATATAAAAGCAAAGAAGGATGGGAGGACTTATCTAGATTAAATGACACATGAAAAGTAAAAATAATGTATGATCCTGTACCAGAAAAAGGACATTAATTGGTAAAATATGAATAAAGTCTATAGATAATACTATTGTTCCAACGTCAATTTTCAGATATTGATAGTTGTACTATAGTTATGTAAGATGTTAACATTTAGAGAATCAAGATTACTGTTATTTGAGAACTTTTACTACTGTTTTTGAGCATTATCATAAGTCTGAAATTATTTTTAAATGAAAAGCTCTTTTAATTTAAAAATTAAAAAATAGGCCCTATACTTTTATGCTTGTCTTGCCCATGTATTAAATTAGCAGACAGTTAAATTTTAAGCCTTACAAAGTCATTTGTCATAAATGCCTAAGGAAATAGTTGACACACATGTTAGATGGGGAAAATTATCAAGAAATATATACTGTCTAAGTATTGAAGTTCACTCATGTTCAGTCTCAAAAAACACTAGTGTTCATATTATATGGGATTGGAAAAGGTGCCCAGGCAATTCATTACCCTGAAGTTTTTTCCTCTTTTAATGTGTTTTCTTATTTTTCTGAATTCCTTACTACTATTGCATTTTAAGATTCTGTTCTATTTATTTTTCTTTCTTAGATGATTTTAATGACTTTTTATAGTTCTCAAAAAATGTTTTTAACAAAATTAATCAACACTCACACACACAAAAAATAAATAAATAAGAGGAGACAGGTACAGAAAGTTTATTCGAAGAAATAGTGACTGAGAACAGCAAATTTGCAGAGATACGGGCATATCAAGTTCAAGAAGCTAATAGGTCACCCAAAATTTCAACCCAAAACAATCTTCTCCAAATCACATTATAATTAAACTGTCTAATATAAAAAAACAAAGAGAATTTTAATTTATTTATTTGTAATTAAAAGATAATTGCTTCATGGTATTGTGTTGGTTTCTACCAAACATATCAGCTGTAGGTTTACCCATGTCCCCTCCCACTTGAACATCCCTCCCACCAACAAACAGAATATTTGGCAAAACTAATACAGTTATGTAAAGTCTAAAAATAAAATAAAATTTAAAATTAAAAAAAAAAGAAGAAAAAAAAAAAAAAAGCATGAAGAGAAGAAAGTCCTCACTTACAGTGGAACTCCCATAAAGTTATCAGTGGATTTCTCAATAGAAACCACACAGCCCAGGAAAGATTGTAAGGATATATACAAAGTGCTGAAATTTTCAAGGAAAACAAACAAACAAACAAACCTGTCAGCCAAGAATACTGGCAAAGTACTCCTTCGAAATGGAGGAGAAATAAAGACTTTCTCCAAAAAACAAAAGCTGAGGGAATTCATCACCACTATAGACCTGTCTTACAAGAAATGATGGAAAGAGTTTTTTAAACTGAAATAAAAGGATTCTAATTAGTAACATGAAAATATTTGAAAGTATAAAGCACACTTACAATGATAAGTATATCATCAAATTAAGACTACTCAGAGTGTGATTTGGTGTTATGTTAAGCTCTCAACTCTAGTATAAAAGTTAAAGGACAAAAGTATTAAAAATAACTATAGCCATAATAATTTGTTAATGGATATGCAATATTAATATTAAAAGATGTCAGCTGTGATAACAAAACATAAAACTTGGGCAGTTGGGGGAGAATAAAAAGGTAGAGTCTTTATATGTGATTTTAGTTGTTATCTATATAAAATAAACTATTGTATCTAATATGTTTTATGTTTGTCTCATGGTAACCACAAAGCAAAAACCTACAGTAGACACACAAAAGATAAAGGGAAGGAAATCAAACAAAGCATACCACTATATAAAATCATCAGTTCACAAAAGAAGACAGCAAAAGAGGAGGGAAGAAACAAGGGAACTACGGAATACCATAAAACAGTAAGATGGTATTAAGTTCTTATCTAGCAATAATTACTTTACTGTAAATATATTAAACTCTACTGTCAAAAGGCATATAGGGCCTGATTGAATTTAAAAAAAAGAAAAGAAAAAAGACACATACATCAATGGAACAGAAGAAAGAGCCCAGAAAAAACCTATACATACAAGGTCAACTAATATTTGACAAAAATGCCAATGGGGAAAGGAGAGTCTCTTCAGTAAATGTTGCTGGGAAAACTGGATAACACATGCAAAAGAATAAAAATAGACCCCTATCTTATACCACTCACAGAAATTAACTTGAATTGGACTGCATGCTTAAATGTGAGACTTGAAACTATAAAACTCTTAGAAGGAAACACAAGGAGTAAGCCACTCTACATTGGTCTTGGCAACAGAGTTTTTAGTTACGACACCAAAAGTTTAAGCAGCAAAAGCAAAAAATTGTTAAGTAGGACCTGCATCAAACTAAAAAGCTCTGCACAGCAAAAGCACAATCAACAAAATGAAAAATCAACCTTCAGAATGGCATAAAATATTTGCAGACATTTAACTGATAAGAGGTTACTATTTAATATATATAAGGAACTACTGCTGCTGCTGCTGCTAAGTCACTTCAGTCGTGTCTGAGTCTGTGAGACCCCATAGATGGCAGCCCACTAGGCTCCTCTGTCCCTGGGATTCTCCAGGCAAGAATACTGGAGTGGGTTGCCATTTCCTTCTCCAATGTGTGAAAGTGAAAAGTGAAAGTGAAGTCGCTCAGTCGTGTCCGACTCTTAGCGACCCCATGGACTGCAGCCTACCAGGCTCCTCTGCCCATGGGATTTTCCAGGCAAGAGTACTGGAGCGGGTTGCCATTGCCTTCTCCGATATAAGGAACAAACACAGGCCAAAAGAAAAAAGATTAAATAATCCAATTAAAAATGGGTGGTGGACCTGAATAGATATTTTCCCCCGAAGAAGACAAATGGCCAACAGTTACACATAAATTATAGCCAAGCAAAAATGTCAAAGTATCATATCTGAAGCAACAATGTTGAAATATTAACATCCATGAATTCTAGTATTGGAATCACAGATCTTTGATTGCACTTCCAAATTTATTTCTTCCTCCACCAAAATCAAAAAATTAAAACAAAACTTCACCGATCATTTTTATAAAACAAAGGAAAAGAAGGAAATAAACTAGCAACTCTTAATCCTTTTCTCTTTCTTTCTACACTCACTAACTTTCTACTGAGCTATCACCAGGGTTTTACAGTAAAGAAGACCATGCTGTTGTTTTGCTATACCCTGTCATTCAGTATCCAACTCCTGACTATATTGTCATTCCTGAGTGCAAGAGGCCTGCAAACACTAGAACAGCTTTTCACAATAACCCGCTGGCTGAGAAACCTGAGCAAACAAAGAAGGGAGAAAATTAACTCTGGTCTCTAGCCAAAATAATTTGCTTATGATAAACAAAATAGACAATTTCCAGTTCCCACCCCATAGCAGATTAAGACCACCTGTTGTTAATTCTCTTCAAATACTTGATAGTTCTTACTCCTGTTTCTCAGTTATGTCATTATTCTTCGTTTTTATTTTAACCCATGAAGCACTATTTGCTTTTCCTTGGCTTTCTACTTTTATTAATAGAGTAGCCACTTCTAATTGATTTCTGCCTCTCTCAACCCAAGATTTATTATCATACTAAGTGAAGTCAGAGAAAAATAAGTATCACATATACAGAATTATATATATATATATATATACACACACACACACACACACACACCAACACACACACAGAATCTAACAACAACAAAAAAGATATAGTAAATTTATTTACAAAATAGAAACAGACTCACAGACTTAGAGAAAGAACTTATGGTTACCAGGAAGGAATGGGGGAGGGGAGGGATAGATTGGGAGTTTGGGGTCAACATGCACACACTGCTGTATTTAAAATAGATAATCAACAAGGACCTACTGTGTATAGCACAAGGAATGCTGCTGAATATTATATCATAACCTAAATGGGAAAAGAATTTGAAAACGACTAGATACAAGTATATGTATAACTGAATCACTTTGCTGTACACGTGAAGTAACAACACTGTTAATCAGCTTTGCACGAATATTTTTAAAAAATAAATAAATAGGAATCTAAAACTCTGATCTTGTTACTCCTTAGCAAATGTTGTCCAACTTAGTGTGAAGTCTTTCTCTGAGGTTTCCTGAAACAGCTTATTGACTTCACTTCTGCATACCTCTGAAGTGGAAGATGCTGGTTCTCCCACACTTCACATACTTTCAGCCATTAAATAAGGTGTAACTCCTGAGTGCCTCTTGTATCACTGAGGGGAGCAGCAGGCAAAAGAATCAAACTGTATCGACTAAATGACATGGCTGCTTAGAAATGGCAGGTTATGGAGTGAAATAAGGAACATTAAGAGATGCAGAGATTAGCAAAAATAGAAAGGCATTACCATCCCTAGGGCTAAGGGAAAGGAACATTTTTATGGAACCTAGTGGGAGTATAAGATGTGGAGCTTTACTTTTAGAAGGACTTGGCTACTACTGGAAGTATGCTGAAATAAAGGAGTGAGCAGGGGAAAAAGAGGGCAACCTATCTCTTCCCTTGCCCTCCAATTTCCTGCAAATGTCTCACCTTGGCAAAATTAATTTACAAGCCAGTCTGATTTTATGGGGGAAGGAACAAACAGAAAATGACCAGCACAACACCGAAGACATAAATGTTTCCACCTGCATATAAAAACCTTTCCTCCTGTAAAGCTTCTGGTATCTGACTATCACCTGTACCAGTTCTCAGTGCTGTCATTTGCTTGTCTCACTTTCCACTGTAACTCCTGTCATCACTGGCAGCCTCACAATATACATGGATGGCCCTTGTATATACATATACATAAATCTGGCCTCAAAGTCTGCTTATCTCATCAACAACATCTGCCTATGCCCTAGTTCATCAATTCATGGGAAGCTACTGATCACAGCCCTGTATCTCACACGGGGTGGTACAGGTTACTGATGAGATATGTAGTCCTGCAGCTTCCCATTCCCAAAGTTATCTGCATCCATTCTTCCTTTTCCTTTAGTTTCAAAGAATAGGTTCTTTCTCCTGTTTAGACCAATTTATCTACCTGTGTTCTTTATCTGATCCCTTCTTGTTTCTTTCAGGACTTTGCTCCAATGGTTGCATTCTCTTCCTTTCTATGATCACCCTCCTCAAACACCATATACAGTCTCAAGTACCTCTCATTTGGCAAAACTAATACAATTATGTAAAGTTTAAAAACAAAATTAAATTAAAAAATAAATAAATAAAATAAAATTCACCTAAAGATTTCCTTAAGGAAACACATTCTAATTTAATCTCATCCAACCCTGATTAAGTTCTTAGTGCTTATAAAACTTCTTCAATAAAAACTAGCTTATTCAGACAAAAAAAAGAAAAAAATAAGGAAAAAGAAATACTATATAATAAATGAATACTATTATTAATCCAAAAATCTTCTTATAGTCACTGCCTTGGTTCTCTTCTTAGCATGTTCCTCCAAACAGCCTACACGTCTACCTACTTTCTCATACTCTCTCGTACTAGTTAACACTTGGCAGTATGTCTTAGCTGCAATGATTCACTCAACCGAACCCATTTCATAGAACAACCATAATATTTTTTGAAATGTTAAATCCAGTAAGCAGTTTTCAGTGCCTTTGTGTGGCATCTGACATTGTTGTCTATTCCTAGTTCAATTCTTTAATTTTATGACTTCTGACAACGATACTCTCTCCTTAGCTTTTTGCTTTCTCTGACTTTTCCTTATTGGCTTCATTGACTGAATCTACTAGTAACTGTAGCTACTCCTTAAATGTTAGCATTCCTGAAGAATCTGTTTTTGGCCCATGACAGTCAGTTGACTTGATATTTCTGGTCGGTGTTACTCTTCATTATCTCAGAGCTTCAGCTACCACCCTGTGCCAATGGCTTTCACATTCCTGCCTCCAGTCCAGATCTCGATTCCAAGTTCTAGACCACATATATTTATTCAACAAGTACTTAAACAGTACTTTCTATGTTCGAGACACTGAATTTTACAAATATTACTTAGTTTAATCCAGTAACAACCCAAAAGGTCTATAGATGAAGAAAACTCAGACATTGACAGGCTATATACATTTCCCAAGGTCACATAACTGGTACTTGACAAAGCAAGAAATTGAACTCAAACAGTGAAGCTCCAGTGTCTGTGTTGTTAACCATTATGCTGTCCTGTAGTTATACTACATAATTTCTTGGTGTCTTCATTTTTATATTCCTTGAGTATCTTTATTGTTTTTTCCCTTGAGTATCTTTAAATTGTCATGTCCAAAATCATTTCTCTCCTCTCTCTAAAAACTGGCTTTTCCAATTCTAACCAACATCAGACAGGCTAATATTCAAAGACTCCTTTAATGTGATATTTTAAAGTTATTTGTTCAATATTTAATGGGATATTATGGGAGAAAGTGACTTAATAAACACTATATACTCATATCTTTATGATAAAGAGACTTCCTATATCACCTGAAAAAATTAAATATTTTGATATTTTTGAAATTGTCTTTTATTTTATAGTTTTCATCACTTCAAAATAAATTACCTATTAGTAAGGATGAAGTTTCACTTCTTTGGATGTAGTCTTTTAAAAATGTATTTTAAGCGTTTTTTTATTTATAGGTGAGCAAAGTATTTTATGACCACTTTTTGAATAGTAACATTTTATACAGATAGTGTCAAATAAAAGAGATGCTATTTGAATGGGTGTTTCTAGATCCAATAGGTCAGACTCCCTCTTCACACATGTGATAGAGTTTTAAAGTAAACAAAAATTACTCTGGAAATAAACTTTGTTAACATGTCAGTGAATATTTTATCCACATAGAATCTCTACAACATTGTAGGTAAATCCATCTTAATGAGCTATTCTAAATGCTTCTAAAACCACATGCCAGATTTACAAATAAAATTCCTTAGCACTTTTTCTGTAATATTTGAAGCAGAGAATGAGGTATAATTAGAATTGTGAGGACAAATAAACTCACTGTTCATTTTTGTAAATATTTCCTGCAATATAATTTGGCTTCATATTGTGAAATTTAGTGCAACAGGCCACCTAGCAAGATTATAGTCATGTCAGCAAGTAGTCAAATATTATCTTGCTGTGCATGCTTGCAGTGTCAGTTCTACCAAAAAAAAAGAAAAACAAAGTCTTGCAATCAATCAACTTTTAGTAACAAAATATTTAAAGTAATATTCTGATATAGCAGAGGTTGAGTGTTGCTCTATTTTATTTTTCACTTTATATTCAGGAAAATGTATACTAAAATAGGAGAAACAGAAATACATTCACTAAATCACTTTCACTCATCAAAGCAGCGGAGAAGGCAATTGCACCCCACTCCAGTACTCTTGCCTGGAAAATCCCATGGACGGAGGAGCCTGATGGGCTGCAGTCCATGGGGTCGCTAAGAGTCGGACACGACTGAGCGACTTCACTTTCACTTTTCACTTCCATGCATTGGAGAAGGAAATGGCAACCCACTCCAGTGTTCTTGCCTGGAGAATCCCAGGGACGGGGGAGCCTGGTGGGCTGCCGTCTCTGGGGTCGCACAGAGTCGGACATGACTGAAGCGACTTAGCAGCAGCAGCATCAAAGCAGAGTACATCTTCTGAAATAAAAAAAAAAAAAAAACTTAGTAAGTTTTTCTCTCTTTAACTTCTTTTCAATCAATCGACCTCTTAATGAACACATTAAGATGTTTAAGTTTTAGCTAGTAAAATAAAACACATCACATGTTCTAGGTAAACAGCACCTTGCCATACTTTAGTTAAGTTCAGAATTGTAGTTGACAGTAGGTATTGGCCGCAGGTGACTCATATCTGCTTTCAGCCTTGGGGACAAGACACCTTGTAGCTACACCTTGCAACTTGAATGCATGCTTCCCATCATTCCTCAAAGGAAGGAGGGTGGCATCAGTGAAGGGCTGCTTTTATTCCTCTTCCATGTGCTATATCATTTACCAACATTGGGAGCAATTTACCTGGAAAACACCAATTTAAGGGGTTGCATGTGAAAACTTGAGTCATTAACTGGCCCCATAGCTAAAATTTATGACAGTGGCGTTTTAGTATCTTTTATAGACTGATGCCTTGGGCAGCTGCTTACAGGCCTGACTCAGCAGCTAACTCTGCATTCTCCTCATTTGTGGACTGTGAAAAACATCTAACCAATGAGATCTAAGAAATCAGAATCATCAAAATTCTTCTCTATCTCTCAATCCTCTTTCTAATTTCAGCATATTATTAGTACCAAGCTTGTGGGCTATCCTGGTCTGTCATATACCAATCTATACACCATATTAGGAACAGTTGGCATCACTCTTTCTTCTCTACTTTCCTCATTCTAAGCCACTTGAAGGTAGAAATTTTGCCTTAGTCTTCTTTATCCCTAGTCCCTAAGGCAATACTGGACCTATAGCTCATGATTTTTAGATAATTATTGAAGGAATGAAATTAGCACCTGTGGCAATACCTGGCCTATAGCTCATGATTTTTAAATAATTACTGAAGGAATGAATGAATCCACCTCTGAGCCAGCACTAGGAAAATTGTCCAGAAGACAATGTAAAGCACAGGAGAGCATCACATAGTTATTTGAAGATTTAGATACAGAACACAAAAAAATCCATAGCCCCTCTTTCAAAGATCAGGATACCAAAAGTAAGTGGCAAGTAGCACTTTGGGGATGACTCACTAACAACATGCAGAAAACAACCACCTTTCTTTATACTATGCTTGGATTGTCCATAAAATTTGGTTCTTCCAGTTGAGGAAGCAGCCATCTCTCTCAATAGATGGTGCTGTTTATGGTACAAAGAGGTCAGCCTCTCTTTTCTGATATGTGGTGAAGCTTTAAAGTTAGCCAAGATTATGTAATAAACATTGTAACGTATATGTTTTATCCACGTAGATTTGATAATAAATTCATAAGAAATGAGATTCAGTTTCACAAATTTGAGAACAGAAAGACTTGGGCCCAAATTAGGGCCTCTGCTCTGCTTTTTAAACTCTGATCCCTCTTAACTAAATTTCTGAATATTCCCATGCTTCAGTGAATTGTATATGCAGTTTTCCTTCAGAGCCAAAGCCTCATAATTTGTACTCCAGGACTCAAGAGTTTCATTGCCTCAAAATCACATTTAGCTTTATTCACAGGTCTATAGCTATTTTGATGCTTAAAAAGTCTTACAAGGACCTTTACCAATGGTTTTTTAAGTTTTCTGAAAGAACTCCAACTGTGGGTATAAGAAAAACAGCAAGCCTTAGTGAATCCACCCCAGACATCAAATATTTCAAAAGTTCCTTGCTACATTGGACCTGACTTCCTTTACATGTGGGGATTTGAAATATTCAAGGGAGAAGGGTCTCTCTATAAGCAGCATCTTTCCATTCTCTTGAGAACATCTTTACCTTAGATCTAGATCCAACTTTTGAAACATAACATGCTGATTTCTACTCTTCTCCTTTTTCCTTTGTTTATTTCTTTACCCCAGTTCATTTTGTATCAGACTCATATTCTGGTTTCTTATCCCACACGGTATTTACTCTCTTTTTTTTAAACCAACTTTTTTGTAGCTTCAGGTCTATTTTCTTTGATAGATTTTACTTTTAAATAACTTAAAATATTACTCTTTCTCAATTAAAACTCAGAAATAATATTACTGTATGTCTTCTTAGGAGCTTCTTGCTTACTGTTTCATGAACACTGAAAATAGTAACAGGAAGGTATTTGATTTAGTCATAAATAAAAGAAAAACTATTACAGATATGAGTTTATTTGCAACAAGAAGTCTAGAGATAATCATGGGGGTTCCAGATTGTTACCAAGGAACTAGAATTCAGCTTTCTGCTTTGTCAACCTTTGAATGTTAGAGTATGCTAGGCTGTGCTGCTCTGGCAAATAAGCAGCATGTCTTAGAAGTTTCAGTCAGTTCAGTCACTCAGTTGTGTCCAACTCTTTGCTACCACATTGACTGCAGCATACCAGGCTTCCCTGTCCATCACCAACTCCCAGAGCTTGCTCAAATTCATGTCTATCAAGTCCATGATGCCATCCAACCATCCCATCCTTTGTCATCCCCTTCTCCTTAGAAGTTTAACACACACAAAAATGTGGCTAGTGGGGATGAGGTAGTTATTCAGGAAACAAGGTTCCTATCTTACCCTCAACATGTAGTCAAGGTCATTGTAGAGGGAAAAAGAGCAAACAGAAGATCATGCATGGGTGGGTGGGTGCGGGGCTTATGATGAGGGGAGGAAGCATGGTACAACACTTGAATTAATATTCCTTTAGCCAGAACCCAATCATGTGGCCTTCTTTTATATCTCATTGGTTACATGATTACCTCTAGCTGCATGGGAGTCCAGAAAGCATTATTTCAGTAAGGAAGAGTAGGGAAAAGATATGTGGTGGGTACCTAGCAATGTCTACCACAGGAATAGACTGTTGAACAATGTACAGTCTCAGCCTTTCATGTATTTCTATTATAATATGGGAGATAAGCTAGATCAAGAGTACTACAGTAGAGATTTAAATGAAATAATCATAGGAATTCATAACACAAAGCAGCTAACTCTTTTTAGAGGACTTAAGAAAGACTTCACAGAGCATATAACATTTGAATTAGCTATTAATGAAAGATTGGGACTCTATTAAGTAAGAAGTACAGATGGAAGAGTGGATGATGTAATATTATAATTGGATTTATGTTCTTTGCAAAAAATTACTTAGTCATTGGAATGATACCAGAAAATTTTCAACGAGGGAGTAACAGGACTGGCTTTAGCATTGAGTAATTGGTGCAAAGGTGCACTATGTAACCTTACAGCTTAAAAATTGCCAAGATCCAGGAGACACATATTTTTCAATTATGGGAAAGGAGTGATATGGGAAGAGGAAGAAAGGGGTATAAGCCAGGAATCCTGAGCTCTATCTCACCTCTAAGGCCTCTGATAGTGAGACTCCATTCAGGTGACCCTCCAACCCCCAAAATGTGTTCTTTTAGCATAAAAATAAACAGTTCTTGAGATACAGCTTCCAATTTTCCCAAGAGGACCCACTGAGTTTTGATCATTAAAGTCTAAGAATAATTCCTTTCCTATAAGCCGAAGTGGAACTCCCTGAAACTTTCATTCACTTGGTTTAATTTTCAATGATTAAGGTAATGGTATTCTTTGGAAATATAAAGAATGGCAATGAACATTTACCCCCAGAAAAGTATATGTATATACAAAACTCACAAAAAAACCCAAATGAACTTTTTGGCCAACCCAATACTTTGTTGGGTTTGGAGGGCTACTTGAAATTTTTCCACAGATGCCCAAATTAAGAACCCTTAACCTATAGCAACTCAAATACAAGCCTACTTACACTTCTGTATTACAGTTTCTTGAATATTTGAAAACTCTTTACATATTTTTCCTTTGCTTGTCAAACACTGATAAGCCTTACTATGTTCAAATACTTTTCAAACATTTTATTATTATTAATTCATTTGATTCTCTTGCAACATTTGATTCTCTAGCAACATTATATATTAGGCACTATTATTTTTCCCCCTTTTACAAATGAAGAAGCTGAAAGTACAGAAGAAGTAAATAACTTCCTCAACGTCACAGAGCTACTAAGTAGAAGAATTAAGATTTGAAAGTAGACAATCTGGCTTCTGAGCATCCACTTAGCACTGTGATAACTTATTGATGTTTAGTTTGGAAAAGAGAAGTCCAACTTCTTTGACTATGTTTATATTTCATAAATTTTAGGCCCCTCATTCTTTTCTAGACAACGTATTCTGACAATATCCCTTTAAAATGTGTTGCCGAGTTCCAAGCCCTGTAAATGCATCGGTGTGGCCCCACACCGAATCAGCTTGTTCTGAAAGCCACTAAGGGGTCATTCATGCTGGGAAAGAACAGGATAAAGGAGGAGGCCTATGGGTCTTCTTCAGCTTCACACTGTTCTGGGTCCTCTGGGCTAGGGTTTGGAATAGCTCTTGGATGGATATATCTGCAAGACTTTGTTATGTAATGTAACAAATTTTTTGTTATGTAATATCCCAGACAAAGTCATGCATGGATTCTTTTCCACTCAGAACAAATCCTTTTCCAGGCTGCAAATAATCATCCCTAAGAGAATTAAGTGGTCTCTAATTAAGAACAATACTACTAAATCCTCACCTGAACCACAAAATAACCACACTTGAGGAGTCCACAGTCCTAAATGGAGAGGGACTGTTAATCTATGTTGATACCTTTAGTTCGGTTTTATTTTATTAGATGGATTTTATAGTGGTTATTATCTCCTGGTTTACATAATCCTACACTTCCCTTAAGGCAAAGTGAATTGAGATCCATTGGACTTTGAATGTACAATCCAGTGCAGCTGGCAGTGGTGGGATTCAAAATTCAATACCACAGAACACCACACTCGTAGATACATGTTTGGAAAGTTGGGGGTTGGTGGGGAGTTGCTGGGATGTGATCCATCAAATTGTCTGAGGTGAGGTGTTTGGGAATTTGTACTACAAGCGAATCTAAACTTCAACTAATTTGACTTAAAGGTTCCATGACCTCTCTTAAGTGGGAGACTCCCTTGCTCCGGAGTACTTACCCTCCATCTTTGTCTGTTGCTAATAATTTAGCCAGCGACAAGGCATGCTTAAAGATCAGCTTTTTTTCTGCAACAAACATGACTTCAGTCCAAGTATTTAAGCACCTGAACTCAAGTGAGGATAATAAATGTCAAAAGGATATTTATAGCTTGGTATATGGAGACTTTCCAGGTCCCTGTTCTGCAATAACACAGATCCATCTGCTAAGGGCATTAGAGTTGTGTGTTGTTGCTTTTTTTTTTTTTTGGATGATAGGTTCTGAAAATAGAAAACCTGCAGTATGCAAAGACTGACATTGATTTTAACCCTTTCCTACTCAAATAATTATTGACTTAGTAGTTAATTACTGAGGGTTAAATTTCTCTACAATTCCTGGCCTTTGGATGCAAGCCCAGAAGAAACCTTAGCTCAGTCTTATATAAGCCCCTGTCATCATTGTGCTGATAGATCTACCTGAGGATTTACTGTATACTTGTCAGACTTTAGGGACCTGGGGTTAGTCCACTCCCTAATCTATCGTTGGAATTATGATTGCTTTTACTGCTACACCATAAACATGGTTACCACTTGTACTATTACAAACTAATGTATTTCTGTCCTAAAGTCTGAGAAAGAGTACCTTTAAACACCTACAAAGAGAGTTTATATGTATTTGTATCAGGAGGTCATTTAATTCACTTCTATGATTGGCAAGGGGAGGAATAACCTCTCTGGTTCCTTTCCATCTGTGTGCCCCAACCTAGAGAATTTCCATAGAGTGAAATGAAAGTCAGTTAGCTTCGAAATGAGAAATTTAATATATTTGCTGAAATTAACACTAAAGTACAAGTCTAAACAACACAAGATATGGAAGAAAAATGTTGTCTCTTCTGTCACTAATAATTGCATATTCTCTGCAGCACAAAAGAAGACAATACTTTTAATATGAGGAGTATGTCTCACTTTACAACTGTGCTTGTTCTGAAATAGTATGCAAATTACATTTTGCACAACATATTTTCCCTTATAGCAGTGTCAAGAATATATCATTTCTAGGTCAACAATAGTCATTTTCTTCTCTTTTTAAATTTAATTTTAGTTTTACAAAGATCCCAATTGGTCTGCACAAAGTACACCTCTTGTTCTATTTACTAATTTGTTTCATTTTCACTCCCATTCTGTAGCGCCATATCTTGCTGTCATTCTAAATCAACTCCCCGCATATGCTTGATTTTAAATCTTTTCTTGATCTGCATTTCTCTAATAAAGAGTCATGTTGGACATCTTTTCCTGTGCCTCTTGCCCATCTGTATGTCTTCTTTGGAGAAGTGTCTATTTAGATCTTCTGCCCATTTTTTGATTGGGCTGTTTGTTTTTCTGACATTGAGCTGTATGAAATGCTTATATGTTTTGGAGATTAATCCTTTGTTGGTTGCTGCTTTTGCAATTATTTTTTCCCATTCTGAGGGTTGTCTGTTTAATGAAAAGTGGTTATGGTTTCCTTTACTGTGCAAAAGCTTTTAAATTTAATTAGGTCCCATGTGTTTATTTTGTTTTTAATTTCCATTACTCTAGGAGGTGGATCAAAAAAGATCTTGCTGTGATTTATGTCAAGGAGTATATGCCTATGTTTTCTTCTAAGAACTTTATAGTTTCTGGCCTTATGTTTAAGTCTTTAATCCATTTTGAGTTTATTTTTACATATAGTGTTAGGAAGTATTCTAATTTCATTCTTTGTACCGTTTTCCCAGCACCATGTATTGAAGAGGCAATCTTTTCTCCATTATATATTCTTGCCTCTTTTGTCAAAGATTAGCTCACCATTGGTGCATGGGTTTATCTTTGGGATTTCTAGCTCATTTCATTGGTCTATATTTCTGTCTTTGTGCCAATACCATGCTGTCTTGATTACTGTAGCTTTGTGGTATTGTCTGAAGCCAGGGAGCTTGATTCCTCCAGTTCCATTCTTCTTTCTCAAGATTGCTTTAGCTATCCAGGATCTTTTTTGCTTCTATACAAATTGTGAAATTTTTTGTTATAGTTCTGTGAAAAATGCCACTGGTAGTTTGATAGGGATTGCACTGAATCGGTAGGTTGCTTTGGGTAGTACAGTCATTTTTCACAATATTGATTCTTCCAATCTAAGAACATGATATATCTCTCCATCTGTTTGTGTTGTCTTTGATTTCTTTCATCAGTATCTTAGTTTTCTGCATATAGATCTTTTGTCTCCTTAGGTAGGTTTATTCCTAGGTATTTTATTATTTTTGTTGCAATGGTGAGTGGGATTATTTCCTTAATTTCTCTTTCTGACTTTTCATTGTTACTGTATAGGACTACAAGGGATTATTTTGCATTAATTGTATATTCTTTGACTTAAATTCACTGATTAGCTCTAGTAATTTTCTGGTGGCATGTTTAGGGTTTTCTATGTATAGTTATATCATCTGCAAACAGTGACAGTTTTACTTCTTCTTTTCCAATCTAGAGTCCCCTTATTCCATTTTCTTCACTGATTTCAATAACCAGGACTTCCAAAACTATGCTGAATAATAGTGGCAAGAGTGGACATCCTTGTCTTTTTCCTGATCTCAGAGAAAACACTTTCAGTTTTTCACCATTGAGGATGATGTTTGCTATAGGCTTGTCATACATGGCCTTTATTATGCTAAGGTAGATTCCCTTTATGTCCACTTTCTGGAGAGATTTTATCATAAACAGGTGCTGAATTTTGTCAAAAGCTTTTTTTTTATCTATCGAGATGATCATATGGTTTTTATTCTTCAATTTTTTGATGTGGTGTATCACACTGATTGATTTGCAGATATTGAAAAATCCTTGCATCCCTGTGATAAACCCACTTGACCATGGTGTGTGATCCTTTTAATGTGTTGTTGGATTTAATTTGCTAGTATTGGGTTGGTCAAAAAATAAAAATAAAAGACATTTTTACCAAAAACTTTATTAAACAATGTATTCACTATTTGTTCCTCTACATTCTGCCATTTTTCAGGCAACTTCACGATTCCACCTTCACAAAACTTTTTATCTTGTTGAGCAAAGAACTGTTTCAGGTGCCTTTTACAATCTTCCAGAGAATTGAGATTTTTTTTTCCACTAGGAGTCGGACACAACTGAGCAAATGAACTGAACTGAACTGAAACTGAAGAGAATAAAGACCAAACTAAATGGACATCCGCATGTGTAGTGTCTGGTGAATATGGCAGATGAATCAGAATTTTCCAGCCAAGCTATGAGAGTTTTTGCCAGGTCATCAAAGAAGCTTGCTGTCTTGCATTATTCTGATGGAAATTTATGAATTTTCTGTTGACTAACTCTGGAAGCTTTTCATTGAGTGCTGCTTTCAGCTAATCTAATTGGAAGTAGTACTTGTTGTAATTAATCATTTGGTTTTCTGGAAGGAGCTCATAATAGAGAACTCCCTTCCAATCCCACCATATACACAACATCACCTTTGGATGAAGACTGGCATTTGGTGTGGATGCTGGTCACTCATTTCTTTTGCCCTATGATCTCTTCTGTTCCACATTATTGTACAGTATCCACTTTTCATTGTCACAATTTGTTTTAAAAATAGAAATTTAAGTTTCAGTAGAGAATCACATGCAGAAACACAGTTAAGAAGGTTTTTTGTCTGTTTGTTTAACTTATGTGGAAACAAAATATCAAAGAGATTAACATTACCTAGCTGGTACAAATGATTTTCCATGCTTGATATGGATATTTTGAGTATGACAGCTATCTCCTGTGTGGTATAACATTGATTGTTCTCAGTTAATGTCTCAATATGATCACTATCAACTTCAACTGCTCTACCTGACCAGGGAGTATCATTCTGCTAGAAATCTCCAGCACAAAACTTCACAAACCACTTTTGACACATTAGTCACAGCATCTTCTCCATACACTAGATAAATCTTTTTTGCTGTGTTTCAGTATCATTTTTGCTTTTCTTGAAATATTAAAGTAAAATGTGCTGAAAATGTTGCTTTTTTATTCCCTCATTAATATTAAAATGGCTACACAAAAAATTACCAATTTTGATAAGTTTTTTATAAATGCATACTGATATGCCAGCTGTCGAATTATACTGTAACGTAATTGTTTCAAATGAAGTCAAACACAATTAAATACTACTAGAGCCATCTTATGGAAAAAACTGAGCAGACCTTTTGGTTACTCCAATATTTTGTGGAGGATGAATATCTATGTTCATCAGTGACAGTTGCTGAAAAAAAGAAAATGAGAGGCCATCATCAGTGATTTTCTTTTACGTTATCTCTTTGTTGTCTGGTTTTGGTATCAGAGTGATGGTGACCTCATAAAATACATTTGGAAGTGTTCCCTCCTCTGCAACTTTTTGGAAGAGTTTCAGAAGGGTAGATGTTAACTCCCCTCTAAATATTTGATGGAATTCACCTGTGAAGCCACCTGATCCACCTCACACCAGTCAGAATAGCCAACATCAAAAAAATCTATAAACAAATGGTGCAGAGGGTGTGGAGGAAAGGGATTTCTCCCACGCTGTTGGTAGGAATGTAAACTGGTACAGCCACTACGGAGGTGATGGAATTCCAGTTGAACTATCTCAAATCCTAAAAGATGATGCTATTAAAGTGCTGCATTCGATATGCCAGCAATTTGGAAAACTTAGCAGTGGCCACAGGATTGGAAAAGGTCAGTTTTCATTCCCATCCCAAAGAAGGACAGTGCCACAGAAGGTTCAAACTCCCACACAATTGTACTCATTTCACATACTAGCAAGAATATGCTCAAAATCCTTCAAGATAGGCTTCAATAGTACATGTACCGAGAACTTCCAGGTGTAAAAACTGGATTTAGAAAAGGCAGAGGAATCACAGATAAATTTCCAATATCTGTTGGATCATAGAAAAAGCAAGAGAATTCAAGAAAAACATCTACTTCTGCTTCAGTGACTATGCGCCTTTGACTGTGTGGATCACAACAAACTGTAGAAAATTCTTAAACACATGGGAATACCAAGCCACCTTACCTCCTCCTGTGAAACCTATATCCAGGTCAAGAAGCAACAGTTAGAGCCGGACATGGAACAACAACTAGCTGAATGTTGGGAAAGCAGTACATCGAGGCTGTATATTGTCACCCTGCTTATTTAACTTATATGCAGAATACATCATGTGAAATGCTGGTCTGGATGACCCAGAAGCTGGCATCAAGACTGCCAGGAGATGTCAAAGATGACCAGGGCAAGTTCAATGCATTAAGCAAGGTACTCAAAGCCAGTGCTCAGGGACAACCCAGAGTGATGGAGTGGGAAGGGAGGTGAGGGGCAGTTCAGGGTGAGGGGACACATTTACACCCGTGGCTGACTCACATTGATGTATCACAAAAACCACCACAATATCGTAAAATAATTCAGTTCAGTCGCTCAGTCGTGTCAGACTCTCTGAGACTCCATGGACTGCAGCTCGCCAAGCTTCCCTGTCCATCGCCAACTCCTGGAGCCTACTCAAACTCATGTCCATCACGTCAGGAGAGTAATTAGCCTCCAATTAAAATAAATTAATTAAAAAAAAGATTGCTGGGAGAAATATAAATAACCTCAGGCATGCAGATGACACCACCCTTATGGCAGAAAGTGAACTGGAAGTAAAGAGCCTCTTGATGAAGGTAAAAGAAGAGAGTTAAAAAGCTGGCTTAAAACTTAACACTCAAAAAACCAAGATCATCGCATCCAGTTCCATCACTTCACAGCAAATAGTTAGGAAAGCAATAGAAACAGTGAGACTTTATTTTCGTGGGCTCCAAAATCACCACAGACAGTGACTGCAGTCATGAAATTAAAAGAGGCTTGCTCCTTGGAAGAAGAGCCAGGACAAAGCTAGACAGCATATTAAAAAGCAGAGACATTACTTTGCCAACAAAGGTCCATGTAGTCAAAGCTATGGCTTTCCCAGTAGTCACATATGGATGTGAGAATAGGACCAGAGAGAAGGTTGAGTGATGAAGAACTGATGCTTTTGAACTGTGGTGTTAGAGAAGACTCTTGAGAGTCCCTTGGACTGCAGGGAGTTCAAACCAGTCAAGCCTGTAGACAATCAACCCTAAATATTCATTAGAAGAACTGATGCTAAAGCTGAAACTCCAATACTTTTGCCACCTGATGCAAAGTGCAAACTCATTAGAAAAGACCCTGATGCTGGGAAAGATTGAAGGCAGGAGGAGAAAGGGACATGACAGAAGATAATATGGTTGGATGGCATCACCAACATAATGGACCTGAGTTTGACTAAACTCCAGGAAATTGTGAAGGACAGGGAAATGTGGTATGCTGCATTCCATGTGGTTGCAAAGAGTTGGACACGACTAAGCAACTAAACAAAAACAGCCACTATGGAGAGAGTATGGAGGGTACCTTATTTTTGACAAAGGAGGAAAGGACATACAATGGGGCAAAGATAGCCTCTTCAATAAGTGATGCTGGGAAAACTGGATAGCTACTTGTGAAAGAATGAAATTAGAACACTTACTAACACCATACACAAAGATAATTCAAAATGGATAAAAAAAAAAACCCTAAATGTAAGACCAGAAACTATGAAAAAAAAAAAAAAAACTCTTAGAGGAAAACATAGGCAGAACACCCTATGACATAAATCAAAGCAAGATCCTCTATGAATGACTCACCTCCTAGAGTAATGTAAAAAAAAAAAAACAAAAAACAAGTGGGACATAATTAAACATAAAAGCTTTTGCACAGCAATGGAAACTACAAACAAGGTGAAAAAACAGCCCTCAGAATGGGAGAAAATAATAGCAAAGGAAATGACTGACAAATAATTAATTTCCAAAATATATACGCTGCTCATACAGTTTAATATCAGAAAAGCAAACAACCCATTCAAAAAGTGGGGAAAAGACCTAAAAAGACATTTCTCCAAAGAAGACATACAGATGACTAACAAACACATGAAAAGATGCTCAACTTCACTCATTATTCACTTGATTGCCCATCCGTGTCTGACTCTTTGCAAACCCATGGACTACAGCACACCAGGCTTCCCTGTCCATCACCTACCCTCAGAGTTTGCTCAAACTCCTGTCCATTGAGCTGGTGATGCCATCCAACCATCTCATCCTCTGTTGTCCCCTTCTCCTCCTACCTTCAATTTTCCCAGCATCAAGGTCTTTTCCAATGAGTCAGTTCTTCACATCAGGTGGCCAAAGTATTGGGGTTTCAGCTTCTGCATTAGTCCTTCCAATGAATATTCAGGACTGATTTCCTTTAGGATGGACTGGTTTCATCTCCTTGCAGTCCAAGGGACACCAAAGAGGCATCTCCAACACCACAGTTCAAAAGCATCAATTCTTTGGCGCTCAGCTTTATAGTCCAACTCTCACATCCATACACGACTACTGGAAAAACCATAGATTAGACTAGGTGGACCTTTGTCAGCAAGGTAATGTCTCTGCTTTTTAATCTGCTATCTACTTTGGTCATAGCTTTTCTTCCAGGGAGCAATTGCCTTTTAATTTCTTGGCTGCAGTCACCATCTGCTGTGATTTTGGAGCCCCCCAAAATAAAGTCTCTCACTGTTTCCATTGTTTCCCCATCTGTTTGCCATGAAGTGATGAGACTTGATGCCATGATCTTAGTTTTTTGAATATTGACTTTTAAGCCAGCTTTTTCATTATCCTCTTTCACTTTCATCAAGAGGCTCTTTAGTTCCTCTTCACTTTCTGCCATAAGGATGGAGTCATCTGTGCATCTGAGGTTATTGATATTTCTACTGACAGTCTTGATTCCAGCTTGTGCTTCATCCAGCCCGGCATTCTCATGATGTACTCTGCATATAAGTTAAATAAGAGAGACAATAAATAAGGGAGACAATATATGGCCTTGATGTACTCCTTTCCTGACTTGGAATCAATCTGTTGTTCCATGTCCAGTTCTAAATGTCCTTTCTTGACCTGCACACAGATTTCTCAGGGGGCAGGTAAGGTGGTCTGGTATTCCCATCTCTTGAAGAATTTTCCACGGTTTGTTGTGATCTACACAGTCAAAGGCTTTGGTGTAATCAATAAAGCAGAAGTAGATGTTTTTCTGGAATTCTCTTGGTTTTTTGATGATCCAACAGATGTTGGCAATTTGATCTCTTGTTCCTCTGCATTTTCTAAATCCAGCTTGAACATCTGGACGTTCACGGTTCACATACTGTTGAAGCCTTATTATTAGAGAAATGCAAATCAAAAGTTCAATGAAATACCACTTCACAGCAGTCAAAATGGCCATCACCCAAAAGTCTACAAACAGTAAATGCTCAAGAGGGTGTGGAGAAAAGGGAACCCTCTTGCATTACTGGTTGGAATGTAAATTGATACAGCCACTATGGAAGACATTATGGAGATTCCTTAAAAAACTACGAAGAAAACCACCATATGATCCAGCAATCCCACTACTAGGCATATACCCTGAGGAAGTAAAAACTGAAAAAGTCACATGTATCCCAATGTTCATTGCAGCACTATTTACCATAGCTAGAGCATGGAAGCAACCTAGATGTCCATTGACAGATGAATGGATAAAGAAGCTGTGGTACATATATACAATGGAGTAGTACTCAGCCATAAACAAGAACACATTTGAGTCAGTTCTAATGAGGCAGACAAACCTAGAGCTTATTATACAGAGTGAAGTAAGTCAAAAAGAGAAATATAAATATCGTATACTGGCACATATATATGGAACCTTGAAAGATGGTACTGATGAATTTATTTTTGGGACAGCAATGGAGAAACAGACAGAAAACAGACCTAAGGACATGGGAGTGGGGAGGGAGAGGATGAAATGTATGGAGAGAGAAACATGGAAACTTACAATACCATATATAAAATAGATAGCCAATGGGAATTTACTGTATGACTCAGGGAATTCAGACAGGGGTTCTGTGACAATCTAGGAGGGTGGGGTGGGGAAGGCAATGGAAGGGAGGTTCAGGAGGGAGTGGACATGGGTGTACCTATGGCTAATTCATGTTGATGTATGACAGAAAACCACAAAATTCTTTAAAGCAAATATTCTTCAATTAAAAAAATAAAGTGGAAAAAAAAGAAGCAGAAGGACTGAAAAAAAATTAAAAATAGAGCTACCATATGGACCAGTAGTCCCACTCCTGGACATATTTTCCGAGAAAATGATAATTCAGAAAGATACATCAGCCCAGTGGTAGCTGCAGCACTGTCTACAATAGTCAAGACACGGAAGCAGCCTAAATGTACATTGACAGAGAAATGGATTAAGAAGTGTGGAACATAAATACAATGGAATATTACTCAACCATAAAGATAAAATAATGCCATTTGCAGCAATATGGATGGACCAAGAGACTGTCATACTGTGTGAAGTAAGTTAGACAAAGACAAATAACATATGTGGAATTGGAAAAAAAGAAGGTACAAAGGAATGTACCTACAGAACAGAAACAGTTACAGATGTAGAAAATAAATTTGTCATTATGGCAGGGCAGAGATGAATTGGAAGATTGGTGTTAATATGTATATACTACTGCATAAAATAGATAACTAATAAGGACCTACTCTGTAATAAGGACTATAGGGAACTCTACTCAATACTCTGTAATGGCCTACATGGGAAAAGAATCTAAAAGAATGGTTACATGTATAACAGATTCACTTTGCTCTATACCTGAAACTAACACAGCATTGTAAACCAATTATACTCCAATAAAAGGTTTGGGGAAAAAAAGCTACCTTTTCTTTATAAAAATCTTTGAAAAATGGCAGTGGTTATTTGTGAGCATGTCATTTAATTTACACTACTGCTGCTGTGCTATAGATACCAGCTATCTTCCTTTTTTTCACTTAACAATATAGTTTTAAGATATAATCTTATTTTTATGCATATAATCACCTTGTGGCTTCTGGTTTCTGCTAAGTACTACATCATCTGCATCCACCTTATGATCATACTCCCTCAGGGTCAGGACCCAGACTGCTATCATCTCCCTGCTACCACAAACAACACTATAATAAAGAGTGCTTTGAGCTCCTATTTCTTCTCTATCCAATAATAGAAAGCCTTTAAGGAAATATTCAAGTGCATTGATAGATTCCCTAAGAAAACATGCAGAATCCTACTGAAAATTAAGTCATATGGCTATTTTTCTTACTATGCAAATAATTATCCTTAATATGTTTGTGGTATAAGTATCATGTTCGGACTTATATACACTTGACTTCCATAAAGATAAAACATCCATATGAAACAATTTGGACATTCTTCCAGCTCAGTGGGCTTAGTACTTTGCTCTCTTTTATTTAAACTGTCTCAAGTAATCAGCTTTCTTCTTTGAGATACTGTATCCCAGGCCAGTAGATATGACTTCTTGGAAGTCCTAACATTTGGCTTACATTTACCTTTTCTTAAATTGATCTCAAAAGAGTGATCTCTTCAGGCCAGATTCCTCCCTAAAGAAATTAACAGTGTGTAAGGTTAGCTAAAATCACAGATTCATAATAAGAACTCTGTAACTATTTGGGTTCAGGAACAGACAATAGTAGATGAAGGTAAGACAGCTTTGCAGATGTCCCTACATCTATAACCAGGGGTTGAAATTTTATGATAGGTCCTTAGGAAAAAGTAATGTTGAGTCTATTCATTTTTTTGTGCTAAAGATAATTAGAAGCCTGGTAAGTAGACTGATTCAATTACAATGTGTTGGGGGAATACAACATCTTAATTAACCAATGTTTACTGAATATTTATTATATTTGAGGCATTATGATAAGCAATGGGATAGAAGAATGTGGAATGTAAACATTAATAAAATATTTATACTTGAAGATTATTAGTAGAGGGGGAGGTTCTTGATATATGAATAACTAATAGAGGAAGGTAAGACTACAGAAACCCAATTCAACAAATATTGAGTTTCAACCAAATAGGGCTGTCGTTTTAAGTCCTCATCAACACAAATGACTTTGGTGTCCGCCCTCACAATCTGCAAGAGGTGAAAAATAAGAAAATAAATCTGATTAAGTCTTATGGAAACTATGATGGAAAGAATGCAGAAGGAGACAAAAAAGTCAGGAGAGTGGATGATCCGTAAGAAGAAAGTATATGGAATTATATATAACGTGGCCACCTAACAGAGCCCTGTGAAACATCAATGCTTGGAGACAGGCAAAGGAAAAAGAGGAGCAAAACTAAATTGAATGAGGAAAAGACACAAATGCAAATATTAATAATGCATACTCTTGGATATTGCAAAAGCCAAAGTGGGTGGCTTAAGGAAACTGGTGAAGAAGGACACGGTGGGAAGACATGGAATCCAGCAGTCTGAGACTGCTCCAAGGATGTGAATGAAAGTATCCATCAGGAGGGTGGGGCTAGCCTGGGAAGGAACACAAGCAATTCTTGAAGACCTATTATCCGTTTTAAGAAATAAATCAAACCCATGGATCCAAAGCCACTTTGAAAGCCCTCTTATTCCGTTCTTCCAGAAAGGGAACCACTCTTCACCATTTTGTACTGATCATTCCTCTACTCTTCTTTAAATCTTTACTGCTTGTGTATTTATACATAAATAATATGTTGTTTTATATATTTTCGAACTTTTTTGTATTCTGTCACTTCTTTTTTCTACTCAACATCGGTTTTGAGTTTTACCCATATTAAAATTAGCCATTTGTGCCTTAACATATTTTCTTCCTCGGTCTTGCCAGAGATGTATGTATGTATTTCACATACATAATTATGTTCTTGAGAAACTGTATTCTCAAATGTGCAGGTAAAGTTCCTATATCTATTCCTTACATCAGAATTACTTATTGTCTTTTTCAGATCTTCTAAATCATCATTGTTTGCCTTTTTTGTTGTTGTTGTTGTCACTGAGAGGTGGAATGGATTTGCCCATTACTCCTTTTCTTTCTATTCCTATATTGATCTATTTTCAAGTTATGTATTTATATTTACCCAAGGTTAGAATGAAAGTGAAAGTCGCTCAGTTGTGTCCAACTCTTTCCGATCCCATGGAATATACAGTCCATGGAATTCTCCAGGTCGGAATACTGGAGTGGGTAGCCTTTCCCTTCTCCAGGGGATCTTCCCAACCCAGGGGTCGAACCCAGGCCTCCCGCACTGTAGGTGGGTTCTTTACCAGCTGAGCCGCCAGGGAAGCCCAAGAATATTGGAGTGGTAGCCTGTCCCTTCTCCAGCAGATCTTCCCAACCGAGGAATTGAACCAGGGACTCCTGCATTGCAGGCAGATTTTTTACCAGCTGAGCTACCAGGGAAGCCAAGTTTAGAATGGTTGTATGTATTTTAAAGTAAAAATATAATCAAGAATAAAGAGGGCCACTTCAAAATGATAAAATAGATAAAAGTTCAGAGTGGTTGATTTTATCATTTTTGAAGTGACCCTCTTTATTCTTGATTATATTTTTGCTTTTAATATGTTTGTTATTAATATAACTGATAGCTTATTTAACTTAGTATGTATGTTGTAGTTTTTTATCTTATTTTCAACACCTTTTTGGTTCTTACACTTTAGTGTTTATCTCTCTTTTAAAAAAATTTTTTTAACTTTGTAATTGAACTATAGTTGATATAAAATGTTGTGTTAGTTTCAGATGCACAGCAAAATGATTTAATATTTTTGAAAATTATATGTCATTATAGGTTATAACAAGATAGCGGGTATAATTCCCCGTTCTATGCAGTATATCCTTTTTGCTTATCTATTTTATGTATAGCAGTTTGTATCTGTTAATCCAGACTCCTAATTTGTCTTGCCCCCCTTCCGGCTCCCTTTTTGTAACCACAAGTTGTTGTTTTCTATATCTGTGAGTCTCTTTCTATTTTGCGTATATATTCATTTGTATTAGTTTTTGGAGTGAAAGTGTTAGTCTCTCAGTCAGGTCCAACTCCTTGTGACCCCAAGCACCATATCCCACCAGGCTCCACTCTCCACAGAATTCTCCAGGCAAAAATACTGGACTGGGTTGCCATTCCTTTCTCCAGCAGATCTTCCCAACCCAGGGATTGAACACAGGTCTCCTGAATTGCAGGCAGATATATTCATTTGTATTAGTTTTTAGATTCCATAGATAAGTGACGTCATAGAGTATTTGTATTTCTCACGGAACATCATTTTCTCTAGGCACATCCATGTTGCTGCAAGTGGCAGTATTTCATTCTTTTTTATTGCTGAGTAATTTACCATTTTGTATGTGTGTATGTATGTGTATACCATATCTTGTTAATCCAATCATTTATTGATGGACATTTTGTCTCTATGTCTAGCGTATCTCTCTTAAATAGCATATAGATGGATTTTTGTTATTTTTATTTTAAATGAATATGTTGACAATTAATATTTATTGTGATATATTTCAAATATTTTACCAACTTATTCTGTACTTTACTTTTTTTTTCTTTACATTTTTACCTCTTTCTTGTATTCTTTTGAATTGACTGAGATTTCGTTTGTTTCTTTATTCTGGCTTTCTACTCTTTTGGTTTGGACATTACTATTTCTACTCTGTTAGAGGTTATCCTTGAAATTTTAACATATGGATTACACATGACAAAGTGGAGAATTAATTAATATGCTTATCCCCTCTCTAACCAATATAAGCAGCCATAGCACACTTCAGACACTGCCTGTTGTGTTAGCTTATCAATCCTTTCTTCTTTTAGTTCCTAATATTATAATTTTAGTCCTTCACAGTTTTGTTTTTTACCTATATTTATGTATGTTAAGCAATTCCTTTTGTCATAGTTTATTTCTATAGCTCAGACATTCCTTCTGAGATCATCATTGTTCTTCATGAATAACTTCCTTTAAACCTTTCATCAGCACACAGTGATCTCAGTTATTTTTTGTTTGAAATGGCTTTATTATGTGCTAATTCTTCTGTAAAGCTTTAAAAATATTTGGCTGTGTGGGGTCTTAGTTGCGGCACACAGGACCTTCATCTTTATTGTGGCATTCAGGATGTTTAGTGGTAGTACGTGAACTCTTAGTAGTGGCATGTGGGATCTAGTTCCCTGCCCAGGGATTGAACCCAGCCTCCTTGCATTGGGAGCATGCATTCTTAGCCACTGGACCACTAGGGAAGTCCCTATGTGCTAATTATTGAGGATGGTTCACTGTAAATAAAATTAGTGTTCACCTGAAATGAACTGAACTGATAACTATATTTCAGCATTTTCTAGATATTTCCACAGTGTCTTTGATTTCACTGTTCCTCTTGGGAAGTCAGTTGTCAGGCTATCTGTCATTCCATTGTAAGAAATCTATTTTTCTATCTGGTACTTTTAAGATTATCAGTTGACTTTGGTAACCTGCTGCATCACTGTGATATGTCTAGGAATGAATACATTTGATTTATTTTGTTGTTTGGGATATGTTGTATTCTTTGATACTAAAGAGCCATTCAGTTCTGTTCAGTTCAGTTACTCAGTCATGTCCAACTCTTTGCGACCCCATGAATCACAGCACACCAGGCCTCCCTGTCCATCAACAACTCCCAGAGTTTACCCAAACTCATGTCCATAGAGTCGGTGATGACATCCAGCCATCTCATCCTCTGTCATCCCCTTCTCCTCCTGCCCCCAATTCCTCCCAGCATCAGAGTCTTTTCCAATGAGTCAATTCTTCACGTGAGGTGGTCAAAGTATTGGAGTTTCAACTTCAGCATCAGTCATTCCAATGAACACCCAGGACTGATCTCCTTTAGGATGGACTGGTTGGGTTTCCTTGTAGTCCAAGGGACTCTCAAGAGTCTTCTCCAACACCACAGTTCAAAAGCATCAATTCTTCAGCGCTCAGCCTTCTTCACAGTCCAACTCTCACATCCATACATGACCACTGGAAAAACCATAGCCTTAACTAGACTGTTGGCAAAGTAATGTTTTTGCTTTTGAATATGCTATCTAGGTTGATCATAACTTTCCTTCCAAGGAGTAAGTGTCTTTTAATTTCATGGCATCTGCAGTGATTTTGGAGCCCCAAAAAATAAAGTCTGACACTGTTTCCACTGTTTCCCCATCTATTTCCCATGAAGTGATGGGACCAGATGCCATGATCTTAGTTTTCTGAATGTTGAACTTTAAGCTAACTTTTTCACTCTCCTCTTTCACTTTCATCAAGAGGCTTTTGAGTTCCTCTTCAATTTCTGCCATAAGGGTGGTGTCATCTGCATATATCTGAGGTTATTGATACTTCTCCTGGCAATCTTGATTCCGGCTTGTGCTTCTTCCAGCCCTGCGTTTCTCATGATGTACTCTGCACATAAGTTGAATAAGCAGGGTGACAATATACAGCCTTGACGTACTCCTTTTCCTATTTGGAACCAGTCTGTTGTTCCATGTCCAGTTCTAGCTGTTGCTTCCTGACCTGCATATAGGCTTCTCAAGAGGCAGGTCAGGTAGTCTGGTATTCCCATCTCTTTCAGAATTTTCCACAGTTTATTGTGATCCACACAGTCAAAGGCTTTGACATAGTCAATAAAGCAGAAACAGATGTTTTTCTGGAACTCTCTTGTTTTTTCCATGATCCAGCAGATGTTGGCAATTTGATCTCTGGTTCCTCTGCCTTTTCTAAAACCAGCTTAAACATCTGGAAGTTCACAGTTCACGTATTGCTAAAGCCTAGATTGGAGAATTTTGAGCATTACTTTACTAGCCTGTGAGATGAGTGCAATTGTGTAGTAGTTTGAGCATTCTTTGGCATTAACTTTCTTTAGGATTGGAATGAAAACTGACCTTTTCCAGTCCTGTGTCCACTGCTGAGTTTTCCAAATTTTCTGGCATATAGAGTGCAGCACTTTCACAGCATCATCTTTCAGCATTGAAAATAGCTCCACTGGAATTCCATCACCTCCACTAGCTTTGTTCGTAGTGATGCTTTCTAAGGCCCACTTGACTTCACATTCCAGGATATCTGGCTCTAGGTGAGTGATCACACCATCATGATTATCTGGGTCATGAAGATCTTTTTAACAAAAATCAATTCTGAAAAATTAGATTTTGATCCATTACTATGGTATGTTCTTCAATTAAGCCTCCTTTAATTCCTCTCAATGATGTGTTATAGTTTTCTGTGGTCTTTCACATCTTTCATTAAATATAGTCCACGTTTTACATATTTAACATTTCTGTTATTTTCTAACTGCTTTTTATTAGTACATGGAAATATATATTGATTTTTATATATTTTGCATCCAATAACCTTGTTGAATTCATTTATTCTAATCATTTATATAGAGATTCTTCTGCATTTTCTAAATATAGAGGTGTACTATTTACAAATACTATTAGCATGACTTCCACCTTGTCAGTGCAGATGCCTGCAGAAGCCCATGTGTTATAAATAAATTGCTAGTATCCTTCCTTCCTCTATATAAGAGTATGAATAACACTTCTTTTATAGATTCAGGTAGCCTGATCTGTAATTCATGAGTCACAAGATCAATCAGAATCAGCCCCGTTTTTCAGATTGTTAACTTGTCTTCACAAACATTTAGTCCAATAGCTCATTGAACTTTGCTCAGAATTTTTGAAATTCCCATGGGGTTTGATCTGTGTAAAATTTCAACCTGAAAAGGATTTGTCTGGAAATTCAGAAATTTTAATATAAAATATTTGCCTCACGTGTAAACATAAAGATTTTACTGGCAACACTGACATATAAACATACATGGATCCCTCTAAACCATATACTATAGTATATAGTATACAGTACTAGATCATGAGCTTTATTCGGCATTCTCAAACACAAAGTTCATTACTGAGAAAGAAAAAGGAATGAGATGGTGGGTGATTTAAAACAAATATTCATGTTGAATTTGGGCCTACATAAAAGTTTATAAATTAAGTTTCATCAGTTTTATTTTTGTAAAGCTTAACTGAGATAAAATTTCCTAATTTAACTCATGTCCTAGCAGAAAAAATTTTAGGCTAGGGACAAAGCCAAGCAGAGGAACTAAACACAGATGAGAGGATGCATGCATTTACGTGCTGGTATTCCCTTTAGGAAGAGAAAGTAGGCCTCAATAAGGGGGTGGAAAGCAACTTTAGAATGTGTGCATGAGTTTTCCTCTGCTTGAAAAAATCTTCCCCCTCCCCCAGTCTTCCTGTGAACAATTCTCCTTACCAGTCAAGTCTCAGTTTAAATGTCACTTTATTAGGCTCTTTTAAACCAATGTGTCTCAATCTAAATTTGCCTTCCCTATGTCATTCTGTCATATTTAAGTTCTTTATCATAAATTTAAATTTCATATTTGCACATTTACTAGTGGTTCTCAAACTGCAGCATGCTTAAGCAGCACTTGGGTAGCTCATTAAAAATGTAGATTCCTGCACGTAACTTTAGAAATTTACAGTCTGTAAATTTTAGTTGGGACCCAGAAATCTGCATTTTAAACAAATGCTCCCAAATAATCCTGATGTAGGTGTCCCTAAGAACAGACTTCTGGGACTTCTCCATGAGGGCAGCAACTCTACTTCTGCATCTCTATCATGTAGCAGAGGGATTAATAAATATTAGCTGCATTACAAATGTTAGAAACACTTTGGCAAGTGAGCCAGTGGACTAATACTGCTTTAGGGTCAGGGCTGCCTTCAGACCCAGAAAAAACTTTCTAAATGGTGGGTGGAAGAGATTTTACAAGGAGAGATGGAAGAGTTTAGAAGAAAAGAAAAGGAAAAAAAAAAAAAATTCACGTGTTGGAGTTTAGGCCAGAAGTCAAAGCTGATGAGCTGTCAGCAGCCAGTCTTTATCATGATGAGTCCAAGACTGTATACCAAACTCCTACAGGGTATCCAGTTCAGAATTTCAGCTGGATAAGGGCACTATCTTCCTTTCATCGCAGTGCTGCTTTCAACACATCGGGAAACACCATGTCACTCCTTGACAGAGGCTGGCAATTTGAACTAGGGAGATAATTTGATGGCTTTAAAGCTGGCTGATATTTTCATTTGTGATTCTTCATGGCAGCACTGCCCCCCTTTTCCTGCTTTGTCCCCTGTTGTGAGGTTTGGCAGCTAGAATAATGTTTTCAGGCAGGGCTGCTGGTAGGGTGCTACCATGCAACTGTAATGCCAGCATGTCTGGTATCTGATACCAGCACTTTAAGGGACAAGGATGTAAAGAGAAATGGCTCTTGGGGGCTAAAAATAAAAAAAAAAAAAAAAAAAAAGACTGTAAAAAAAAACAAAACAAGAGGGACTTTAGAGCTAAGACCTGAGATTAATCTCTTGGAGCTATAGATAAGCAAGAGTAGACCTTGTTTGCTGTTTTAGAGTGTAAAAGAAGATTATTCAGGGTCCACCTTTCAACTTTGTCTTCCAATCATAGGTGAAGGTTGGGTATGTTGACTTTAAGGGTAGGTGGAAATCTCAACAAAATCAAAATAAGTTACTGAGAAAAATTAATAAGGAATGGTAAGGATAGGGTTGGAAAGAAAATATCGTGTGGCAATCATCATAGCTGTATGAATTCGATCTGTCTCTTTAAGGAGAAACAAATTTTGCTGATGCCTTCTTACCTGCCTCTCTGGTTTTTGTTTTTGGGTTTTTTTTTTGTTTTGTTTTTTTTAGATTTCTGTTTCTAGATGTTACTTTTTACAGAGTTGGCATGTAGACAGTCTCTGACAAGGCAAAATATCTTTAATGGGTTCTCTCTGAGTTAAGATCTTTGGCTTCTTCCGATCTTTCATCTCCTTTGAGCAGTAAATCCCTTCGCTCTTTCAGACAGCTCTTGAGACCAGGTTGACATAAACAGTAATACCTGCCAGGAAACATGGCAGCGCTGCTTAGAAGAATCTGGAGTGACTGGGGAATACTTGGCTGCAAGTTTTTGTGGTGAGAAATGTGGCACCAGAGATCACAGGGGATACATGTCTGTCTGGCTTTTAGTTTGCACTCAAGGGCTGTGCTTTAAGTGACCAGAGGCCAAAGCTAGAACAAAGCCTCCTTAATCTGCACATCTATCCGTATCTTCCCCATCTGGTAGGAAGATTCTCCTCTTCTGTTTTCAGTTACTCCCAGTTAATATTTCAAACAGCATTTTTATTTCTGTGGTTCCAGATTCTAATCAGACCCCTGCCAATCTCTAAAAGGCTTGTGTGTCTCCTATCACTGGCTTGTTTTATTGACTTTATCTGAATTATTCAAGTTATGGTCTTGCTGACATTTACCTTCCAAGCTGACTTTAATTACAATAAATATAAAGTTCAGATGGTATTGCTTTCCTTATCCTAACTTTATCCCAGAATGACATTAATGTCCTAAATCAAAATTACCATTGAAGGCAGAGGGCTACTACATAAAAACTCTTGGGTCTCTGTACAAACATACTTAATCACAGTCTTTGTAGATAAAACCTGATAATTTGCATTCATTCAGCTTTTGTGAAAACAGGGGCTTCAACTTCCAGTAATGACAGATAAACTGGTATTAGACAAGCTCTCCACTATAGATAGCCATAAAAATGAACAAAATACATGAAACAATTTTCAGCTACTAAAAAACATGAAGTGCAGGATTCTATCTCTGAAAATGATGTGAGCCTCAATTCACACAAACGTTTTGCCCACAGTCACTTTCCAGGAGATGTCCCAGGAAGTTGGACAGAGAAGAGAATTTAGTGCTGTTAGCACAGATGAAATTTGCAGGGTAGATGATTAGAAGAAGGAAACATGCAGAAAAGGAGCACCAGAAATCTGCATAGAGGTCCCCTGGAGCCTTGGTTCAATACTTAACTGCACAGGATTCTGCAAGTCCTGGCAGAAATTAACTATCAGGGATCTCTGAATTCAATGGATATTCCAGAGATCACAGAAGGCTGGAAGAGGAAGCTATAACCATACAGAATGGAGTGATATTAGAATCAGTCCCATAGAAATAGTCTCAGGAATGACAGGTGTCAGAATTAGCCAGAGAACTTTAAAAGAGCTATTACAGTTCCACTTCCTTATCCAACTTGTGCAGATAAGAGTTATAAACTCAGGACAAATACAGAAAAATACAAGGAACTGAAAGCACTTGAGAGTAAAAATAGTAGACAAATTCTGGATAGGAGCTGACACTTGGAAGGAAGAAATTTCATGATTGAATTACCCAGTTCTATGGCTTTCAGCCTTAGTTTTGGGCCATAGTGTCAAGCAGCCAAGCAGCTAGAACTGATAGAAGACTCATTATCTTTCTGGACTGAGCAACCAGAGTAGAGCTATCAGTGAACCAAAGCCATTAGAAGGTGGTATCCCATACAGTAGAGAGCCAGAAAGAGAGCCTGAAATTTACTGTCAACCACTCTGACCCTGAAGGAAGCATGTGCAGTACAGAATCCAAACAACTCAAATTATTGAAGAACCAAACTGAAATTTAAGCTGCCAGTCAAAATGCAGAATTTAAAAATCTGAGTCCAACCAAGCTAATTTCATGATAAAGCAAAAAATTTAAAACACAGTTTTTAGAAGAGAGCACAGACTGAACCCCAGGTGAAACCTTTATTCCTGAAAGAAGGAAATGTTTGTATGACCTGCAGGCACAACTTTAACAACCATACCAAACTATACACATGACGCACCATTGGAAAGAAACAGTTTATCTATCACTGAGTTACAAGCACATCAGAGATCCTCAATAAATACATATTGAATGAAAAAACCCACGAATTTCAAGAGGAAATATAACAAACTTCAGAATCTGCAGAACATAATATTTATGATGTTCAAGGTGCAATCCAGAAATATATGTGAAGAAAATGTGAGGCATTCTTAAGATAAAAGATAACTGATTGAGAGTGACCCAGAGGTAACCCATTACTTCAAATTAGCATAAAATCATTTTACAGGCATTATTAAAACTGTAACATACTTGCAATAAATCAAATATTTATTTAATTAATACTTGCAATAAATTAAATATACTTGCAATAAATTAAAAAGATAAAATGAAAGTATCTCAGTTAGGAAATAGAAATAATAAAAATATTCAAATAGAAAGTTTAGAACTGTAAAACACAGTACCTGAAATTTGAAAAATTCACTGGATGGGCTTAAAAACAAAATGGAGCTGCCTAAGGAGTCAATTAATTGCAGACAGATCAGAATAAACTATAAAATTTAAAAGACAGGAAAGAAAACTGGGGGAAAAAAAGACGAACCTTGGTTCAGCCACCTGTGACACATCACGCGTATGACGGTAGTCCAAGAAGCAAGAGAGAAAGAGAACAGGGTAGAAAAATAATGACCGAAAATGTCCCCATTTTGGTGGAAGATATAATTGTACAGATGCAAGAAGCTCAACAACTCCAAGCAATGTCAAATTGGTAAACATCAAAGATAAAGAGAAACCCTTGAAAGTGATGAGAATAAAATGACTTATTATATATAAGGGAACGTGATAGGTAATTTCTCACCAAAAACTATACAAAATAGAATACGGTGAAACAACATCTTTTAAATGCTTGGGAAAGATACTGAGCCAAAAATTCTATAACCAGTGAAAATACTGAATAAAAATGAAATAAAGATATTTTTGGATAAAACGAAACAGATTGTTCATTGCTAGTAGACCTACAGGATAAGAAATGCTAAGGGATGTTTTACAGGCTGAAAGAAATAAGATCAATAACATGGATGTTCAGGAGAGAAAGAACATCATCAGATATGGCAAGTATCTGGATAAATGTAAAAGCTTATTTTTGCTTTTAATTTCTTTAAAACAAAAATTAGAACATTTTCTTTTAGCACTCATAAAGTATTTCAGTGAGAAATACACAACAATGTTAGCATAAGGGATTTGGGAAGGAGTAAATGAAGCCATATTTTTACAAAATTTTACATGCAGTGTAGTACATTAATATCAATACAAATAAGTAAATTTAAGAATGTGAACTAAAATCCTTAGAGCAATAAAAATGAATACATATGGTACGACTAAAAAGGCAACTGCTGCTGCTAAGTCATTTCAATCGTGTCCAACTCTGTGCGACCCCAGAGACAGCAACCCACCAGGCTCCCCCGTCCCTGGGATTCTCCAGGCAAGAACAATGGAGTGGGTTAACAGTAAAATGGAAAAGAAAAGTAAAATGGAATTCTAAAAAACTAGTCAAATAACTTGAAAGCAGGTAGAAAAGAAGGAAAAGAAGAACCAAATTGAGGAGAAAGTGAAACACAAATAGTAAAATAATAGACCTAAATACAATTATATCAACAGTTAAAAGGGAGAGATTGTCAGAATAAAGAATCAAGACCCAGCTATATGCCGTCTGTAAGAGATGCACTGCAAATATAAAAACATGGATAAGATGAAAGTAAACAGATAAACCCAGGACTTCCATTTAGCTCTGATCTGTAAAGAGCTTAGATACTATCACTCCCATCCTTTCAACAAGAAAAAGCTTGAAAAACTGAATAACAACAACTTTTCTTGGGTCTATCAAAGAAATGAGGTTGCAGAGTAAACCACTACCACCAAATCTGGAGAGCTAGGCAGATCCAGAGAGAGACAGACAAGCTATGATTACATGGAGCACAAGCTGCTGAAGTCATCAACTGGTAGAAACTCTTAACTAGGAATTTTGACAAACTGCTGTGAACTGGTCTAAGAGTGAGAAACTCCTTAAAGCTACACATTTGCATGGGTTTTTAATCTCCAGGAATGCCCCTACGTTCTCACGTGATCCAAGGAGCCCCTCCTGGCACTGGCAGGGGTACAGGGGAAATAATCATTGTGAAATATACCCATGGCATACTTTATAATGAAGGCCTACTCCCCGGGAAAAATATCTTTGCCAGAGCCACATCTAAGGAGAAGAGCATTTCTCATTCCAGTTACCCCTAGACTCCTATCTCACCTAACATAAACATCACTAAAAGCATCAACAGAGTTTGGGGGTTCAAGGAAATAGAGTTAGAACACAATAGTCAGAAAAGGGAACAGGAGTGGGATTGGGGGACGTTGTATCTTGAAATAATTTTGAAGATCACAGCCCTAAGACACAGGCTTCCTAAAATACTGAGATTCACTTACATAATTACGAAACTCTCTTCCTGCCATCATACCTTACCACCACATTAGTAAGGTATTAGGGCAACACAGAAGACGCTTCCCTGGTGGCTCAGTGGGAAAGAAGCCGCCTGCTAATGCAGGAGATGCGGGTTTGATCCCTGGGTCAGGAAGATCCCCTGAAGGAGGAAAAGGCAGCCCACTCCAGTATTCTTGCCTGAGAAATCCCATGGACAGGGGAGCCTGGTGGGCTGCCGTCCATGGGGTCACAAAAGAGTTGGACATGACTTAACTGCTGCTGCTGCTGCTGCTAAGTCACTTCAGTCGTGTCCGACTCTGTGCGACCCCATAGATGGCAGCCCACCAGGCTCCCCCATCCCTGGGATTCTCCAGGCAAGAACACTGGAGTGGGTTGCCATTTCCTTCTCCAATGCATGAAAGGGAAAAGTGAAAGTGAAGTCGCTCAGTTGTGTCCGACCCTCAGCGACCCCATGGACTGCAGCCCTCCAGGCTTCTCCATCCATGGGATTTTCCAGGCAAGAGTACTGGAGTGGGGTGCCATTGCCTTCTCCAGACTTAGTGACTAAACAACACCAAAAAAAAATTTACAGATAAAAGAGTTGCAAGATGTAGACCCTCTCTGAGGAGTACTTAGAGAAGCTCAGAGTCAAGAGGGGAGACAAGTACTAGGACACAAGAAGAATTTGAAGCCTATGACACCTATGTCTACAGTAAACTTTATAAACACCCCAGCTGTTAGACAGGTTACCATAAATCCTCACACTGAAGGCCTATTTCCCTTAGTTCTTAATATCCAAAACAACTTGTCAGCTTTCAGTAAAAATTTTACAAAACCAGAACACACGAAGAACCTGATGAAACAAGGCAGTCATGAGAATCAGATATCACACAGATGTTGGAATTATCAAATAAGGAATCTTAAACTATGTTAAGGACTGTAATGGAAAAAAATAGTCAATATGCAATAACAGATGGGTAGTGTTAACAGAAAGATAGAAACTCTAAGCATCTAAAATAGATGGGGAGAAAAAGACATGCAAATAGTAAGCAGAAACAGAATGGAGTCAATATCAGCTAAAATAGACATCAACATAGAGTATTATCAGAAACATTTTATAAAGACAAAAGAGTGAATTCAAATACATAACACTCATAAATGTGTACACAGCTAATGATAAGGTTTCAAAATATATGAAAAAAATCCACAGGGCTGAAGGGAAAAAAAGACAATTTCATAATTTTAGTGAATAATATTAACACTCCACTTTCAACAATTTACAGATTAACAGACAAATATTTAGTAAAGAAACAGATGATCTGAACATTACCAGCCATCTTGACCTAATCAGCTCCCAACAACTACAAAGAAAATATCCTTTTTAATTGTACATAGAATTTTTACTAAGACAGATCTTGTACTGTGATCTAAAATAAGTTTAAAAGGATTTAAATAATAAATATATTCTCTGGTTACAATAATATTTAATTAGAAAACAATTAACAATAAGATATCTAGTGAATTACCCAATATTGGGAAATAACACATTTCTAATAGTCTATGGGTCAAAAAAGAAATAACAAAAGAAAATAGAAAATTGTTCAAACTGAATATTGAAAAATATATCAAAATTTGTGGGATGTAGTTAAAACAGTGCTTAATGGATAATTTATCTTTAAATATTGTATAGAAAAACAAGAAAGGTATAAACTAATGATCTAAGTTCCATTCAATGATCAAGCTTCTCACTCTTTTTTTCCAAAAAGAGAAGTTAAAAGGGCAAAAAAACAAAATTGAAAACAAATATTAAAATTGACAAAGACAAAATTTAGTTCTTTCAAATAATCAGTAAGATTGAAAATCCTTAGCTAGACTAATCAAGAAAAAAATATTTAAGAGAAAATCCAAATTACCTATATGAGGACTAAAAGAGGGACTATCACTAAAAATTCTACACACATTGAGAATATAATAGAATAATATTATCAACAACTTGTATCAACAAATAATTTAGAGAAACAGATTCCCTGGGAAAAAACCAACATACCAAGTCCAACACAAGAAGTATTAATAACAAATTAGAATAGCTTTTTACCTATTAAAGGAAGTGAATTATCAAAAACCTCCCCAACAAAGAAAACTTCAGGCCCAATTATTTCATTGGTGAATTTTATATTTAAGGAATAGATATTACCAATCTTATAAAAACCCTTCCAGAATATAGAAGAAGAAACATACCAACTTGTTTTATAAAGGCAGCATAATCCTAATACCAAAAGTTGACAATGTTTTTTGCAAAAATATAAAAAGTTCTAAGGAATATTGATGTAAAAATACTATTTAATAGCAAATTAAATCTAGCAATATAAAAATGACACTTAGTATGAATTACAAAGTAGTGTTATCCCAGAAATACAAGATTTTAAAATCAATCAGTAAGTCACCATATTAGCAGAATTTTAAAAATACCAGTTCTTAAAGGATGCAGAAAAAGTGCTCAAAATAATTCAATATCCATTCACAATTTTAAAAGCAAAACAAAACAACTCAGCAAACTACACACAGAAGTCAAATTCCTTAAGATAATGAAAACTATCTTCTAAAAGTTACAGCTGACGTCATAATTAGTGGGGAACTGTGAACACTTTAAGATTGAGAAAAATATCTAGGACACTCAATCTCACCACTTCAATTCAACATGATACTGGAGATCCCAATACTACAATAAGATGAAAAATTTTAAAAAGAAAAAAAAAAGACATAAATACCAGAAATGAAAACATCCAACTATCTCAATTTACCGATATGATTGTTTACATAGAAAATCCTAAAGAATTTACAAAACTACTACCAGAATAGATAAGTAAATTAAGCAAAGTTACAAGATACAAGATTAATTTTTAAAAATCGACTGTATTTTTATATACTAGCAATAAACAATATCATACATTAAAAATTCTTACTTATAGTATCAAAAGAAATACTAAGAAATAAATTTAACAAAAGATAACAAAACCTTTACATAGAAAACTAAAAAAAAAAAAAGATTACTAAAATGTAATAAGAAATTAAGGACGATCTAAATAAATGGAGAGAGAAACCATGTGGATAAGTTGTCTGTTATCCTTTAATTTATATATGTATCCAATGTGATCACAATCAAAATTTGAAAAATGTGATAAACTGATTTTAAAATTCATATGAGAAAGCATAGAAGCTATCCAAAACACCCTTGCCAAAGAAAAATGAGGTTAAAGGATCTATGCTACTTACCTTAAAGAGTGCTGGAGTGGTGTCTGCAAAATGACTAACATAGGAATTTCTAGTGCTTGTCCTCCCCTATAAACATCAGTTTGAACAATTATCTGAGCTTGAACCTTCACAAGAGCCAAGAATTCTAGGTAAGGTGTTATAGTACCTGGGTGAAACATGAAAAATTTAAAAGATGCCCTGAGGAGGGTAAGAAAGATAGAGTCACACTACACCCGTCACCACTCTCCCAAACTCGGACAGCCCAGCACCACAAAGACACCCTTCCCATGGAAGAAGAATAAAATGAGCTCCTGAATTCACTGTGGACCCGAGTCAGCTGGTCCCAGCACCGTGCCAACTTCCCCGGCCCTGTGTTCCCTGTGGGATACTAGGACCCCAGCCATTACAGCACCCACTGCCACAGGCAGTTCCTGAGGCCCCAGGCTCCCAGCCCACCCTACACCCACCAACTCCTGTGGGAACAGGCTCCTAGCAGCTCCTGGCTCACCTCAGTGTGAGCTGGCTCCTAGAACGCTAGTGGCTCAAGAAACAAGAAGCTCCTGGCAGCCTCCCTCTAACCCAGGCTCCAGGATCCTCACACATCCTGTGACCCTTTTGTTACCAATCAAGGTCCTCAGACTCTGCAATTAATAGAAATTGAGGCCATTTGAGAAATTCAAGCAAAGCTTTATTGGGATGGGCTGTGGCATGAGGAAGTGAAAACAAGTAACAAGTGCCCTTACTCCCTGAGAGGGGGCTAGCTGGTCCCTTAAATGGAATGAGAGTAGGGGCAGATCTGTGTCTCAGGACTTAGGTATTTGCTGACCTCCTGAGTGATACTGTGTGCAAGGATCATGCTCAGTTGCCTGCTTCTGCTCCTAGCACCTCAGAGGTGGCAGTTGGTTTTCAACTTATTTGTATCTTATTGTTCATAATTTGCTCCAACTCTGCATGCATGAGTTTTTTTTTTAGTCCCTTTTAGTCCTTATAGTTTCTTTGTATTCTGTTACTCCAGGAGACTTTTGGTCACGTGTAAGTGCAATGTTGGTCACTCAGTCATGTCTGACTCTTTGCAACGCCATGGACTGTAGCCAGCCAGGCTCCTCAGTCTATGGGGTTCTCCACTCCAAGAATACTAGAGTGGGTTGCTACTTCCTTCTCCAGGGGTTCTTCCCAACCCAGGGATCAAACCAATGTCTCCTGCATTGCAGGCTGATTCTTTACTGTCTGAGCCACCAGGGAAGCCCAAAGAGTCCCAGGTCGAAATCTATCTCATTGTTCAAGCACTCTAGGAGAGGATCCCAGGTCCCAGCCTCTCTCACTTTGAGGCTCCTGTAGCCCCAGATTCCCATCAGCCCCTGTGAACCTGGGCTCCTGGCCAGGCCCAGAGACAGGCAGATTAAAGTGAACCCAGGCTTTGGGCCTATCCCAGAAACAGGCAATCTCCCACGACCCTGGCCCTATCTCCACTCAGCAGCAGACAACCTCCACAGACCCAACCGAGTAAGTGCTTTTCTTTGTTGGTCCTATTGGACTCAATAGACTCATATTTGCCCATCTGAGTGGAGTGAACCTTTGTCCACTTCCCCAAGAAGCTGGAAAAGCTGGTCACTCAACCTACTCTTCCTTTTCTGGTAACTGAAACTCTTTCCAGCTGGGAGATTCCTCCTGGCACTGACATGGCCCCCATGATGGCCCTGAAGGATGGAATGAATCAGGCAAAATGAAGTTGTTTTCCTTCTCTTCTTGTGTAATTATTCTCAGTCTTTTTGTTTCATAGTGTTGCTCAAATTTCCTAATTAGACTCCTGAATTCTCCCAGAGCTTTTTCATTGAGGATAGCTGGCTAATTGATTTTGGTGAGGATGGGCGGGGGACATACAGGGAAGCTGTGTTCTCCTATCTCAGTATTTTCCCCTCTCTTTAAGATAGAAGTATGTAATGATAAATACCTATATTAAAAAAGGAAGGCCCCGAATAATCAGTTTAACCTTATACACTTTACAGAACTAAGAAAAGGACAAATTAAATCCAAAGTTAGAAGGAAGAATAAAGATTAGAGCAGAAACAGAGAAAAGGAAAACACTGGAAAAAAATCAATGAAACTAAGAGTTTGCTTTTTCAAAAGATCAAAAAAAATTGGCAAATCCATAGCTAGACTAAAAAAATAAAGACAAACACTCAAATAAAATTATAAATGCAAGAGAAGACATTACAACTAATGCCACAGAAATAAAAAACATCAAAATAGACTACTATGAAAAATTGTATGCAAACTAGTTAGCCTAACAGAAATTAATAAATTCTTAGAAACATGCAACATATCCAAATTAGTCATGAAATTGAGATTCTTAACATACCTATAGCTAGTAAAAACATTGAATCAGTAATCAAAAATGAGTCAACAAAGGAAAGTCAAGGACCAAATCACTTAATAAATGAATTCCACCAAATGTTTAAAGAATTAACATCAATCCTTCCCAAACTCTTCCAAAAATCTGAAGTGGAGAGAACATTTACAAATGTATTTTATGAGGCCAATATTACCCTGATATCAAAGTCAGATAAATGCAGTTCAAGAAAAAAACTTATAGGCCAATATCCCTGATGAATGTAGAAGCAAAAATCCTTAACAAAATACCAGCCAACCAAATGCAACAGCTCATGAAAAAACGCATACACCATCACCAAGTAGGCTTTATTCCAGGGATAATATGAAAACATATGAAAGTCGTTAATGTGATACATCACATTAACAAAATGAATAATAAAAATCACATGAACACCTTAGTAGATGCATAAGAAGGATTTGATAAAATTAAGCATTCATTAATGATAAAAATTTTCAACAAAGTAGGAATACAGGGACACTTCTCAACGTAATAAAGGGAATATGTCAAATACCCAAAGCTAACATCATCCTCAGTGATGAAAAACTGAAGGCTTTCCTCTAAGATCAGAAACAAAGGAATGATGCTCACTCTTGTGACTTCTATTTAACATAAAGGAAGTCCTAACCAGAAAAATTAGGCTGGAAAGATAAATAAAAGACATACCAATTGAAAACACCTAAATAAAATTACCTCTGTTTCCAGGCAACGTGATCTTCTTAGAAAATATTAAAGACTACACACATGCACACAGACACACACACAAACCTGTTAGAATTCAGTTGCAGGATACAAAATCAACATACAAAAACACACTAACAACAAATTATCATGTAAGTCACTTGAGTTGTGTCTGACTCTTTGCGACCCAATGGACTATAGTCCACCAGGCTCCTCTATCCATGAAGTTCTCCAGGCAAGAATACTGAAGTGTGTTGCCATGCCCTCCTGCAGGGGATCTTCCCCATCCAGGGATTGAACCTGTGTCTTTTATGTCTCCTGCATTGGCAGGTGAGTTCTTAACCACTAGTGCCACTCTCAGAAAAGGAAATAAGAAAACAATCTTATATATGATAGCATCAAAAAGGACAAAATATTTAGGAATAAATCTAGCCAAGGAGACAAAAGACTTCTGCACTGAATACTGCAAGATACTGCTGAAAGAAATTAAAGACATAAATAAATAGAAAGACATCCTTGTTCATGGATTGGAAGATTTACTTTTGTTAAAATGTCCATACTAACCAAAGTGATCAGCAGACTCAATGCTATCCTCTTTAAAATCCCAATGACATTTTTTACAGAGACAGAAAAAAAGACAATGCTAAAATTCAAATGGAATCATAAAAGATTCAGAATAACCAAAGGGATCATGAGAAACAATAACAAAGCTGGAAGCATCACGTTTCCTAATTTCAAAATACATTACAAAGCAACAATAATTAAATCAGTATGAATACTGACATAAAGATGAACATACAGACCAATGAAACATGTTAGAAAGCCCAGAAATAAGTCTGCACATACATGATTGACTAATCTTTGATGAGGGTGCCTAGAATACAAAATGGGGAAAGAATACTCTCTGCAGTATATGGTGCTGGGAAAACTGGATATCCATATGCAAAGAATGAAATTGTTCTCTTACCATACACCATCCATAAAAATCAACCAAAAGTGAATTAAAACTTAAGTGTGGACCTGAAACTGCAAATATACTAGAAGAAAAGAGGGGAAATTTATTGGCATTGGTCTTGGTGATAGTTTTGTAGATATAACACTCAAAGAACAAATCAAAAAAGCAAGAATAGACAAATGGACTATGTCAAATTAAAAAATATATATATTGTAAAGTAAAAAATAATAATAATAAAAATTTAAAAAATAAATAAATTACATATCTCAAAAAAAAAAAACCTTCTGCATAGTTAGGGTGTTTGGAATGGACAAGCACACACTGCTGTATTTAAAATGCATAACACTCTCCGACATACATCACAGCAGGATCCTTTATGACCTACATCACAGCAGGGTCCTTTATGACCCACCTCCCAAAATATTAGAAATAAAAGCAAAAATAAACAAATGGGACCTAATTAAACTTAAAAGCTTCTGTACAACAAAGGAAACTATAAGCAAGGTGAAAAGACAGCCTTCAGAATGGGAGAAAATAATAGCAAATGAAGCAACTGACAAACAACTAATCTCAAAAATATACAAGCAATTCCTACAGCTCAACTCCAGAAAAATAAATGACCCAATCAAAAAATGGGCCAAAGAACTAAATAGACATTTCTCCAAAGAAGACATACAGATGGCTAACAAACACATGAAAAGATGCTCAACATCACTCATTATCAGAGAAATGCAAATCAAAACCACTATGAGGTACCATTTCACGCCAGTCAGAATGGCTGCGATCCAAAAAGTCTACAAGCAATAAATGCTGGAGAGGGTGTGGAGAAAAGGGAACCCTCTTGCACTGTTGGTGGGAATGCAAACTAGTACAGCCACTATGGAGAACAGTGTGGAGATTCCTTAAAAAACTGGAAATAGAACTGCCATATGACCCAGCAATCCTACTGCTGGGCATACACACTGAGGAAACCAGAAGGGAAAGAGACACGTGTACCCCAATGTTCATCACAGCACTGTTTATAATAGCCAGGACCTGGAAGCAACCTAGATGTCCATCAGCAGATGAATGAATAAGAAAGCTGTGGTACATATACACAATGGAGTACTACTCAGCCATTAAAAAGAATACATTTGAATCAGTTCTAATGAGGTGGATGAAACTGGAGCCTATTATACAGAGTGAAGCCAGCCAGCAAGAAAAACACCAATACAGTATACTAATGCATATATATGGAATTTAGAAAGATGGTAACAATAACCCTGTATATGAGACAGCAAAAGAGACACTGATGTATAGAACAGTCTTTTGGACTCTGTGGGAGAGAGAGAGGGTGGGATGATTTGGGAGAATGGCATTAAAACATGTATAATATCATATATGAAACAAGTCGCCAGTCCAGGTTCGATGCACGATACTGGATGCTTGGGGCTGGTGCACTGGGATGACCCAGAGGGATGGTACAGGGAGAGAGGAGGGAGGAGGGTTCAGGATGGGGAACACATGTATACCTGTGGTGGATTCATGTTGATATATGTCAAAACCAATACAATATTGTAAATTTAAAAATAAAAAATTTTTTAAAAATAAATAAATAAAATGCATAACCAACAAGGACTTACTGTACAGCACATGGAACTCTGCTCAGTGTGATGTGACAGCCTGGATGGGAGGGAAATTTGAGGGAGAATGGATATATGTATATGTATGGCTGAGTCCCTTTGCTGTTCACCTGGACCTATTACAACATTGTTAATTGGCTATCAGTTCAGTTCAGTTGCTCAGTTGTGTCCAGCTCTTTGCAACCCCATGGACTGCAGCACGCCAGGCTTCCCTGTCCATTACCAACTCCCGGAACCTACTCAAACTACTCCAATACAAAATTTTAAAAAATTTAAAAACTGACAAATCATTTGAATAAAGAAGGTCAGGGTTTAACCCTGAGTAGATAAATATCTCTATACTATAAATCGGTGATGTTACTATTTGATTACATCAGGTGAAGCTAAATAAAATCCTTATCTAACATGAGATTGGAATGGGTGCCAATGAATTCACTGAATGATTGTGATTTCTGTATTCACCAAGGTAAAAAGAAGACAAGTCTGATGTTCTATTCCATTGAAAATGATGATCAACAAGGTCCAAGATCCTTTCTAGACAGTTTATTTAACAGAACTGACACTGATATACTGAGTATGTGGTGAAAATTGCTGTGAGCTATAAAGAGATCCTAAAACACTGTAAATTTCAGACACCTCAATAAAGCATGGTTTGCAAATGAGGGAAAAAAAAAAAACACTTCTACACAACAAAGGAAACAATCAACAGAATGAAAAGGCAAATGAAATGGGAGGAAATATTTGCAAGCCATGTATATGAGGGCTGCTTAGTCACTTCAGTCATGTCCGACTCTGTGCAACCCCATGGACTGTAGCCCGCCAAGTTCCCCCGTCCACGGGAATTCTCCAGACAAGAATACTGGAGTGAATTGCCATGCCCTTCTCTGGTATATGAGGGACTGAAATCCAAAATATATAAGGAACTTCTTTAACTCATAGCAAAAGTTGAATAACCCAAATCAAAAGTTGGCAAAGGACTTAAATAGACATTTCTCCAAAGAAATAGGCACTAGCATTTGAATATGTTCTTAACATCACAAATTTTCAGATAAATGCAAATCAAAACCACCATAAGATATCATCTCACTCTCTTTAGGATGACTATTTTCAAAAAACTGAAAGATAACAAGTTTTGGGGAGGATGTTGGGAAATCAGAACCCTTGCATAGTATTGTTGGTAATGTAAAATGGTGATGAGTCTATGGAAAGTAGTGTGGAGTTTCCTCAAAAAGTTAAAAATGGAACTATCATGTGAATCAGCCTTCCCACTTTTGGATATATATCCAAAAGAATTGAAATCAGGATCTTAAAGATATATCTATACTCTCACTTTCGCTGAAACAAGAGTTTCGTATTTCTAGAATGGAATATTATTCAGCATTAAGAAAGAAGGAATTCCTGCCATTTGAGACAACATGGATGACCTTGGAGGACATGACGCTAAATGAAAGAAACCAATCATAAAGGAACAGATACTGATCATTCCACCTATATCAGGTACCTAAAATGGTCAAACTCAGAAGCTGAAAAGAGAATGGTAGTTGCCAGGCCTAGGAGTTGGTTGAATGGGGAGTTTTTGTTGAATGGATGTAAAATGTCAGTTTTTCACATAAATAGGTTCTAGAGATCTGCTATGCAACATATTGCCTACACTTAACAGTACTATATAATAGGACTTTATATAAAATTCTTTAAGTGGGTTGCTCTCACATTAAGTGTTCTTATCATAAACAAAAACAAAAAGGGGATGGGAACTTTTGGAGGAGCCAGATGTGACTATTACTTTGATTGTGGTGATGGTTTCTCATATGCATATTTTCAAATTCACCAAATTGTATACATGAAATAAGTTCAGTTTCTTGTATATCAACTATACCTCAATGAAATGTTTTAAAATGACATAAAAATATTTAGAAATTTTGATGGTAAAAAGTACTGTGGAAAAAAATAACACAGAGAAGAGGCATGTGGTATTCTTGATAGTGGAGAGAGGGATACTATTTTAAATAGGATGATTAGGGACAGTCTCATTGAGAAGTTCATGCTGGGTTAAATTTTGTAGCTCCTTCTGGCTTTCATAACATCTTGCTTTCCCTCCTTTATCATGGTTTCCCTAATGTCTTTCATATTGTCCTTCCTTAGTTTCCTTTGCAAGATCCTGTTCTTCTACCTTTAAAAGTCAGTATTCGCCTAATTCTGCCTTTAGCTCTTTTCTTTTTTCATTCTGTATGCCCTTTCTTGGTAATATCCTTATTTGTATAGTTTCAAATATATATGTATATTTCCTAAACCAGTATAATTCCATGAGCCCCTGGCTCATTTTCCACAAACTATTGGACATTCCCATTTCTGTGACCTACAAACTCTTCAAAATCTAAATATATGAAATAATTTCAACAGTTTTCCATATAAGCCTTGTCCATATTCTATATTGACTTTCTCATAATTGCCAAATGCCTAGAAGTCAGTCAAACTGTCCTCTGATTCATTTACAAAAATGAACTGGAGACAGGGAGAATAGATAACTGATTATATAACAAACAGCAAAAGTAAAGAGATGGTAAGAACCTGACTTGGAACAGCAGTGGTGGGGATGAAGGAAAAGGGATAGATTTGAAAAATATTTTCAAGGTATAATGATACAGGATTTGGGACAGACTGGCTTTGAGAGAATTTGAGCTTCAGAATTTGATGAATAGAAAATTGAGCACAGTAGAGAACAGCGGATTGAAAGAATAAGGCTACTTTGGATGAATTATTCTTGAGATACCTTTCAGAGAAATAGCCAGGTTAAAAAGTCATGTCGTTTTCTAGGTGCCTTGCTTTGGCTTAACTCATAAGCTTATAAATACACTCGGAGACAAGGATTCAAACACAGTGGTGTATTTTGGAAGAGGTCCTGGAAAATACCAAGAGGTTAGTGGGAAAGTGAGATAGGAAAGGGAAGGAAGCCTATAAAATGTGCTTTGTCCACGCAGTTATAACTACTGTTGGTGGGGAAATTTAAAGTTTGGCACCATTGGTCCAACTCTAGAAGATGGTATAGAACATGCCTTAGAGTTAACCTCCAGGTTGGAAGCTGGGATTGTCATCCATCAAATCTCCACCTGCATTCTTTGAGAGCTCTTTTCCAGATCTGCTCACTTGCCACATGCATAGGAAGAACATTCTCTTGCAGTCAGAAAGTTTCCTGGAAGTAGCCTTCAGCATATAGAAGATAAATGCCAAAGAGATATGAGTGAGGCAGCAATAGCATCTGCTACACTGAGTATAATATGAACGTTAAGTTCAGGGAAACCTCTGGATTAGTGAACTAGATTTGGAAGTCTTTGGTATAGAGTTGGTCAAATTTATACCTCCAAATCCATGACTATACTGTGGGCTGGTCAAATAACATCCCCAAATGTCAACTGAGAAGAGAGAAAAGACGATATGAGCCAGTTAAACCAGAGGTCTGGAAGGAAAAGCAATGTCTCTTGGAGTATAGAAATCTGTCTTTATGGGACAGGATCTAAAGAGATTATGAAGTCTGTTTTGGAGGTAGGCAACAAGTGACAAAGGACAGAGAATAGAACTGGCTAAAAACTAGAGGAAAAAGGGAAATCTCCCTGGTGAGCTTGAGATGTTTAGGATGAATTGTTTGCCCTCATAACAGAGAATGCATATTGCTTGGGGAAAAGTATAGGATTCATCCTTGGGTGGAGATCTAAGAAAAATAAATATACAGTACAGCTGGCATCATCAGAAATTCTAACAGAAGCCCTCACAGTAGAACTTCATCAAAAGGGATGAAGTATGAAAGCAAGTGTACACCAGTGATCTAATTGATCCCAGAAATATGAGAATTTATCCTCTAGTGATGGTAGCTGAGGAGAGAGATAATATTACCTATGGATCACTCAGCAGCTGGAAAATTTACAGATACTTGAGACTTGCTTCTGTTTATTGCATATCTCATGATATCAGCTGAGTTTTTTGTTTGTTTTCCTTCAAATCAATTTCTTTTTACAGCACCATTCAATGTTCCCTGATAGCCTATACCAGTAGGATGCATTTTTAAGGTTTCAGAGTAGGAGCTTGAGTCAAAATATATTTGAGCCAGCTCTAAATATGATCCAGATCCAAGATTCCAAAGCTATCTTTGATGAAAATGTCCCATTAGCAAGCATTTGATCTACCTACAGTTAGACATGGGAAGCCAGTGGAAAAGAAAAATATTTAATATTGGTTTTTGTTATGGAGTTCTCTTAAGAGATCCCTGATACCTCTTCACACATTCAAGTATTTCACACCAAGTTAGACATTGTCCCAACACAAAAACAAGCTCCCACTCATTTGAAATACTCTGAGTCCCAGAAGTATACAAATAAGGTATGTTAAAAAAAAAAAAAAAAAGCCAGCCACTAACTATGGTAGTGAGAGTTATACAGTCAGGAAGGAATTTGATCTTTATCCCATTTAAGTTTTAAATGTCTTAAGCTTCAATCTTTGCAACTTTTACTCCTTCCATCCAGTTCTTAAAAAAAAAAAAAAAGTCTCTCTAAGATTGGTGTCAATTGGAAAGTATTTGTATGTTCTGGCCGTTAAGATGGAAAGTGTGAATTTACAGAAACTCTAATATGTAGAGAGATGGTGGCAAGTTTAGTAGAGTGATGGAGGGGCAGTAGATGAGAGTAGGGTGCCTGTGGGACAGAGCCAAGAAAATGAGACTTACAGACTGAGAGTCAATTATGCTCAGATTTCAGTCTCCCCAACTATGTGCCAAAGGCAACGTGCTGGATGCTAGGTAAAGTCTTAGCCAAGAAAAGAGAGCCTAGTAATGTGTTGCTCTGTTTTGTAATGGGGCCGGTAAGCATTTGGCTTTTATTCAGTTTTGCTGGCACATTCAGGTAACACTAAACTAAAACATATTTCTAAGGTTAAATAATACTTTGTTGATTTTTCTCAATCACTTTGTAAGGAGGATAATCAATAGAAAAAGACAACAAAAATATAAACTTCTTGCCCCAGATTCCATCCTTACTTTCCAAAAGTATGATCCATTAACCTATGAAGAGTGGAGATGAAGAAATGAAGTCAGCCTTTCGGTCTTGTCCTTAGATTGAAATTTGGGGACAGAATTCACAAGCAAGTATCTAGTGAGCCACATTTTAAAGTTTTCTTTTTCTTCCTCATCTTGCATTTTTTTTTAGAAATGCTATTGTATATCTTTAAGAGTTGGGAAAGAGCAGCAGTTAATTAGAGCTACAGGGAACTGCTTGAGGTGGAAGCCAACTGGCTCAAACTGACCTGTTTGTAACTGGAAAGTTAGTTTGGCTCCTTTGTGTTTTGGGTACTTTTATAGACTTTATTTTGTTTTTCATTCAGCATGATTTCATAAGCTCCAGCAAGTCAGCGCTGCTGGAAAAAGTCATGCACTTATTTACTGCCTCTGCTTTTCTAGAAGTGAGCATTCCTCCCCATGTTGGCCACAGGACTCCAGCCACAGGCTTATAGTCTGTATCTCCATTGTTACCCCACCCCAGCTCCAGAGCCACCTGCTCGCCAATTCTGTGAGCTCACCTCTGGGTTCTCACACTGAGGTCTTGCCCTGAGCTTTGCCAAGTCTGGAATAGTCAGAGCTGCTTTGGGGAGCTACTTCACTGGGGTCACTGCTTTTCTAAAAAATCAAAGTCTGTATTGAAATATGATGAGAGGTTAAGAAATAATATCCTAGAGTCCCAAAATACATACCAGTGCCATTACACAACACTTATTTATGAAGCCCCTTTTGAACAATTATGGGATGGAGCCAAGGCAGGAGCTGTTGGAGAGAGCAAGCTGAGAACAAATGTTGGCAGTTTTATTTAAAGCCACAAAACTATCTGAAGCAACAACAGCTCATTCAATCATAGAGTATAGTCTATAAAGCTACTACTCTTTTTTTCCCTCATTTTTAGTTTTAAATAATGGTATGCTCCTTCTCACTGAGTCTAGCTGTAATACTACACAATCACAGGTATCATGTTGATTCTAAAAAGTACTTTAGCATGTCTGAAACCTTAGAAGACCACAAAAATCCCTAATAGCTTGCTGCAGGGATATTCCTTTAACATAAAGGGAAGTGAAAGTGAAAGTCCCTTGTCAAGTCCGACTCTTTGCGACCCATGGACTGTACAGTCCATGGAATTCTCCAGGCCAGAGTACTGGCCTTTCTTTCCCTTCTCAATTTAACATAAAATTAACAACAACAAAAAATGGAGCTATGTGCAAAGTAATCATATATGGATGATTGAGGACCTTTTTAAGAAATCCATATTGTTGTTCAGTCGCTAAGTAATGTCTGACTCTTTGTGACCCCATGGACTGCAGCATGCCAGACTTCCCTGTCCTTCACTATCACCTGGAGTTTGCTCAAATTCGTGTTCATTGAGTTGGTGATGCAGTCTAACCATCTCATCCTCTGCTGCCTCCTTCTCCTTTTGCCTTCAATCTTCCCAGCATCAGAGTCTTTTCCAATGAGTCAGCTCTTCAAATCACATGGCCAGTGTATTGGAGCTTCAGTTTCACCATCAGTCCTTCCAATATGTATTCGGGGTTGATTTCATGTAGGATTGACTGGTTTGATCTTCTTTCTGTCCATGGAACACTCAAGAGTCTTTTCCAGAACCACAATACAAAAGCATCAATTCTTTGGCACTCAGTCTTTATTGTCCAACCCTCACATCCATACATGGCTACTGGAAGTACAGTTAAAGTAATGAGTGTCCAACCTCAGGAGAGGATCTGTGTTATCATGTCTACATCATAGCCTCATCATCTCTGTCATGAGGAATAGAGGTGTTAACATCCAGGAGTTGGTCAGCAAGGATGTGAGCAAAAGGAGGTTAATGAGTAAGGTTTTATTCTGTGTATTTCTAGCTCTGTCCAGAAAAGAAATGGTCTGATCAAAGGACCCAAACACTATTCCTTTTGGTAAGTCTTCTTTATAGTGCTTAGAGTAATGGCTCTAGGCATTAAGAGCTTCCAGAGAACTCACTTTATAAATTCCATGCTTCCCAAGCACCTCCTTTTGTAGGGAGGCAGGGGGAGATATGAGATAGACACTGAGTGGTTTCACTGTGGAGAGAATTGTCAGAAATGCTGGAAACAAGAGAAAGCCACATGTCAAATACTTAAGATCAAGCAGAGGAGCAAGGTTTATAAGCCAGAGAAGGGAGTCTAAACTAGTTTCTAAAATATAATAGGAAGGCCATAAATAAAGATCATGTCCAATCACAGAGCCAAAGACATGGAGCCCTGGGTAAGACATGGGGAGCAAGTAAGTAGGAAGAAAGACATGGGAAAATATTACTTCTGATGATGTCTAAGCTGGCTTTCTAAAAATTCTTTTTATCTGGATGTAAGGGAGACACACAGGAATATGATCATGTTATGCAGAGTGAAGTAAATCAGGAAGAGAAAGACAAATACTGTATATTAATGCACGTATATAGAATCTAGAAAAATGATACCGATGATCCTGCATATAGGGCAACAAAAGAGATACAGACATAAAGAAAAAAGTTTTGGAGTCAGTGGGAGAAGAGGGTGGGATGATTGGAGAGAATAGCATTGAAACATATACATTACCATATGTAAAATAGATAACCAGTGTGAGTTCAATGCATGGAACAGGGCACCAAAAGCCTGTGCTCTGGGACAACCCAGAGGGATGGGGTGGGGAAGAGAGGTGGGATGGGGGTTCAGGATGGAGGGAACACATGTATGTCTATGGCCAATTCATACAATGTGTGGCAAAAACCATCATAAAATTGTAAAATAATTATCCTCCAATTAAAATTAATAAATAAATTTTTTTAAAAAGCCAAGAGTGCCTAAATTTAAAAGTTTTAATTTTATTCTAAAATACACATGAGGAGCCACTGAAGGGTTTTACACTCTAAGGGACACTATCAGATGAATAGAATGTCAATCAGCAGAAATGAAAAATAAAAGCTACATATCAGAATAAATACATGAAAAGTTATTGTTATTAATTTAGTCACAAATCAAATGCAAGGAAATAACCAATAGAAAAACACATATTCTTTAATCACCTAGCCATGTTTTTAACTTAATTAAGGTGAAATGTAACAAGCAATCAACTGACCAGACCACCTCTGACTGTTTTGTTATGAATGAGAACAGTTCCATCTTAGAGCAGTGTTTGTTGGCAAGTCTAAATATCAGAACTCTATCATTCATGATGTATCTACTTTTTGCTCTTCTCTTTTGGTCAAAAAATTCATTGGGTCATGAGGCCAAATCTCTTCACTAATTGCCCTTGTTCCAATAGAACTTATGGTTCATGATGACCTGTCCCCTATAATCAATGGGGAAAAACAACTGAAGAAAAATAATTTATGCAGATTGTTTCTTAAAATTCACAATCTGAAAGAGGCTTTGTCTTCATGGTGGGATTTGATGCCTAAATCCTGCCATTTCTCTACACCTCCCACCTTCTGACTAATTGATTTGCACAGGGATCAGATAACCTAGCAATTGCTAGCTCCTCCTTTTCTGCTCCACGAGACAGACAGATGAAAAGACAGTGGAATCTGTTCCTAGCTTTGGTGGGATAGCAGCCCCACTTACCTATGACCTGGCGCAATGTATGCCAGTGTCTGAACAGTCAGATTAGCTATCTCTCTCCTAGGGAGAGGATACAGTAGGGCAGGAGGGAGGTAGAAAGGAAACACAAGTCCTTATTCCTGTCCCTCCCTTAGCAGGGATGGGCAATGGAAGCCCCTTTCTCTCTAAAAACGTGAAGAGACTGAAAGACAGCTCTCCTTTCCCAAAAGTGATCAGCTTCAGTAAGTCACAATTTTACTTTAGCAGTGAAATAATAACTGGCAAAAACTAAATACTTGTCTAGGAATACTGAGTTATGTCTAAGCAGGGAGTTGTAAAATATCTAATGAAACCTGGACTATTTATAATGAAGTTAAAAAAAATAACAGGAAAGATGGGATAAGCTCAACTAGATTTTTAAGTGCAATGAAAATATTTTAAGTCTCTGTTCCATTCACATGTTTTCATAAATCACCAGAAAATATACTTTCTGATGAAATATTTATTTTGGAAAATGAGAAATTTGGGAAAATAATTTACAACCATTTAATATTTTTATGATGTGGACATACTACTTTAGATTTTACTGTGTAAAAAGTAGATGATCCTTGCAAATAAAAGGATTGTATATGCACACACACACATAATTATCTAAATAATTCAGGCTCCAAATTACTTTTTACATTAAAAATATTTAGATAATTTAGTAGTCATGATTATAATTATTGAAGTTTTCCAGTTGACCTTATAAAAATGATTCTATGATAAATGATTTTCTCCTTAGGCAAGATGTTTTATGAGTTGCCACTGAAACAACTATATCCCACATTTTTATAACTTGTAGCACATGTTTATAAAAGTGACTGGAAAGAGGAACCCAGGTGATGGTACTAGAACAGTATTTTCCTCAGCTGCTGTCCCATTAAAGGAATCACACTGGACTGAATGAGGATTCAGACCTTAGACTCGTTAACACCGTATTTTAACCTAGTAACACCATATTTTAACCTATTTGAAAGAACTCATAGCAGAACTTTGTCAGTGATGGGACAACTTTCCCTAGATTCTGCTTAATGCCTTCATGATCACAGTAAATAAACAGATCAAATGTTCTGGTTTCATCCTGTTCAATTTACTCAAATTGATCTGATCATAACTTAAACATGATTAATTCTTGATGATCAAAATGAGCCTCATTATTTAAGACTAATGTCTGTGCTCTGTCGACTCCCAAACATGCATCTCCAACCTCGACCTTTCTCCTGAACTCCAGACTCACGTATATAAGGACCGGCTCAACGTCTCTTCTTGAATGACTAATAGATATCACAAACTCAACACATCTTCTCCCCAGACATGTTCTACCTCTAGCCATACCCAAAATGTTCATAGAACATTACCCTCCCACTGTCTGGAAACAAAACACAAGAAGTTGCCTTTGTCTGGTTTTTTTTTTTCTTTTATATCCTACTTTCAACCAATCAAGTCCTGTTGGTTCCACCTTCATAATATATGAAGGATCTGACTACTTATCTTCACTACCATTGCTTCTGCATTTATCAGGAGCTAATGAAGAGTTGAGTAAAATTGTGACCCGAAGGAAGACCACGTAAAAGGTTATTGCAGTAATTCAGGCAACAGATTATAGTAGCTTCCTTAGTCTAAGCTACTATAATCTGTTGCCTGATAAATGCAGAATAAAATCCAAAGTCCTTCAAATAGCCTGAAAGGCTTTAGACTGTCTGACTCCTTGTTACTGTTCTGGGCTATTCTCAAGCTACTCTTTCTTTCATTTATTTCACCCTAGCCAAATCAGAGAAGGTAATGGCACCCCACACCAGTACTCTTGCCTGGAAAATCCCATGGACGGAGGAGCCTGGTAGGCTGCAGTCCATGGGGTCGCTGAGGGTTGGACACGACTGAGCGGCTTCACTTTCACTTTTCACTTTCATGCATTGGAGAAGGAAATGGCAACCCACTCCAGTGTTCTTGCCTGGAGAATCCCAGGGACGGGGGAGCCTGGTGGGCTGCTGTCTATGGGGTCACACAGAGTCGGACACGACTGAAGCGACTTAGCAGCAGCAGCCAAATTGGCAGCATTGCTGTTCCTCTAACACATATGTACACATAGTACATATTCCAGTCATATTCCTGCCTAAGGGCTTTTGCCCTGGATGGACCCCATGCCTAGAATGATTTTCCCTTAGACATCCTACTTAGCCAGCTCTCGCCTCTTTCAAGATTTTGTTCAGATGTTACCTTTTCAATGATGATCCTATTTAAAAGTGCAAGCTAACTCCAGCATTTCCCCTCCTTATCTGTTCTATATTTTCTTTACTTTTTCGATAGTCCTTATCACCTTGGGCTTTCCTGGTGGCTCAGATGGTAAAGAATCCACCTGCAATTGGGAGACCTGGGTTTGATCCCTGGCTTTCAAAGATCCCCTGGAGAAGGAAATGGCAACACATTCCAGTATTCTTGCCTGGAGAATCCCCATGGACAGAGGAGCCTGGCAGGCTACAGTCCATAAGTTCACAAAAGTTAGACACGACTGAGCAGCTAAGCACATCACCTTATAATATGCCATATCATTTGTTTGTGTGTCTGTATTCATTATTTGTCCCTCTTCTCTATACTGTAAGTTGCAGAAGTTCAGGGATCTTTGGGTCACTGGTGTGTCCCAACCACCAAGAATAGTTTCTGGAACATAGTGAACACTCAATAAATATTTACCATATCAGCTGCAAGGTCTGGCATTGATTGTAAATGTATCATTGTGCTTAATTGACAGGTAAATTGTTTCACTATTTTCTACTGACTAAAATAGCTAAAATACTATCACCTTTATGTTTGGTACCTGACAAAGCTCTCCATTCCATCAGCATTATGTGCATTTTCACAAACTCATGGTCAAAGTAAAGGAAAGTTGGTGGGCAAGAAGAAAGCCTTTTTTTCCCTCATTCTGGGTGCTGAAGAATTGATGCTTTTGTACTGTGGTGTTGGAGAAGACTCTTGAGAGTCCCTTGGACTGCAAGGAGATCCCACCAGTCAATCCTAAAGGAGATCAATTCATTGGAAGGACTGATGCTGAAGCTGAAACTCCAACACTTTGGCCACCTGATGTGAAGAGCTGACTCATTGGAAAAGACTCTGGTACTGGGAAAGATTGAAGGCAGGAGGAGAAGGGGATGACAGAGGATGAGATGGTTGGATGCCATCACAGACTCGAAGGATATGAGTTTGAGTAAGCTCCAGGAGTTGGTGATGGACAGGGAAGCCTGGTGTGCTGTAGACCTTGGGGTCACAAAAAGTCAGACAAAACTGAACAACTGAACTGAAATGAACTGAAGCCTTCATGAAGCATTCTGTGCATATGCCTATTATTGTACTTTACAGATCAAAATATACTTTTATTTGTGTATCATCCTCACTAATGTGACAGCTCCTCAAGGGTAGAGCCCATTTTCTTTATCTTTTTTATCTCCAGTATCTGACACATTATATAACAATAGTTGCTGTTGTTGCTCATATGCTAAGTCGTGTCCAACTCTTGTAACCCTTGGACTGCAGTAGTAATAATCAATAAAAGCTTGCTAAATAAGGGATAAAGTAATAAATGGTTTACTGGAGGCATAGTGAGAAAGAGCATAACATTGGAAGTTCAAGTTCCAGTTATATTAACAATATAAACATGGCCAAATAAATATATTATGCCATGTCCTTACTCAAGAGGAAGCACTCTAATTTGGATTTGACACCAAAGGCAAAGGCAACAAAAGCAAATTAAATAAGAGGAGTATATTAAACTAAAAAGCTTCTGCACAGAAAAAAAAAAAAAGATCAGCAAAATTAAAAACTACAAAATGGAAGAAAATATTTCCAAACCACTTATCTGATAATGGTTAATATCCAAAATATATACATAACTCATACAACTCAATAACAAGAAAAAAAAAATCCCCAAATAACTCAAATTAAAAAATAGGCAAAGGACCTGAAGAGATGTTTTTCCAAAGATATACAAATGTAAATAGATACATGAAAAGATGGTTAACATCACTAATGATGAGAGAAATGAGCCAAAGTCCTTATCCTGACTAGATATTTGTACTCCTCTTCCACTGCAACATTATTCATAATAACCAAGGTATAGAAACAATCTAAGTGTTCATCGATGGATGGATGGATAATTAAAATGTTGCATTATATTATATATTACTCAGTGTTTTAAAAAAGAAGGAAATCCTGTCATTTGTAAAAACATAGATGAGCTTTGGGGAGGAGGCAATGGCACCCCACTCCAGTACTCTTGCCTGGAAAATCCCATGGACGGAGGAGCCTGGTAGGCTGCAGTCCATGGGGTCTCTAAGAGTCAGACACAACTGAGTGACTTCACTTTCACTTTCCCTTTCATGCATTGGAGAAGGAAATGGCAACCCACTCCAGTGTTCTTGCCTGAAGAATCCCAGGGACGGGGGAGCCTGGTAGGCTGTCGTCTATGGGGTCGCACAGAGTCGGACACAACTGAAGTGACTTAGCAGCAGCAGCAGATGAGCTTTGGAGGACATTATGCTAAATAAAATAAGTCAGACAGAAAAAGACAAATACTGCATGGTGTCACTTCTTTGTGGGATCTAAGAAAGGTTAAACTCAAAAACAGAGAGTAGAAAGTGGTTGCCAGGGCTGGGAAATAGGGGAAATAGAGTGAGGTTAATAAAAAGGTACAACGTTTCAGTTATAAGATTAGTAAGGTCTTCAGATTTAATGTCTAATATGGTAACTGTTTGCTAACAAAGTAGAACCTAAATGTTCTCACCAAGAAAAAAAATTAAATATGTGAGCTGATGGAATTTAACTCAATTGTGGGAATTCTTTCACAATGTATGCATATATCAAATCATCATATCATACACCTAATATCTTACATTTTTTGTCAGTTATGCCTCAATAAAGCTGAAAAAAGTATGTTTAAGTCAAAGAGAAAAATAGTAACATTGATCTAGTTTACTGATATGGAATTGCATCTATAGTATGCATCATAAAATCAAGTTGCAGAACAAATTAAACTATTCTGTATACAGAATTTCCATATTTTTATAAAATTTTATTTTATATACACTCTTTCATATACTTTTTGAAATTTTTCACACAAAAATATGTCTTTGCAGTTTAAACATCATTAAATCTTTTTAATGAAAGGAATATAAATTCTATGAGAATATACGCAAATAAGACAAGCTAGATTTTCATAGTTGCTTTATATGTTACCAACTAGTTTATAATCGGTGACATCAGAGATATCGTTTCTACTGTTTCCATGTCATATACTTATAGTGTATTGTCTGTGGTAAAGACGGTCAAAAAATGCTGAAGAAAAAATAATCCAGTATTTGTGAAAACTGCAAACAGATAGAGTTAATTCTGGTATGTTTTGTTACCCTTTCGCATGGATTAAAGAATGAAAGATTATATATAGTGGATAATATGGAGGATTATAATTTAGTTAAAGTTAAGTTAAATTATCAGACAGAGTTGAGAGAATCCTGGAATAGGAAAATCAGAAATCATTAAATTTGGTTAAAATCATTTTTCAGTACAGAGTCATGTGGGGAATGAGTGTAGATGAAATTAAAATTAGTTGATGGAAAACTTTAAACAACAGAGTAATAGTGGTCCCTTTAGGGATGTGGTACTGTCAAAGATTCCAGTATGAAAAATATAATTTTTATGGTTACCATCAGTTAAGAGTAAATATACATCTGGTATATAAACAGTTCATATTACTCAATATCAAAAAAATAAACAACTCAATAAAAATTTGGGCAGAAGACCTAAATAAACATTTTTCTACAGGGGACATAAAGATGGCCAACAGGCACATGGAAAGATGCTCAATATCACTAATTATTAGAGAAATATGAATCAAAACATCACTTCACACTTGTTACAATGGCTATCATCAAAAAGTCTACAAATGACCAATGTTGGCGAGTGTGGAGAAAAGGGAACCCATATACACTATTGGTGGGAATGTAAATTAGTGCAGCCACTATAAAAAATGGTATGGAGTTTCATCAAAAAATAAAAACTAAAAATTAAGCTTCCATATGATCCAGAAACTCCACTTCTGAGCATATATCTGGAAAAAACAAAAACAGTAATCTGAAAAGATACATGCACCCCAATGTTCATAGCAGCATTATTTACAATAACCAAGGCGTAGAAGCAATACAAATGCACATCAAGAGAAGAATGAATAAAGAAAGCATGCTACACACACACACACACACACACACACACACACACAATGGAATGCTACTCAGCCTGAAAAGAATGAAATTCTGCTATTGGCAGCAGCATGAATGGACCTAGAGAATATTATGATTAGTGAAATAAATCAGGCAGAGAAAGACAAATACTATATGATATCACTTGTATGTGGAATCTAAAAATTAATGCAAATGAATATATATGCAAAAAAGAAACAGACTCAGGTATAGAAAACAAACTAGTGGTTACCAAATGGGAGAGGGAAGGGGAAGGGCAAATTAGGGATATGAGGTTAAGAGAGACAAACTGCTATGTATAAAATAGATAAGCAATGGCCAGAGACTTGTTGGCAAGATGGCAGAATAGAAGGACATGAACTCACCCTTTCTTACCAAAACAACAAAATCGCAACTTACTGCTCAACAACTATTGACCAAAAAAATCCTGGAATCTACCAAAAAAGATACGCTACATCCAAAGACAAAGAATAAGCCACAATAAGATGGTAGGAAGGGCACAACCATGATAAAATCAAATCACATACCCACCAGGCAGGTGACCCATAAACTGGAAAATAATTATACTGCACACGTGAAATTCCTGAGCCCCATGGCAGGCTTTCCAGCCGCAGGATCTGGCAACAGGAGGAGGAGCTCCCAGAGAATCTGACTTTGAAGCCCAGCAGGGTCTGACCACAGGAATTCTGCAGGACTGGGGGAAATAGAAACTCCACTCTTGGAGGGCACACACAAAGTCTAGTTTACATGAGGACTCAGGAAAAAAAGCAGTGAACTCTTAAGAGACTGGGCCTTATCTACCTGCTAGTATTGGAGGGTTTCCTGTGAAGGTGAACCTTCCTACACTGTTGATGGGAATGTAAATTGGTGTAAGCCACTATAGAGCACAATATGGAAGTTCCTTAAGAAACTAAAAATGGAACTACTGTATGACCCACTCCTGGGCACATATCCAGGGAGTAACATGATTTGAAAGGATACATGCACCCCAGTGTTCACTGAAGTGCTGTTTACAATAACTGAGTCATGGAAGCAAACTAAATATCCACTGACAGATGAATGGATAAAGAAGATGTGGTACATATATGTGTGGAATATTACTCAGCCAATAAAAAGAATGAAGTAATGCCATTTGCAGCAACATGGATGAACCTGGAGATTATTATACTAAGTGAAGTAAGTCAGACAGAGAAAGGAAATATCATATGATATTGCTTATCATATGATGCAGAATCTAAAAAATGATACAAACTTATTTACAAGACAAAAACAGACTCACAGACTTTGAGAATGATCTTATGGTTACTGGGGGTGGGAGTGGGAGGACAGATAGATTTGACATGTATATCCTATATTTAAAATAGATAACCAATAAGGACCTACTGTATAGCACAGGGAACTCTGATGAATATTCTCTAACTAAATGGAAAAGAATTTGAAAAAGAATAGATACATGTACATGTATGACTGATCCACTCTTTATGTACACCTGAAACACAATACTGTTAATCAACCATGCTGCAATATAAAATAAAAATTTTAAAAATAGATAAGCAACAAGGATGTATTATATAACACAAGGAATTATAGCCATTATCTCACAGTAACTTTTAGTGGAGTGTAATATGTAAAAATACTGAATCACTGTACTGTACACCTGAAAATAATACTGTAAATCAATTACACTTTAATTGTTAAAAAGTTAATACCCATCTGGGAAAATTGACAGAATGTCCTTACTGCTAAGTCGCTTCAGTCATGTCCGACTCTGTGTGACCCCATAGACGGCAGACCATCAGACTCCACCGTCCCTGGGATTTTCCAGGCAAGAACACTGGAGTGGGTTGTCATTTCCTTCTCCAATGCATGAAAGTGAAAATTGAAAGTGAAGTCACTCAGTCGTGTCTGACTCTTAGAGACCCCATGGACTGCAGCCTACCAGGCTCCTCTGTCCATGGGATTTTCCAGGCAAGAGTACTGGAGTGGGGTGCCATTGCTTTCTCCAAGAACGTCCTTAAGGCTCCAGTTATATGAAACCTTTATGGGGGACCTAAACCTATAAAGAAAGGTTGAATATTAATTGAAGGCCAATGTGATTTTAGAAAACTGAACCTAGTAGTACCACACACAGTCTGTGATCCTAAATCCTACATCTAGAAACTGCTGTCTGTGGACTAACAAACTGGCTTCCAAAATAAACAATTTTTAAGAGATAACCTATAGAACCATTTACAGTCTCTAAGCTACTGAGCTTGTTTTCTAAAGGTCTGATTTGAAAAACTCTAGAGTAAAAAAATGTCTTCCAGAAATTTCTGACTGGAGATCTTCCAACCTTCAAAGGAAAGACACAATGGGAGTAGTCATAAGGGAGTAAGTAGAGGGATTAGTTTTTTTTTTAATCACAAGAATAATGGACTTGGAGTCACAGGCATGCACTTCCCTAACAAATCCTCAGTTGAGCAATATGTATCAACAGCTTGTTAGAACAAAACATTAAGTCATTTCCCAGGAGGAGCATGAAGCTAAACTCAGAGTCCAGAACTTTGCCAGGGAGACTATATTAACACTGAAACTAGAAATACATGTGAGAAATAATGGAAAGAAAATGAGCACAAACAAACAAAGAGAACAAATGAGATAAAACAGTGTACAAGTTACAAAGTAAAACAAGAATATTAAGAAGTCAAAAACAGAGAAGGTGGGAAAGAACAGGGAGCTAAGAAGAAATCACAAAACTAAGTAATGAAATATTATTTTGGTGTAAATATGTCAGCAGTTTTGAATTTACAAGTTATGTTATGGCAGAATAGATAAAACAGAAGAGAGCCAGTTCTTAAACTAATATGAATATTACTTACTGAGGATCTTTTCTTCATTAAGTAGTAAATTAGACATAGGGAGATTAACAACAGCAAACATTAGAAGATAGCTTCTACTTGGCTATTTTACTATTTGTAAATAACTCATATAACCAAATAAGAAATTGAGCAAATACCAGAGATGATCATGGATGCCTAAGAACACTAACGTTTCGTAATTCTTACATAATTAGCTACAAAGGAGCCCCAGTAAATATAAGCAAGAAAGTACCGATGTTCAATATATATGAATGTATGTGCATGGAAAGATGAAAAGATACATGTAAACAGTTTATTTCTCATGTAAAGCTGGTCACCTTGAGTAGAGTAATGACCTACATTAAAAAAGCCAGCCTAGGATGACTTCACATGAAACAAAATAGGGAATAAATACTCTTTTTTAATATAAATTTGTTTATTTTAATTGGAGGCTAATTACTTTACAATATTGTATTGGTTTTGCCATACATTGACATGAATCCGCCATGGGTGTACATGTGTTCTGCATCCTGAAACCCCCTCCCATCTCCTTTCCCATCCCATCCCTCTGGGTCATCCCAGTGCACCAGCCCTGAGCACCCTGTATCATTCATGGAACCTGGTCTGGTGATTCATTTCACATATGATAATATATATGTTTGTATGTCATTGTCCCAAAACACCCCACCCTCACTCTCTCCCACAGAGTCCAAAAGACTGTTCTATACATTTGTGTCTCTTTTGCTATCTTGCATACAGAGTTATCATTACCATCTTTCTAAATTCCGTATATATGCGTTAGTATACTGTATTGGTGTTTTTCTTGCTGGCTTACTTCACTCTGTATAATAGGCTCCAGTTTCATCCACCTCATTAGAACTGATTCAAATGTATTCTTTTAATGGCTGAGTAATATTCCATTGTGTATATGTACCACAGCTTTCTTATCCATTCGTCTGCTGATGGACATCTAGGTTGCTTCCATGTCCTGGCTATTATAAACAGTGCTGTGATGAGCATTGGGGTACACCTGTCTCTTTCAATTCTGGTTTCCTCTGTGTGTATGCCCAGCAGTGGGATTGCTGGGTTGTATGGCAGTTCTATTTCAAGGTTTTTAAGGAATCTCCACACTGTTCTCCATAGTGGCTGTACTAGTAACATATACTTACTTACTAGTAATATATACTTACTGTACTAATAATATATATTTATACTGTTGCATTCCCACCAACCGTGTAAGAGGGTTCCCTTTTCTCCACACCCTCTCCAGCATTTATTGCTCGTAGACTTTTGGATAGCAGCCATTCTGACTGGTGTGAAATGGTACCTCATTGTGGTTTTGATTTGCATTTCTCTGATAATGAGTGATGTTGAGCATCTTTTCATGTGTTTGTTAGCCATCTGTATGTCTTCTTTGGAGAAATGTCTATTTAGTTCTTTAGCCCATTTTTTGATTGGGTTGTTTATTTTTCTGGAATTGAGCTGTAGGAGTTGCTTGTATATTTTTGAGATTAGTTCTTGGTCAGTTGCTTCATTTGCTATTATTTTCTCCCATTCTGAAGGCTGTCTTTTCACCTTGCTTATGGTTTCCTTTGTTGTGCAAAAGCTTTTAATTTTAATTAGGCCCCATTTGTTTATTTTTGCTTTTATTTCCAATATTCTGGGAGGTGGGTCATAGAGGATCCTGCTGTGATTTATGTCAGAGAGTGTTTTGCCTATGTTCTCCTCTAGGAGTTTTATAGTTTCTGGTCTTACATTTAGATCTTTAATCCATTTTGAGTTTATTTGTGTGTATGGTGTTAGAAAGTGTCCTAGTTTCATTCTTTTACAAGTGGTTGACCAGTTTTCCCAGCACCACTTGTTAAAGAGATTTTCTTTTCTCCATTGTATATTCTTGCCTCCTTTGTCAAAGATAAGGTGTCCATAAGTGCGTGGATTTATCTCTGGGTTTTCTATTTTGTTCCATTGATCTGTATTTCTGTCTTTGTGCCAGTACCATCCTGTCTTGATGACTGTGGCTTTGTAGTAGAGCCTGAAGTCAGGTAGGGTGATTCCTCCAGTTCCATTCTTCTTTCTCAATATTGTTTTGGCTATTCAAGATTTTTTGTATTTCCAAAGAAATTGTGAAATTATTTGTTCTATTTCTGTGAAAAATACCATTGGTAGTTTGATAGTTATTGCATTGAATCTATAAATTGCTTTGGGTAGTATACTCATTTTCACTATATTGATTCTTCCAATCCATGAACATGGTATATTTCTCCATCTATTAGTGTCCTCTTTGATTTCTTTTTTTTTTTTCTCTTTGATTTCTTTCACCAGTGTTTTATAGTTTTCTATATATAGGTCTTTAGTTTCTTTAGGTAGATATATTCCTAAGTATTTTATTCTTTCCGTTGCAATGGTGAATGGAATTGTTTCCTTAATTTCTCTTTCTGTTTTCTCATTGTTAGTGTATAGGAATGCAAGGGATTTCTGTGTGTTGGTTTTATATCCTGCAGCTTTACCATATTCATTGATTAGCTCTAGTAATTTTCTGGTGGAGTTTTTAGGGTTTTCTATGTAAAGGATCAAGTCATCTGCAAACAGTGAGAGTTTTACTTATTCTTTTCCAATCTGGATTCCTTTTATTTCTTTTTCTGCTCTGATTGCTGTGGCCAAAACTTCCAAAACTATGTTGAATAGTAGTGGTGAGACAGGGCACCCTCATCTTGTTCCTGACTTTAGGGGAAATGCTTTCAATTTTTCACCATTGAGGATAATGTTTGCTGTGGGTTTGTCATATATAGCTTTCATTATGTTTAGGTATGTTCCTTCTATTCCTGCTTTCTGGAGGGTTTTTATCATAAATGGATGTTGAATTTTGTCAAAGGCTTTCTCTGCATCTATTGAGATAATCATACGGTTTTTATTTTTCAATTACTCTGATTGATTCTATTTCTTCTCTCTGATCTGTTGGCAACTGGAAACCAGTTGGCAAGGCAGACCATACTTGTAAACTCCAGGCTCCTGGGCACAGAGCAAAGTGGAGAAGCATGGAAAGGGAATCTGGAGGTGGAAACAGAAGATAGCTGGCACAACAACTTTACTGAAAATACTTCGAAAGTTTCTTTGTTAAGAAAATATTTGCTTTCATTTGGAATACTTTTAAAAATCAGATTAAGAATGTTCCCTTCTAATCCTAGTTATCATCATAAATAAGTTGAAATTTTTAATCCTTATTTCCCTGTGTATATTGATATAGTTATATGGTTTCCTCCTTTAATCTGCTAAAGGATTGCTCTAAATTGTTATGTTTCCTAATATGTAAACATCTTTGCATTTCACAGACACCAGTACTCTTGCCTGGAGAATCCCACGGACAGGGGAGCCTGGTGTGCTGCCGTCTATGGGGTCGCACAGAGTCGGACAAGGCTGAAGCGACTTAGCAGCAGCAGCAGCATGTGATACCAATGTATTCAGTTCAGTTCAGTCACTGAGTCATGTGTGACTCTGCGACCCCATGAATCACAGCACGCTAGGCCTCTCTGTCCATCACCAACTCCCGGAGTTCACTGAGACTCACGTCCATCGAGTCAGTGATGCCATCCAGCCATCTCATCCTCTGTCGTCCCCATCTCCTCCTGCCCCCAATCCCTCCCAGCATCAGGGTCTTTTCCAATGAGTCAGCTCTTCGCATGAGGTGGCCAAAGTACTGGAGTTTCAGCTTTAGCATCATTCCTTCCAAAGAAATCCCAGGGCTGATCTCCTTCAGAATGGACTGGTTGGATCTCCTTGCAGTCCATGGGACTCTTAAGAGTCTTCTCCAACACCACAGTTCAAAAGCATCAATTCTTCGGCGCTCAGCCTTCTTCACAGTCCAACTCTCACATCCATACATGACCACTGGACACACCATAGCCTTGACTAGACGAATCTTTGTTGGCAAAGTAATGTCTCTGCTTTTGAATATGCTATCTAGGTTGGTCATAACTTTACTTCCAAGGAGTAAGAGTCTTTTAATGTCATGGCTGCACTCACCATCTGCAGTGATTTTAGAGCCCCCAAAAATAAAGTCTGACACTGTTTCCACTGTTTCCCCATTTATTTCCCATGAAGTGATGGGACTGGATGCCATGATCTTCGTTTTCTGAATGTTGAGCTTTAAGCCAACTTTATCTTATTTGTATACAAATACAAATTTGCTGAAATTTGCTGAAATTTTCTCTAGATGTTTTGAATACTCATGTTTATGTCACAATGTGCTATACTTTTATTTTCTTGAAACTTTCTTGATGTATTGTCTGTCATGAGTTTTCATTTTTACTTACAGAAACAAGTTATATAGATAGAAATTGTAAATTTCCTAAAGGCTTGGTACAATGTGCTTATAAGGTCTCTGAATATAATATTTGATTTCAGAAAGAGGGTTTTATTAATTAAAATTAATTCAAGTTGTCTTTAATGACAGCCCCATCATTAGGGTTTTATCATTCTTAGAGAATTAATTTTATTAAATTTTATTTTATATAAATTGGTTTTATCCACATTTTCAAAATTATTGGCATATAGTATTTGTGACATTATATATATATATTTTTTTAATTTTATTTTATTTTTAAACTTTACATAATTGTATTAGTTTTGCCAAATATCAAAATGAATCCACCACAGGTATACATGTGTTCCCCATCCTGAACCCTCTTCCCTCCTCCCTCCCCATACCATCCCTCTGGGTCGTCCCAGTGCACCAGCCCCAAGCATCCAGTATCGTGCATCGAACCTGGACTGGCAACTTGTTTCATACATGATATTTTACGTGTTTCAATGCCATTCTCCCAAATCTTCCCACCCTCTCCCTCTCCCACAGAGTCCATATTATTATTTTATGTATGGTCATGTTACCATACTTATTCATAATACTGGCTTTGTTTGTTCATTTGGCCTCACCATGCAGCTTGTGGGATTTTAGTTCCCCAACCAGGGATTGAACTTGGGCCCTTGGCAGTGAGAGTGCCCGTTCCTAACCATTGGAGCACCAGGGAATTCTCCTAATTTTGTTTTGTCCTTGAGGCTTGTTTTTATTTTGAGGCTTTTCTTTTCCATTTGTTTAAAATATCAGGCTTTACTTTTCTGGATCACCTTTACTGTTGATTTGTTGTCTGTCACTTTACTAATATTTTCCTTTTATTCTCTTCATTTCCTCTTTTCTACTGCTTTGTTTTAATTTTGTAATTATTTTTCTCACCTTCATTAGTTAAGCAGTTTAATTTTCAGTGTTTTATTTTTTGTTTGTTTTCTAATACGTACTTTATAGGGCCATAAATTCTCCAAATACTATTTTAAATGTATCCCGCATGTTCTGGGAAATAATGCTTTCATTGTCACTTAGCTTCCAGATATGATTTCCTATTCTTAGTGTATGGATTATTTAAAAGTGTGATCCTTTAAGTTTCCCTTGTGATTTTTTTAAACACATCATTGTTTGGTATCTTTTTGTTATCAATTTCTAATTTTATTACATGCTGATCAAAGAATATGTGAAACAGCAAGAAACGTCCTTTCTGGACATTTACCACAAACTATGTGGTAAAGTTTCATAAATATTTAATGTAACTTTGAAGGGAATGTGTAGTCACAATTCACTGGGTACAGAATTGACATATGTTCAGCTTGTAAGTTGTGTTGTTAAAAGTTGATTAATCAGAAAATCACATGATCGTTTCATTCTGTTAATTTTATAATTTCTGTAATTTAATCAATTATCACTTTATGTATGTTGATGCTTTTTTTTAGATGCACATATGCTTATAATAATTAATTTTAGTTGCTAATGTTTCATTTTATCATTGTGAAATATCCCCTTTTATCTCTATTAGTGATTTTTGTCTCAAGTTCCTTTGGTTCTGATTTTAGTAAAACTAACATTGATCAGTCTCATCTTGGTGGATGGAGAATAAATGTGGAATAATTTTATCTTTTCTAATTCCCCCATTATCAGTCTTATAGTTACATATAGGGCAAAACTCAGAGCTTTCTGATCACACTCATTCATTAAAAATTCTATCCAACCTTGGGACTTCCCTGACTCCAAGCTCCCAATGCAGAGGCCCAGATTCAATCCCTGGTTGGGGAACTAGATCCCACATGTTGCAATAAGAGTTCACATGCCACAGTTAAAGATCCCGCATGCCTCAACTAAGGATCCCACACAACACAACAAAGATCAGAGATCCCATGTGCCACATCCAACACCCGCCACAGCCAAATAAATAAACAGCATTTTTAAAAACATTCACTCCAGTCTAGTCCAAAACTCCAGTCTCAAATATAATTTAAATATCTCATCCCTATTTCCTAGTTGTGTATCACCTTTCATTCCAGGTTTCTCATCCACAAGCCTAATAGTTTCTTCATCTCACCAACGTCTCATTCAAATCAGTGCTGAAATTTATTTTAAGTAAAAGACTCAGGGGCTTCCCTGGCAGTCCAGTAGTTAAGACTCCTTGCTCCCACTTCAGGGAACACAGGTTTGATCCCTGATCAAGGAACTAAGATCTCACATTCCTTGAGGCATGGCCAAAAAAATAAAGTTGAAATAATTATTAAAGTACCATATCTTTGTACAGAAAGATATAACAAAATGGAAGCGAGGGAAAATAAGAATAGTTTGTTAAAATTACTATTAATTCCAACTCTCAAATAATTTTGCCTAGAATATCTATAAATAGGAATCCCAGAGGGAGAGGAAAGAGAAATAGTCAAAGAAATAATGGCTGAGATTTTGTTTTAATTTAAGACAGACACCAAACCACAGATACAGGATGCTAAGAGAACTACAAGTAGGATAAATACCAAGAAATCTATAACTTGGCATGTCATATTCAAGTAGCAGAAAATAAAAGACAAAAAAAATCTTAAAAGAAGCTAGAGATGTGGAGAAAAGGGAAACCTCTTACACTGTTGGTGGGATTATAAGCTGATACATCTATTATGGAGAACAGTATAGAAATTCCTTAAAATACTAGGAATAAATCTATGATATGACCCTCAGAAAGCTACAATTCTAAAAGACACATGTACCCCAATATTCACTGCAGCACTGTTTACAATAGCCAGGACATGGAAGCAACCTAGATGCCCATCAACAGATGAATGGATAAAGAAGATGTGGTACATATATACAATTGACTATTACTTAGCCATAAAAAAGAATTAATTTGAGTTAGTTCTGTTGGGGAGAAGGCAATGGCAACCCACTCCAGTACTCATGCCTGGCAAATCCCATGGACGGAGGAGCCTGGTAGGCTGAAGTCTATGGGGTCGCTAAGAGCCGGACACTACTGAGTGACTTCACTTTCACGCATTGGAGAAGGAAATGGCAACCCACTCCAGTGTTCTTGCCTGGAGAATCCCAGGGATGGGGGAGCTGGTGGGCTGCTGCCTATGAGGTCACACAGAGTCGGACACGACTGAAGTGACTTAGCAGCAGTAGCAGCAGTTCTGTTGAGGTGGATGAGCCTAGAACCTCTTATACAGACTGAAGTAAATCAGAAAGAGAAAAATATGCATCATATATTAACACATATATATGGAATCTAGAAAAATGGTTTTGATGAATCTATTGGAAGGGAAGGAATGGAGACACAGACATAGTATGGACACAGTTGGGGGAGGATAGAGTGGACACAGCAGGGGAAGGAGAGAATGGGATGAATGGAGAAAGTAGCATCAACATATATACACTGTCATGTGTAAAATAGACAGCTGGTGCTGCTGCACACAGGAAGCCCAACCTGGTAGTCTGTGATGACCTAGAGGTTTGGGATAGGGGTAGGGCAGTGAGGCTTAAGAGAAAGGGGACATATGTATAGTTACAGCTGATTAGAGTTGTTGCATGCCAGAAACTAACATGACATTGTAAAGCAATTTTCCTCCAATTAAAAAATACAATTTAAAATAAGAAGTCAGAGAAAGAAAACACCTTACCTATAGAGGAATAAGAATAACAATTATACTGAAAATCACTGCAGGAAATATGCAAGCAAGAGAAGAGTGGAGTGAAATAAGTGCTGAAAGAAAAAAAGAACTGTCAAACCAGAATTTGGTATCTGGTGAAGCTGTGAAAGAGAAATAAAAACTTTCTCAGACAAACATTGGGGGAATTTATCACCAACAGAATATTGCAAGAAATGTTCAAAGTTCTTCAGAAAAATGAACTATGACGTTCTAAAAAAGGCAAAAGTGTGGAGATGCTGGGACTTTCCTGGTGGCTCAAATGGTTAAGAATCTGCCAGCAATGCAGGAGACCCAGGTTTGATCCCTGAGTCAGGAAGATTCCCCTGGAAAAGGGAACGGCAGCCCACTCCAGTATTCTTGCCTGGAGAATTCCATGGACAGAGGAGCCTGGTGGGCCACAGTCCATGGGGTCACAAACAGTTGGACACAATTTAGTGACTGAAAAATAGCAATAACAACCTGGAGATGCTAAAAGATCAGTTTTGCTTTTTGCAAGGGTTCAGGTAGAGGGAGTGGGATTGGACAGGTAGAGCACAGAGGACTTTCAGGGCAGTCTGTTTGATTTTCTATATGATTCCATAATGATGGTTACATGACATACATTTGCCAAAATACATAGAACTACACAATGCAAAGTAAATGTAATGTAAACTTACTGTAAGCTATGTATGTTTAATGTAAACTATGGATGATAGCCAATAATAATGTTTGAACATTGGTTCATCAATTATAGCAAATGTACCACAGTAATACATGATGTTAATAATCAGTGAAACTGTGCACAAGGACAAGAGAGAATATAGGAGCTCTCTGTACTTCCTGCTCAGCTTTCTCTTCTAATATAAACTGAAAGCCTTCTTTAAAAAACTATTAATTAAAAAAATAAAATATTAAATTAATATAAATATATTGTATATATGTGTATATATGTATGTGTATATATATATATGTCTATAGAGAAATATATTTTTAAGGCATATTAGGAATAGGAGTATAGTATTATGTGGATAATATATTTAATATCTCACTTCAGCTTCTACCAGAAACTAATAAATTGTTAAAAAGATTTTTAAAAACTATAGTTCTTTTTCTTACCACGTCTTAGCTTCAACACCTGGGTGAAGTCAGGATGTGTTGGGAATTTTACGGTGGATCACTGGGTTCCCATATAGACGATGCAATGGAAAAATAGCACAGAAACAAGAAAAATGGTTTGACTTTGCTATTGTAAGGAGAATTTTTGGTTAACCATATAATATGCTAGAAATTAGACCATGCATCCCAGGATCCCACAGCTGTCCTTCTGCCATCTAAATGTTCTCTGTCAGCATGTTAGACTACCTTTGTAGAATACCTTTAAGACATTTTTTAAAACAACATTCATGTGTGAATCTCTGTATTTGGGAGTCCCTTTCTGTGCTGTGATTCAGAAGAGCAAATGCAGAACCAGTGACTGAACTGAAGGGCTCGGACTCAGCAAAATGGGTAAGTAGTTTTCACATTCCTATTTCGTCACCTTGCCTCATCCTTCCACAACCTTGATATTATTTATATTGTGATCTTTGATTACAGAGCAGTAAGAAGGTGATACAGTGTTTTAATTGGAATGGGTGTTTTAGAGACAGATCATATTTATGTTTTAATAAATCATTCTGGTGAAAAAGGTCTAAAGGAGACAAAACTGGACATGAATTTACCTATTAGAGGGCACTTAACAATCTTCTAGATGAAAGATGTTTCCTGCCTTCTAAGGACATTTGCATTTTAACAGTCAAGGGCTCAAGCAGTAAAAAATCTGCCTGTGATACAGGAGACTAGAGTTTGATCCCTGGGTCAGGACGATCCCCTGGAGAAGGAAATGGCAACCCACACCAGTATTCTTGTCTAGGAAATCCGAGGGACAGAAGAGCCTGGCGGACTATAGTCCACAGGGTCATGAAGAGTCAAAAATGACTGAACAAATGAGAACACATGCAATCTCTCTCTTGCAATCCCTTCAATCAAAAAGAGTAAAATTTCAGATATTCTTAAATTATGTAGAAAGAAAGATATTAGTAGTCTCAGGGTCCCTTAAATTACTCTAATTGTCTTTTAATACTTTTATACTTTTTGAAATTTTTTAAAAAATAATGCAATCAAGGTTAATATCTCTTGCTCAGTTTGCCAGTGTATTTGGGCTATGAGGCCACATCTCATACCCTGATTGCTAGAATAAATTCAGACCTAATGGGGTCATTTGAAAGTTTGATTTTAGCCTCATTAAAATTATGCTGCTGCTAAGTCGCTTCAGTTGTGTCCGACTCTGTGAGACCCCATAGACAGCAGCCCACGAGGCTCCCCGTCCCTGGGATTCTCTAGGCAAGAACACTGGAGTGGGTTGCCATTTCCTTCTCCAATGCAGGAAAGTGAAAAGTGAAAGTGAAGTCGCTCAGTAGTGTCCGACCCTCAGCGACCGCATGGACTGCAGCCCACCAGGCTCCTCCGTCCATGGGATTTTCCAGGCAAGAGTACTGGAGTGGGGGTGCCATTGCCCTCTCCGCATTAAAATTATAGGATTTCTCTATTTTCAAAATACTTAGAGTTTGTTGGCAAATGAATGAGTAAATACTGCTGGATATTTTTTTAAAGCTAAGGCAGCCTTTAAAAAAAAAATGTATTGTTGGCTGTGCTGGGTCTTTGTTGCTGCACGTGGGCTTTCTCTAGTTGTGGCAAGTAGGGGCTACTCCTTGTTGCTGTGCACGGGCTTCTCATTGCTGTGGCTTCTCTTGTTGCAGATAATGGGCTCTAGGTGTGCGCATTTCAGCAGCTGTGGCACATGGCATTAGTTGCTCCACAGCATATGGAATCTTCCCAGAACAGAGATTGAAGCACGTCCTCTGCAATAGCAGGTGAATTCTTATACACTGTACCACCAGGGAAGTCCAATACTGCTGAATATTACACAAAATGCATGGCTAAATCAATGCGTGCAGTAAGACTCAGTTACTCATGCACTAAAGTACATATTTAAACAGCTACTGAATCCCTAAAACTGTGCTTGGCACTGTAGAAAATATAAAAATTCATAAGATATGTTATCTACCCTTGAAGGAACATATAGAAGCAGTAAGACATGTACACAAATAAACATAAAACTAAGGAGAATACTATGCTATGCTATGCTATGTCACTTCAGTCGTGTCCAACTCTGTGTGACCCCACAGACAGCAGCCCACCAGGCTCCCCCGTCCCTAGGATTCTCCAGGCAAGAACACTGGAGTGGGTTGCCATTTCCTTCTCCAATGCATGAAAGTGAAAAGTGAAAGTGAAGTTACTCAGTCGAGTCTGACTCTTAGCGACCCCATGGACTGCAGCCTACCAGGCTCCTCCGTCCATGGGATTTTCCAGGCAAGAGTACTGGAGTGGGGTGCCATTGTAGACCTGTTATTAAAATCTATGAAGATGCAACTATTCAGAGGAGGAAGCGATCTAAGAGAAACTTCTAGAATAATACCTTATAACATTAGAATAACACCTTACAGAGTAAGTGAATAGAAGCAGAGGACATTCCAGCTGGGCCTGAACAGAAGAAACCCACATTCACAGAATGGTGAGCTCTCCAATTAGAATGGAGCGTTCTAATCACAAAGAAAGACAATGGCAAAGAATGTTCAAACTACTGTATAGCTGCACTTCTTTCACATGCTAGCAAAGTAAGGCTCAAAATCCTTCAAGCTAAGTTTCCAAAATACGTGAACTGAGAACTTCCAGATGTACAAGCTGGATTTAGGAAAGACAGAGGAGTTCAGTTCAGTTGCTCAGTTGTGTCCAGCTCTTTGCAACCCTGTGAACTGTAGCACGCCTGTCCATCACCAACTCCTAAGCTTGCTCAAAACTCATGTCCATCGACTCTGTGATGCCATCCGACCATCTCATCCTCTATTGTCCCCTTCTCCTCCTGCCTTCAATCTTTTCCAGCATCAGAGTCTTTTCCAATGAGTCAATTCTTGGCATCAGGTGGCCAAAGTATTGGAGTTTCAGCTTCAGCAAAGCCAGAGGAACCAGAGATCAAATTGCTAATATCCGTTGGATCATCAAAAAAGCGAGAGAATTCCAGAAAAACATCTACTTCTGTTTCATTAACTGCACTAATGTCTTTGTTTGTGTGGATCACAACAAAGTGTGGAAAATTCTTAAAGAGATGGGAATACCAGACCACCTTACTGTCTCCTGAGAAGCCTGTACGCAGGTCAAGAAGCAACAGTTGGCACCTGACATGGAACAACAGACTGGTTCAAAACTGGGAAAGGAGTATGTCAAGGCTATATATTGTTGCCCTGCTTATTTAACTTATACACAGAGTACAGCATGAGAAATGCTGGGCTGGATGACTCACAAACTGGAATCAAGATTGCTTGGAGAAATATCAAAAACCTCAGATATGCAGATGACACCACCCTAGTGGCAGGAAGCAAGGAGGAACTAAAGAGACCCTTGATGAAGGTGAAAAGAGGAGAGTGAAAAAGCTGACTTAAAACTCAACATTCAAAAAAACTAAGATCATGACATCTAATCCTATCACTTCATGGCAAATACATGGTGGAAAAATGGAAAACAGTGGCAGACTTTCTTTTCTTGGGCTCCAAAATCACTGCAGATGGCGACAGCAGCCATGAAATTAAAAGACGCTTGCTCCTTGGAAGAAAAGCTATGACAAACCTGGACAGCGTATTAATGAAAACCTATATAGTCAAAGCTGTGGCTTTTCCAGTAGTCATGGGGATGTGAGAGATGGACCATAAAAAAGGCTAAGTGCCAAAGAATTGATGCTTTTGAACTGTGGTGTTGGAGAAGACTCTTGAGAGTCCCTTAGACTGCAGGGAGATCAAACCAGTCAATCCTAAAGGAAATCAACCCTGGATATTCATTGGAAGGACTGATGCTAAGGCTGAAACTCCAATACCTTGGCCACCTGATGTGAAGAGTTGACTCAACAGAAAAGGCTTTGATGATGGGAAAGATTGAGGGCAGGAGGAGAAGGGGAAGACAGGATGAGATGTTTGGATGGCCTCACCAACTCAATGGACATGAGTTTGAGAAAACTCTGAGAGATAGTAAAGGACAGGGAAGTCTGGCATGCTGAGTCCATGGGGTCAAAAATAGCTGGACGTGACTTAGCAACTGAAAAACAATACCATGCATGTGTGCTAAGTCACTTCAGTCATGTTTGACTCTTTGCAACCCTATGGATTGTAGACTGTCAGACTTCTCTGTCCAAAGAGTTCTCCAGGCAGGAGTACTGGAGTGGGTTGCCATTTTTTTCTACAGGTGATCTTCCCAACCCTGAGATCGAACCCGTGTCTCTTATGTCTCCTGCACTGGCAGGCAGTTCTTTACTACTAGCGCCACCTGGGAAGCCCCAACACAGGGTACCGAAAAAAGTGAAAGGTTTGAGACTGAACTGGAGTGTGGAACCAGATTGTGAACAGTCATGAGAATCAGGTTAAGGATCTCAAGCTCATGCTTTACCAGTCATGGAAAAGCTAAAGGAGGTTTTAAAATGAGAAACACATAGAGAACAGCACTATAGGAAATTATAGAAAATTTTCAAAGATGGTGTTTCTCAAAAAATGCCCATGGTTGTACCTTACCTCCAGAGATCTTGAATTTATTGGTCTGATCATCTGGTGTTTAGAAGTTCCCTGGTGATTCTAATATACTAGCCAGTGTTGGAAAAAAAAAACACTACTTTAGGGTGTATCTGCGAAGTTCCCAATGATCCTTTCCAGGACCTCCTACATAATTTGCCAGTCCCAGGGCGAAATGAAAATCCAGGGCTGGTCCTTGTTCAAAAACTATTAAGACGTTCAATTTACAGCAGCATTAAACCAAGGGTGGGGCCCCTGTGAGCCTGCGACCCTGCGTGACTACACAAGTCACCCGGCCCTGAAGCTGAACTTGCCCCCGCTCCTTGTTTTTCTGTGAAACTGCATGGCCCTGACCCGAGTGAGGACTTTCATCAGCCTTGTTTGAATTTTCTTGACTCTGTTTCCTCAGCCATAGCTGACCAGTGCACCCCACACTGTGTGGTATACCCTCTTCCATGATACAATGTACTAATTGAGACTGACCTCAGGTACTTAACTTGCCCAAGTTAATACAGTTACACAGTAGCAGATCTGAGATATAAAGCTTGACTCTGAACCAGAGCTCTGCCGCCCAGTGTGCTTTTGGTCTGATAGTTGTGTGTTCTCAAAGTTTATGACAAAACTGATTTAAGACTCAGTTCCTTCCAACCAATATAATAAATGAGATTGGATTTTATTTGTAATATTTTAATATGTGCTAGCTATAAAACACTTTCTTAAATGACTATTTAAATAACAGCTTGGTTGGTATTTAGCAACCTCTCCTTCAAGAATTTTTTTAAAACAGGGGGGTGGGGGAAACTGGCTTCAGAATAGTGCACACATAACTTAGTTATATTTTGTTTGAAACAGCAGTTCTTTTCTTCCATTCCCATTGCCATCTTTTTAATCTAGGACTTTATTACTCATACCAAGACTATTCTAATAGTCTCTAAATTCTACCTCCAAATTCTCACTAAGGGCTTCCCAAGTGACTCAGTGGTAAAGAATCCGCCTGCCAAGCAGGAGATGCAGGCCCGATCCCTGGATTGCAAAGATCCCCTGGAGAAGGAGATGGCAACCCACTCCAATATTCTTATCTGGGAAATCCCACGGACAGAGGAGACTGGCAGGCTACGGTCCGTGGGCTTGCAAAGAGTTAGACACAACTTAGAAACTAAACCATGACAACAACAAAATCTTCACTATTTCTCAATGCCCTAGCTCCTTCTCCTTAAAACACTGCTATAATTTCTATGCACAACACCCCACCCCACCCCCACATATTGGTCTTTACTAGCAGAATCCCTGGATTTAGTCCATCAAGAGTTTCAATGGAACTTTGCTTTCTTCAGCAGTTCAGTTCCTGCGGCAGTATCCCCCACCCCTGCTTCTCGGTAAGCTTTAATATTTAGTCATCACCTCTGATCCAAACCCCTATCGCAGCTGCAGCATCTTCATTGAACCTGTACTCCCATAAATGACCCAGGGGTGGCTGTATCACGTGAGTATTCTTTCTTACCCTGTGCTCTCCCCTGCCCCACATTCCTGTCCCCTCTGCTCAGGATATACGATTAGGTCCCTGCTTGGATGTTCTTGTTGCTGTTCAGTTGCTAAGTCATGTCCCCGTAGACTACATCATGCCAGGCTCCCCTGTCCCTGGATGTTCTTAGTTCCACCTATTTCTCTCTCTAGGTCAACAAGCCCCTATAGAACTGGAATCCTTTCCTCTGTTAAATGCAAGCAAGATTCTGTATTTGAAAGGATGAAGAGAAGTGAAGTGAAAGTTGCTCAGTCGTGTCCAACTCTTTGTGACCCCGTGGACTATACAGTCCATGGAATTCTCCAGGCCAGAATACTGGAGTGGGTAGCCTTTCCCTTCTCCAACTGAGACAAAAAAGATATGGTCTCTGCCTTCAAGACACTTAAATTAATGCATGCATTAGATTATAAATAGATAGCTATAAACTAGTTATTCCTAGTGGCTCAGACAGTAAAGAATCTGTCTGCAATGCAGGAGAACTGGGTTCAATCCCTGGGTCGGGAAGATCCCGCTGGAGAAGGGAATGGCAACCCACTCCAGTATTCTCACCTGGAGAATTCCACGGACAGAGGAACCTGGTGGGCTCCAGTCCATGGAGTCACAAAGAGTCAAACACAACTGAGCAATTAACACTTTCACTTTCACATAAACTAAGGCATATTTAAATGCATATTATAGTAAAAGGATAAGCAAACTTTTGGGGAATTCAAAGGAGAAAAGCTCTTAATTCTGGCTTTGAGGATGGAAAAAACTAAGCATGGGAGTGGTATTAATATTTGAGCTGACTGTTGGAGGATAAGCAAGAGTTTGATGGATATAAACCATACTATCCTCATGCTAGAAAGCTAAATAACCATGTCAGTAAAAATCACACTACAATTATAAATTAATAGTCAAAATTAAAACCAGTCGGATTTAACAACTCTTGCACTGGAAAATTTATAAATAATTTAACAGTAAGTATGGTAAAATTAAAAGAACCTTAGAGGCATGATCCATGCCAATTTACACACTTGTGTTTAAGATCTTAGGTTTTAAATTGGATCACTAGAGTGAATTTAGTACACTAGTATAGTTGTTGAACTATACATTTTTAGTGAAATGGCATTAATGTTATAATATTCTATCTATTTGTGTCCCCCACTTGACTGGGAATCCCTTGAAGGCAGGGACTTTGCTTTATCATCATGTATCCCTAGTGCTTGACACATGGTAAGTATATCTTGAATATTTATGAAGGGAATGAATGAATAAATGAATGAACTGTTACCTATGTACCTTATTTCCAGAAAACATTAATTTCTGCAATCAGTAATTTCCTGGGTCTATCTAAAGCATAAAATACCACTCCAGTACCTTCCCTTTCTTGATCAGAATTCAAATACAGGTTTCCCAACATCCAAAAGTAGAGCATTCCTATGAAGCTTTTTGTAAGCCAAAATGGCAGAAAGCAAAGAAGCAATTACCTTAGTACACATCTTGCTAACAGATGCACAAAATAAATCAAGATAAAGCCCAGATGCTCACAGTCACAGTTCAAAGCTACAGTGGCCTGATGCTTGAGATGCTGACTGTAGTTTCCTGGGAAGAAGCTTGGTGCTGCCACTCTCACTGCAAAAATTCCCTTTGGATTTCTTTTGGTTGGCCAAGATAGGTACTAATACAGGTCTTTCATGAAAGCAAAGTGATGTAAAGTGAACTTTGGAAAAGTGTGGGACACTTGTCATTATGTTTTTCAATTAATGGTGATTCTTAATACAGTCTTTACTCAGTATCTGTGGGGGAATTGGTTTCAAGAACCCCTATGGATACCAAAATCCATGGATGTTCAAGTTCCTCATATAAAATGGCATGGTATTTGCAAGTTACCTATACTCATCCTCCCATATACCTTAAACCAGGGGTCCTCAATATCTGGGATCTAATGCCTGATAGTCTGAGGTAGAGCTCATGTAATAATGATAATAAAGTGCACAGTAACTGTACTTGAACTACCCTGAAACCATCCCCCACCTCAATCTGTGGAAAAATCCTCTTCCGTGAAACCTGTCCCTGGTGCCAAAAAGGTTGGGAATGACTTATGATAAATTTTCACTAGATGGCTTAAATCATCTCTAGATGACTTATAATACCTGACACAGTGTAAATGCTAGGTAAATTTTTGCCATTGCAACAAATTCAAGTTTTGGTGTTTGGAAATTTCTGGATTTAAAAAAAATATATTTTTGACCCTTGGTTGGTTGTAGAAACTGCAGACTACTCTATTTTTAAAAGAAAGGGATACATTTCTAAGACAATCTCCTGTACCTTCTATATCAACAACTACAGAGTGTGAAGTTAAAAATAATGAACCTAAGCAGAAAAAAAAAATAGTCACAATATTTAATGATTATTTAGTGCTTTCTATACAGATTGCTTAGTAGAAGGGAATGGCAACCCACTCCAGTACTCTTGCCTGGCAAATCCCATGGATGGAGGAGCCTGGTGGGCTGCAGTCCATGGGGTCACTAGAAGTCAGACACAACTGAGCGACTTCATTTTCACTTTTCACTCTCATGCATTGGAGAAGGAAATGGCAACCCACTCCAGTGTTCTTGCCTGGAGAATCCCAGGGACGGGGGAGCCTGGTGGGCTGCTGTCTATGGGGTCGCACAGAGTCAGACACAACTGAAGCGACTTAGCAACAGCAGCAGCATACAGATTGCTTAGCATGTATCAATTTATTTGACCTACAATCCTGAGAGGTAAGAATTACTAAAATTATCATTTAGAAATGAAGAAAGTTATGAAGTCATAAATTGCTCAGGATCATGTGGTTATGAACTGTCAAGCTAAGTTTTGAACACTAAATTATCTTAATATACTTACTGGAGCAGAAAATACACTAATATTTCAGAAACATGAACCATATCAATTTACAAATTAATCAGAAAAATCCTGTTCACCATAAACCATATTTTTAAGCAATGTAATAGTACATTCTTTTTCTGCCTTGTGTGTGACCCCCCTTTTTGTTTGAGGAATTTTCTACCATATGAGTTTTAATGACCATCAGAACTGTCTCCCACTTATGGAGGCTAAAAAGACCAAATACTTAATTTCCAGCCTTTGCTTTAGCATGGATATAGGCACTTGACCTGTATTTGGTGGTGACCAGAGGCTTCTGTCATAAACTTTGGATCTGGGCATTGTTGCTACAGAGAAACAGAGATAATGGACACCTTCCAAGCACTCTTTGCCATGGCATTGGCTGCCTAATCTCCCGCATCCAGTCTATTTGCCAAAGCTAGCTCTCTGGCTCTTCAGGGATCCTAACAGGTTTGCAGTAAATCATGTTTCTACTGATTCAGCTGGAATGTGCTTATTTGGTTATAATGATGCACCTTAAATGACAGATATAATGATATCCCTCATTAACGGCTAGATGGTACAGGCCCAATTGTGTAAGGAAGTGTTGGGCTTTTTTCACACCAGACTGGGCTACAATGGACTATTTAGAACACTGGAATTGTGGAATGAAATAAGTTTAGTAACCAACGCAGTAGATCAATTTATTAATTTATTGTTTTCATGTTCACAGTATTTTGTATATCCTTGACATTCCACAGTAAGAAAACTTGCCAGTGCTCTATGCTCTGACATGCAAATTATGCTCTCTTTTGCTCACATTTTTGTCACTTGTTAGTCTTCCATGTGGAGAAGGCAATGGCACCCTACTCCAGCATTCTTGCCTGGAAAATCCCATGGACAGAGGAGCCTGGTGGGCTGCAGTCCATGGGGTTACTAAGAGTCAGACACGACTGAGCGACATCACTTTCACTTTTCACTTTCATGCATTGGAGAGGGAAAGGGCAACCCACTCCAGTGTTCTTGCCTGGAGAATCCCAGGGATGGGGAGCCTGGTGAGCTGCCGTCTATGGGGTCACACAGAGTTGGACACGACTGAAATGACGCAGCAGCAGCAGTCTTCCATGGCCACCCTCTCCCCGCCCCTGAAAGTACCAGATATTCAACATAGCTTAGTGGTTCCCAAGCAGGGGTGCTCACTGGAGCCCCCTATGGTATTTTTTTAAATGTAGAGTTACCCCTGTATCTGTTAAATTACAATGTCCAGAAGTGGGACTAGTGCAGGCACACACACTCTTCTGACGACTCCACGGCATACTTGTGGTTAAGAACCACTAGTTTTTCCACTAATTCTACTTGAAATTTTACTATGTTTCCTTTAGAGGAATCCCACTAGGGTGGTCTATTAATACAAGAAATAAAATCTAAGGAAAAATTACTAAGTTAGTTTTACCTATCAACACCACCATTTTCTTCCCGATTTCTTTAGGAAACTTTCTCAAATATTAACACATTGAATCATGTAATTTTCCTAAAACTCAGAGTTCCTATGATTTATATTAAAGTTTTGCATCTACAGGATACTAAAAAACTAGATTTTTTTCAAGGATTTTGAATAATCATGGCAATGAGAGAAATTAAAGAGTTATTTTTAAATCAAGGTGATTAAAGTCCTATTATATTATCATCACTGATGAGTGGAAATGCTAGCAGGAGAATGATGTCATCAGCACAGTGTGAGGTCAGGAAATTAATCATGACTTTCACAGCTCTGTATATCATCAAGTAAACAGATTGTCCAAGACTTCAACACCTTCTTCTTTCTAAATTAAGACATCTAATGGGTTCTCGGTGTTTTCTCTTACATGTATTTAAAGAATCTTCACATTCCTTTTTATACTCCATCCCCAGGTTCAATCAGCTTGAAATGGACTCATTCATCAAAGTGACAAAGGCAACTTTGTCCTGTGAGTAAACTTCATGAAGTCCAGTGTGATAGATGCCACTGCTTTTAACGGTTGGATGTAAACACTCTTTCCTGACTTTTACATTTTTTTGTTCAGGTTTCATGCCATCTTAAGTCTGTATCAAATCTCTCAAGAGAAAGAAAGTTTCCTTACAAAAGTTGAAGCTGATGACCTGGTATTTGTTTTTATGGCTTTTTCCTGAGGATGAAGTACTACAATCCCATGGGCTAAATGCAGTAAAAGATAATGTGAGAAGTATCTTTATCTTTCTGACCCTAGTTGGACTATGGTGTATTAAACAATAGAATAAGATTTATCTTGGATGGCATATATTTTTGATGGAGTAAAAATCTATCACTTTATTTTGTAACATTGAGTATAATACAAACAGAGAAAGGATTAAGGGGGCTTGCACATAGATTTGCAAGGATAATACTTTAATTATACTCAATACATGGTATTCTACTCAAACCATATTTAGGACAACAGCTAAAACTGAGAGACCTATGTTCAGAAAGACTGCCTGTAGCAGTGAACAAGGAGAAAGAGGGTAGTATCTGGAAAGCAATATTTGAGAAAAGGTCAAAAAAGAAACAGGAGACCATCATATCCCAGAAGCCATATAGGAGATGAGTTTTGAGAAAGAAAGAATGAGAGGATGGGAGTCAATGGACTTTTGGGAGGGAGGCGAGAATGAGTCTTAAGCCTGCTTATGGACTAAATGGAAGAATCTGAAGAAAGGCATTACAGATGCAAGAGCAACCGACGCAGGGTTTCAGAGGTGGGGGGTGTGGAGAAGGAAAGGGCAGCCAACGGAGTGGCCACCACCTCTGCAGTGCTCAGCAGTGAACTCATCCCCTGCTGCACAGGGACATGAGCCCCTCCCAACACGCTGAGAAATACAGCTTTGTCTGCACCTCTCTTCCTCCTTCCTTTCCATCTGTATGGAATGTGTCTTTTCTCATGAACAGGCTCAGTCTCTGTATATGGTAAATAAAAGTGTGATTGATATTTGCCACATATATAATTATACAACCCAGAGAACACAAAAAGTATGAAGTGATCTACAGTGTGTTTAAATCTATGCAATAAGCATTGATTTTATTACTGTCTCAATCAAGCAATTATAGTATGATAGATATAAAAATGGATCATTCTGCTGTATTTAAAGTCGACAACCATCAAAAACCTACTGTATAGCACAAGGAACTCTGCTTAATACTCTGTAATAACCTAAATATGAAAATATTTTTAAAAAGAATAGATACATCTATTTGTATAACTGAATCACTTTGCTGTACACCTGACACTAAATACTGTTAATCGCCTATGCACCAATAGAAAATAATTTTCTTAAATGGATCATTCTTTCATTCAAATGAAATTGGAACAGTCATTAATGTAACCATTGATAAGATCCTTTATTTAGGACATCACGACCAAATACTGAACAATCAATCTGGGTTAACTATACAATCCATCTGTTTGGCTAATTAGACACATTCCTTTTGCTATTACATCACAAAGATAGTCTTTAGCTTTTATGAACATAAAAAATGATATAGCCAAAATTCCACTCAAAAGCATGAAAACAATGAGAAGAAAGAACTGTCTCATCTGTAGTATTAAATACACTTTAACCCAAGTCCTGAATGGTTAGCAATCAAACATTAGCCTTTTACTACTTTTGGCAAAGAAAAAAAAAAAGTGTTAGACTAAGTAAGCATTTACAGATAGAATTTTCCATTACTAATGCCAAAATCATGAGAATGACTATACTAAAACTATCACTTGACAATCCGTATGCACTTCTTCATGTATTCTGCAAGTGCTTCTCTCATGCCCACTATCTGACAGACACTGTGCTGAGGAATAGGAGATACAAAACAGATAAAATACTGATTCTGCCTCTGAGGAACTTTCAATCTCCTAGGAATGAAAGACAGGTTCAGAATTATTTATTTTGTAAACATGTAATGTTATGAGAGAAGTATGAAGAGGCTGCAAGTAAGTACTAAAATTTACATCTTTTGATCAAAAATTTTACCTCTGGAAATCCACCTGAAGAGGATAATCTGAAACAGAGAGAGGAAAGCGCAATGCAACTGATAATCATCATATGTAATTTACAGTGGCAAGAAATATTTATAATAATTACCAAAAATTTCCACATGCATACTCATCAGGACAGACTAATAGTAAAAATAACCCTAAAATTTCAGCGGCTTAACAAAACAAATGGCACAATCCAGTGGGAGTTAGAGGCCTCTCCTTTTCAGCTTTTCTCCGAGCAGTAACTCAGGAATCCAGACCCTTTCTATCACGAATTAACAGATATGATTTTTGGAATATGTGGCTTTCCAGGGAAAAGAAGAGAAAGCTGAAGGATCATGCAGAGTATCCTTAAGGATAAGGCCTAGCAGAGGCTTGCATCACTTTGCTCACATTCTAGTGCTTCCCAGGTGGTGCAGTGATAAAGAATCTTGCTGCTGATACAGAAGACACAAGAGATGCAAGTTCCATTCCTAGGTCAGGCAGATACCCTGGAAAAGGAAATGGCAACCGGATCTAGTATTCTTGCCTGGGAAATGTCAAGGACAGAGGAACCTGGTGGGCTACCCTCCACGAGATCATAAAGAGTCAGACACAATTAAGCACACATTCATGCACATCCATGTTTCATTGACTGTAGCTCAGTCACATGAGCCCTCACCTAACTGTAATCTTATTATTTGCCAGGAAGACAAAACAGTATGGGAACATACAGCCTCATCTCTAGCATAAAGCCAATCAATCAGGCACTATATGGATGCTTTTATCAAGAGTTTCTAAAAATACAAAAAATGTTTGTTAGAGAGTTTAATAAAAATTTATCATGCAAATATTTATCATGACGAAGTAAGTAAGTAAGTGAAAGTTGCTCAGTAGTGTCTGACTCTTTGCGACCCCTGGACTGTGTGGTCCATGGAATTCTCCAGGCCATAATACTGGAATGGGTAGCCTTTCCCTTCTCCAGGGCATCTTCCCAACCCAGGGATAGAACCCAGGTCTCCTGCACTGCATGCAGATTCTTTATCAGCTAAGCCACAAGGGAAGTCCAAGAATAATGGTGTGGGTAACCTATCACTTCTCCAGTGGATCTTCCGGACCCAAGAATTGAACCAGGGTCTCCTGCATTGCAAGCGAATTCTTTACCAACTGAGCTATCAAGGAAGCCCCAACTGAAAAAAAAAAGATTAATATAGGAAGGAAATATACTAAAATATTAACATCATATGGGATGAAAGAATGACATGGAAAAAAATCTTCTATTTGAATTTCTTCAATTTCTGTAAAAAGTGTATTATGATGGAAAAAGTTAAGATAACTTCTTGATTTTCTTTAAAGCTGTATGATAGCAATTACCATACTATTAAGGAAAAACTGGAAATCAGATACTCTGGGGGGTAGCAAAGAGGGAAAAGATGGTAGTAAATTAGGGGTAAGTAGCTTTTGGAGATAAAAGCAACAGACTACGGGCATTTCGGCCTAGAAAGCACATGTGAACCTTAAGCATCACTCACGCAAGGAGCCTGGGGCCCTGAGAACACTAAAACATTTGTAAAAGGCATTTGTGCAAGATCGGAGGGCAGGTTAAGTGTGATCCTGGTGTGAGGTCCTCATAGATGAAGCTAAGGGAACATAATCCATGTGTGAGGGAAATATAGAGATCATTTGATCTTGTGAGGGTTGTATTGAATAGAATAAGGAGGCATTTCTGGAAAGATGTCCAAGTCATACAGTACCTAAGGAGCCACAGCAAATGGCAATGTGTATACTGGATACTGGATTTCAGGTTTACTGCACTGTGAGCTGTGCCCTGTGTACCCATAAAGCATGTGCAATTCAAATCCTGAACAGAGAACTATGGAATTGGTTGATTCACTGTCTAAAGTCATCATAAACCATCAATGATACTGATGCAGCCTTTGGGCTGCTGCTGCTGCTGCTAAGTCACTTCAGTCGTGTCCGACTCTGTGCGACCCCATAGACAGCAGCCCACCAGGTTCCCCTGTCCCTGGGGTTCTCCAGGCAAGAACACTGGAGTGGGTTGCCGTTTCCTTCTCCAATGCATGAAAGTGAAAAGTAAAAGTGAAGTCCCTCAGTCGTGTCTGACCCTCAGCAACCCCATGGAATGCAGCCTTCCAGGCTCCTCTGTCCATCGGATTTTCCAGGCAAGAGTACTGGAGTGGGGTGCCATTGCCTTCTCCAAATGTAAAAAACTCCTTCACTGACATTTAACTACACTGAAGGTTTCCAGTGTAGTTATAGGTTCCATCCACCTATTATTCTTCTACTTTCTTCTTCAGGAGTTAAACAATCTACTCTCTGTTTTGTTAGGTTTATTTTTTCAGTGCCAATTGGAAAGTAGAGTGAGGCTTATACACTTAGCTTCTCTGCTCAGCTTCAACCAGGCTCAAGTCTTAGCATCTTGCTGTCTTCCTCGGGGCCTGACACAGAGTTTAGTACCTAGTTTCTCTTTAAAATAATTATCTGTTGAATAAATGATTCCTTACAGCTCACATTTGTCATATATTTAACTATGTATTCTAAGTCTAATTTTCACTTTGAAACAAACACTGAAAATCCCTTCAGATGTAATTTGTCCAAAGCAAACTGCCCTGTGTCTTTGCAGGTCTTTTTCAAATGATGCGTCAGCTTGTGTAACTGCCCTGCAGGAGCTTGTGGTATGCCATCTAGTGACCAAAGTCCCAATATATGAACTGCACTAAGGATATTTGTTATTTTAAATATATGCATTAAAGTTTTATGAGTATTTCAGTGGAAAATAACTTTTCCAAATAATTACATTCATATTAATATCCCCAGATAGCGCAGTGGTAAAGAATCCACCTATCAATGCAGGAGACACAAGAGACACGAGTTCAAACCCTGGGTTGGAAGATCCCCTGGAGGAAGAAATGGCAACTGGCAACTCACTCCAGTATTCTTGCCTGGAAAATTCCATGGACAAAGAAGCCTGGTGGGCTACAGTCCATGGGGTTGCAAAGAGTTGGACATGACTGAACACACACAATATTACTGATGTATGACACTCAAATAGAGAAAAAACGGAAAAGAAATTTTGGCTGATGTTGACTTACTACTATTAAATATTTCTACAAAGTATACTAAATTGCTAACTATTATTGTGGTCTTTGTTGTCACCTAAGGTTACCCAACACACACCTACAGTGTGCAAAGTACTATGAAAATACAGGGGGGAAAAAAATCAATGATATAGTGCCTTCTCTCTGGGCATGATATGCACACATATGTTGTTCATGGCAAGTGACAGATATTTGATGCACACTACTGCAAACAAGCAATAAATGGGCTACCAGGCTGGAAAAGGCAAAAAGTGAAATTAATGTCTTAAAAAGGAGAAAATATAAGCAATATTTATAAAGAAGTAAGACAAGGAGCCTTGGCACCATGCCAAGACATTCAGACTGTATCTTGTAACCTATATGTTATAAGCACCCCTGAAGAGCTTTAAGGAAGAGAGCAACATGATTTAAATGGCTTTTGAGCAGGCATGTAATGTAGCTAGATGATGAGCACAAGTGATTTTTGAGAGAAGATATAGTATACAGGTAAGAATTATTTAATGTTATCAACACAACCACTTGCATGGTGTAGTCTATCCAGAAGATATCTGATATTTATTATTATATAGATGATCATGAAATAATGTTGGAAATGTCATATTCTTAATTTTTTACAATATTTTGCAGACCTATTGCCTTTGCTAGATGAGCAGAGTAAAGTATGGACTTGGTTTTCATATAGTTGCGTGTATCTTTCATATAGGTGTGTGTGTGTCTGTGGTTCTTTTACAGAAACTCTCATAATTCCAGGGGAGAATTTAAGATGTTTACTGAATCTCAACCCTGACGGTGAGGCTAAAAGATCCTGCCTGATGACTGATGGGTTCATGTGGGGCGACTTTCACACCAGCAACACAACTCTGGTTGCTAGATAAACACAGTCAGAGGAATACCACTTCGGTGATTTCCAACAGTGACGGATCGCAAAGGCATTTACGATTCTTTCACCAAGCAGGACACGTCAAAATGACTTGGCAAGATGGTGAAAAAGTATTAGATTCAAATGACAACTACCTGACACCACCCAGGTTTCCTTTGGAAGGGTTGTTACGAGGCTGCAAATAGCTATCATGTCTATGACTTCAAGTTTGATAACTTATTAGGAAAAGTGGGAAGAAGATATCATCTCCTCAGCGAGCATTCAGAAGGCTTCCTCTCCTCCTAATGTACGCTACCATTCCTTTCTTCCAGCTTGTCTCTAACACTGATCATACTGGAAAACACACATCGAATTTATGGCTAAGAGTTCTTACAGTACTTTATTTGATACAGGAATATTTGTCTTTAAAACAGTGTATCTGCTTAAATCCAATCATAGCCACACAAAAGATGGTCAAGTGGTTTGACATGCATTAATCCTTAATAAGAAATTTTTCCTTTGAATTTTGTCAGGGTTCATAGAAACGTTGTCTCAGCTTCATATTTTAAGTCTGAATATTTAGATTCCATTCCAGATGGGGAACACATGTATACCTGTGGCGGATTCATTTTGATATTTGGCAAAACTAATACAATTATGTAAAGTTTAAAAATAAAATTAAATTAAAAAAAAAAAAGAGGAAGCAAGAAGAATGAAGGCAGCAAAGAAGATATTTCAACAAATCTCCTGAAAGTGACAAAACAATTGCATGTATCAAGTAGACAGGGCTTTCCCAGGTGGCGCTAGAGCTAGTGGTAAAGAATCCATCTGCTAATGCAGGAGACTCAAGAGAAGCAAGTTCCATCCCTAGCTTGGGAAAAGCCCCTGGAGTAGGAAATGGCACCCCACTCCAGTATTTGTGCTTGGAAAATTCCAGGGCAGAGGAGCCTGGCACACAGGAGTCTATGGGGCCACAGAGAGTTGGACATGACTGAGCACACACTCACGCACACATATACACACATACATCCAGTAGACCAACTTTTTACCAATTAGCAACAAGGTGTTTTCTGCTCTCTAGCTGCCTTCCTCTTCTCTAGCCCCAGGGCCTTTGCACTTGCTATGTCCCTGGCCTGGAGACCTTCCTTTCTAGCTCCTAGTGCTCTCTGCCTGTTCTGTACACACCCTTCAGAGCTCAGCTCCAGCATTATCTCCTTAGGATCTCCTTAGGTCCGCCTCCCTAACTACCATCCAGCTCTTTCCTCGCCATATCAAATGCCCCCTGCGCTGCATCCTTCCAGCACCCCAAGATTCTTCTTGACTATAGTAAAGAAATAACTAACTGGTTATTCTCTTACTCCTCTGGCAGAATATGAGCTCCTGAGAAGTGGGCTTTTGTCTTTCTTCAGGGAGGTAAAGTCAACTGAAACCTAGGACATGTCTAACCCACCCCAGACCCTGCCAAAGAATACCCCTCCCACCACCGCTCCTGTAGAGGGGTGGAGCCTGCCCAGCCACCCACCCAGCTACTCTAGCTCCACCGACCTGGGCATTGGCTTACCCCATGGAAGACCACTCTACATATGAGCAGCATGCCATGGCTGCTACTGCCAGGGTTTTGTGGCAGGTATTTTGAAGTCCTTGGGTGCTTTCTGCAACTGCTTTGAAGAGTTGGGGACAGTCTCCCACATCATTCAGCTTTTGACCTAAGAAGTGGCCCAACTGATAATGATGCTTGTGGTTTAACTAACAAGGATGTAGACAGCTAGACTTTTTGAAGAAGTTTTTTGAATGAAGAAATTAAGGACACAAGTCTTGACTTGAAGAACACACTCATTCTAAAAAGTACTTGGAGCTGAGGGTAGTAATGAAATTAAGTACAAATACAGATTGCAATGAATGTTGAGAGAAACATTGATTATTCCTAACTTTTTAGGTACTTTATGTGAGACACTAAATGCTGTTATTAACATTGGCTACTATGGAAATATAGACAGAATCAAATCCAATAAATGTTGACACAAATGAATTAAGGACTTTGCACAGTATTCCATGACTGGCAAGTAAAACTCATTCTCCAAGGCTCATTATGACTGTGCACATTTTTGCATATCATGTTTATGATGATTCGTTGGAATTAGCCAATATGGACTCTGTCCATAGGAGGAGAAATCATTTTTTTAAGCAACTACATTTGGTCATGGAGGCTGCTTTTGCTACTCCTGGAATAGGTCATTCCTTGGTATGAACTTTGATAAGCAATACTGTACATGTAATCCAGAGATGCTGTAATGACTATTTTAATTATACATTCAGTGGTCCTGTTTCAATAATATAATAATGATGGCCACTTCCTGGCCAGTGTTATACAAGAACAAGGAAGTAACAAGTTGGTGGGAAAAATGGAGGAATGGCTTAGTGACACAGCAAAAGAAAGTGAAAAGGATGTTGCTGTCAGTTAGATCATAAGAAAGCCAGATGTACTGTAGTTTAGGTCTGTGCTCTAAAAAGTGTAGTTTTTCCCTGCTAAATACATTTTTAGAAAGAATAAATATGATCTAGAGGAGTTTTGCACAGGAATCTCAGAAGAGTACCCAGTAGGTGTATATTTTACAAGAGGGAAAACATGTGTAATGATTCCCACCACTAACAGGGTACTTGGAATTCTCACCTTCAGGAAGACAGAAACACTTTTGTTCAGGAAGCAAAGAGTAGTCCAATTAAGGGTTACATGATAAAGGAGACAAATTTTTTCACCTAGAGTGTTTCAGGCATTGATTACAAAAAGGTGTTCATTGAGTGACACATTGTGACAAAGAATGCAATGTGTCAGTGCTAAAGGCTTTCCTATTATGACAGAGCATATTTCCCTAATTTAGTCTAAAATGGAAAGTAACAATGTCACATGCTGGGGAATTGTTGTCGTGATTGTTTAGTTGCTAAGCTGTGCCCAACTCTGCGACCCCATGGCCTGTAGCCCTCCAGGCTCTCTGTCCCTGGAATTTTCCAGACAAGAATACTAGAGTGGATTGCCATTTCCCTCTCCAGGAGGAAGGAGATCGAACCTAACCTTCTCCTTCTCCCTGACCCAGGGATCGAACCCACATCTGCTGCTTGGCAGGCAGATTATTGACCCCTGAGCAACCTGGGGAGCCCCATGCTAGGGAATAAGCCAGCATTTAGCAACGAGGCCCTCAGGCCTACATGATTCTAGAGGGATGAAAGACCACACATCATGTGGCAAGAATGCAAAATGTATTAATAGAACCTGTCAGTAGATTAACACTGCATGTGCGTCTTCAGGAAATGTACAACCAATCAAAACTGTGATGGCCTGTCCTTCTGTGAATACCCTAGAAATAGAGGAAGCTTTAGCATCAATGGCCTGGGAACCACATGATCTCTTTTCTCATCAGGGCAGCCACTGTAGTCACCTTTCACAAAATAACTTCTAAAAGATGTGGATAAAAAGACACATGTCAATGTGTGGGACACACCTATAAAGCAAAATTTTTTGGCTTTGTTTTTTCAATTTAGCTGCAGAATCTCATTATCTAACAATCACACTTCTTGACAAACAAAAAATATATAACTAGATATATACATATACACACTACATATATATCTTAAACAGAAGTTAAGACATATTTAGAAATTCTTTAATGTATTCTTGCAAATGTCACAGAAAATTACAACCATTAATTGACTAGGAATTAATACCATTTTTAATAGACTTGGCTTCTTTAGAGAAAACAATAAAATGCCACCCCGTATTAGAGCCAAGTGGAATCTGTTTTTCTATGCCTAATGTTGACGATGAGGAGATTCTGTCCTGTAATGCACCTAGTCATAAAACCATGAAATAATGGATGCTAGTTGACTATGTCCGGAGAAGGCAATGGCATCCCACTCCAGTACTCTTGCCTGGAAAAATCCCATGGACAGAGGAGCCTGGTAGGCTGCAGTCCATGGGGTTGCTAAGAGTTGGATACGACTGAGCGACTTCACTTTCAATTTTCACTTTCATGCATTGAAGAAGGAAATGGCAACCCACTCCAGTGTTCTTGCCTGGAGAATCCCAGGGATGGGGGAGCCTGGTGGGCTGCCGTCTATGGTGTCGCACAGAGTCGGACACGACTGAAGTGACTTAGCAGCAGCAGATGACTATGTCTGCCATCCAACTGCTTGCATCAAAATTACCCATGGAGCTTCTCTAGAATATATAAACAAACACTGACAATACACTCAGGAAGAAATGTACCTGCCCATAATTTAATTCTCCAAGATAATCCTAACACTGTCTATGGTATGTAGCAATCATAAAATTTCTAAATTCTACCTTTCTAGCACTAGTTTGGCATGAAGACATCCAATCATATTATTAGTTTTAAAGGAAAATAATAGATGAACCTGAGTTAATATTTAACCATGACCATGGTAACACTACCATCTGATCAGTTTTCACTATTTAAGAGCTTTGTACCTCCAGTTATTTCATTATGCATAACCAATCAGCATCTTGCAAAGTTTTCAGTTATCCATTAGAAACTGACTTAGAAAGTACATCAACAACATCTTGATGGGAGATTCTGTCAAATGCATCTATCTCCCCAAATTTTGGCCAGTTAATTTTAGAAGAAGAAGTTCTGAAGAAAAGATAACACATTACTGACCCTCCCTAAGCCTCCCTTTCTTTATCTGCAGGGTTTCAGAAGGGATGAAACAATACCACATTGTTGTTATTGGCACTAACCATCCATTCAATAGTTGATAACTAAAGTAATAGCTATTGAACATTTCTCCAAAGAAGTTGTACAAATGGCCAAGAAAGTGAAAAGGTACTCAAAATCATTAAACATCAGGGGAATGCAGATCAAAGCCACAGTAAAATATAGACTTAGACATATTAGAACAGTAATTCTCAAACACAAGAGTTAACAGATGCTGGTGAGGATGTAGAGAAAAGAGCACTGTTGGTTAGAATGTAAACTGATGCAGCAACTGGGAAAAAATAGTATGGCATTCCTCAAAAAATTAGAAGTGAGAACTACCACATGACTCGGTAACCGTGCTTTTGGGGATATCTAAAGGAAATAAAAAAAGGATCTTGAAGAGCTATCTGTATTCTTATGCACAAGACATAGTAACATGAGTAAAGAAGATGTGGTATATGTATATATAAAGGAATACTATTCAGTCATTAAAAAAGTAGGAAGTCCTGCCATGTGACAACATGAATGGACTATCAGGGCCATCCCTCATTTACTGACTTGAAATAAGACAGAAAAAGACAAATACTGTATGATCTCACTTCTGTGGAATTTAAAAGCAATGAACTCATAAAAATAAAGTAGAATGTTGATTGCCAAGGGCTGATAGTTGGAGGAAATGGAGTCAGCAAAAATAAGACTGGGAGCTGACTACGGCACAGATCATGAACTCCTTATTGCCAAACTTCAGACTTAATTGAAAAAAGTAGGGAAAACCACTAGATCATTCAGGTATGACCTAAATCAAATCCCTTACGATTATACTGTGGAAGTGACAAATAGATTCAAGGGATTAGATCTGATAGACAGAGTGCCTGAAAAACTATGGATGGAGGTTCATGACACTGTATAGGAGAGAGGGATCAAGACCATCCCCAAGAAAAAGAAATGCAAAAAGGCAAATGGGTTGTGTGAGGAGGCCTTACAAATAGCTGTGAAAAGAAGAGAAGCGAAAGGCAAAGGAGTAAAGGAAAGATATACCCATTTGAATGCAGAGTTCCAAAGAATAGCAAGGAGAGATAAGAAAGCCTTCTTCAGAGATCAATGCAAAGAAATAGAGGAAAACAACAGAATGGGAAAGACTAGAGATATCTTCAAGAAAATTAGAGATAACAAGGGAGAATTTCATGCACAGATGGGCACAATAAAGGACAAAAATGGTATGGACCTAATAGAAGCAGAAGATATTAAGAAGAGGTGGCAAGAATACACAGAAAAACTGTACAAAAAAGATCTTCACAACCCAGATAATCATGATGGTGTGATCACTCACCTAGAGCCAGACATCCTGGAATGCAAAGTCAAGTGGGCCCTAGGCAGCATCACTATGAACAAAGCTAGTGGAAGTGATGGAATTCCAATTGAGCTATTTCAAATCCTAAAAGATGATGCTGTGAAAGTGCTGCACCCAATATGCCAGCAAATTTGGAAAACTCAGCAGTGGCACAGGAATGGAAAAGGTCAGTTTTCATTCCAATCCCAAAGAAAAGCAATGCCAAAGAATACTCAAACTACCACACAGTTGCATTCGTCTCACATGCTAGTAAAGTAATGCTCAAAATTCTCCAAGCCAGGCTTCAACCATACGTGAACTATGAACTTCCAGATGCTCAAGCTGGATTTAGAAAAGGCAGAGGAACCAGATATCAAATTGCCAAAATCCATTGGATCATTGAAAAAGCAACAGAGTTCCAGAAAAACATATGCTTTATTGACTATGCAAAAGCCTTTGACTGTGTGGACCACAACAAGCTGGAAAATTCTTAAAGAAATGGAAATACCAGACCACCTGACCTGCCCTCCTGAGAAATCTGTATGCAGGTCAGGAAGCAATAGTTAGAACTGGACATAGAACAATAGACTGGTTCCAAATAGAGAAAGGAGTATGTCAAGGCTATATATTGTCACCCTGCTTATTTAACTTACATGCAGAGTACATCATGAGAAATGTCAGGCTGGATGAAAGACAAGCTGAAATATCAATAACCTCAGATATGCAGATGAGATCACCTTATGGCAGAAAGCAAAGAAGAACTAAAGAGCCTCTTGATGAAAGTAAAAGAGGAGAGTGAAAAAGTAGGCTTAAAACTCAACATTCAGAAAACTAAGGTCATGGCATCTGGTCCCATTACTTTGTTGCAAATAGATAGGGAAACAGTGGAAACAGTGGCAGACTTTATTTTGGGGGGCTTCAAAATCACAGCATCATCCTTTAGGATTTGAAATAAAAAGAAAGTTGAGCGCTGACAAATTGATGCTTTTGAACTGTGAGGTTGGAGAAGACTCTTGAGAGTCGCTTGGATTGCAAGGAGATCCAGCCAGTCCATCCTAAAGGAAATCAGCCCTGAATATTCATTGGAAAGACTGATGCTGAACCTGAAACTCCAATACTTTGGCCACCTGATGTGAAGAACTGACTCATTTGAAAAGACCCTGATGCTGGAAAAGAATTGAGGGCAGGAGGAGAAGGGGACGACAGAGGATGAGATGGGTGGATGGCATCACCAACTTGATGGACATGAGTTTGAGTAAACTCTGGGAGTTGGCGATGGACAGGGAGGCCGGGCATGCTCCAGTGTCTGGGGTTGCAAAGAGTCGGACATGACTGAGCGACTGAACTGAACTGATACTTGAAACTGGCACAACACTGGAAATCAACTGTACTTCAATAAAAACAAACAAACAAACAAACTTGTTGCAACTTTTTACTGAGCCATCTTGGTAGGAGAAGTATATTCCCATATCACTGATGGCATGCTTTGTCATATGACATGTCTAGCCAAGGAATATGAGCAGAAGTAACATATACTATGTCTGAGAATCAGCTTTCTTTCAGCTCTGCTTGCATTCATATTTTCCCACATTTGACCTATATCATTTAAGTGAGTTCAGTGTTCATCAGTTTAGTTCAGTCGCTCAGTCGTGTCTGACTCTTTGCGACCCCATGAATTGCAGCACACCAGGCCTCCCTGTCCATCACCAACTCCCAGAGTTCACTCAGACTCATGTCCATCGAGTCAGTGATGCCATCCAGCCATCTCATCCTCTGTCATCCCCTTCTCCTCCTGCCCCCAATCCCTCCCAGCATCAGAGTCTTTTCCAATGAGTCAACTCTTCCCATGAGGTGGCCAAAGTATTGGAGTTTCAGCTTCAGCATCAGTCCTTCCAAAGATCACCCAGGACTGATCTCCTTTAGAATGGACTGGTTAAATCTCCTTGCAGTCCAAGGGACTCTCAAGAGTCTTCTCCAACACCACAGTTCAAAAGCATCAATTCTTCAGCCCTCAGCTTTCTTCACCGTCCAACACTCACTTCCATACATGACCACCGGAGAAACCATAGCCTTGACTAGACGGACCTTTGTTGGCAAAATAATGTCTCTGCTTTTTAATATGCTATCTAAGTTGGTCATAACTTTCCTTCCAAGGAGTAAGCATCTTTTAATTTCATGGCTATAATCACTATCTGCAGTGATTTTGGAGCCCCAAAAAATAAAGTCTGCCACCGTTTCCACTGTTTCCCCATCTATTTCCCATGAAATGATGGGACCAGATGGCATGATCTTCGTTTTCTGAATGTTGAGCTTTTAGCCAACTTTTTCACTCTCCTCTTTCACTTTCACCAACAGGCTTTTTAGTTCCTCTTCACTTTCTGCCATAAGGGTGGTGTCATCTGCTTATCTGAGGTTATTGATATTTCTCCCGGCAATCTTGATTCCAGCTTGTGCTTCCTCCAGCCCAGCGTTTCTCATGATATACTCTGCATATGTTAAATAAGCAGGATGACAGTATACAGCCTTGATGTACTCCTTTTATTTGGAACCAGTCTGTTGTTCCATGTCCAGTTCTAACTGTTGCTTCCTGACCTGCATATAGGTTTCTCAAGAGGCAGGTCAGGTGGTCTGGTATTCCCATCTTTTTCAGAATTTTCCACAGTTTATTGTGATCCATACAGTCAAAGGCCTTGGCATAGTCAATAAAGCAGAAATAGATGTTCTTCTGTGTTGATAAGTGAATAAAATTCTGACTTCCTGTCCAAGTGTCTTTAATGTAATCCTCTAAGAGCACTTTGAGATGTCTCAAATACAGATCTCTTTTCCTTAGAACACTCTAGTTTTCCTGTCTCACTGGAAGCTATTGTTATAACCACTGCAATCATCCCTGGATGGGTATTTCCATGGTGAAAAAAATCTATGTATCAAATAAATAGTACCAAGTCTTGGTTTCGTGGTAATAAATCCACCTGCCGTACAGGAGATGTGGGTTCAATCCCTTGGTCAGGAAGATCCTCGAGAGTAGGAAATGGCAACCCACTCCAGTATTATTGCCTGGAGAATCCCACGGATGGAGGCTCCTGGTGGGTTATAGTCGCAAAGAGTTGGACACAACTGAGGTCACATGCATGTACATCAAAGAAAGCCACTGACTCTCAGGCAAATGCTAAAGTATTTCTCTCCTCCTCTTTCATCCTCCCCACCAGTGTTACCAGCTCAAAGCACTATTACTCTGCTTCTCCTCTTACAATAGTTAATTCCCTAGCAATTCACATATAGCTTTTTCTTGTCAGTTGGGCAGCTGTGTGCCACACCCTACCATTAATTTTTATGAGTCGTGGATGTTGGATTTCCATTTGCTCCTACACATGGTTTTCTAATGCTGACATTAGTTTTCTCATACTGGTTAGTTTATTTTCCCCATTTGTTAGAAGCAAGTTTAAAATCATTAAGGGGAAAATAATTGGACTGTAATTTCAGTTTGAGTCACACACAAGTGAAAAGAGAAATTAGAAATCAAGGGCACACACTCCAGTTTTCTTCAGAATTTACTTCCCAAATCAAAGTCAGAGAACTCCAATCAGTAGGGTTCTACCCATCTCTAATGAAGGAGGAAAACCTCCCAATGAAGCCAGAGCAGAGCCAGAATGCATCTATGGTTTCAAATAGAAAGAAACTTAGGCTGGCAAACATCAGCTGGTGCCAAGCATCTGTTATTACTGTAAAAAGGCAAGTGAAGGCTGCTGCCAGTACCTCAGCAAGCCAGATACCTGGGTTTCTGGGAGTCCACGAGGAGCAGTGTTAGAGGGTCTCTGCAAAAGTCCTTACGGCAGCTATCACACCACAAACACATAGACTGATTAAACAGCTTCTGCTCTCATTAACTTTCTGGTCAACGTTTTATCTGGTTAGAGATGGAGAGACTGTATTTTTAACAATCTTACACTTTTGGTCTTGAACGGAAAAAAAATAGAACCCCCAGAACTAAAGATTCCACATGTATTAAAGCCAGTTTCCTAGAAGAGCCTTCTGCTGCAGGGAAGCCATGAAACTTGTGTCTTTCTGTCACCTTCATGAAGATTTCCTTCATAGCTTTATTCTTAAAATAGTCACCTTTCCATTGCTATGAGCCAATTGGAAATATCCAGCTTGGAAACACTGACAGTTCTATTCAGACCCCATCAGCAACTCATCTGAGACTGAAAATTGTCTCACTAAGGGAAGAGTTGATACAGGGTATCCACAAGGGTACTCAGCCATATCTGACTCACAAAAAAACTCCGAAGTTTAGAGCTGTGGTCCCCAACCTCTGAGCCATGGACCATTATCTCCTACATTGGTAGATGGATTCTTTGCCACTAAGCCAAGACTGGATACTATTTCTTTGATACATAGATATTTTTTACCATGGAAATACCTGTCCAATGATGATTGCAGTGGTTATGATAATAGCTTCCAGGGAGATAGGAAAGCTAAAGTGTTCCAAGGAAAAGAGATGAGAAATAAAATGCACGATAAAAGTAATGCTCCTGAATCATTTTGAAACCACCACCCTCTCACCCTTCATCTGCGTCTGTAGAAAAATTGTTTTCCCTGAACCTGGTCCCTGGTGCCAAAAAGTTTGGGGATCTCTGGTTTAGAGGAAGAAGGTGGCTTAAAATCTGGTAGTCCCCTCAGTTTACATATTAGCCAGACAATGCTATCATGGGTGTCTATTGTGTTTGCCTGTCCTGCATCCCCTACTGGTTCTTCTGGTGACAGATGACAGAATCCTCTTTCCTAGGGATTGAATTGTGGCATCTCACCATTGCTCTGCCCTGATTATTGGATGGGTACATTACATACATTAACCCAATCAAGTGCTTTCCCCGTGGAGTCTAAATCGGGAGCTAGGTTCCCTCCTGGGTAGTGTCCCCAGTGTTAGTCGCTTAGTTGTGTCTGACTCTTTGCAACCCCATGAACTATAGCTCTCCAGGCTCCTCTGTCCATAGAATTCTCCAGGCAAGAAAGTTGGAGCTGGTTGCCATTCCCTTCTCCAGGGGATCTTCCTAACCCAGGGATCAAGCCCAGGTCTCCCACACTGCAGGCAGATTCTTTACCATCTGAGCCACCAGGGAAGCCCACGGGTTATCAGTTCCTGCCTCAAAGATCCCTGGAGCCACTTCCACAGCAGATGGCTCACTTTCTCCTTGGATTCTGTGAAACCTCAACTGTCTTTCTAAGAAATTCTCCCTACCGTTCCCGCAACTGCTTAATTTGTGCCTAAGTTAGCCAGAGCTGCTTTTGGTTCTTGTAATCAAAGAACCCGATACAGAGACCCTGTCAAAGGTGGAGGACAAAAATCTCACGTGTTCACCTCTGGCCATGCTGTGTGCTGCACAAAGCTGGTTTCATAAGCAGGCAGCACAGGTGGCCAGCTATGAAGTATAAATGACACCCTTATTCAGACAAAAATTATGCTTTAACTAAGTAACCTTACCTGAAACACCACCGATTTCAATTTAAGCTTTTCTGAAAATGAGTCTGTTGCCTTATTACATCATTCAATAACAAATTGATTGCTGGCTCCAGTATTTAACAAAAGTAGATTTTTCTCGATAGAAACATAAGTGGAAAATGGGAAGAGAGGGGCAGAATTGAGGGTGGACACCATGGTGAACAGAGGTATCAGGAGAACACCTGGAAAAGGAGGAGCTTCACTCGTGGCCCCATGGCCAGGCAGTTAATGCCGCCTTGTCTGAGGATCTCATCAGATCTTCTGAAATGCGTGCAGGCCCTCCTGACTTGGCCTCCTGTCGGCAGTCCCACCTCTCCTCCTCAAACTCACCTCCCTCACAGAGGCCCACGATCTAGTTGGAATCCAAGTTTGGTCATCACTCATTTGCTTTATCAATGGTTCACTGCCTCCACTACAAGGTAAAACCTGAATTCCTCAGCATGGCTTGGATGGCTTTTCATGATCCTGTGTTTCAATCTCTTTCTCGTTGCTGCCCCGTGTTCACTGACATTCTACGTGTCTTTACTCACAACAATTCCACTTGCCCTGCCTTCAAGCCTTCATACATGCTTTCCCTCCATCTGGAAGTCCCTTCCCTCACATCTCACTAGACTCACACTCTTCCCAGTATAAACTCAGGTATCACCTTTACCAGAGAGACTCGCAGAACCTCACAGTTAGAACTAGGTATCTTTTTTTCTGTTCTCCTAAGCTGGATGGCATCACTGACTCAATGGACATGAGTCTGGGTGAACTCCGGGAGTTGGTGATGGACAGGGAAGCCTGGCATGCTGTGATTCATGGGGTCACAAAGAGTCGGACACGACTGAGCGACTGAACTGAACTGAACTGAACTGAAAGTATCCTGGAACTCACATTTTAACTAAAATATATAGAAGAGGCTTTAGCTGTCTATTTATAGCTCTAGACTCAGAGCACCTACAGGGTTTAGGACTATGTCATTTATCTCCATATCCTTGGCTCCCAGAGTACAGTGGACTCTCGATACATGTTGTTATAAAATTCAATGTTCGCAACTGACTTTAATTTCCCTTTAAAAAAGCACTCTTCACCATTATTCTTTATAAATAATATTATCCATCCCATCAACCACGCTGAGAATTTTATCATATTTAACTCTTCCCTGTCGCTCTGCCTTTAAGCATTCTGCACACTCAGTGGACCAAACACCCCAACTAAAGAGTTACAAATGTTTATATGCCATACGTAGAGGCTCTTCTTTTCTTCACCATTTCATACAAGGTTACCAGAGACCATGAGTCTGCATTACCCCAGCAATGCCCTTGTCATTAGAGCTTTCTGACTTGAACTTTGGTTTATTAAAAATAGTATTAAGTTATTATGGTGTCCATTTGCTGAGGGAACAGAATCCTCTGGGTTTAGTGATAAAAGCTTTAAATGGCACCACATATCTCAAAGATAGGAACATCCGCGGCAATAAAATTATCACCTCAGCCCAGGAAGAAGGGACAAGACCTGAACTGGAGCTGGTGGGGATTAACGTGGCAGGGGAAGCAGGAGCAGCTGGTGGACATTCTACCTTAGGCACATAGTATTCGGACTTCAAGCTTAGCATGTCAGAGACCTTCCTTAAAACCACAAGCTCCTTTCACTCTTTTCAACAGCTGAGGCTTCCAGCTGAGAGATGGAATACTTGCCTATCTTAGAATATTTTCCTGCTCCGTGATTGATACATTCCCCACTGCTGTTGGGTGTGGGGAAAAGGCCCTCCTACACACCTCCAGAAGAAACGTGAATTGCTACAGTCTTTCTTGGACAGCAATCTGGCAATTTCTTTTAAAATTAGAAATACACATACCCTTTGACCCAGCAATCCAACTCCTAGGAATCTCTCCCACAGAAATAAAGGCTCAAGTATGTGGGGAAATAACAGGGCCAATATTCAGTGAGCACACACCCGTACAATGTAGCAGCCAGCATCTGCTCTGATTGGTCTATACCTGTGCCACACCGGTTGTTAAATATTTTTAATGCCACCTCTGAATATACAAATAAAATTTTACATAAGTGAGATTTTTAAAATTATTAACACTTTTTTGCTTGCAAATTGTGTATGGATACATGCGCCTGGCTTCCTTTCACTTCCTCTGTATCCCCATCTCTCCAGGTCATCAAGGTTCTTTAGAGTTTTTTTTGTTTTTTGCTCATAGAATTTATATATAAATATATATCCTTATGCACATAAAATTTGGGGAGGCTCATAATTTATAAATGAGGAGACCATATTATAGACACTCCTCTATATCTTGCTTTGCTCTGTACATATAGGAATCCCTCCAGTTAAACTTGAAATTCTAATCCATTGTTTCTAATTTTCAGGTAATATTTATAGTCTAGATGTGTCGCAATGTAGTCAACCATTTTCAGACTGAGAAGCATTTGTTTGAAGGGCTTCCCTGGTGGCTCAGATGGTAAAGAATCAGCCCACAATGCAGGAAACTCTGGTTCAATCCCTGGGTCAGGAGAATTCCCTGGAGAAGGGAATGGCAACCCACTCCAGTATTCTTGCATGGGATTTCAAAGAGTTGGAAACGACTAAGCAATTAACACTTTCACTTTCAAGCATTTGTTCTGTTTCTGTTTTGTCCTCTAGGACAAAGATTCCTGAGACATACATACATCCTTGTTACCAACCTGGTGGTTTTGTCACTAAGTTGTGTCTGACTCTTGCGACCCCAAGGACAGCACCCTGCCAGGCTCCTCTGTCCATGGGATTCTCCAGGCCAGAATACTGGAATGGGCTGCCATTTCCTTCTCCAGGGGATCTTCCCAACCCAGGGATCGAACCCAGGTCTTCTGCATTGCAGACAGACTCTTTACCAACTGAGCTCAAGGAAGCCCCTTGCTACCAATCTAGTAGAGGAGAATTTGCTACTACTGAGGTAGATATAACAAATGTTTGTATTTTGATGAGCATTTGAATTTGAAATTCTATGAATTTCTTTTTCCCATTTTTATTGTGCTTTCATCATTTTAGTGTTGATATGAAAGAATTTTGTGTATTTAAATACTGTTTCTCATTTTCTCATTTACCTTTTATCTTGCTTACGGTACCTACCATAAAAACATTCCTAATTATCATATAATTTTAAAAAAGCAATTTTTTCCTTTTATGGCTTTTAGGTTTTCCATCTTGAATTAAAAGTTCTCATGCCAAACTTAGGTATTATATACACTCTCCACAATTTTCATCTAAGAGTTTTGAATTAACTTTGAAAATTACATTTCTATGAGTAAAGATTTTACCTTATTTTTCATCTAATTGAGTAAGAAGATGGCAGGCTATCTCTGGGCTTCTTTAGTCTCACTGATTTTTTTTTTTTTAAGTTATTCTTTCCAGAATATCCCTTTTATTCACTAACTTGGAGAATGTGACATTTGTATGTGTTAAATTTTTTCACCCAAGAATATGGTATGTCATTCCTTTTTTTTTTAATAGGTCAGCAAACTATAGCCCATTGGCCAGATCTAGCCACGCCCATTCATTTACATATTGTCTATAGTTGCTTTCACGCTTCAACTGCAGTTGAACAGTCAATCCACAGTTGCTATAGAGACCATATGTGCTACAAAGTTCAAAATATTATTTTGACCTTTACAGAAAAATTTTACAAGTACCTGGCTTATATCATAATTTATGTTCCTGAATAAAATGATATAGTTTTATTCACCAGTACCTTTCTAGTTAAATTTATTTCTAAGGACTTTCTCATCTTGGTTGTAATGGATTTGTTACAATAGTGTGTTTTTCCCCAACTCTATTTCTGATTATCATTATTATTATATGTAAAATTAGAGTAACATTTTTTTTATGACCAAGTTCTGTCTTAAGCATTGTTTACATATCACAACTCATTTCATTCCCACAACAGGGCTCACCATCAGATACAAACAACAGCCTTTCATGGATTTCACCAGTTCTACTCTGTGGTCCTTGGTTAGACCTCTGATTTTCCATTCTTCCTCTCTTAGACCTTTACGCCCCCAACTTCTCCCACAATTTTATAAGATCTTATTTCATGTCACTTAGTTGCAGTGTTTTCCCAGTCAAATACTAACTGCTATACATTTGTTCTTCTGTGTTCTTCTTTCTTTGCCCTCTTCCTATTTTTTAAATGCTCAGAATATTGTTTTTCAACCCTTTTTGTTTCCTAAAAAATATTGTAAAACTACACATTTCCCTGTAAGCATGACTTTAGCTATATACCACAATTTTTGACAGTTCTTAAATTTTCTTTAGTTCTAAATATTTTTCAGTTTCTGTAATGACTTTGTTTATACCCAAGTATTATTTATTAGTAGTACAATAATACAATCTGTACAACACTGATTACCATTTATATCATGTTCTCTACTTCTTTTGGAACCAATTTTGGCATTTTTATTTTTCTCAGGAATATAATTTTATCTAATTTATCAAATTCATTAGCATAACATTATTAGTATGATATAATGGATATCTTATCAACTGATAAGAGTGAATTGGACAAGTTACTTAACTTTTGTATACCTTAGTTTTGTCAATTGCAAAATGAAAATAATAAGAGACCTATTTTGTATGAAGATTCATATTACTTGGAACTGTACTTCTAAGTTCTTAACTATTCTTAACATTCTAAACATTTAACTTTTAGTAATTATGTTAACTTTATCATCATTACTTGTTCCTTGGTATGTATTGAGGCTTCCTTTGTACATGGTAAAGTTTTGTAAATATCCTGCTGCTGCTGCTGCTGCTGCTAAGTCTCTTCAGTCATGTCCGACTCTGTGCGACCCCATAGACAGCAGCCCACTAGGCACCCCCGTCCCTGGGATTCTCCAGGCAAGAACACTGGAGTGGGTTGCCATTTCCTTCCCCAATGCATGAAAGTGAAAAGTGAAAGTGAAGTCACTTAGTCGTGTCCGACTCCTAGAGACCCCATGGACTGCAGCCTACCAGGCTCCTCTGTCCATGGGATTTTACAGGCAAGAGTACTGGAGTGGGGTGCCATTGCCTTCTCCATAAATATCCTATGAGTACACAAAGATATGTATTCATTGTTACTGAAAGTTCTATATATAACTAAAGCTTGTGCATATTGATTTCATTGTTTAGGGCTTCTATGTCTTGGCTACTTTTTCCTTACCTCATTCCAAGAAGATTACGCTAAAAGTCTGAAACTAAAACAGCTGATTCACCAATTTCTTCCCACAATAGTGTCATTGTATTTTGAGGTTATATTGTAATTTAGGAATATTCATTATTATTATACCTTGTCTTATTATTCCTTTTATTGGAATGTAATTCTTCATCTTTGCAAAATTTTGCTAACTTCTATTTCATCACGTATTAAGATGGCTAACATCTCATCTTTTGTTAAATCCTATTTTTTCTTATTATTTTATAGTTTCTGTATCCTTTTGTTATAATTTCTTTTAGACATTGAATGAAGCTTTTTAGGATTTTTAGTCTAAATTAAGTCTAACTTTTAATTGTTGAGTTTAGCTCAATAAATATATTATATTCATTTCAATTGCTATAATATTACTATCATCTCATTTCACATTCTATTTCTCAGACTTTTGTTATTCCACTTCATTGCTCTCTAATGAAGAGAACAAAATTTTTTCCTAATGCTTTAAACTTCATTATATTTCATTTTTATTTTTACAGAGATTGTTCTAACCCCAAGACTCAAATATAATGCTTCTCAAGTTTTTCATATTCTCTACCTTCCTTTCAATAAGGCAATAACTCTAGTAGGCTCTCAAATTTCCAGGACTTTTCCCATCCTTCTCCCACAAGAACAGTATTGTTTAGAATTTCAATTCTGAGTCATATTATGAACATCCTGGCTTGGGCCTTAAGATAATGGGCAGGCCTCCTCCATACTTAATTTCCCCTTGATACCAATAGGAAAGAAATTATGGAATCCCAGCTGAGACAAGCAATGATAGGCCCGAGATGATGGCAGAGCAACATGATGAAAGGAAATAAGGCCCCTTGTATAAATAATCTGCATAATGCATATGTGTATATGTGTAATATGTGTGCATAATATCTATATATATGTTGTATATGATGCATATAACATACAAAATCAGCAGTTCCCAAAGTGTGATCTTCTCAGCCCTAAGGGTTTCTAAGAGCTTTTCAAGGAGGCCACATGTAAAAACTATTTTCCCAATAAAACATTATTTGCATTTTTCATTGTGTTGGCATTTGTACTAATGTGAAAAAGAAATGGTTGGTAAAATTGTTTAGCACAAATCAAGGCAGAACACTTAACTGTACTGGTAGTCATATTTTTCACTGACACAAACTTGCAATAAAGCAAAAAGTGTTTGTTTTATTTAAGAATATCCTGATAAATGATGAAAGAAATCAAAGATGTACAAACAGATGGAAAGATACAATATGTTCTTGGATTAGAAGAGTCAATGTTGTCAAAGTGACTAGACTACCCATTGCAATTCATATCAAATTACCAATGGCATTTTTTGCCATACTTCACAGAATTATAACAAAAAAATCTTAAAATGTTCATGGAAACACAAAAGACCCTGAATAGCCAAAGCTATATTGAGAATGAGAAATGGAGGAATCAGGTTCCCTAGCTTCAGACTATCCTACAAAGCTATAGTAATCAAAACAATATGGTACTGGCACAAAGACAGATTTATTGATCAATGGAACAGAATAGAAAGCTCAGAAATAAACCCAAGCACCTATGATCAATTAATCTATAACAAAGGAGGCTAGAATATACAATGGAGAAAAGACAGTCTCTTCAATAAGTGGTGCTAGCACTAGAAACTCTACTCAATATTTGTAATAACCTACATGGGAAAAGAAGACGAAAAAGAGTGGATATATGTACACGTAAAGCTGCATCACTTTGCTGTACACCTGAAACTAACACAACATTGTAGACTAACTATGCTCCAACATAAAATAAGAACTTAGAAAAGAATCTCCTCATAAAATTAATTTTTTTGCTGCTTTATCAAAACTTAAAGTACTTCACTTTTAATATTCTGTGTGATGAAATGCAAAACGTGCAAAGAATGCTTCTATGTATGAAGGTAGGCTGATTGTCTCAAGGAAAATCACTTGTGTGATTGGGTTGAGATCTGAAGTAATATATATGGAGATAGCCATAGATATAGATATATTCCACTGGAGAAATGTGTGTATGATATATGCACATGTAGAAAAGTAATTAATGGTCTTTCTAAAGACCAAAAGTAGAATTTTGAGAAAACCTTGAGCTCGACCCCTTCCTAATACTTAAAGAATTTTCTTAAGTATGATGAAATTGGTGATGTCAGGTTAGTTTTCTGATAATGAAAACTGATTTTGACATTTGGAAGATTAGCAAATTCATTGAAACTATATTTTCCACGTTGCCAATGCATGATGTTATAAAACCATATATGGATAAAAGGTCACCTCAAAGTGCGCATATTTAGCTTCTGTAAGTTTTGGTGCACACAGATGTCTTTACCGCCAGACATGATCCTAACCTGCACCTCTTATGATCATGTGTCTCTTCTTATCTTGTTTATGCCTTTTAACTTATCTGATATTAATAGTGTGACTTGTGGTTTCTTTTTATTTGCGTGTACCTGTTATCTTTTATTTTCAAATTTGCTTTATCACTTTGAATTGTTTCTTACTTGTAAATAACTTGCAATTGGATTTTGTTTCCTAGCTGAAAGAAATCATCCCTGTCTTTTAATAAAGGGATTCAGCCTGTTTCTATTTAGTGTTAACAGCTGATATTCTGACTTTATGTTTTCCATGGTACTTGTGTAAGCTATTTGTTTTACTTTGTGATATTATCTTGATCAGTTGTTTTAAAGAGAATAAACACACAAGATATTCATTAATAACAAGCTTGGAATCTATAAAGGAGACAGACATCTTACAGCAGTTAGGTTAAGTAAAATAATTCACCAGTGTTCGATCAAAGACACATTATTTTATTCTTGTAGATATCATCTGTGAGAGATCATGTCTCCCAGTAAGTCTTGATTCCAAAACCCCACTGAGATGACAATACTGACTGTTATATTGCCAAATCTTTTTTCTAAGTGATGTATAGACAATATTTCAATTCATCCCTCAATTCATAGAATAGATACCATGCTATTCTCTTTAACACATAAGGAAACTGAAGCTCAGTGACTTGTCACTAGTCATATAATCTGTAGGTTTGTTGCCGCTGCTGCTAAGTCACATCAGTCGTGTCCAACTCTGTGCGACCCCATGGACAGTAGCCCACCAGGCTCCCCTGTCCATGAGATTCTCCAGGCAAGAATACTGGAGTGGGTTGTCATTTCCTTCTCCTTCTATAAGTTTGACTAGGAAGTAAATCTCTAGTTCTAAAGTTGGAGATAAGAGATAAAAAAAAAATACATATGCCTTTTCCCAGAGACCCAGAGTAAAGAATGAGTGGAAGTCAAAGTGTTAGTCACTCAGTCGTGTCTGACTCTTTGTGATCTTATGGAGCCCATCAGACTCTCTTGTCTATGGGATTCTCCAGGCAAGAATACTGGAGTGAGTTGCCACTCCTTTCTCCAGGGGATCTTCCTGACCCTGGGATCGAACCTGGGTCTCCTGCATTGCAGGCAGATTCTTCTCTGTCTGAGCCACCAGGGCAGGGAAAGAATGAGTATTAAAAACAAATAAGCTTTCTCATCACTTTCCAGCCTCATGGATTGCAAGGAAGAAGGATGGGGAGGGTGCCCAATAGAAGATGCTTCACACCTCCAGGCAGGTTTGGTATGAGCTGGTAGAGAAGGGTGGGTGAAATCTTCCAAGACACCACTAATTCTTCTTGAAATTCAGTCTGCACTTTCCCAGGCAAGACAGAAAATCCACCACCATCAGTTGGTCTGAACAGGTGCCACAGCAGCCACAAAGGCTGAGTAATTTTCATTACTCAATATTCCATAATTGACTTGCAACCCAATTTACAAAGTGCCACCTCCCAACAACTGTTCGCATCCTGGCTGATTCTCAGCTGGCCCATTTCCATGTGTAATGCTCATTCTCTCTTCGAGACCACCACAAGATACAGAGTCCTGGGATGCTGTTAATAAACAGCGATCTGGCTGGTTCATGGTATCTCCTTTGCTTTTCTACCTGACTGTAGTTCAATTTGTTTAAGCTATGTAGCCATGCAGTAATTGAAACAGTACTCTGGAAGAGTTTAAAAGGAACCCTAGATCCACAGAATTTATAATCTCAGATTGACACTACCTAAGAGATCATCAAATCCGCAGCAGCAGCAGCAAAAGATCATCAAGTCCTACTACTTTATATTCTAGATGAAGTCCTTAGGCCCAGAGAAGAGAAGCTGGGGCAGATCCTGTTGATGCCCCACTGGAGGGATTTCATTTTGCTTGTAGTTAATGATCTGCCCTTGGGACTTTAGGGAATCACTCTTGGAGCCTAGACTCCTTGCCTTTTACTGAGGGTCTGAGATTGACTGCTTAGTTCTGTACTACCCAACCTCCACCCCAGCCCAGGACAGTCAAGTACTACCTAGTATAAAGGTAACAAAATTCAGGGGCTTTGCCTCCAGGCAAACTCTTCGGGGAGATTTAACTCCCTGCATTCCTGGGGCTCAGGCTGAGGGAGGAACTTCCCCTGAAACTGCATCCTCACTTGGCTTCTGCTCTCTTCCTCTTCTACTCCTCCAGCTCCTTTCTGATCTTTTCCAAGGAGCAGGATAGGAATAGGCCCCTAGTGTCTGAACTCACATCCAGGAGTCTGCTTCTGGGAAAACCACATCTGGGACAGAAGGAGATTTACCCTGGCTACACCCCCACTCGAGGCCAAAGCAGAACAGAAATGTACGACTTCTGCTTCCTAGTCCAGCACATTGTTCCTCTCTCTACCGGCATTCCCCATAATTCAGCTACAAGAAGTAATACTCAGGTTACCCAGTCTGAAAATCCTATCCGCCCAGACCTCCTTACTGTGGTCTCTTGCAGAGTTTCTTCTACTGAAGTGAGTTAGTATTCTGCTACTGGCCTCTCGGAGGGACACAATAAGGACTCTTCTAACACCATGGTGTTTATGGTAGCTCGGTGACCACAAATGCCATCTGCCACACAGCCAGTATCGCCTTTGTAAAAACCTACAGGAGAAATTTTTATTAGACCTCAGAACCAGGAAACTCTCTGCTTCTCTTAAAAACTCAGTGGTCTATTTATTATATTGTCAAAAACAATCTTGTACTTCATACTTTCACCTATTATTTCGGCCATTAGAAAATTCAGAGACAAATTTGCAGCTCATATTCACTGACTGTGTTGGGCTTTTTGGTATGTCTGTTCCTGACTGTTCTCTGCCCTCACTTAGCATTCCGCACTGTTTGTCTCTGCCTTACTCGTTTTTTTTTTTTTTTCACCTTTTGATATATAGTTTTCAGCTCTCCCAAAACCAAAGTGAAGGAGAGTGTTAAACTAAGACGACAACAGTACATTATGTGGGTAGAACATGAAGTACTCTACTGAAGGAAAATTGTTCCAGTTTTAAAATACTAGTTTTATTTTTTTTATTTATTTTTCAAATACTAGTTTTAAAGTGTTAAATACTATTTCTTTCTCATTTTTTAAAATTTGTGTTGTCATCTCACACACAGTAGAAGGAATATGCTACCCACTCCAGTATTCCCTGCTGACTCAGACGGTAAAGAATCCGCCTGCAATGCGGGATACCTGGGTTCGATCCCTGGGTCAACCCTGGGTCAACCTGGGTTCAATCTCACACATTCTCATTTTTTCAAGTTATTTGTTTTTGGTTGCACTGGGTCTTTGTTGATGTGTGGGCTTTCTCTAGTTGTGGAAAGTGGGGGCTACTCTCTAGTTTGGGTACTCAATCTTCTCACTGCAGTGGCTTCTCTTCGCTTTGGAGCACGGGCTCTAGGGTGCACAGGATTCAGTAGGTGTGGCTCCTGGACCATACAGCACAGGCTTAATAGTTGTGGCTCACAGTCTTAAGTGCTCTGCAAATGTGAGATCTTCCCCAATCAGGGATAGAATCTATGTCTCTGCATTGGCAGGCGGATTCTTTACCACAGCGCCACCAGGGAAGCCCTCTTCCTCATAGTATACTACATTTTTCACTGATTATTTTTAAATAATTTATGGTGATAACTATGTTTTTTCAAAAAGCCTTTCCACAAGATTACTGTGTGAGATGACAACACAAATATAGAGACTCGGGGTTTAAAGCACTGCAATGTAATTTTCCCATGGTTTATTTTTTTATTAATTCCTGCATCATTAATACAATAAATGTTTTCAATTTCTATTACTTTTACTGAAATTTGTACTCATTAAGCAGAAATTTCTAGTGACTATTCCCAACATTTCTGTAAAAATTAGCCATAAGAAGTAATAAGACTTTTCACTGTGAACCACTAGAGGATCGACACCTTTTTTAGAGAAGCATAGCTAATTGCAATTCAATTGCCAGGGGCCTCTTTTCAAAGGTTAAAAGTATTTATGACCATTAAAGGTATTCCCTTGACTAATATCTTGTACTCAGAGTTGCTCCAGATAATAATATACACTTATTTGACACTGTCTATACACAGCATAGGGCTTCCCTGATAGCGCAGCAGGTAAAGACTCTGCCTGCAATGCAGGAGACCCTGGGTTGATCCTTGGTGGAGAAGAGATCAGCCACCCAGTCCAGTATTCTGTCCTGGAGAATTCCATGGACAAAGGAGCCTGGTAGGCTACAGTCCATGAGGTTGCAAAGTCAGACACAACTGAGTGACATTCATACACAACATATTGTTCTAAGCACTTTACAAATACTAACTCAATCTTCACAATGACCCTTTGAGATAATATACTATTATGTCCATTTTACATGTGAGGAAGCTCAGTCCCAAAGAGATTTAATAACTTGCCTTATACTTTTCCTTTTTATATGGAAAGGAGGGGAAGTGGAAAGAAGTAGACACGAGGATTTAAATTGTTTTAGGTTGTGATCATAACTACAACAAAAATACAGTGAAATGCCACCATGGAATTCAGAATTTCTAGTTCACAAATCAAAATTTAGTATCTCTGTTCTCTTTTTATATCCTTATGAGGCTAGCAGTACCTCCATATGCCTTCTTTGTATTTCCTGAAAGACTTCACAGGTAGAAGATAGTGGTCAAAAGCAAGATTCAGAGTTTCTAAGTTCCTTTACCAAATGTTTGTTAAATAAAGTAACTTTGCAAAGTGTTTACAGAAATCAGGAACTAAATATGGTAGGCTCTGATCACTGATAGTAAGTACCATGAGATTAGGAAAGGATCATCTAGTTATACAGTATCATCAACAAAACACTGTATCTATATCGTCAACTATCTATTCATCAATTTACCTACAATCCTGTGTTGGGAAATGTACAAAGGAAGTAAACCGTCTTAGTTCTTGTCTTTGGGGGAGTTTACAAAATGAAAAATACATGAACATCAGTATTGCACACAGAAATTAACCAAAAACTGAATACAAAGAGGAGATAATTAATACACATTATGCTTCTGTTATGCCTGTACTTTGCTTCCAGTAGAATAAGGGAATCATTTCCCTACTACATATTCAGATGGAAACCAGGTTGGTCACTGACACACTCTGTCAGCCCTAACACTCTTTAAAATGCCCTCACTCAGGAACCATGTCCAGCATCAGTAGCTTGTTACCCTTTAGAATCTCACAGAACATATGCAACCTACATGAATAAAAACACCTGGGTCTCCTCATTCTTTTCTATACTTTTGGAGGCTGACACCAAGAGGGGCATATAAGCTGCTCATGTCTGGCTGAGTCTCCCAGTGGAATATAATGCAGGAGTTCTTTGGAAGAAAAAAAAAAGGAAAAAAAAGGGGGGTTGGGATAAGTCCAGGCAAAGTTAACAGATAAAAGAGTTAAAAGCAGGATTAGGATGATGAAGAATGTTGAACAGATTTGTTCAAAATTAGCTAAGAGAAAGGATGGCAGAATAGGAGATTCCAAAAATCTCAGAGGCAGTCTAACATGACACCTTGAAAGGGAGCCCAAAGTCTTAAAGTTTGATTCACAGCATAATGACAAGTCACCAGGCCTGGGCCTTCTGCTACCACTTCTGCCAAGTCGCTTTACTCATGTCCGACTCTGTGCAACCCCATAGACAGCAGCTCACCAGGCTCCTCTGTCCCTGGGATTCCCCAGGCAAGAATACTGGAGTGGGTTGTGATTTCCTTTGCCAATGCACAGCATGCATGCTAAGTTGCTTCAGTTGTGTCCAATTCTGTGCGACCTTACAGACAGCGGCCCACCAGGCTCCCCTGTCCACAGGATTCTCTAGGCAACATACTGGAGTGGGTTGCCATTACCTTCTCCAAGGCCTGGACCAGTATTCTGCAAATAACAGTCATGCAATAAATATCTGCTGTTTTGAAGACAAGATTGGAGAAGATGATGATGATATTAAAGAAAAGAAAGGGTGGTGGTGTCAAACAGAGAAGTAGCTTTGGCAGTGTGTTTGTTACCTTTCAATAGGCTTGGTGTCCATTAAGGAAACTAACATTGAGAGCAGAGGTTTTTTTTTTAGAACCATACATTGTTCTTTAAAAACACAAAGGGGAGATAGCACAGGAGTGGATAGAATTTGAGTTGGACACATAGAGCTATACAGTTGACAACTGTGCACAAAGCACAGCTCAGCTGGCTCCCTGAAGACAGCCCCTCCTGCTTGTACATTCGAGCAGCTCTTACCACACCCTCTAGCACCTGCATCTACCAAGAAGCCTAATTCTCCTCTTCATGCGTACAATCATCAGCATCTAACCTCTCTCACCACACTGTCACTATCTTCCAGCTCATCTGGTTTTTGCCTGTGTAAAATGACTGAGCATATCTGGTGAATAAATCTCTGAATGTTTTCAGGGAATAAAGGCAATATAAATACACATAGGCACGTATTAGTCACTCAGTTGTGTCCAACTCTTTGCAACCCTGTGGACTCTAGCCCACCAGGCACCTCTGTCCATGGGTGGGTTCTCCAGGCAAGAATACTGAAGTGGGTAGCCATTTCCTTCTCCAGGGGATCTTCCTGACCCAGGGATTGAACCCAGGTCCTCCTGCATTAGCAGGCGGATTCTTTACCACTGAGCCACCAGGGAAACCCAGCACTGTTTAAAATGAAGGGAAATGATATGTTCAGGGAAGATCAAATCAAGGCACTGGGTCTTTACCTGGCTACTGTCACATACAATAACACCTGGTTTTTAAAATAATGAGTAACAACAACAACAAAAGATCTTATCACTTTTTAAAAATCTTTATATTGGGTTAGCCCAAAAGTTCATTTAGATTTTTCTGTAAAATCTCATGGAAAAACCCAAATGAACTTTCTGGCCATCCCAATAACTTGAACATCTGTAGATGCTTGGGGATATAGCAATAAGGCAGATGACCCTTTCAATATCAGAAAGAAGATGCCCTCCTACCTTGGAGTTGTAGATTAGGAAAAAAAAAAAAAAGAGTGCTATTTAAATGTTAACTAGACCACTGACACAGAAGCTTAATGTAGTAAAAAGGTTTATGTGGGTGCCAGGAATGGAGCTAGCTAAAGAGGAGGAGGAAAGCCTACGCTAAGGAGAAGGCCATTGGCTTGTAACACATTCAGAGAATGCAGAGAGCTGTGAACCATCAGGAGAAATAACTAGCAAATGATAGGATAATTACAAACAAATATATCTGAAACTACTGGCAGGATTTGGAATTGTGGATTTTATCAGATGGTAATTTATCCTGGAACAAATGTCAATCAATGAACTATCCCATTCCAAAACCAGGATTTATTGCCAAGGCTTGCCAAAATATCATAGGAGAACAACTATTATTGAGACAGTAACCATCGTCTCAAATAAACAGAATAATCAGGAAATGAGTCATTCTCTTTAAAAGATACTAATTAGTAAACTGAAAATTATTCAGAAAACCCTTATAATTCTCATCTATGTTTTCGGAAATGATCTGTGATTTTCCATAGAGCATGGTGAAAAGAATGGAGTTCTCCTGCTGTTGGGAAACGTGAGGTGTCACTTTCTCATTGCCCAGGACTCCAAGTGGAAGGTGTAAAGAACTTGGCTGCCTGTTTCCTGGTCTCACCATTCTTTGAGGGCCCCAGCCTTACTGGAGCCCAGGGGACACCATTCCTGCTGGATACTGGGTTCCAAAGTGGCAGTCACATCATGAATGGAATTCCATGGAAAGACAGTACTGTCTGCAGATGTTATACTTACTGTTTTAAACAAATATACCTGATGTCCATTTCTTTTGTCATTTGCTTTTATTTCCAAAACCAGAGAGCTGAGGAGCAGTAGAAAAGGGATGGGTATGATGAATCCAGTTTTCTGAAGAAACAGTTCTTAACTAAGGGCTATTTTGCTTCTCCAGGAGACATATGGAAATGTCTGGAGATATTTCTGAATGTCATGAGGGGGATGCTCCTAGAATCTAGCAGGTAAAGGCTGGGGATGCTACTAAACATGCTACAATGCCCAAGACACACCCTTACAACAAAGACTCACTTAACCCAAATGTCAACAGTAATGAAACTGAGAAATGCTGGTCTACAATTACTATTCATTTCTGGTTTACTGTTTAATAGGCTGTCAAATGGTATGTTTATTTCACATATGAAGAGCTAACTAAAAGAAAGGGATTCTTTTGGGAATAGGCTGAACAGGAAGAGTTGAAGGGTAGGAAAGGAACTATTTTTCTCCAGTGTCTGAGCATGTACTATATTCTGAGAGCTGCGCCTGGTACATCACTTACTTTATCACATTCAATAATTCAGATAATTTTATGAGACAAATGATTTTCCCAAACTTTATAAGCAGACTCTTCTCAACTAAACAATTAAACTTGAGGAACCTGTAGGCAGCACTATAGAGAAAATGAACTCAAGAAGTGAGACTAATATATAAGGAACTCTTGCCTAGAAAATCCCATGGACTGAGGAGCCTGGTAGGCTGCAGTCCATGGGGTCACGAAAAGTCGGACATGACTGAGCGACTTCACTTTCACTTTTCTCTTTCATGCATTGGGGAAGGAAATGGCAACCCACTCCAGTGTTCTTGCCTGGAGAATCCCAGGGACGGGGGAGCCTGGTGGGCTGCCGTCTATGGGGTCACACAGAGTCAGACACGACTGACACGACTTAGCAGCAGCAGCAATATAGAATGCTTGTCTATGACTTAATTCACAAAGCGTAATACTCTGTTTTATATGGAATCTAAAAAATAAATGAGTGTATATAACAAAACAGAAGCAGACTTGGAGATACAGAGGACAAACTAGTGGTTACCAGTGGGGAGAGAGAAGGTGAAGGAGCAAGATAGAGGTATGGGACTAAGAGAGATAAACTACTGTGTTGTTGACTTTCCAGGTGGCTCAGTGGTTAAGAACCCTCCTGCCAATGCAGGAGATGCAAGAGACACAGTTTCAGTCCCTGGGTCAGGAAGATCCCCTGGAGAAGGAAATGGCAACCTGCTCCAGTATCTTGCCTGGAGAATCCTATGGGCAGAGGAACCTGGTGGGCTATGTTCTATAGGGTTACAAAGACCAAAGTGACTTAGCATGCTCACATGCTGAACAAGTGCTGAGCAAGTCCTTCAGCCCACCTTCGAGACTGAAGAAAGAGCCTGAACTCAGGGACAGAGATGCCAAGGGTTTAAACAATTGGGGTGGGGAGCTTGCATGTCTGAAGCAAGGTCCTAGAGTGGCCCCCCACTGCCTGCAGTAGACAGCAGACTGGTCACAGCAGCAACTTTGCTTCCAGGGGCAGGGGGAGGGTAAAAGTTATAGAATTGATGTCAGCTGTGCCCATCAGTTACCAGGAAAACCAGCAGAGGAGCATGGCCCCCACCACCCCTTTGATACGCTAACCTGGTGGAGATGTTCTGATCTAACGCTAGAGCAATACTTAGCTGGGGCCCGAGGCAAGTACACAGGGAGGTCACTCTGTAAGTAGGGTGTAGGTGAAGCAGGCACTGCTAAGCTGGGGATGTAGACAGAGCAAGAGAACAGACTCCTTTTGTGGCTTGATCATACATATGTATAAAATAAATCAGCAATGAGGAAATATAGCTGTTATTTTGTAATAATTTGAAATGGAGTATAATCTATAAAAATATTGAATCACTATGTTGTACACCTGAAACTAATATAATATTGTAAATACTTCAATTAGAAAAAAGAGGTGAGGCTAGAGGACTTAAGTCACTCTGTGCGTGTGATCAGTCATGCCTGACTCTTCACAACCCCATCAACTGTAGTCCACCAGGCTCCTTTGGCCATGGGATTTTCCAGGCAAGAATACTGGAGTGGACTGCCATTTCCTACTCCAGGGGATCTTCCCACATCTCCTGGGTCTCCTGTATTATCAGGCGAATTCTTTACCACTGTGCCACCCGGGAAGCCCATGACCAAAAAAAAGAAAAAAAGAAAAAGAAAAAAAAATTCGCTCAATGAGAATCAAAGAGCAACTAAGACATAAGCTGTCACCTGTAGCCCTCAGCCTGGTGGGGCTGGCTCTTTTGCCAAGTGGTAGAAAATTCCTTTAATTGCTCAATCACGAGAACAAGTGGCTCCTCAGAGTGTAGGATGCCTCTAAGCTAGTTGCACACACATTCTGAATCCTGCCTTGATTTCTGACCTGTGGTCTGAGCCTGTGGTCTCAAGAAGACTGTTAGAGGGGAACGAAAAACACATTTGTTAATCTGGATGGCATTAGCTCTGACCACCCTGCCATGGGACAAACACTGTCAGTGCCAGGCATCTGCAAACCCACAAACACCAGGATGCTGGCATGTTTTTCTGGCTAACTAAGATGCTCTACAGTTTTCAAATTTGTAATGTGCCCACCAGATACTGGCTCTAACAGCATTCTAGGGGTTTTAGGTTTCTATCCTTTACTAGTTATCTACAAAACGACCCTAAACATGTGTTGTTCAGGTTTTATGTTACTAGTGTTCTAATTCTATAGCTGCCATATAGGAATATATTTTGGTGTTAGTGGGAGTCTCAGTCCAACACTGTGGCAATGGGTGGTCCAGAGAAGGAGAAAATGTGCAAAATTCAGTGTTTCTTCTATAAAATCACTGATTATTATTCAACTGATTTTAAAAGATTATGTTGTACCTAAAGGCCATAAGGGAAGTTGACTAAAAAGGAATACAGTCTAATCGTGTTCATATTTTCTACTCTCAATTTCTTTTTTTTTAATTGTAGTTGATTTACAATGTGTTAATTTCAGGTGTATAGATGAGTGACTCAGTTTTATATATATATATATATATTCCTTTTCATTGTCTTTTCCCTTATAGGTTATTACAAATATTGCTACTCTCAATTTCTTTTCATTAATTTGTAACTCTTATTCTTGCCTGGTCTCAGGAAAGCCTTTTCTTCTATTTTTAACATAGCTTGTCTTCAACTTCTGTATTTCTTTGGGGTTTCTGGCCTTCAGAGCACTCTATGAAAGTTCACCTATTTAAGCCTTCATCCAACCTTATAATGCCCTGCTGACTTCACTTCTTTAGATAGGACCTTATCCAGTCCTGTGTGCCAGGCTGTTCTTGCCTCCTTCTGTAGTTGAGGACTTCCCCTCACAATCAGAAGAGCACAGTTCCCCGCTCCATCCATACTGCTCATACAACTCCAACTGATCACACAAGAGATCTAGATGACCATGGACTGGCATGCTTTAGCACCGTGCTCTGGTGGTAAAGATTTGGCCTGCTAATGCAGCAGACAAGAGACGTGGGTTTGATCCCTGGGTCGGGAAGGTTGCCTGGAAGACGGCATGGCAACCCAATCCAGAACTCTTGCCTGGAGAATCCCATAGGCAGAAGAACTTGGCAGGCTACAAGTTCATAAGGTTGCAATGAGTCGGACCTGACTGAAACAACTTAGCACACATACACACACCTCAGCAAGTCTTCTTCACTGAAGATCTACTGCAGTCCAGGAATTCTCCAGCTGCTATCTTTCTAAGTGGCTCTTCACCCTCATTCATCACGTAGCTAGCCTACTTTGTCTTTTTTTTTTTCTTTTTCTCAAAATTGTAATCAATTTTTGAATGGAGCACAATAGTTCTAAAGCTTATCTTTGAGTCCCATCAACATTTTATCATATGAGAACATGATTTGAGAGATGTGAATGCAATTTATTGAAAATCTAAAGACACTGTCACCTGCACATCAATGAATACATTGCAAACAGGTAAAAAGTGAAAAGGAAAAAAAAAAAAACAAACCTCTAGGCTTCTTGGACTTTAAAAGGCAAGCTTTTTCTTCTTTTCAACAACCCGCTAAATGAAAATGTGAAAGGGAAATTAGGTGGTTTAAGCTGTTGCAAGTTTCTTTTAAACTGAATCCGTGGTAAGAAAAAAGTAAATGAGTAGTGAATACAGTTAATTATACCTCTGAACAAAATTGGTGGCTGCCGACAGAAGTGTGATTTGAAGGATTCCAGAAATACACATACATCTAAAAAACAAATCTCCCTCTTCTAGTCTATTAGTGTTTTTAATGTCATTATTAGAGGGCCGTGTATAGTATACAGATTAAAATGTAAATACCCCTGGTAAATAAATGAATTAAATGGTTTTGATCATAATCATATTTATAAGACTCGGGGGGGGGGCAGGTTGTAATGCAAAGGGATGTCACTATGGAAATGATACATTTGGATAAGTGGGGAGCGGGGAAGGCTGAGGCACAGCTGAAGGAAGTAATGCCAGTACTCGGTGGTGTCGTTGCGAGAGGGGAGAGTATACAGGGCCTCGGTAAATAGGGAAAGGTGTGAAGGAGGAGCTATCAAGAAAGAGAAATGAGTGAAAACAGCAAGGTGCAAACACCTAATTCACAATTTTCCATAGTCTGGAAAAGTATTCTTCTGCACAGCTTTCCCCTTCTGTCTGACATTGAGCCTCTGAGAGTTTCTAAAAAAAGAACACTTTTCCTCCAACTCCTCTTAATACTCTGCTTAAACCCAGCTTAGCACAGTGCCTTTCACGTAGTAAGCACTCAATAAATATTTGATTGATTGATACTCTCCTGTCAGCTTATGTGTCCTGCAACTAACACCACATCTCAAGAGGCTCTAAAGGCGAAGTAGGAAAATGCTCACGTTAAATGTGCAGGAGACAAATGCATTCCCACAGTTAATGGTATGCAACCACACAACTGGGTCCATACAGTGGGCCAGCACACCACAACTGCTATTTATATAGTTTATTAAGATGGATGAAAAGCAAATGCAGTCTTACTTCTCCTGGGAATAAATAGCAAGAGAGCTTCCCAGCATAGGTTGCTGTGGTTAGAAAAACAGGTTTAATAATCCTACGTCACAGATGTAAGGTCCTAGCTATTAGAGAATTACAGTACGCAAATGCATTCTAAGTCAATGAACAACAAAGCTTGGACTCTTGAAATGATCCACCCAATCCATATCCTAGTCACAGTGAAATGTACCAAGAGTCACTAAATCCTAGGTGGTTACATATGGAAGGCTCCGAAAGGAATACTGCCTTTCATATGCTTTTGCATTATGCTCTTTGGGAAGTTCCATACATTTTTTTTTTTTCCTCGAACAGTACAAATGAAACTGTAAGCTGCTGTTAGTGAATAAAACCAGATTGCTCTGGGCACAGAGCCACACCAATCCAGGCCTAATGTGTCAAACAGAACTGAGCTTGGTAGGTAGTCTCTGCCGAGCAAGAAACTTAAGCTAAAGAGAGGAGAAGCCTAAAGATATTTTACTTATGCAAATCACTCTTGCTACAGAGTTGAAAGAGAATGGCATTGAAACATGTATATTATCATATATGAAACGGATCGCCAGTCCAGGTTTGATGCATGAGACGGGGTGCTTGGGGCTGGTGCACTGGGATGACCCAGAGGGATGGGATGGGGAGGGAGGTGGGAGGGGGATTCAGGATGGGGAACACATGTACACCCGTGGAGGATCCATGTCAATGTATGGCAAAACCAATACAATATTGTAAAGTAATAAACCTCCAATTAAAATAAATAAATTTATATTAAAAAAAAGAAAGGACTATAAGAGGTTCAGGGCAGAAACAGATCAGTTAGGGACAGTACTGCAATAAAGCAAGCAAGCTCTGGAAATGGCTTAAACTAAAGTGGTAGCAGTGGAAGTCATAGTAAATGGTAAGAATTCCAGATAGAGTCTACAGGTAGATCAGAGAGAATCTGCTACTGAATTGAAAGTGTGATAGAAGAGAGAAACAATAACAGTATTTCTGTCCCTGACCAATCGGATGAATAGAGGTGCTATTTATTACATGGAAGTGCAAAGTTCAATAAGAAAACCAGCTGAAATCATTTTAGTTAAAAAGCCTTTCAGACATTTAAGTGGGGATGTCAAGTAGACACATGGACTTACTAAACCTCTCTGGATTTGAGAGGTTTAGACTGGATATGTAAATTTCGGAGTCATCAGCATAAAGATTTTGTTTAAAAGTGTGAGAATAGATTACATCATTAGGTGGTGAGTGTTAGTAGAAAAGAGAAAGTGTCTAAGACCTGACCCTGGGACACTTCAGATTCAAATCTTGGCCGTATTGATGGAGTTTGCCAGAGGATCATTATGAGAAGCATTCTGGGACCACTGACTAATATAGAACCAAGAGACCATTGTGGGACAGGACTATTTTTACAGATAGAAAATCAACTATGTTAAAAACTCTTATATCCTCTAAATAAGCACTTTATTATTTATAGTATATACATGGGGAAAGTTGAATAAAGAATCAAACAATTACTCTATAAATAGTTACTAGATGTTATTAATCTGTTTAGTCAACCCACAATCCTCCAAATATTTTTTTTTTAATTTACTTTTTCTTTTACAAGAGAATTTGGGGATTTAAATGCCTTAATTCTCTACTTCATTGTGCTTGGTATAAATCCAGAGCCTCCATAGCCAAAATCAAAGAGTTGATCTGCTCATTATTTGATTCATTTGAGTTGCTCAAGTCAAGAAAACTTTTAACTGGAACATATAATTTTGCCTTAAAGCTTAACCCTATGCTATTTTCCTATGTTTATAAAATCCTGGAAATCATATACCCATCTTACATGATTTAAGAATCTAAGTAATCAGAATGCACAGCTTTGGACACATAGAAGAGTATTAATCTCTTTGAGATAATGTTGATGCAAATAAATGGATGAAGGAAGAAACAGATAAATAAACATACATTACAAAAATCATTCCTAATGATTAATATACATCAAGATCAATGAAACAGGTAGTTTCTATGACCTTATCTTAATGAAAAGAACTGAACTTTCTGGGGCACACACCTAGCTGTGATTCATCTACACCACTATGCTTGTTAGTAAGCCCATAAAACTCATGCCAGATAAAGATTCAGAAACCATCCCTTTGATTACACCAATACTTTGATTAAAAACCCTACGGAGACTAAAATCAGTAAGATGGTAAGATAGGAAGACTTAGACACACTTTTTTCCCCATGAGCACACCAATTCAACAATACATGGATTCTGCAACCAGAATACACACCAGTTCAACAACAATACATAGGCTACACATAAAACATTTCAACCTTTTCAGATGGTGCCCAAGGAACTGGTTTCTAACTTGCCCATTTCTGATTACTGATGGGATCCTCCATACACTAGACCCTTGGGGGCTACAGAGAACAAACATGACAGTTTGAACTAGTGAGTGGACACTGGCCACAGAAGGAGTCCTGTTTCAGTACAGAGCAAGCAGATAAGGGAGGAAAAAACCCAGCTCCCAGATTTTCCTTGGGGAAGGAAAGTGCTGAACCTCATATCAAAAATTCAAATATTTTCTGGAGATTTCCCATGGAATAGTTTCTGTCTCAGAGTGCTAATGAGATCCAACATATTCTAGATACTTGAGAGCCACTGAGAAAAAAGAAATTGGTTTGAACAAGAACAAAAGAGCACTGTAAAGCCCCTTGCTCCCCGACCCAATGTATGGCATTTATTGAACCTATCAGGGAAATAATCTGGGGCCATTAAGAATAAAGATGGCAGTTTAGACTGGCATGAAGATTTGAAAGACCCACAGAAGTTGTAGCCAGGATGATTTGTAAAGGTCTTCTATACGTGGTCAACATGTAAAGATTGGGAGAGGAGGCACTTTTTTCTAAAGCATAAATACCTACACAGAATCAAAGAAAACGAAATAATTGGGAAACACAATCCCAACAGAGGAACCAGATCCAGAAACTCACTCTACTAAAACAGAAGTATATGAATTACCTTAATATTTTTTCAAAAAAAACTTCACAAAAATGTTCAGTGAGCTCAGAAGAACAATGCACAAAGTGAAAATTTCAAGAAAATTTAGTGAAAAGTACTAAACAGAAATCATGGAGTTGAAGAATAAAATAACTGATCTGAAAAAATTCAATAGAGAGGTTCAACAGCAGACTAAAGAGTAAAAAGACTCAATGAACCTGAAGATAGGACATTTGAAATTATCCACACAGGCACCAAAAAGATGAAAAAAAAAAAAAAAGTAAGGGGTTTATTATTCCAAGCAGACCAATATACACATTGTAGAAGTCCCAGGAGAAGAAGGGGGAGAAAAAAGATAAGAAATCTATTCAAAGAAATAAAACCTCATCAAATCTGGGGAAGGAAGTGTACATCTAAATCCAAGAAACCCAAAATATCCCAAGTAAAATGAGCTCAAAGAAATCAGTGATACATATAATCAAATTTTCCAAAGATAAAGACAAAAGGTGAATTTTAAAATGCAAGAGAAAACAGTTTGTCATGACACAGGAAGTCCCATAACACTATCAGTGGATATTTCAGCAGAAACGCTACAAGTCAGAAAGGAATGGGATAATATAGTCAAATTACTGATAGAAAAGGAAAACTGCCAATCTAGAATATTATGCCTGGCAAAACTGCCCTTAAACAATGAAGGAGAGGTGAAGACTTTCTTAAACAAAAACTAAAGGAGTTCATCACCACTAGAAATGCTTCACAAGAAATACCAAAGGGTATTCTTTAATTTGATATGAAAGGACACTAAAGGGAAACACCATAGCTTTAGAAAGTATAGTTGAACTTTGAGCAATGTGGAGGTTAGAAGCATTAACCCCTGTGCAGTCAAAAATCCACACAAAACTTTACAGTCAGTCCTCCATATCTGTGGTTCAGCATCTGCAGATTCAATACTGTGAAGTATAGTACAAAATTCATGTATAACTGGACCCATACACTTCAGACTGGTGTTGTTCAAGGGTCAACTATATAAAACTTGTTGGTAATGGTAAATATATAGACAAATACAGAATACTGTATTACTATAATTGTGGTTGACAAATCAGTTTTAATTCTAGTGTAAAAATCAAAAGAAAAAAGTACTAAAATAACTATAATAAAAATATGTTAATGGTACACAGAACACTATATACATATGAAATACAAATTAGATGTAAATTGTAAAGTTCATAACAAAGTTTAGGGGACATTAGTGAAGTATATAATTAATAAAGTATGTGATTGATGACAAGTTGATAATAGCTTCAAAAAGGCTGTTATAACTATAAGATATTTTATGTAAGCTCTATGGAAACCACAAAGAAAATAGCTATAAACACAAAAGAAAGAGAGAAAGGAATCACAGCATATAAATCCAAAAAAAAAAAAAAATCAACAAGACACAAAGAAAGACAGGAAAAGAACAAAAGAACTATAAGACAGATAGAAACCAGTTAATAAATGGACAATTGTATATCCTTCCCTTTCAATAATTACTTTAAATGGAAATGGACTAAACCTCTCAATGAAAAGAAATAGAAAGGCTGAATGAATTTTTAAAAACAAGATTTAGATACTGGATGCTTGGGGCTGGTGCACTGGGACGACCCAGAGGGAGGGTATGGGGAGGGAGGAGGGAGGAGGGTTCAGGATGGGGAACACAGGTATACCTGTGGCAGATTCATTTCGATATTTGGCAAAACTAATACAATATTGTAAAGTTTAAAAATAAAATAAAATTAAAAAAATAAATAAAAACAAGATTTAGCTATATGCTGTGTATAAGATATTTATTTTAACTATATCTGAAAGACACAGATAATGACATACATAGGCTGAAAGTGAAGGAACGGGAAAAGATTTTCCACGCAAATGTTAGCCAAAAGGGAGTAAGAGTGATTATATTTATAGCAGAAAAAAAATAGACAAAGTCAAAAATTGTCACAAGAGACCAAAAAGTATATTATGCAATAATAAAAGATCCAATTCTTTAAGATATAAAAATTATAAATATATAGGTACCCAACATCAGAGCACTGAAATATATAAAGCAAACATTGACAGACTGAAGAGAAAAATAGACAACAATAATGGTTGGAGACCTCAATACTCTACTTTCAAAAATGGACAGAACAGCTAGATAGAAAATTAACAAAGAAACAGCAGACTTATGGCAAACTATAGACTTAATGAACCTAATAGACATGTAGAACATTTCACACAATAGTATCAGAATTCACCTTTTCCTCAAGTGCACGTAAGATTCTCCAGTATCAATGATATGTTACAAAATAAACTTTAATATAGGAATATTGAAATTATACCAATTATCTTTTATGACAACATGGAATGGAACTAGAAATCAACGAGTGTCAATGAGGATGTGAAAAACTGAAACCCTTGTACACTCTTATTGGAAATATAAGATTTTTGTGGCTACTACTGAAAACAGTATGCTGCTGCTGCTGCTGCTAAGTCACTTCGGTCTAGATATTTCTCAAAAATTAAAAAAAAATGGAATTACAATAAGATCTAGTAATCCCACTCCTGGTTTATATCCAAAGAATTTAAATCAAGATTTCAAAATGGTATCTGTACTTCCAGTTCATTACAACACTATTCACAATGCTCAAGATGTGGAGACAACCCAAATGTCTATTGATGGATGAAAAGATTAAGAAAATGACATATACATACGATGAATATTATTCAGCCTTTAAAAAGAAAGACATACTGCAATATGCATCAAAATGGATAATGAGTGAGTGAAGTCGCTCAGTCATGTCCGAATCTTTGCTACCCCGTGGACTGTAGCCCACCAGGCTCCTCTGTCCATGGGATTCTCCAGGCAAGAATACTGGAGTGGGTTGCCATTTCCTTCTCCAAAATGGATAATGGTCAATCACAAAAGGACAAATACTGCATGATTCCATACAGATTATCTAAAAGTCATCAAACAGGAAACTTCCTGGATAGTCCAGTGGTTAAGACTCTGTGCTTCCAATGCAGAGGGTGCAGGTTTGATCCCTGGTCAGGGAACTAAGATCCCAGATGCCACACAGCATAGCCAAAAAAGAAAAGAAAAGACTTTTTTAAATATAAATAAATAAATACAAGTAATCAAACAGAAGCTGAGAGTAGAATGATAAGGGCTGAGGAGAGGGAGAAACAGAAGCTGTTAATTAATGAGTATAAAGCTTTAGATATGCAAGATGAATAAGTTACAGAGCCCTACTGTATAATGTCAAGCCTATAATTAACAGTATTGCATTGTACACTTAAACATTTATTGGGAGTTGTTGTTTAGTTGTGTCCAATTCTTTTGCTACCCCATAGATTGTAACCCCCCAGGCTCCTCTGTCCAAGGGATTTCCCATACAAAAATACTAGAGTGGATTGCTATTTCCTTCTCTAGGGGATCTTCTCAACCCAGGGATTGAACTCGCATCTCCTGCATTGCAAGTGGATTATTTACTGCTGAGCCACCTGGGGAAGCCCTTATTGAGAGTAGATCACATGTTATATATTCTTATCACAACAAAATAAAAATTAATGTTTTTTTTTAAAAATCCATTGACTTCTTCCTACCTCCTACTTTTTTTTTTTAACTTTACAATATTGTATTGGTTTTGCCATATATCAAAATGAATCCGCCACAGGTATACATGTGTTCCCCATCCTGAACCCTCCTCCTTCCTCCCTCCCCATACCATCCCTCTGGGTCATCCCAGTGCACCAGCCCCAAGCATCCAGTATCATGCATCGAACCTGGACTGGCGACTCGTTTCATATATGATATTATACATGTTTCAATGCCATTCTCCCAAATCATCCCACCCTCTCCCTCTCCCACAGAGTCTAAAAGACTGCTCTAAACCTCTTCTAACACTAAGTTCACATTATGTACTTAATTGCTCAGTCGTGTCTGACTCTTTGTGACCCCATGGACTAGCCCACTGGGCTTCTCTGTCCATGGCGATTCTCCAGGCAAGAATACTGGCATGGGTTGCCATGCCCTCCTCCAGGGGATCTTCCCAACCCAGTGATCAAATCCAGGTCTCCCACATTGCAGGCAGATTCTTTACCATGTGAGCCACCAGGATAGTCCATGTTATATAGATACTTAAATATACCTTTTTACCTTCAGTTTTTAAATATGCCTTTTTACTTTCAGTTTTTCCCATTCCTTTTTTGTTGTTTTTTTTTTTTTAATTGGGCTCTTAAAAAGATGGAATGCTTCATGAATTTCCACGTCATCCTTGTGCAGGAGCCATGCTAATCTTCTCCGTATTGTTCTAATTTCAGTAAATGTGCTGCCCAAGTGAGCACCTACCTCCTACTTGCATGCTTAGTCACTCAGTCATGTCGACTCTGCGACCCTATGGACTGTAGCACGCCAGGCTTCTCTGTCTATGGCATTTTCCAGGCAAGAATACTGAAATGGGTTGTCATTTCCTCCTCTAGAGGATCTTCTGAGCCAAGGATTGAATCTGCATCTCCTAAGTCTCTTGTATTGACAGGCAGATTCTTTGACTTAAGTTCAAATGTTTTGACCTAGTGTTCAAGACTCTCTGTAATCCACTGATACCTTTCTTCATCTTACTTGACTCCCACTATTCCTCTGGATGACTGCTTTCCTGATGTCACTGTCTACTCATTATCTCTGTCTCACCTTCAGCTTTGCTGTGTCATTACGTTTACACACACCATTCTATGCTCCACTGCAATAACCTTCCTATTCAGCTCCATCTATACACATTTAATGTTTCTCAAGGTCAAATCTAGGCCTTTTTTATGCACAAAATCTTTTCTGAGCATCACAAATGGTGCAATATTTCCTTACCCAAATGCTGGCAGCACAGTAACTATGCTCTTTTCAAGACTTCTGTCACTTTCTATCTTGACCTATATATATTTCCCGTGTAAGACACTAACCTCCTTGAAAATAAAATTCAACTCTACTTCATATTTGTTTCATCTTAAGTGATACAAATAGTGCTCCGAGCATACTGAGTACTGAAAAAGACATTTATTTGGTGAATAAAGCCATCCTGGAGAACCAAACATAAGGAATGTGTTGAACAGAACAGCTACTAATAGAAAATAATTTATGTTCAGCCTTGGCAAACAGATAGATACATAAGCCGTGTTTGTGAGCAATAATTTTTTTCCTCAGAAACTTCTTTAACTTCTTCAACCATCTTCAGTCCAAAAAAAAAAAAAATTAGGTCATCTGTGCATCCTACTTAGCAGTTGTGATAGCCAAAAACAATAAATAAGCTATTTTAAATTCCATGTGTGCTTTCCTATAGGCACAGCCTAAATGTTATAAACAAAGAAGCTTAAATTCACACTGGTGCACCCTTCTTTCAGCACCCATTACTACCATTTCATTACTACTGGAGGGCTCCTCAAACATAAGAGGAGGGCTTCAGATCACAAAAATCATCCAAGTAAACAGTCACTTTGATGTAAGGAGTTATTGACCACTGTGTGTTTCAACAACGTATACGACCATCACACAAAGCCTTGGTGTAAAAATTAATAGCCACTGGTTCCTTTCTTTTCCTTTCTCTCCTCCTTCACCTTTTCCCTGCCCTGCCCTCTCACCTTTTCTTGCCAAGGAGGCTTGCAGAAGGATTTCCTTACCTCTATTGTATTTGTTATTTTCCATCTTCTCATTTGGAAGAGAGGCTTGCTAAGATCTTGTTTTAAATTTTGTGTTGGACCATGGTGGGTCACTGGTTGAAGCGGAACAAAGTGAAATCCAGTCTGGAAAATGATAATGCTGCTTTCCAACTTCTCATCACTGCATTTTCTGCCCGCCTTGGCTCCAGAAAATTCTCCAGTTATTTCCTTTTGGCAGCACCACTTTTGTGCACTTAATAAATCTGGACTTATGAGGGCGTAGAGTAGCCTTCCCAACATTTTTTTTAATGTTATGGACATTGCTGTTTCCCTTCGGGAGAGCTAAGTAAAACACCTCCTGCTCTTTGTAATTTCTGGCTCTGCTGGCAGTTTCAGCTTTTGCTGCTCTTTGTGCTGCTTCATGACAGGCAGAGTAAGGGTTCATCTACCCAATACGATTCAACAGGGTCCAAGGGAGTCCTGAGGCCCAAAATTCCTTCTCTCCTAGAAGCCAATCAGCTTCACCCTTTAGATGTATTGGGTGCTTCAAGTCCCCACATTAGTATTTATCACCACACATCATTTAACTCAAATGTCCCTTTCTCCATGAAGCCTCTCATAATTTCCTTGGCTCATTTTAGCTTCTGCTTCAGATATAATAAATCAACCTTGCATCTTAATTCTAAATTAAAACGGAAAATCATATTCTATTATGCAATTAGTTGTTTTACGTTTCTGTCTCCCCTGATGAACGGTGAAAGTCTCAGAGGTTAGAACCATATCTTATTAATCTTTGTTTCCCCAGCCTGTGTCACATAACAGAGGAGCAATTAATGTTCCATGAATGAATATAGTGCCTGAGATCCTACCATACATCATTCCTTTGGACTCTTTTTCTACAAAGCTTCTTCTTAAATGCAAATCCTCTTGGGTAGAATATCATGGCATAATACTAATTCAGTGATTATTATTGGTAAACTATTAAAGCATTCCTCTTGACAGGGACCAGGATCAAGATGAAAACCCTGGGGGCTGGAGAGTATGCCAGAGGATGATTTAAAAGGGAGAGAAAAGGTTCATAAAGGGAGGCATCAAAGATTATCTACTTGATGATTTCAGTTTTTAGGCCAAATCTATCTTTCAGCTCGAGGCTCGTTTACTGCAGAAAATTATGCTTTCAAAATGTTTGCCCATAGAGGATGTAGGAGTTGACTGTCACAATTAATCCAGAGATGCATTTGTAACTGCAATATAATAGGGTACATGAAATCTTGCCTAGAGCCAATACGTCTTTAGGCTGGAACTCAATAATGATGCGCCTATAAAAAATGTTCCAGCTCTTACCAAAAACTCTGGCAAGCTGAGGGGCTCTTTTCACAGCCAGCCCTCTGGGTTCTCCAGTGACTCAATGTATCCCTGCTACACCCCAGCTCATTAAGCTGCTGGGTTATACAGACAGACATTAATTACTCAGAATTAAGTGCCTGCTTGTAAATGCTTATTTTGGATAATTCAGAAGGTTATTTTAAAGAAGTACCATTAACTGCCTAGCAATTTTGACTTGTGTTCAAAAAGCTTAACTTGGGAAGGCCAGTCCCTCCAGTTGGATGACAATTCAGTAAAAAGACATCACACTTGACTCAACTGGTTTGCTTTCCAGTCTTCCTGACTCTCTTCTCTGGAGGATCCTTAGCATCTGAGAAGACTGTGTCTCCAAAGATTCATTTACTTACCTATACCAGCACCCCTAAAAAAATGTCTGAATAAATACCTGAATCACTCTCCCACTGGCTGCTGTGCTGTTGGCACAGCTTTTCTAAGCAGCCACATTATGGTAGTTACAATAGAAAGCTTACTTAAAAAGCAAGATAAAGTATATGAAACTCTGTCCATACACTGCCCATCAGCACAGCTACTTGCTTTGATACCAGCAGGCTTTTCAAGACCATGGAGATTTAGGTGCTTGAGCACAACGTTTTTAAACCATCAAATTTATATATTATTTTAATTTTTTGCCCAAAAGGTACATTTTTAAAATTAATATCTGCATCCAATTTAAAATTTTCCTATTAGATGGTTCCTCCCCTACATCCACCCCTTGCCAAGATATTGACATTAAGAGTAGTATCTGGGAATTAAATCATAAAATCCACATATCACAATAAAGATCTTAATCACCTTGATGAGATGATGGTTTCCAAGACCAGGAGACTCTACTGTAAACCTGGCAATGGCTATATGCACTACAGCATTACAATCACAGAGCTCTTATCTTGGGAGTTCCGTGGTGGTCTAGTTGTTAGGATTCAGCACTTTCATTCCCATGGCATGGGTTCAATCCCTGGTGGGGAAACTGAGATTCTTCAAGCTGCATGGGGCAGCCAAAAAATAAACAATAAATAAATAAATAAAATGTTCTTACCTTCCTACTTTACTTTTGACATTTTGCTTTTTGTACCTCAGTTTATGCCTCTTTAAGATGGTAACAACTCGATCTCATAGGATTGTTTGGGGTATCAATGAAAGGATGCGCTTAGCATAAGGTCTAGTTCATAACAGGCACTCAATAACTGTTAGGAATTATTGCTATCCATTGAAAAAATAAGTATTTACATTAAACACCAATGTGTACCTTGTACTATGAATGAAAAGGGCATAAATCATGAAATTTCAGAACACAAGAGATAAAGAAAGGCATCTAGTGGAGAGGGGAAATCCAGACAATGAACAAGGAACTGGAAACCAGAATGATGTCAGACTTTCTCAACCAAGACCAGTGAAGCTATAAAAAAATGGAAGAATGTCTTAAAAATTTGGAAAGAAAAAGTGATTTTCAACTTGGAATTCTGTGTAGAAACAATCTAATTATCCAGGGTGATAGGAAAATGATACATTAGTATCAATATCCTCAGAGAGAAAACACAAGATAATGCATTTGTAAAACAAAAATAGGATGCCATGAAAAGGGATGAATGTGAAAAAAGATAAAGAGAGAAAGAATTCTTGAAAAACTTTTAAGAAAGTTAATATAATAATTCAAAAATAAGGTCTAAAATATACAGTCAAGAAAATATCTCAAAAATAGGGGAAATAATAAGTTAAAATTAATGACAATAGAAGATAAAAGAAAAGTAGCCAAGTCAGAAAAAAACATCCAACTAATAGTAGCTCCAAAGAAACAGAAGATAGAAAAGGAGGGAAATAAAATTATCAAGCAAAAATTACAGCTTCTCAGAACTGAAAGACATGAGTTTCCAGATGAGAACATTCTATCCTGTGCTTTACTATGGGTGACAAAAAAAAAAAAATTCTATGAATGAAGAAAGTATATAATCAGAAAAATTCAGAAGCATTGCAAGAAAAAAAAAAACCAAATGACATACAATTGCAAATCAAAATGATGTCAGATAACCTAATATAACTACTGGAGACAGGAAAATAGAATAATGGAATGATGGATGTTTAGGTGCATAACTGGCCTGTCCATCTAGTATAAGAAGAGGCACATGTTCAGAGCTATGGGTGAAATTTTTTATTTCTTTCACACCTTTTTAGATATACCTACCAAGGATTCATTCCAGCAAAAGAATGCATGCTCCAGTTAAAAAAAAAATGGAATGAGATTTATAACTCAGGAGATAGGAATTCCATTATAATTTAATGACAAAGAAAAGTCCTATTTTGACAGATGAAGAAATTCCAAGAATAGAGCAGTGAAGCAGGCCCATTATTAAAGGTAAATGGGATCAAAAGGGTAGATGATTTCAGGAGACTTGGGGGAACTGAAAAGGAAAGTGAAATTGACATTATGATTGTTTGAGCTTTTGTAAATAAAATTAAAAGGCAGCTGGCAGATCTATTGAAACATTTGGGAAAAATTAGATAGACACATAGAAAACCAAGCAAATGAAAACTAAAACAACCTAACTTTAGATTATGATTTCTAAATGCTGCTGCTGCTGCAGTCAATCTGAATGCAAACCTATTCAAACCTGGCGACAAAGCCTATGTTCTTTGGATGAGAAGTGAAAGTGTTAGTTGCTCAGTCGTGCCAACTCTTGGTGACCCCATGGACTGTAGCCTGCCAGGCTCCTCTGTCAATGGAATTTTCCATCAAGAATACTGGTGTAGGTTGCCATGCCCTCTTCCAAGGGAATCTTCCCAATCCAGGGATCAAACCCGTGTCTCCTGCATCTCCTGAATTGCAGGCAGATTCTTTACTGCTGAGTCACTAGGGAAACCCTATAATTTCTAAATACCATTCCCCAATAAGAGGAACCAAAACCCTTGGAGAAATGGCTGATTCTAGGGCAAAGTGGATAAATACAAGATGACACTGGATCATCTTATAGTGCCAAAAAGTGGGGAAGTGCTCAAAAAACATAAGCATGGAAGCACGTCAAAGGGATGCAGGAGTCAACCTGGAAGATATCCCAATAGCCAAAGCTGGAACAATTTGAGCAAGAAAATAAATAACCTAATATAGAATGATAATCCAAAGTATAAAATAGAAGTCCATGGACTCATACTGACATAAATAAGTGACTGAGTAAATACATGAAAGAGAAGAGAAGAAATCCAAACAGTTTATATAAATATAGTTCTCCCTTCCAGGAGGTGAAGAGTAGTTATATCCTTCCATGGGTGTAAACCAGGCTTTGTGATTTGCTTCCAAAAAATAGAATGCTGGGGAGGGGGACAATAACTTTACCCCGGAAAATACTGGTGAACACTACCTTGGCCAGGTGGTTAATATTAGCACCACCAGTGATGACTCATGTTGATAGCGTGAATCCGCTGATATGACAATGAAAAGGGCATTCATCACTGTATCTGTTCTTCCCAAAACACTATAACCCCAATCTAATCATTAAAAAAAAATCAAACAAACCCATGTTGAGAGGCATTTTACAAAACACTCAACTAGTACAACTCAAAATTCTCAAGATCGTGAAAAGCAAGGAAAAACTAAGAAACTGTGACAGACCAGATGAGACTAAGGAGATGTGGCACTGAATACAATATGGCACCCTGAATGGAATTCTGAAACCGAAAAAAAGACCGCCGTCTCTGGGATTCTCCAGGCAAGAACACTGGAGTGGGTTGCCATTTCCTCCTTCAATGCATGAAAGTGAAAAGTGAAAGCGAAGTCGCTCAGTAGTGTCCGACTCTTAGCGACCCCATGGACTTCAGCCTACCAGGCTCCTCCGTCCATGGGATTTTCCAGGCGAGAGTACTGGAGTGGGGTGCCATTGCCTTCTCCCCAGTGAAAAAATGAATGAAATCCTAATAAAGTTTGAAGTTTACTTCATAGCAATATACCAACATTGGTTTCTGTGTTCTGATAATGTATCATGATAATGTAAGATGACATTATATTATGGAAGGTATACAGAAATACTCTTTACTATCTTTGTGACTTCTCTGGAAATCTAAAATTATTCTAAAATTAAAAGCTGACTTTTTAAAAAAGTACTCATTAACTGTAGGAAAGCAAACAGTTATACAAAAAGAAAATATTATCCATACTAGCTGGCTGTGCAGTAAATTATACTTGTATTGTTCATGATAAAAAAAAAATCCAAACACTGATTTAACTGAAAATTGTGAGATCACTATTATAGAAGGATGGAAGGAAAAAAGCAGAGGAGGTGTGTGAAAGAAATTTCAATTCAATTTACCATAGGGAGTCCATATGTAATACAATATTGATAAACTACAAGATAGTGCTGTACACATATTATTTTCAAATACAGAGGTAAATACCAGTAGAAGTTGGACCATAAAGAAAGCTGAGCGCCAAAGAACTAATGCTTTCGAACTGTGGTGCTAGAGAAGACTCTTGAGAGTCCCTTGGACTGCAAGGAGATCCAACCAGTCTATTCTGAAGGAGATCAGCCCTGGGATTTCTTTGGAAGGAATGATGCTAAAGCTGAAACTCCAGTACTTTGGCCACCTCATGTGAAGAGTTGACTCACTGGAAAAGTCTCTGATGCTGGAGGAATTGGGGGCAGGAGGAGAAGGGGACGACAGAGGATGAGATGGCTGGATGGCATCACTGACTCGATGGAGGTGAGTCTGGGTGAACTCCAGGAGTTGGTGATGGACAGGGAGGCCTGGCGTGCTGCAATTCATGGGGTTGCAAAGAGTCGGACACGACTGAGTGACTGATCTGATCTGATCTGATACTTCAATAAAAGGTAAAATAAAAATTAAAGTGAGATTTATACTATAAAAAAGAAAACTACCTAGATTTTTCCCCCTCATGGAATAGAGAGAAAGTAGATTCAAGAAAGAAAATTATTTTCAAGTTTATACAAGCAGTATCTAGGGAGAAGACACCCCACCTGTGAAAACACTCCTGTGTCCTGTAGTATCTCTACTTTATGCCTAGTGTTTTTCTCCCATAGTAGGTCCACAGATTTTTTTAACCAAAGAAGTGAGTGTATGAGTTATAAGGGGAGCTCCCACTATGTGCTAGTCACTAAATATACATCACCTCATTTAAATTCAAAGAAAACTGCAAGGCAAATGCTATTTCCACTTTGCCAATTATGAGATTGATGTTTAGAGGTTAAGTATTTCACTTATTGTCACACAGTTAGTAAATGGCAAATATGATCTAGACCCAGTCCTCTCTGGCAGTAAAGCCAAGTTCCTTAATTGCCTTTCCCACCCCACTTCCTGTAAGCCCCAAGCAAAGAACAAGTAAAGGATCAGAATGATGAGCAAGCAGCTTGTCCGGAGTCTTTTTGGAGAACTCAGACCAGAAATAACCAGAAGGAAACAGCAGGGTATTCATAATTTATCAAAATAAAATGGTGTAAAAGAGCAAGACGCACAAGAAATCATATGGTGACCTGCTGAGCAGCAGAATAAGAGTGAAAGGGACATGGTTAATGATTCAAATGCTTGGTAACAAGCTGTGATGGCTTCATTCATGTTTTAACCATGACTCTTCTAAAGTTAACAATGAGACTGAAGTTAGACCACCTAATTCAAATTTCAACTCTGCCACCTTAGGTAAAATACTGAACTATATGTGCCTTGGTTTCTTCATTTGTTAAATTAGGAAAGTAACTGTAAATTCCTCATAGCATTATAGTGAGGATTAAATGAGATAATCCATTAAATGCATAAGACTGTGCCTACCACATAAAGAGCTCGATACACACTGCTCTAATTGGTTCTTAGTTGACTAGTCATAAAATAAAGTTGGTGCACCCTCCCAGCTTGGCCTAGGACATCTTTGTGGTGTTGCTAACTGGTTGGAAACAGAAGATGCTGCCATTGTATTTTCATGGAGTTAGGCGTTTATTTTCTAGCTGTCCCCCAGCAAACCCTGGTTCTTCCCACAAAGCTAATCTCCCTCTTCAGTAAAATGAATGAGAACAACAGGCCATTATTGCCCTGCCCCACATCTAAACACAAACTCTGTTACATTCCTTTCATTCATTTTTCATCCTTTTGATTGATCAAAACATTTTATAGCCACTTACCATAAGCAAGGAACTCAGCAAGTCCTGTGACAGATATAAAGATATAAAGTTTGGTCTTTATTACCTCTTGCCTGGGCTCTTGCAAAGCATCATTACTTATCTCCTGCCTCCTGTGTCTTACCTGTCTAATCCAATTTATATAGAGCTCTACATAACTCATTTTAAAGTGTACAATTTGAATCATGTCGTTTTCAGTTCAAATATATTTTGTGAATGTCTCTTCTTTCCCAACTGAAAATCAAACTCACAAACTTGTCATTTACAGTCTTCTAGCACCTGACCTAAATCTACAATTCTTATCTCTTTATAGTTTTACTACATAACTCACACATCCCTAAATTGCGCTGCCTCCAAGGATCCCACACTTTACCTGAAATTCCTCCAGCCATTCCTACCTCATGAAATACCATGTATCCTTAAAAATTAGCTCAAAAGACCACTTTCCCCTTATAAGCTACATTCATCTCATCCATCTATTCTACCAACAAACCTATGTTGAGCGTTTGCCATGTTCCATGTACTACACTAAGTGCAAGGGACACACAAGTGAATAAGGTAATACTACTGCCTTAAGAAGCTCACAGTCTAGTGAGGGGAGACAAAATACAGTCAAGTAAGAGTGATCTAAATAGAAAATATTTACACAGTGAAATGAACCACAGAGTGGTTCACACAGGTCAGTGTGACCTGCTGGGTTCAGCTCTAGTTTCAAAGAAGATTCAGCATTTGGGTTAAGTGTTGAATAAGCAAGTGTTTACAAGACAAGCAAGGTGATAACAAGGAGAGCATGTTGGTGCAAGATGGTGAGGAGAGCTTGAGTCTAAGAACAGGGCATGTACCTGTATGGCAGCCTCAAAGACTCTGAGTGGGTGGGTTCAGTGTGGAAAGTAAGAGACAAGCGGAAGAGAAGACAGAGCTGGTCTTAATGTGCCACGCTAAGGACACAAGATGTTTTTTCTGGGGTCCATGGGAACCATTAAAAAGCTTAAACAAAGAGGTTATATAATAAGATTTCAATTTTAAAACATATGTCACTCTCTGGCATCCGGATTAAGGATAAATTAGAGAGGGGATGATGATGGAGGAAGAGAGACATGGTGGAATTCCATCACCATGTTCCAGTGAGAGATGAAAAAGGCTAAACTGAGGCAGTGGCAATGGGCACACAGTGCAATGAACAAATTGAGAAATGGTGAAGGAAGGAGAATGGAGAAGATTTGGTCAGAGTCTGTACACAAAAGACTCAGGAAACAGAAGTGGAGGATGACTCTGAAAGTCACCCTCTTCCAGAGCTCTGTCCTCTAAATGGAAAGGGAGCATCTGCTACACAAGAAAAAAAAATGTAAGAAAAAAATGAGTAACGGGTGTCTATTTTTGAGGAAGAAGTTTTCACATATTGAGGGATGGGAAAATCATTCTGGTTTATACATGATTAAAAGTGAAAAAGTGAAAGTGTAAGTCGCTCAGTCGTGTCTGACTCTTTGTCACCCCACGAACTATACAGTCCATGGAATTCTCCAGGCCAGAATACTGGAGTGAGTAGCCTTTCCCTTCTCCAGAGGATCTTCCCAACCCGGGGATAGAACCCAGGTCTCCTGCATTACAGGCAGATTCTTTACCAGCTGAGCCACAAGGGAAGCCCAAGAATACTGGAGTAGGTAGCCTATCCCTTCTCAAGGGGATCTTCCCGACCCAGCAATCGAACCAGGGTCTCCTGTATTGCAGGCAGATTCTTTTACCAACTGAGCTATGAGGGAAGCCCTTATACATAATTAACTGCAACTTTTTGCTAACTAGAACAGCCTGTTTTGTGACCTATTAAACATGCTTTGTACATCTGCTTTAACCATTAAAAAAACAATGCATTTAAAAATCAAGGTGGAGTAACCATGGTTCAGGCATCCAAAATGGAGTTGGGTGACCACTAGGGATGTGGTTTCAGACACATTCCTGTATTACTGAGAACTTGACTTTTCTGAACTCTATCAGATTCAGGGATAACACCAAGTTCTCAAAGGAGCATCTACTGCCAGCTGCCAGCTGCAACCTCATGACCTTAAGATCTCCTCTTCTAACTGTGCAGTCATCCTGGACCACAACCTGTCCTTGTTTAACAAGCACCCTTAATTCTTGCCAAATTCAATCCTAATTCTTGAAAAATAACTTAAGTAATTTTGACAGTTTTGCCTGTATAAGCCTCCCATATTTTGTAATCTGGTAAAACACAATCCAAGTGCTTTTTGAATCTGTGTCTCCCAGGCTAAGTCCTCAGTCTGTCTCAAGTAAAACTCTTTTCCATTTCTACTATAGATTGTTTGTTATTTCCATTGACAGTAGTGATACGTTTTTGTGATTGAGAAGAAGAATTTCAGTGACTTCTTCAATCCAGAGCATCCATTTCAAGGTAGTTTTCTGCATCCAATTATACAGAAGAGGGAAAATGTTTAAATCTCTAAAACATTTAACTTCTACCTCTCCAAATATCCTGTTTAATATATGCATACCTTAATGGAGGAGACTGTGCCCTATTCATTTTGGAGTCCTTATGTTACCTCATGAATAATTCTCACTCCAAACAAAATGGGCCTAAAAATTCTGAATTACAAAAACATCATAAAAAAACCAACAAGGACTTACTATATAGCTAGCACAGGGAACTCTACTCAGTGTTATGTGGCAGCCTGGATGGGAAGGGAGTTTGGAGGAATGAATACATGTACATGTATGGCTAAGTCCTTTTTCTTTCCACCTGAAACTATCACAACATTGTTAATTAGCTATACTCCAATACAAAATTAAAAAAAAAAGTTTTTTTAAGTTTCCTAATTTACTTTTTCAAATGCACTGAGTAGTTAAAGATTCTTTTATTTAGTTGTAGGTACCACAATTGCCTATGTCAATGAATTTGAGGCAAAGTTAAGTGCCAAATATTGTTTGAGAACCTACTATGTGTCAAATAATTTCACCAAGTGCAAATATACCATAAGGCACCACATTCCTCTGAGATAGATTTTTGTTGTTCAGTCACTAGTCACATCTGCCTCTTTGTGACCCATGGACTGCAGCATGCCAGGATTCCCTGTCCTCCACTATCTCCTGGAGTTTGCTCAGACTCAAGTCCTTCAGTCTTTCCTGGCATCAGGCAGTTGGCTCTTTACATCAGGTGGCCAAAGTATTGAAGCATCAGAATCTGTCCTTCCAATGAATAGTCAGGACTGATTTCATTTAGGATTGACTAGTTCAAGCTCCTTGAAGTCCAAGGGACTCTCAAGAGTCTTCTCCAGCACATAAGGTTTAAAAAAGAACTTGCCCAAGATCCAATAACTAATGGTAGAATATGAATGCAAAACTATTAAACCTGGCGCCAGGGCCTATGTTCTTTGGGTGAGAAGTGAAAGAATTAGTCGCTCAGCCATGTTCGACGTTTTGTGAGCCCATGGACTAGAGCCCACCAGGCTCCTCTGTCCATGAAATTCTCCAGGAAAAAATACTGGAGTCAGTAGCTATTCCCTTCTCCAGGGGATCTTCCTGACGCAGGGATGGAAACCAGGTCTCCTGCACTGCAAGCAGATTCTTTACCATCTGAGCCATCAGGGAAGCCTTATGTTCCTTGGGTAGCCTACCCCATTTCTGAAGCATCAAAAGCAGAGCAACAAAAAAGAGAGTTCAAAGGCCCCTACTGAACAGCATGGCAATGTAAATCAGGTGCAGATCAGAAAACACAAGGATTTTGATCACAGAACATTTAGACAGAAGCGGGTTATCACTGGTTGAGATATGAGATAAATACTGAAAAGTAGTGTGTTTTGCCAGGAAATAATATTTGCAGCACATTAAGAAGATGAAATATTAGTACCCAGAAAAACATCTACTTCTGTGTCATTGACTATGCCAAAGCCTTTGACTGTGTGGATCACAACAAACTGGAAAATTCTTCAAGAGATGGGAATACCAGACCACCTTACCTGCCTCCTGAGAAACCTGTATGCAAGATAAGAAGCAACAGTTAGAACCGAACACGTAACAACAGACTGGTTCAAAATTGGGAAAGGGTATGTCAAGGCTGTATATTGTCACCCTGCTTATTTAATTTACGTGCAGAATACATAATGCAAAATGGTGGGCTGGATGAAGCACAAGTTGGAATCAAGATCGCCAGGAGAAATATCAACAACCTCAGATATGCAGATGATACCACCCTTATGGCAGAAATCAGAGAGGAATGAAAGAGTCTCTTGATGAAGATGAAAGAGGAGAGTGAAAAAGCTGGCTTAAAACTCAACATTCAAAAAACTAAGATCATGACATCTGGTCCCATCACTTCATGGCATATAGATAGGGAAACAATGAAAGACTTGATTTTCTTGGGCTCCAAAATCACTGCAGATGGTGACTACAGCCATGAAATTAAGAGATACTTGCCCTTGGAAGAAAAGCTATGACAAACCTGGTCAGCAAATTAAAAAGCAGACATATTACTTTGCCAATAAAGGTCCATATAGTCAAAGCTATGGTTTTTCTAGTAGTCATGTATGGATGTGAGAGTTGGACCAAAAAGAAGGCTGAGCACGAGAGAACTGATACTTTCGAACTATGGTGTTGGAGAAGACTCTTGAGAGTCCCTTGGACAGCAGTGGCCACAGGACTGGAAAAGGTCAGTTTTCATTCCAATCCCAAAGAAAAGCAATTCCAAAGAATGTTCAAACTACCACACAATTGCACTCATCTCATATGCTGACAAAGTAATGCTTAAAATTCTCCAAGCCAGACTTCAACAGTACATGAACTTTGAACTTCCAGATGTTCAAGCTGGATTTAGAAAAAGCAGAGGAACTAGAAATCAAATTGCCAACATCCGATGGATCATCAAAAAGACAAGAGAGTTCCAGAAAAACATCTACTTCTGCTTTACTGACTATGCCAAAGCCGTTGTCTGCGTGGATCACAACAAACTGTGGAAAATTCTTAAAGAGATGAGACAACCAGACCACCTGACCTGCCTACTGAGAAATCTGTATGCAGGTCAAGAAGCAACAGTTAGAACTGAACGTGGAACAACAGACTGACTCCAAATCAGGAAAGGAGTACGTCAAGGCTGTATAGTGTAATCCTGCTTATTTAACTTATAGCAGAGTACATCATGTGAAATGCTGGGCTGGATGAAGCACAAGATAGAATCAAGATTTCCAGGAGAAATATCAATATTAAAAGATGCTTGCTCCTTGGAAGAAAAGCTATAACCAACCTAGACAGCATATTAAAAAGCAGAGATATTTGGCAAATCTAATACAGTTATGTAAAGTTTAAAAATAAAATAAAATTAAAAAAAAATATAAAAATAAAAAGCAGAGACATTACTTTGCCAACAAAGGTCTGTCTAGTCAAAGCTACGGTTTTTCCAGTAGTCATGTATGGATGTGAGAATTGGACTATAAAAGAAAGCTGAGTGCCGAAGAATTGATGCTTTTGAATTGTGGTGCTGGAGAAGACTCTTGAGAGTCCCTTGGACTGCAAGGAAATCCAACCAGTCCATCCTAAAGGAAATCAGTCCTGAATATTCATTGGAAGGACTGATGCTGAAGCTGAAACTCCAATACTTTGGTCACCTCATGTGAAGAACTGACTCATTTGAAAAACCCTGATGCTGGGAAAAATTGAAGGCAGGAGGAGAAGGGGATGACAGAGGATAGATTGGTTTGATGGGATCACTCACTCAATGGAAATGAGTTTGAGTAAGCTCTGGTGGTTGGTGATGGACAGAGAAGCCTAGCATACTGCAATCCATGGGGTCGCAAAGAGTCGGACATGACTGAGCAACTGAACTGGACCGCAAGGAGATCAAATCAGTCAATCCTAAAGGAAATCAAGCCTGAATATTCATTTAGAAGGACTGATACTGAAGCTCCAATACTTTGGCCACCTGATATGAAGAGCAGACTCATTGGAAAAGACCCTGATGCTGGGAAAGATAGAAGGCAGGAGAAGAAGGCGACAACAGAGGGCCAGATGGTTAGATGGCATCACTGACTCAATAGACATGAGTTTGAGCAAGCTCTGGGAGATGGTGAAGGACAGGGAAGCCTGGCATGCTGCAGTCCATGGGGTCACAAAGAGTCCAGCATGACAGAGCAACTGAACAACAGAATATTCAAAGAACTAAAAGAAAAAGATTGTTGAGTCATTAAAAAATGGGTTGAAGAGCATGAGTCAGACTTTTACAGAACACAAAACACAAATGACCCTTAAATATATAAAGATCCTCAACCTCATCAATCATAAATATATGCAAATTAAAATATCTCAGTGGTATCTAACTTTACATCCACTAGATTAACAAAAATTTGAATAATTTGAATCACAAAGAGATGGCTAGGATGTAAAACAATTCTCACTAGCACAGGGAGTATAATTTGGTGCACACTTGGACAAAGTTTGACATTACGTAGTGAATCTAAGCTTTCTTACATTTTGTGACTAGAAATTTGACTCCTATACTTTGAACATATCCAAGAGAGAAATTCTTGTATATGTGCGTACTAAGATATATGTCTAAAGCAACAATGTGCAAAATAACAAAAAGAAAAAATATGGAAATAATAAAGTGGATAAATAAACTGTGGCACTTTGGTAAAAATGGAACACTCTATAATACTGGAAATAAATTATCCACAACATTAACATGGATGAATCTCAAAAACAAAATTTTAGAGTAAGAGAATAAGTCACAAAGAATATACACAGAATGACACAGGTCATATACAGTTTTAAAACAGGCAAAACTATAGAATCTGCCTCTTAGCGATCCATATATAGGTGATATAATTATAAACACATGAAAATATTAACACAAAATTCAATATAGTGACTTTCTGGAGTGTGATTGGGGATGGCTGTAGGAGACTTTTAATCACTGATAATGTTCTAGGTTTTAAACTAAGCGGTGAACACAAGATGTTTGCTTTATCATTATTCTTTAAGAGGTACATATATAGCATAGACATTTATACTATAACTTATTCACAATGAAAATTTTAAGCAATTATACGCTTAAACCAAAGATATGACAACTGCACATTTTCACAAAGAATTCCTGTCGGCTCTTTACCAACATGTGACCCAGCATAAGTGGGCTCCAGAAAGCAGGTCTCCTGCAGGTGCCAGCAGGGAAGGCAGAGAGCGTTCATGGCAATTGTCCATGGTGATTAGGATCCTGTGAAGAGAGGGCTGCTTCCCAGAGCTAAAATTTCTCCACACCTGTCTGCTGGAATCTCAAATCTGAGACAGCACACAAGAAGCCAAAGTTAAATACTTCAGTGACCAGTGATCAGAATCTATGATGTGATCATGGGAGAAAATAAGCCAAGGCAGTGGCCTGGAGAATCCAAGTGGAATGATCAAAACCTGTGCACTCTCCACCCATCTTCTCTTTCAACTTGCTTTTAAACCACTCAAGGGCCAAGTCTGTCATCTCCTTTAACACCACGGGTAGCTCTCAAGTAAAGATATACTGTGGCTGTCCATCAATGGGATAGGTTACTTGAGAAATACAGAAGGTCACTCCTAAAAAAGAATGGTCCACATTGGCATGTAACTCACTCCCCAGCCAGCAGCCTTGATCAGTCCCCAAATGTGGTTATTTTTACTTTATTTTTAATTGGAGGATAACTGCTTTACAATATTGCATTTGTTTCTACCATACATCAACATGAATCAGTCATAGATAAACATATGTCCCCTCCCTCTTGAACCTCCTTCCTGCCTCCTATCCCATCTCACCCCTCTAGGTTGTCACTTGCAAGGTATTTTATAAAGTTCTTTTTACAAGTCATATACACATGCAAATGTACAAAACTAAGTCCTTAATTTAAAAGTTATATCTTTCATTTTACTGAAACAGGATTGTTCATTAGATCAGCACTGGGTTCACTGGCATTACACAGAATAACAGTGCTTCCCAGAAAAGAATGTTTTGTTCTCTTCAGTTCAGTTGCTCAGTCGTGTCTGACTCTTTGTGACCCCATGAATCGCAGCATGCCAGGCCTCCCTGTCCATCACCAACTCCCGGAGTTTAGCCAAACTCATGTCCATTGAGTCGGTGATGCCATCTAGGCATCGCATCCTCTGTTGTACACTTCTCCTCCTGCCCCCAATCCCTCCCAGCATCAGGGTCTTTTCCAATGAGTCAATTCTTCCCATGAGGTGGCCAAAGTATTGGAGCCTCAGCTTCAGCATCAGTCCTTCCAATGAACACCCAGGGCTGATCTCCTTTAGAATGGACTGGTTGGATCTCCTTGCAGTCCAAGGGACTCTCAAGAGTCTTCTCCAACACCACAGTTCAAAAGCATCAATTTTTCAGCACTCAGCTTTCTTCACAGTCCAACTCTCACATCCATACATGACCACAGGAAAAACCATAGCCTTGACTAGACGGACTTTTGTTGACAAAGTGATGTCTCTGCTTTTCATTATGCTATCTAGGTTGGTCATAACTTTCCTTCCAAGGAGCAAGCATCTTTTAATTTCATGGCTGTAATCACCATCTGCAGTGATTTTGGAGCCCCCCCAAAATAAAGTCAGCCACTGTGTCCACTGTTTCCCCATCTATTTGCCATGAAGTGATGGGACCGGATGCCATGATCTTAGTTTCCTGAATGTTTAGCTTTAAGCCAACTTTTCACTCTCCTCTTTCACTTTCATCAAGAGGCTTTTTAGTTCCTCTTGACTTTCAGCCATAGGGTGGTGTCATCTGCATATCTGAGGTTATTGATATTTCTCCCAGGAATCTTGATTCCAGCTCATGCTTCTTCCAGCCCAGCGTTTCTCATGATGTACTCTGCATATAAGTTAAATAAGCGGGGTGACATTATACACCCTTGACGTACTCCTTTTCATATTTAGAATCAGTTTGTTTTTCCATGTCCAGTACTAACTATTGCTTCCTGACCTGCTTATAGGTTTCTCAAGAGGCAGGTCAGGTGGTCTGGTTTTCCCATCTCTTTCAGAATTTTCCACAGTTTACTGTGATCCACATAGTCAAAGGCTTTGGCATAGGCAATAAAGCAGAAATAGATACTTTTCTGGAACTCTCTTGCTTTTTCGATCCAGCAGTTGTTGGCAATTTGATCTCTGGTTCCTCTGCCTTTTCTAAAACCAGCTTGAACATCAGGAAGTTCACGGTTCACATATTGCTGAAGCCTGGCTTGGAGAATTTTGAGCATTACTTTACTAGCGTGTGAGATGAGTGCAATTGTGCGGTAGTTTCAGCATTCTTTGGCATTGCCTTTCTTTGGGATTGGAATGAAAACTGACCTTTTCCAGTCCTGTGGCCACTGCTGAGTTTTCCAACTTTGCTGGCATATTGAGTGCAGCACTTTCACAGCATCATCTTTCAGGATTTGGAATAGCTCAACCGGAATTCCATCACCTCCACTAGCTTTGTTCGTAGTGATGCTTTCTAAGGCCCACTTGACTTCACATTCCAGGATGCCTGGCTCTAGGTCAGTGATCACACCATCAGGATTATCTGGGTTGTGAAGGTCTTTTTTGTACAGTTCTTCTGTGTATTCTTGCCACCTCTTCTTAATATCTTCTGCTTCTGTTAGGTCCATACCATTTCTGTCCTTTATTGAGCCCATCTGTGCATGAAATGTTCCCTTGGTATCTCTAATTTTCTTGAAGAGATCTCTAGTCTTTCCCATTCTGTTGTTTCCCTCTATTTCTTTGCATTGATCTCTGAGGAAGTCTTTCTTATCTCTCCTTGCTATTCTTTGGAACTCTGCATTCAGATGCTTATATCTTTCCTTTTTGCCTTTGCTTTTCGCTTCTCTTCTTTTCACAGCTATTTGTAAGGCCTCCTCAGGCAGCCATTTTGCTTTTTTGCATTTCTTTTCCATGGGGATGGTCTTGATCCCTATCTCCTGTACAATGTCATGAACCTCCATCCATAGTTCATCAGGCACTCTATCTATCAGATCTAGGCCCTTAAATCTATTTCTCACTTCCACTGTATAATCATAAGGAATTTGATTTAGGTCATACCTGAATGGTCTAGTGGTTTTCCCTACTTTCTTCAATTTAAGTCTGAATTCGGTAATAAGAAGCTCATGATCTGAGCCACAGTCAGCTCCCAGTCTTGTTTTTGCTGACTGTATAGAGCTTCTCCATCTTTGGCTGCAAAGAATATAATCAATCTGATTTCAGTGTTGACCATCTAGTGATGTCCATGTGTAGAGTCTTCTCTTGTGTTGTTGGAAGAGGGTGTTTGCTATGACCAGTGTGTTCTCTTGGCAAAACTCTATTAGCCTTTGCTCTGCTCATTCCATACTCCAAGGCCAAATTTGCCTGTTACTCCAGGTGTTTCCTGACTTCCTACTTTTGCATTCCAATCCCCTAAAATTTGTTCTATTAATGTTAGGTAAAGATTGTGCTTTAAGCTCCAAAATCAATTCCATCTTGGGTGCATTTTCTAAAAGTCCACAAACAACTGAAGGATAGTAAGTTAAAAAAAAAAAAAAAAGAGGTCTAGTGTTGGATTCCGGAGAAGGCAATAGCATGCCACTCCAGTACTCTTGCCTAGAAAATCCCATGGATGGAGGAGCCTGGTGGGCTGCAGTCCATGGGTCGTGAAGAGTCGGACACGACTGAAGCAACTTAGCAGCAGCAGCAGCATTGGATTCAGAAGATCTGAGGCTGAATGCAGGTCTGCCTCTCCTCAACTGTGCTGCTACCTTGAACAGGTCTCATTTCTCTAGGCCTTAGCTTCCAAAACAACTGATCTTAAAGAGTTGGCTAACTCTCTGAAATGGCTGCTGGGAGAACCAAGTAAGAATTATATGAAATTACTTTGTAAACTGTTAAATACTGTGTAAATGTAAGAGTTGTAATTATAAGCCTAGAAAGCATGAAAAAAGCATGAAAAAGTTTTTAATAACAGATAAGGCTTTGCGGTTAAAGATCTTTATATCCACTTTCCAAACCTACTAGCTGACCCCAGATAAATAACATAATCTCTTTAAACTTTGGTTTCCTTAGCTGTAAGATTGAATTAGTAATAGTACATACTCTTGGTGCTACAATAAAGAACTAAATAAGATAATTGAGGTGGCACAGTGGTAAAGAATCTGTCTGCCAAGGCAGGAGACTCGAGATGTGGGTTTGATCCTGGGTTGGCAAGACCCCCTGGAGAAGAGAATGCCTACCCAGTCCAGTATTCTGCCTGGAGAATCCCATGCACAGAGGAGCCTGGCAGGCTACAGTCCATGGGTAACAGAGTCGGACACAACTGAGCACAGCATACACACACACACACATACACACACACACACACACACACACACACACACACACACACACGTAATAATTAAATCTATTCCTGAAAATAATGAGTGCAAAATAAATGTTTATTGCTATTATGTGTAATTAAAGTCCTCTTTTTTGTGGTTTCACCCACACAAATTAGGCATTCTCTTTTCCTAGGATCATGAGTTCATTCATGAAATCACTAAAAATTGTATTCTTTTTAAAATTGTAAAACCAATAGCCATGAACACACACACATGTATATAGCCATATCCAAAATCACTTCAACAAACAGCTACATTTTTGAGCCTTTGCATCAGATGCCAGGCACTTTACTAAACATTTTACAGACATTAGTTCTTTTAGTCTTCACAACAAGCCTACCAAGGTGTTACTATTGCCAAGTTTTAGAGAAGAAAGCTAGCCTCAGGGAGGTTATGGAATTTGCCTGCAATCACACAGCAAGTCAGAGATGAAGTCAAAATTTCAACTTAAGTGTCTTGTCTGACTGCTAGTCCCATGATAGTCTTTTCTTTCATCCTCTAGTCTTTTCCATCCTTTCTTCCTTTTCTTTCATTGTTCAAAGTTTTACTATAACAGTTATCTACCTCAAATGCAAATCATTTAGTTTATACTGATTAATGCTAGCAAAATCAGCTTATCTTGAATCTTTTCTGCTGTTAACTACATGTGAAACATTGTACAAAATAAAGATTGAGGGTGGAGTAGTGGAAGGTACAAACTATTGAATGTAAGATAAGCCATAAGGATGTATTGTACAGCACAGGGAATACAGCCAATATTCTGTGATAACTGTAAAAGGAGGACAGCCTTGTATAAAACTTGCCAGGCATACACACTGAGGAAACCAGAATTGAAAGAGACACCTGTACCCCAATGTTCATCGCAGCACACAGAGAAATGCAAATCAAAACCACAGTGAGGTACCATCTCATGCTGGTCAGAATGGCTGCTATCAAAAACTCTACAAACAATAAATGCTGCAGAAAGTATGGAGAAAAGGGAACCCTCTTACACTGTTGGTGGGAGTGCAAACTAGTACAGCCACTATGGAGAACAGTGTGGAGATTCCTTTAAAAACTGGAAATAGAACTGCCATATGACCCAGCAAGCCCACTGCTGGGCATACACACTGAGGAAACCAGAATTTAAAGAGACACGTGTACCCCAGTGTTCATCGCAGCACTGTTTCTAATAGCCAGGACATGGAAGCAATCTAGATGTCCATCAGCAGATGAATGGATAAGGAAGCTGTGGTACATATATACAATGGAATATTACTCAGCCATTAAAAAAATTCATTTGAATCAGTTCTAATGAGGTGGATGAAACTGGAGCCTATTATACAGAGTGAAGTCAGTCAGAAAGAAAAACACCAATACGGTATACTACAGCATATATAACACATATATGGAGAAGGCAATGGCAACCCACTCCAGTACTCTTGCCTGGAAAATCCCATGGACAGAGGGGCCTGGTGGGCTGCAGTCCATGGGGTCGCTAGGAGTCGGACACGACTGAGCAACTTCACTTTCACTTTTCACTTTCATGCATTGGAGAAGGAAATGGCAAGCCACTCCAATGTTCTTGCCTGGAGAATCCCAGGGACGGGGGAGCCTGGTGGGCTGCCGTCTATGGGGTCGCACAGTCGGACACGACTGAAGCGACTTAGCAGCAGCAGCAGCAACGCATATATATGGAATTTAGAAAGATGGTAACAATGACCCTGTATGCGAGACAACAAAAGAGACACAGATGTATAGAACATAGAACAGTATTTTGGACTCTGTGGGAGAAGGCGAGGGTGGGATGATTTGAGAGAATAGTATTGAAACATGTATATTATCATATGTGAAACAGATTGCCAGTCCAGGTTCAATGCATGAGACAGGGTGCTCAGGGCTGGTGCACTGGGATTACCCTGAGGGATGGGATGGGGAAGGGGTGGGAGGGGGGTTCAGGATGAGGAACACATGTACACCCATGGCTGATTCATGTCAATGTACGGCAAAAACCACTACAATATTGTAAAATAATTAGCCTCCAATTAAAATAAATAAATAAAAAACTCATTGTGGTAAACATTTTCACAGTACATAGGTGTATCAAATCATGTTGCATACCTTAAACTCACGCAATGTATATGTCAATTATATCTCAATAAAACTGGCAAAAATAACATCACCAAAAAACAAAATTGTATAAAACTTTATTGTTGTTGGGGCTTTCCTGGTGACTCAGATGGTAAAGAATCTGCCAGCAATGCAAGAGACCCGGGTTCAATCCCTGGATTGGGAAGATGCCCTGGAGAAGGGCATGGCAACCCCCTCCAGTACTCTTGCCTGGGAAATCTCATGGACAGAGGACCCTGGTGGGCTACAGCCATGGGGGTAGAGAGTCAAACACAACTGAGTTACTAACACTTTCACTTTATTATTGTTAGAAGATATTATTAAAGTAGATTGAGTAGGTACAAATATATGCTGTGCTGCTCTGACTGCTCACTCTTTGGGAACTTTTTTCCTGTTGTGATACTCATTGATATTTCTATGTAGGGGCAAAGAGTTGCCTTTACTGTACTGCAACTTCATCAGCTCTGGGCCTATATAGAAATAGCTAAGTCACCCCTGACTCTGACTTCATGTATTGGGAACAGAACTTTTAGAATTTACAATCATTCACCTTTGAAGTATCAATCAAATATTGATTGAACACCACTCTTGAGCAAGGGGTTGTACCAAGTACTAAAGATAAAAACGTACTTAGTGAAGTAAGCCAAACAGAGAAAGACAAATATCATATGATATTGCTTACATGTAGAATCTAAAAAAAATGATACAAGTGACCTTATTTACAAAACAGTAATAGCCCCACAGACAGAAAACAAAGGAGAAGGTGGAGAGGGATAAATTAGGAATTTGGGATTAACATATATACATTACTATATATAAAATAGATAACCAACAAGGACCTACTATATAGCACAGGGAACTCTACTCAATATTACAGAATAACCTATAAGGGAAAAGAATCTGAGAAAAATATATATTATATATAACTGACTTTGCTATACACCCGAAACTAACACAAGATTGTAAATTCAACTATAATTCAATAAAAAATAAACATAATTAAAATTGATGAATAAAAGTTGAAAAAAAAATTAAAGCAGGCCCTGTGTTTGGCAAGACAATAGAGTAGAATCTGACTTCTCACACTGTGATGAACAGAGTCTTAAGAAGAAGCATTCAGCCAAGATCTGAGGTATACAAAATTTCAATATAAATATGAGAGTAGCAGAGGGGTATCTTTATTTTTTAAGAGTTTGTTTCAGTAATGAATAGAAATGCTTTGAGTTTACCCTGAGGAAAACAGCCTCTGAAATCATAATGCAGCCATGGAAGGACTTATATGATGAAAAGAGGCCACGGATAAGAATCCCATCATTCCTCCACTCTTGTCTCATTAGCAGTGAACATGGCTGACTCGCTAGTCTCTTTGTTCTCTTCAGTCGGCCCAAAGGCAGGTAACAACACTATTACTCTCATCTTTTACCAGTGACAGTATCTTAAAACACTTCAAATCATGAGTGCACATATTCTTATCACATATTTGATTATAGCAGTCATAACAAAGATGTTGGAAAATATATGCAGGTACCAGTCAAAGTTATTTAATAAGAGTCTCTCTGGACTTTACTGGTGGTCCAGTGGTTAAGAATTTGCCTGCCAGTCTTCAGGATACAGATTTGATCCCTGATCTGGAAGGTTCCATGTGCCATGGGGCAACTAAGCCCTGCGCCATGACTGAGCCCACCTTTAGAGCCACGAACCATGACCGCTGAAGCCCGTCTGCCCTAGAGCCTGTGCTCAACAAGAGAACCCACCACAGTTAGAAGCCTACGTACCACAATGAAGAGCAGCCCTGACTATCTGCAAATAGAGAAAGCCCATGCACAGCAACCAAAAAAAGGTAAATAAGGCCAATGACCATGTTTTCAAAAAACAGAAACAAAAAGCCTCTCTCATATGTAAAGACACTAATTCATTTTGTTGATTGAGTTTGATGGGACCAGGGACATGCGAGTAGGTGTTTATGAAGGACTTATCCTTGATGGCTGTCCTTGAGGATTTCCTTGAAAATGTTTCTCTCTTCATATGAGACCTTTGGTTGCAATCCACCAATGGATCAACATTAAATATGCTGGCAGAGAAACTGAACGACTCCAGAAGAAGTGGAAATGTGTTATCTGAATTTATTAGAAATGTAAGAGTAATGTGGTAATAGGCACTCTCACTTCAGCCACAAGCAGTCAAAAAGAACAAAGTCTCTAATTTTCACATCAGATACTGGCCATAAATATGGAGAACAGGCTTAATCAGAATGATAGGTAAGATGCTCTCAACTGGGCACCTCAAGACTCTGGCTCTGCAATGTACTGAATGTGTCCCTGCAAAATTCAATTGCTAAAACCTTAACTGCACTGTGATGGTATCTGGGGGTGGGGCCTTTGGGGGTATTTGGGTGGAGCCCTCATGAGTGGGATTAGTGCCCTTATAAAAAGAAGCCAGAGAGTTCGCTCTTTCCACCATGTAAGAATACAGCAAGAAGTTGAATATCTGTAAACTCATCAGAACTTGACCATATAGGCACCATGTTCTTGGATTTGCAGCCTCCAGAACAGTGACAAATAAGTTTCTGTTGTTTATAAGCCCCTCTGTCTATGATGCTTTTGTTATAACAGCTCAAACTGATCAAAACAGGGCCCTACTGGAGAAATATGAAAGAAATATTTAGATAATCAACATAATAATTCCATTATAAAAAAGTAGTATATACATTTCAGAAGTAATTAAAACAGTGTGTAGAAATTTGGGCACAAGGGAAAATCAGATACAGATCCTATCCTCAAACAATCTATGACCAAATAAGAAAAGATAAAATATGTAAATAAATAACTATAATGCAAAATAGAAGCTTAAAAGTAACTCAAATAATGATAGAGTTAGATTCTGTGGGATTTCAGAAGATGAAAAATTCCTTAAAGTTAGAGAAATCAAAGTGAGATTTATGAGAGAAAGAATATTTGGATGACAGGATTTGATACATGGAGAAGAAAGGAAAGATAAAAAAGAAAGCAAAGATACAGAGATGTTTTTTCAAAATTTTTAAAGACTTTTTTTTAAATGTGGGCCATTTTTAAAGCCTTTATTGAATTTGTTACAATTTTGCTTCTATTTATTATTTTTTAGCCAGGAGGCATGTGGGAATCTTAGCTCCCCTGCTGCTGCTGCTGCTGCTGCTGCTGCTAAGTCACTTCAGTCATGTCTGACTCTGTGCGACCCCATAGACGGCAGCCCACCAGGCTCCCCCGTCCCTGGGATTCTCCAGGCAAGAACATTGGAGTGGGTTGCCATTTCCGTCTCCAATGCATGAAAGTGAAAAGTGAAAGTGAAGTCACTCAGTCGTGTCTGACTCTTAGCGACGCCATGGACTGCAGCCCACCGGGCTCCTCCGTCCATGGGATTTTCCAGGCAAGAGTACTGGAGTGGGGTGCCATCACCTTCTCCGTTAGCTCCCCTACTAGGGATCAAATCCTCTCTGCCTGCATTGGAAAGCAAAGTCTTAACCACTGGACCACCAGGGAAGTCCTCAGAAGATGGTTTTAATACAGCAAACTAGCTCTTCGACTGGATTAGAAGACAAAGATGAACCTACTTGCAGGGCAGGAATAGAGATGCAGACATAGAGGACAGACTTGCAGACACAGCAGAGGAAGGAGAGGGTGGGACAAGTTGAGAGAGTAGCACTGACATATATACTTACCATGTGTAAAACGCAGCTCATAGGAAGCAGCTGTATAGCACAGGGAGCTCAGCTCCGACTGCGTAAAGGGATAAAATTAGGGCGGGGTGGGAGGGAGACTCAAGAGGGAGTGGATATTGGTATACTAATGGCTGTTTCACATAGTTGTACAGCAGAAACCAACACAACAGGGTAAAGTAATTATCCTCCAATTTAAAAATGAAAAAGAATATAAAGCATCAGGGCAAAAAGTTAAGAGAACTAAATCACACAGAATGTTAAGGCTACTCACAACAGGGCCTGAAGCAGACCTCCCCCAGCTCCCCTTTTAGTCTTCCTCTGTTTCCAACAGGGCTCTTTCCAGAAAGTTCCCATTTATGGCTCCCCACTCAATGCCATGGCTTTATTTAAATCAGACCTGACACCCAACACCTCTCTCCTTTCTTCCCCAAGACATTTCCCTTCCAGCCTTGACAGGATGCACGGCCACAGTGCAGACTGAGCACCAAGCTCCCACTTTTGCAGACCTTCCTGTGAGACGTGTGGTGTGGCAGCTTGCCAGGCCCTGATCACTTAGCCCGGGGAGCCTGCCATAGGGGAGTTCCTCTGACTGCAGAATGAGCCTCCATGCTCCCTCTCCAAAGGCACTGAGAGGGCATCGGGGCTAAATTGTACCTGACATTTAATTCCAGCTTTGGGCTGTTTCGTGTGAAACTTGACTTCAGCGAGACATTGATCAGCCTGCAGCCCTTCATGAGCTTTGACACAATCAATTTTCTCCAACGGATTGGACGATCATTAGCTGCCTCACAGAAAGGCCTGGGTCACGCACAGCTTTCCGCAGGCCACAGAACTGCACGCCGGGAGGAAATGATGAAAAATTGCTGTTGGCAAGTGACTGCCCCTTTCCTCACAGAACACAACCAACAAGCGTTATGAAGAGACCTACCTTCAGTCTCCTCACCTCAGAAATCTGGGTCTCTGAGAGACTTAAGGAAATCAGTTAATTTAGGAACTAAAGACAAAGTTGGGTGAGACTCTGCTTGAGATGTCCTTTACAATCATGCCTTATTGTCTTAAATATCCTTAATTCACTCACCCCATCTTTACTTAACTAGAACTGTCTGGACGGGAAACAAAAAATAAGGCTCTTGATTAACGTGGGTCCAGATAATTTATTTGCTTCTCTGGGGGCTCAGCGGTAAAGAATTTACCTGCAATTCAGGAGACACGAGTTCAATCTCTGGGTCTGAAGATCCCCTGTAGAAGGAAATGGCAACCCACTCCAGTATTCTTACCTGGGAAATCCTACAGACAGAGCGGCCTGGCAGGCCATGAGGTCACAAGAGTTGGACATGACTTAGTGACTAAACCACCATCACCGTATAACTTATTGTGGTGTTTAAGACAATGGATCAACAACAAGCACTTATCAGGTACTTGGAAACATTGCAAAGGCAAAACAGTGTTTTCAAGCCACTAACTCCCACCTTTATATGCAGAATTGCCCTGCTAACAAGACAGTATAGAATGACTCCCTGTATTAGATGATTCGTAATATACAAACAGGCTTGCTTCTCCAAAAACATGAACTGCAGTATCAGAAATCATGTCAACATTTGCTCCCACCTCTGTGCCCAGTGGTCAGCTAGTACCTTCCACAAGATCAGCACTCATTAAAAAAAGGAAAAGAAAGTTGAATAAATGAATGCATAATTCAGGTGCCACATTTCTGATACTGAAGTATTTCCTGTGGTGAAAGCATTACTAAAAGTGTTTCTAGAAAGTTCCCATTAAAAGCACAAATACAAGCTTATTTGCACACTTGTATAAATTAACACAGCCTAGCTTGTATTCAATAAGTATTTCCTGAGTGACTGAACCTTGTTTATTCAGTCATTTTGGAAAGTGAAGTAAGACAGGCAAATTTGAAGGTGAAGGAGCAGTCTTAAAGCATTGCTGCATCTGTGTCTGTGGGGACACAGGTAGGAGCTGTAGGAAGCTGAGATTTCTGGAGCAACTGGAAGCTTTATAACTACACAGGAATCCCCTGCCCTCCACCCACACCTTGAAAAGCTGTTAATTACGGTGTTTCTTGAGCATGTCTCCTGTTCTTCCCTACCTAAACCCACAGGTCCTTCTGCATTCTCATGAGGAGATGCAGTTTTCATTCCTTTGAATGAGGAAGGTCTAGGGGGCCTGAACCAAATGGACTTTGGATTACCTCCTCAAGGAAAGCTGGCAGCATCTAAAGTGAGTAAGTGAAAGTTGCTCATTTGTGTTTGACTCTTTGCAATCCCATAGACTGTAGCCTGCAGGCTCCTCTGTCCATGGGATTCTCCAGGCAAGAATACTGAAGTGGGTTGCCATTCCCTTCTCCAGGGGATGTTCCCGACCCAGGGATTGAACCCATGTCTCCTGAGTTGCTGGCAGATTCTTTACAGTCTGAACCACCAGGGAAGTCCATCATCTAAGGCAGAATCAGTTTGCCAGAAACTGGCAGATGGTACAAGACAGGCCGGGCTCAGCACTGCCAGGCACTCGGAACTCAAGGTCTGGAACATACCAGGCATTTAGTAGATATTCAATAAAGTTTGCTGAGGGAATTAACCTCATTTCATTAGGTATTTTAAAGTGCATTTTATTACTTGTAGAACAGATGTTCTCATACATCTTAAAGCAGCATGTCAGAGGGGGGAGAGTTTTAATTTTAGAATTAAAGACATATTATATATTCCAATACTGGCTCTGCCTGTCTTATCCTTAACTTCTTTTGCCTCAGTTTCCTCAGCTATAAAGTGGGTATGTCTTCCTGGCAGAGTTTTTCTAGGGATTAAATAAGGAAATAAACATGAAAGCTCTGTGGAAAACTAATTTAGGGGATAAAAGAAATGTAAGAAATTAATATATAAACAATATAGCTTAACAGTACAAATAATTTGTATTTGAAGTTTAAATGATATGGTTGGCACATTATTTTACATATGCTGCTGGAAAACCCTAATTAGCCTAATAAGCAAACCGCTTAAAGAAAAGGGGCACAGTAATAGTTTGGACAAGATTTCAGCTGATCCATTCTCAGCATTCTCAGAAAAAGTCACTGGGCTTCTTCAAGATTCAGTTCCTCTACCTCCTAAAATTGGTAATACCTGTCTCATTTATCTCACGTATAATAGTGAGAGTCAATTCAGATGGTAGATAGGAATACACTTTGAAAAGCATTAAGAACAATAAAAATGTAAGGCACCTTTTGTGTTTTCCCTTAAAAAATACGGAACTTTCTCTGACATGATCCAATGGAAAAAACCATGTTTCCTCCTTTGATGTAAGTCTTCCCTGAATATGGATTCTGGCTTAGGAATTGACTGCCTCTAAACACAGTTTCCCTTTTAATTTAGGATGACCAGGAAGTGTGTTCATCAATATGGAAAACTTCAGCCATAGGTATTGGTCAGCGTTTATTCAAAATACTCAATGGAATGGAAATAAACATCCCTGGTTTCCATGGTCTTTCTCAGGTCACCACCCAGGTACAATGTGTCCCTTGGAAAGGAACAAACTCACCAACCATGGGTCACTTTGTCTATCGAGCCAATGACACCAGCAACTGTAGAAAGCCTCCAATTTCTAGGAGCTTAATACAGCTAAAGATTATTTCTGACTTATATTACAATCCAGTGCAAGATGGTTCAGGCATGGATCAATGGTTAGATGGGGGAAGGGAGAATATGGAAAAGGCATGTCAAATACTCATCATGTCAGCCCTATAAGTGACAAGTATCACTTCCCATGACCCATAGGCTACACTAGACTCACAGCCAACTAACAAGAGACTGGACAATGCAGAGGTGCAAGAGATAGCAGTGAGTATGAATAGTCTCCATGGAGTCCATCATTAAGAGCCCTAGTCTTAGTTCAGCAACCCTTTTCTGATCCTGTAAACCTAACTGCAGCACAATCCACCAAGATGGAAGCACTCGGTAATGTCATTCTTCATTAAGATGGGATGGGATGGATGCAATGGGAAGTGATGAGGTAGGCTGGGTAGACTGAATCCTTACAAATCCTCAACAGTGCCTGCAAAGTATCTGGCTTATAACAAATGAACAGTATGTATTCGTTGATAAACACAACAAAAGAATGACAAGAGAGAGTGACTATCCAAGAAAGGTGTCTCTCTCACCAAACATGGCCTTAAGTTGTGTGGCAGGCCAGGATTGTGAAAGAATCAATGAGGCTGAAGAATAGAATGAGGTGAATCAGTGATCTTTTTTTTCTTCTTTTCTATCTTAATTTGGCTCCACAATCTCTAAGCAGGTACGAACTATTTTCTTCACTCCACTCCTAAATTTTCCACTGGTCTCCTCTCTCACTGTCTGCTTTCCTCTTCAGCTCCAATTTTCTCTCTCATATCCTCCTCCTTGCTTTGCTTCCCCTTTCCTAGTACCAAGCTGCATAAGGACTGGAGAAGATGTGGTCAAAATTTGAAACGTGGTTCAGTTCAGTCACTCAGTCATGTCCGACTCTTTGCGACCCCATGAATTGCAGAACGCCAGGCCTCCCTGTCCATCACCAACTCCCAGAGTTTACCCAAACTCATGTCCATCGAGTCGGTAATGCCATCCAGCCATCTCATCCTCTGTCGTCCCCTTCTCCTCCTGCCCCCAATCCCTCCCAGCATCAGGGTCTTTTCCAATAAGTCAACTCTTCACATCAGGTGGCCAAAGTATTGGAGTTTCAGCTTCAACATCAGTCCTTACAATGAACACCCAGGGCTGATCTCCTTTAGGATGGACTGGTTGGATCTCCTTGAAGTCCAAGGGACTCTCAAGAGTCTTCTCCAACACCACAGTTCAAAAGCATCAATTCTTCAGCACTCAGCTTTCTTCACAGTCCAACTCTCACATCCATACATGACCACTGGAAAAACCATAGCCTTGACTAGATGGACCTTTGTTGGCAAAGTAATGTCTCTACTTTTGAATATGCTATCTAGGTTGGTCATAACTTTCCTTCCAAGGAGTAAGCATCTTTTAGTTTCATGGCTGCAATCACCATCTGCAGTGACTTTGGAGCCCCAAAAATAATGTCTGACACTGTTTCCACTGTTTCCCCATCTATGCCAATGAAGTGATGGGACCAGATGCCATGATCTTCATTTTCTGAATGTTGAGCTTTAAGCCAACTTTTTCACTCTCCTCTTTCACTTTCATCAAGAGGCTTTTGAGTTCCTCTTCACTTTCTGCCATAAGGGTGGTGTCATCTGCATATCTGAGGTTATTGATGTTTCTCCGGGCAATCTTGATTCCAGCTTGTGCTTCTTCAAGCCCATCGTTTCTCACGTGGTTAATGTTGGACAAATGGGCAAAACTGAAAGTAAGGTCAGTCATTAAAGAGAATGTCAGGTCTAAAAGGGAATCTAAAGATTGTGGGATTCATAACAAGTAGTACAGATAACAAGTTCCTATTCAATAATTATTATTAGAATCTTATTCATTCGTATAATTTCCTGATGATATTGATTTTTTATTAGATTCTGTGCTAAAAAGTGGTGATGTAGACCAGTTCTCTTTTTATATATGTGAAAAGAATGAGCCATAAAAGAGAAGGTAGCTTAGCCAAGGTTGTATAGATAGTGAGTACTCAGGATGGTCTGGAACTGCACTGCCCAATGTAGTAGCCACTAATTACATGTTGTATTGAACATGTGAAGTGCAACTAGTCCAAACTAGTAAAATACACACTGAGTTTCAAAGACTCAGTATAAGAGGAACATAAAATATCTCAATAACATTTTGTTCTGATTACATGTTAAAATAATATATTTTATTACACTGAGTTAAAGTATTATTATTAAAAGTAATATAACCTGTCCATTTATTTTTAATGGAACTCCTGTTCATTTATTTTTAATGGAACTCATAGAAAATTTTAAAATACATTTGTGCCTCAAAATACATTTCTATTGCACAGTACTGAACTAGAATGCAGGCCTTTTGCCTTCATGGAAGTTCTTTTCATACCACTATACTAATTTCCTTTGCTGTGTCTACCTGATTATTTTCTTGAGCACCAGTAACAGTTTGGTCAGTACTCCATCGTGTTTTTCAACTTTAAATCAAAAGAAACATAAGAAAAGAGTCTCATCATTCTGCTTTATTCCAAATATGAACATGGTCTTCTACAAACAGACAGTTATTTATCTGTACTCCTGTCATTCTACTGTTGTCTAGCTAAGAAACAGGTGGCCTTAGGGAATAATTTCCAGGTTTTAATTTGCCCCTTGTACCACAGATTCAGCTAGGCCTAGTGTTTGCTAGCAATCACATGCTCTGGGAGATGGTGAAAGTGAAAGCCAAGTCGCTCAGTCGTATCTGACTCTTTGCGACCCCATGGACTGTAGCCCACCATGCTCCTCTGTCTATGGGATTTTCCAGGCAATAGTACTGGAGTGGATTGCCTTTTCCTTCTCCAGGGGATCTTCCCAACTCAGGGATCAAACCCGGGTCTCCCACATTGTAGACAGACGCTTAACCGTCTGATGGTACGGGACAGGAAAGCCTGGCATGCTGCAGTCCATGGCATCACAAAGAGTCTGACATGACCGAGCAACTGAACAAGTGTTTTCTAATTCAGTGAGAACCCTGTGGAAGAAAGGACCCAGAAAAGGCCAAGGTTGCCCACCACTCCTCATCCATTGGGGAATTTGTTGTTATTGACACAAAGAAATAATTGCTAGTCCAACTATTCAATCTTCTATCCAGTCACCAGCTGATTTTTGTATCTTGAGTTTTTATCTTTTTTGAGTTATTTCTAAATAGGAATTAAAATAGGAAAGAACTCATAGGGATTGGAATTGGTGCTTTCTATTCCACTGTGAACTCAGAGAGGAAAATCTAAAGAGAAAAATAACCCTAAAAGGAAGCAGAGGAGAAAAGCAGAAGAGATTACAACCTCTTGTCTTGTCTCCCTTTTCTTGGCCTCTTGTTCTTTTTTATTCTGGCTTCATTCTCTCATTTATTTTGTTTGGCATGTTTGTCATTATAGTTTGGACAATAGAAAGAAAAAGTATCCATTGATACAGCCAACAAACAGAAGCTATCTAGTGTGCAAAGATAGGCCACTTGCCTGCTTTAGCCAATAGGATATAGTCTTTCAATCAGACAGAATCTGATTGGCCTACCAAAGGTGAAAGGCCAGGTGTTGTGTGGTGTTCTGTAGGGGAAAGAAACTGACCTCATAGAGCTAGCTCTGCAACATCACCATCCTATGACATATTCAAGTGTTTCATCCAGCTATGTATTCAGAAGAAAGTGAGAAGGCCATCTTCTTAAGATTACTTCTGTACACACTGTCCTTGGAACTTAAGCTCAGTCAGAGATACTTGATTAATGACTGGACTTTTTACTTTTATTAATTTTCATCTCATCGATGCTTGCTATAATCCTTTAATAGGAGCTTCTCTTTGGCAAGGTCATGGATTAGAGGTTTAGTTGCCACCAAAGACTATTAATATCCTTAGTAAACCCTGCCCTTCTGAGTTCCTACACTGCAGGTAGGAACTCAGAAAATTTTTCTTTAATTTATTTAACTTTTGGCCATGCCAGAATATCCAGGATCTTAGTTCTCTGATCAGGAATCAACTCATGCCCCCTGCATTTGAAATGCAGAGTATTAACCACTGGACCACCAGGTAAATCCCTGAAGGTGTCTTTTGAATGACCTTATCAACTACTCTTGAGTGGCCCTATGACTTTTGCAATAACTTCAAATGGAAATATTTTTCTTAAGACATATGTTCTGGAGTTTGCAAAGAAAGTCAGTGTGTGTTACCTAAGTAAGCATTTTTCACTCCTTGTGTTCAGCAGAAACACAAATGTTGTTCACTTAGCAACCACCTCTTCCCTTGACCCAAGAAATAAGGAATAGAGGTAATTTTGGAAAAATAAAGATAGCATGTTCCAAACTCAACTTTTACTGCTACTCAGAAAGACTCTAGATTCTAAGATCAGATCAGATCAGTCGCTCAGTCGTGTCCAACTCTTTGCAACCCCATGAATCAAAGCACGCCAGGCCTCCCTGTCCATCATCAACTCCCAGAGTTAACTCAGACTCACGTCCATCGAGTCAGTGATGCCATCCAGCCATCTCATCCTCTGTCATCCCCTTCTCCTCCTGCCCCAATCCCTCCCAGCATCAGAGTCTTTTCCAATGAGTCAACTCTTCGCATGAGGTGGCCAAAGTATTGGAGTTTCAGCTTTAGCATCATTCCTTCCAAAGAAATCCCAGGGCTGATCTCCTTCAGAATGGACTGGTTGGATCTCCTTGCAGTCCAAGGGACTCTCAAGAGTCTTCTCCAACACCACAGTTCAAAAGCATCAATTCTTCGGCGCTCAGCCTTCTTCACAGTCCAACTCTCACATTCATACATGACCACAGGAAAAACCATAGCCTTGACTAGATGGACCTTTGTTGGCAAAGTAATGTCTCTGCTTTTGAATATGCTATCTAGGTTGGTCATGACTTTCCTTCCAAGAAGTAAGCGTCTTTTAATTTCATGGCTGCAGTCACCATCTGCAGTGATTTTGGAGCCCCCCAAAATAAAGTCTGACACTGTTTCCACTGTTTCCCCATCTATTTCCCATGAAGTGGTGGGACCGGATGCCATGATCTTCGTTTTCTGAATGTTGAGCTTTAAGCCAACTTTTTCACTCTCCTCTTTCACTTTCATCAAGAGGCTTTTGAGTTCCTCTTGGTGATGGACAGGGAGGCCTGGCGTGCTGCAATTCATGGGGTCGCAAAGAGTCGGACACGACTGAGCGACTGATGTGATCTGATCTGACCACTTTCTGCCATGAGGGTGGTGTCATCTGCATATCTGAGGTTGTTGATACTTCTCCCAGGAATCTTGATTCCAGCTTGTGTTTCTTCCAGTCCAGTGTTTCTCATGATGTACTCTGCATATAAGTTAAATAAACAGGGTGACAATATACAGCCTTGATGAACTCCTTTTCCCATTTGGAACCAGTCTGTTGTTCCATGTCCAGTTCTAACTGTTGCTTCCTGACCTGCATACAGATTTCTCAAGAGGCAGATCAGGTGGTCTGGTATTCCCATCTCTTTCAGAATTTTCCACAGTTTATTGTGATCCACATAGTCAAAGGCTTTGGCATAGTCAATAAAGCAGAAATAGATGTTTTTCTGGAACTCTCTTGCTTTTTGCATGATCCAGCGGATGTTGGCAATTTGATCTCTGGTTCCTCTGCCTTTTCTAAAACCAGCTTGAACATCAGGAAGTTCACGGTTCACATATTGCTGAAGCCTGGCTTGGAGAATTTTGAGCATTACTTTACTAGCGTGTGAGATGAGTGCAATTGTGCGGTAGTTTCAGCATTCTTTGGCATTGCCTTTCTTTGGGATTGGAATGAAAACTGACCTTTTCCAGTCCTGTGGCTACTGCTGAGTTTTCCAAATTTGCTGGCATATTGAGTGCAGCACTTTCTAAGCACAAACCTAAATCCTGATTCCCCATCCCCTTTTTCCCTCACCCCCCCAAAAAAGAGCAGAGGAGATCCTTCCCAAATGGCTACCAAAGTCAGGTCATAAAAACAAAAGCTGTCACTTGGGTCCCTCACCTCACCCTCCCACTTCTGCATGCCTTCTAGGGTGATCATCAACCACGTTTTGGTCCCCAGCAGATTCTCCTGCACATTCTGCCATGTGACTCCCAAGTGCATTTGCTCAGAATCACTACTGTATCACTTTAATTCAAATAACTTTATCCCTTCTTTACTCTGAATGAAAACAAGGAAGGAGGTGGGAGGCGGGTGGAGGGAGCAAGGGTGTGATTGGTGAGTAAAGCAGATGTTGTGTTACGGTGTGACTGCCTCAAAAACAGAAGAGAAAGGAAGAGGGAAGAATTAGTAATGAACCCCAGTAAATCAATTTGCTGAATTAGTAGACAAGGTCAGGAGTAAGTCTTGATTTTATAGAAAGTATAAAGCAAAGATGTAAACCCACCTTTAGGAAATGATACTACAGTCTCATCCCCTATATTAGTACTGTGCTGCTGCTGCTGCTGCTAAGTCGCTTCAGTCGTGTCTGACTCTGTGCGACCCCATAGACAGCAGCCCATCAGGCTCCCCAGTCCCTGGGATTCTCCAGGCAAGAACACTGGAGTGGGCTGCCATTTCCTTCTCCAATGCATGAAAGTGAAAAGTGAAAGTGAGGTCTCTCAGTCGTGTACGACTCTTAGTGACCCCATGGACTGCAGCCTACCAGTCTCTTCCATCCACAGGATTTTCCCGGCAAGAGTACTGGAGTGGGTTGCCATTGCCTTCTCCTATTAGTACTATATTACCATGTAAATATTACTCTAAAAACTTACAGGCTCAAAAACAACATTTGTTATTTCATAGTTTCTTTGGATCAGAAATGTGGGCACAGCTCAGAAGGGTACATCTGGCTCAAATTCTTTCATGAGTTTGCAGTCATAGGCCAGGGTTGTGGTCTCATCTGAAGGTCTGGCTGTGAAGGATCACATGGTTGCTGGCAGCACATGATCTCTCACTCCAGGGATTCTCCTAGTTCCAGTGGCTGTGCAGAATAGAATACCAGAAAATAATACTGAACTTGTCCAAATACCCTCAAGAACACCTGGCCTATGGTGTGGGGAGTTTGCTGTAACTGAAACAAAAAAATACTGACTGGTCCAATGACTCGGTCTTCTCCCCAGTCCCAATCTGCTTTTTATATGATCTTTATATTGAGGTCTCTCCACAGGAATGTCCGATAACATGCCAACTGGCTTTTCCCAGGGTGAGTAATCTGAAAGATGGCAAAAGAGTATTCCTAAAATAGAAGCCACAGTCTTTTTGCAACTTAATATTAGAAGGCTATAAAAGGCTCTAAAAGAAGGGTGCAACTTACAAGTTATATCCCATAACTTTTGCCATGTTCCATTCAATAGAAATATATCAGTTAGCCCAGGTCACATTCAGGAAGAGAGAATTACAAGAGCCTGAACATTAAGGATAATTAAGACCATCTTGGAGGCTGCCTTACATCCTCTATCTAAGTTCATGTTAATTTAAAGATTTTGGTTTTCGCATGGATTTACAGAATGCGTTGGTCTTCCCTGGTGGTTCAGATAATAAAGAATCTGCCTGCAATGCAGAAGACCTGGATTCTATCCCTGGGTTGAGAAGATCCCCTGGAGAAGGGAATGGCTAGTGTTTTGCCAAAAGTTTTCACTTTTGACTCAAGTTCAAAGGATTTGTTAACAAAATAAGCCACTCGTTATATCCAAAGAAATAATCAAATTTTTATTAGGGAATTATCTAGCTTACTTTCAACATACTAACATTAAAAGAAAAGAGAAACAGAAAGATCAGAAACTACATCACCAAATTGAGTTTTGACCAATACCCAGACCTGTGCAGCACTGGAAAGTCCTATGTCACAACACATGTGGAGTCCCAGTTGGGAAAGGGTCCCAGGCAATGCATCTGCTCCATGGGTGAGACTTTAAAAATTGCATTTTGGGGTTCCCACTTATAATACTAGAATGGTTGCAAATTGATATTATCATCAGTCTGTGACCAAATTGCAGCTCTGGTTTCATGTTAACACTGTTTTGTTGCATAAAACTTGGAATGTAGTTAACCCTGGGGCTTGGCTGGTCAGGCCCCCTCCAGGGGCTCAACAATCTCAAGATTTCTCCCCCATCTTATCTATGGTGCTGCAAATCTTGCACACAATGCAGGCAGTCACTCACAGGTACTCACAGTCAGGGCAGTATCCAGGCAGGTTAGAAGCAAGGTCAGAGACCTGCTCTGCTTTGTCTCTGAAGCCTAAACTAGATGATTCATTTAATTTCCCTAACAGCTACCCACTCCAGTATTCTTGCCTGAAGAATTCCATGGACAGAGGAGCCTGGCAGGTTACAGCCCATGGGGTCGCAAAGAGCTGGACATGACTGAACGACTAACACTTTCACTTTTCACAGAATGTGTTTCTTAAAGTTTTATAGATCAGTTAGAGGAAGGTATAAAGAAAGACTTCTTCATGATTATCTAGCCAAAACCATCTGGACTGAAAGCAATATTGTTGAATTAGAATGTTTCAACAATTTGGTCAAAACTACATCCTAGTTACTGGAGAAGTAAAAATCTGAAAGCAAATGAAAATAGAAACTTCCCAAATACTGAAAGGCAGATGAAAATTCCAAAGAATTCATAAGGAATTACAAGAAAAACTTTTCATGATATACCAAAATAAACCATATCTTGGAACTAAAGATGGGCTATTAGTATTCCAACAGAATATCATATTGGTCAGCTTACTTCATAAGAAATTGCATTTGGCAAAATTTCAATCAGCTAAATCACCCTATCTCGTTAGAGAAAAACAGTGTAACTCATTCTAAAGCAAGCTTGTTGCCAGCATTTTATATCAAGATTTTCAGGATAGGTACCTACCACTGTGAGGCTGGAAGATGGTGCTAAGTAACAAATTATGCCCAAACCTAGGATTTAAAACAACAAAAATAACTTAGCATTGCTCATAGCTTCTATGGATTATGAATCTAGAAAGGATTCAGCTAGCAACTCTTACTTAGGGTCTCTCATGCATTTGCAGTCAGATGTCAGCTGGGGCTTCAGTCATCTGAGAGCTGGAGCTGGGGCTGGAGACACTTTCTAAGTGTCTTAAATACATGGTTGCCAAGTAGGTCCTGGTGGTTGGTGAGGACCTCAGTTTCTCTCTGCTCACAACATGTTCATGAGCTGCATGCATGCATCATGGTATAACAGTTCAGTTTCCCCAAGGTGAGAGATAGAAGACATCAAGGTGGAGGCTGCGGTGCCTTCTGTGACCTGACCTCTGGAAGTCATGTACTTTTACTTTTACCATAATCTATTGGTCAGTCAGAGCCAGCTCTGATTCAGAGTGGGAGGGCAGGACACAAGACTGTGAATTCTAGATGTGGGTCATTAACAGACTGGTTCCAAATAGGGAAAGGAGTACATCAAGGCTGTATATTGTCACTCTGCTTATTTAACTTATATGCAGAGTGCATCATGAGAAACACTGGGTTGGATGAAGCACAAGCTGGAATCAAGATTGCCAGGAGAAATATCAATAACCTCAGATATGCCGATAACACCACCCTTATGACAGAAAGTAAAGAAGAACTAAAGAGCCTCTTGATGAGAGTGAAAGAGGAGTGAAAAAGTAGGCTTAAAACTCAACATTCAGAAAACTAAGACCATGGCATCTGGTCCCATTACTTCATGGAAAATAGATGGGGAAACAGTGGAAAAGGTGGCAGACTTTATTTTGAGGAGCTCCAAAATCACTTAAGATGGTGGCTGACTGAAGCCATGAAATTAAAAGACACTTACTCCTTGGAAGGAAAGTTATGACCAACCTAGACATCATATTAAAAAGCATAGATATTATTTTGCCAACAAAGCTCCATCTAGTCAAAGCTATGCTTTTGCCAGTAGTCATGTATGGATGTGAGAGTTGGAATAAAGAAAGCTGAGTGCCAAAAAATTAGTGCTTTTGAACTGTGGTGTTGGAGAAGAGTCTTTAGAGTCCCTTGGACTGCAGGGAGATCCAACCAGTCCATCCTAAAGAAAATCAGTCTTGACTATTCATTAGAAGGACTGATGCTGAAGCTGAAATTCCAATACTTTGGCCACCTGATGCAAAGAATTGACTCATTGGAAAAGACCCTGATGCTGGGAAAGATTGAAGGCAGGATGAGAATGGGATGACAGAAGATGAGATGGTTGGATGGCATCACCAATTCAATGGACATGAATTTGAGTAAGCTCCGGGAGTTGGTGATGGACAGGGAGGCCTGGCATGCTGCAGTCCATGGGGTTGCAAAGAGTCGGACATGAATGAGCGACTGAACTGTAGGTCCGCAAGCATATAAATAAAGAAGATGGGCCACACCCAGCCAGTTTTCTACAGATCCTTCTCTCTGTCTCCTTACAGAGATAAATACTGGCCCTTTCTTAGCTTCAGTGGACCCTAAGTCAGGGTGAGTTCAGGCCTTTACATCCACATGGAAACTGAAGTAGACTTTATGGGAAGTGTGAGTCTTAAGAGCTGCCTGGTGGAATATCAAGAACGTAAGGGAGGGTTCTTTGCTAGTAAAATATACTAAGGACTCTGCTTGGGAATAGAGCTAAATGCCTCTAGAAACAGGCAAAATGCTGTTACACATTTAGAGGAAAATCTAAAAGTGCATGCACCCCAGGGAGAGGTAACATGCTGGTCTAAATTTGTGTCAAGGTGTGAATGATTGGTGACAGATCTCTTCCTGAGAAGAAACTTTCATAGTGGTTGGACAACAAATAGAAAATGGAAAGACTCTACCAAAAAATATGGGAGAGGCTTCCAGGGAAGTGAAAGTCAAATCACTGACATCACCATTTTTCCAGGACCTACACTTATCCCACAGCAATTCAAAGAGAGAATTACAGAAACTAAGATAGAGCAGCCAAAGAATAGTAATGGGCACTAAAATAGAGTGCAGTTAGGAACTAGTCATTGAGGGAAGTGTAATTTTTTAGGAACTATAACTTATTTTTGCCTTTTGACAAATGGTCTTTCCATGCATGTAGCTCTGCTGTGTTAGACCTTTAAAGGCTCTTATATAAGGTGTCATTATTAGGAGCAAGATTGAGATAGAAGAGATGGCATAGAGTTCTGTGGAGATGCAGTCATAAAACCGCACTTGGACCAGAAATAAATGATCGTTGCCATACTTTTGCCGGTCCTTCACACCACCTGGAATTGTCTCAAATGGGCAGAAAAAAGTATACCAATGTTGGCCTATATTCCCACAAATGACTAAGAGCTGGCTGGCTGTGGAAAGAGTGTTTTTAGGTCAAATCCCATGACAATGAGCTTCAAGTAGTGTGGAGGACTGCTCGAATGCTTCCAGGGTTCTGCAATTTGGTTGTACCAAATATGGCTCAAAAATCACTCCCAAATACCTGAAAACCATTCCAAGGAAACAGGCCCTATTTGAAGTAATTATGACTTAAGATATACAGCTTACAGACTATAATTTTAAAAAATTTGGATATTGTGATACCTAACTCCCTTGCCATGGCTTCCTTTTTCCTGCCAGAACCAACTATGCCACCACATTCTCTCTTTCTGCTAGAAAAAAAAAGACTTCCATCTCTCTTTTCCCTGTTAGCCATGGCCACAGATATCATTTTTGTCATTACCAGTGAGTACTCTCATGGACAATATTGTCCACGTATTTCACCATGCAACTAAATTTTCATTTTTTTTGGCTTTAGAGGAAAATCCACTGGAACAATTAGAAATTCTACACACACCAAAAAAAGAAAGAAAAGTTGCTAATTGGAATACTAGCCTAGATAAGAGAGCTTTCCTCAGTGGAGCCCTACTTAAAAGAGACACTATTTGTGAAATATTTGTCTCTGGCAAGAGATCCCAGAATGCAGAACTCAATGTGTAGAATTTAAAATGATGTGTCTTTGCCTTCTTTCAACTAGACTTTAAAGGATTGTATCTGTCTTGTTCACTACTGTGTCTTGATAAGTAACAAAGTGCCTAAGATATGGTAAATACTCAATAAATGTTTCTGAAATGAATAAATGTGGATAAATAATGAATGCATCAATGGGTCAGTAAAATGTTTTAAGATTCTTCCTTTTAACTGTGACCTGCTAGCCCACAAATTCTCTGGAAAAATATATTTTTCCAAACCCTAGAATCCAGCTCTATGACCAAGACTTGTCTGGCTTTCCAGCACTCTTTCCTCCATCCTCACTAGCTGGCCCTGGTTTCCAGACACCAGGACATCTCCTTTATCCCTTCCCAACCTCTTTCTATTTCCTACTGATCCCCAAAGATAAGACAAACACTGTTCTAACTCCAATTTCAGAGCAAAACTAAAACACATTCAAGAGAAAACAGCACCCAGGAAAAAATACCTATTTGCCTTGCTATGCTCCCCTTCAAACCTTAATTTCAATCATTCATGTGTTCATGGACTAGTTCATTCATTCTTCTCACAAATATTATATGTCAATTATACCTAAACTTCAAAAATAGAAATGCCTCAATAAACATACAAATAAACAAAATTTAAACACTGAGTTACTTTTCAGCACTATTAGCAATACTGATACAAAGATACTTCCAGGAGTTACAATTCAGTAATCAAAAATCTGGCAAAAGAGAATTTATTCCTAGCGCTGATGTGCCAAGTTACTCCTAGTGCTGAATCCCATTTCACTGATGATGATTATAGGGAAACCAACATTACTGAGCCTCTCCTGTGTGCCAGGCACTGTACTGGACACTTTTCACATGTCATAAAATATCATTATTATGGAGCATGGATGATGTCCTTGGATACTGTTTTATTACACTGAGTCTGCATGTCCAGGAGAGTCCTCCAGCTCCCCACACTTCCAGAGTCCCCTGGTTGCTGTGAAGCCAATAAGTGAGTCATAGCTAATACAAGCAACTGTAGCTATCCAGTCACAGATGTCACAGATCTTGCTTGTATTTACAGAAGTCTGATCCCACCAGGATAAACACTGGTTTGGGGTATTATTTAATGTTATAAGATTTGTTGTTGTTCAGCTGTGAAGTCGTGCCCGACTCTTTGCAACCCCGTGGACTGCAGCATGCCAGGCTTCCTTGTCCTTCTCTATCTCCCAGAGTTTGCTCAAACTCATGTCCATTGAGTCAGTAATGCTATCCAACCATCTCATCCTCTGTCTCCCCCTTCTCCTCCTGCCCTCTATCTTTCCCAGCATCAAGGTATTTTCCAATGAGTCAGCTCTTCGCATCAGGTGACCAAAGCATTGGAGCTTCAGCTTCAGCATCAGTTCTTCCAATGACGGTTGATTTCCTTTAGGATTGATTGGTTTGATCTCCTGGCTGTCCAAGGGACTCTCAACAGTCTTCCTGCATTACACCCAGGCTTTACAAGAAATCTGACTGCAAGTTAGTCACAGTGGATAACTGAGTATCTGAGAATGAACATTTTGGGATAAGTCTTTGACTTTATTAAACTTTGACCAAAGGAGCATATCCATATCTCTTTTTTTTGTTTGTTTATTTGTTATTTTTGCCTGTTCCTCCCTTCCCTCACATCTCTTTTTCTTTTCTCATTTGAGCCTCTGCCTTCCTCTTCTTCCTCCTCTGCCTTATCCTCAGGTCCCTCTCCCCATCTCTGAATGTGAATGGTTGTTTTCATGACTCTTGTGTTTGGGAACATTCAACAGAGTTCACCATCCAACATGCCTCTAGGTCTGAAGACCTCCTTTGGAGCGTCAGGAAAGTCAAGGTGGTTTTCCAGGTGTGTAAGTCCTAGTGTGTGCCAATGTAATGCACCAAATCACCTGGGGAAAGAGTATAAGATTTTCCAGTGTCCAGATGAGCCAATGAAATATGCTTTAAATTCCTGAAATATAGATTGACTACATTTTGTGAAAAGATTCTCTGTTATAACTGAAACCTGGCAGAAGGGGGAGCAACCGGAGGGGACTTTCTCCTCTCTGCCTTGAAACCCCCCAGGGGAAATAAGGTTTCACTTTTAAGCACGTCTGGTTGCCAGTGAATTCAGTATGATTGAACTTCACACTTTAGATTCCACGAAATTTCCTTTAAAAATAAAACTCTTGAAATTTGACCTTTTATAGCCATAAAATTCCACACTATTTAACACATTTACCAGCACCTGAAATGATGAGTGTACATCTTGATTCATTTTAGGATAATAAGTATCTGATAAAACAGGCCCCTTAGGGGCATCTCTGAGGTTTTATAATTAACTTGAGCTGTCATCAGTGCATTATCTCTGTTATCTTACTGATTAATTATGCTTGTTACACAGCCAAAGCGAATGTGGGTAAAATGGTGAAAGTGAAAATATTCTTTTTGAATAGGTGAACAGGCCTGAAACAGACACAGAAAGTCTAAACGCTAAATGTCAGAGTCAGAGATGGCTTATCTTTCAACTGCCCCTCTAAATTGGCATTATTTCACAAAATCTTCCATTTCCCACAACCCTCTCTTTCAAAAGCATAAATCAATAAATGTGATGTGTTGGAAGACTGCGCCATTATATGGATGTCTATCTATACTAAATAAAATCATAATTTCCCAATATTTCAGAATTTCAAAATATTCTTGTTTGTAACCCAACCAAGCCCTGATGTACAAGTACTAACAAAATCATAAGGCATGCCTATTGTATCGGATTCAAGAACTGAGACGATTATCCAGATAATTCATTGTATAATACTATCATCAGCAATAGATTCTGGCTCCTAAGCTCCTCTTCTGCTAAAGGTAATACTGTATTTGGACGACAATGATGACCCACACAACCCCAATCACATTCTACTTATTTGTGCCTAGGCGATCATAAATGCTAAGGATTTCCTTACTTCTAGTCTTCATATGAATATAAAACTGTACAAGGAAATGCACCCAAATATTAGTGACAGTTAACTATGAATAGTGGTATAAAGAGTTATTTATTTTTTTAAATAAAAATAAAGTCTTCAAGTTTTTTTGACTAGAATAATGGATCACCTTTCAAATAAGTAGGACAGGTTGACAAAAGACAAAAAAGAAAATAGACTGAAAAGACCACAATAATTGTAGGCCCCAGAGCTCTCATTTAATTGGCTTTTCTCCATCTAGATGAGTTTCAGTTCCCTAGAATTTGTCTACAGTGCTCTGTCTTCACCCATGATGAAGGACTCCCAGGTCTTCATATCACAGCCCTGAACTCTACCCCTCATCTTTCATTAGTCACCTCTTCTAAGTACTGACTGCATGGAATCTCCCTCTAAATTGCTTCTGGACTCACATACTTTCTCAATGACAGTAAATGTAGGTAGCTAAAATCCTCTCTTCTCCATCTCCTACCTGTGTATGCCATAAGGTCCTGAACATAAGACCTTGATCATTTGCACTTATTTGACTCCCACTGATTGAAAGACTTGGCAGATTCTAGTCTGGCAACAATATATTTAAACTCTGTCTCTTGAAACCATAGAGGAAATAGGATACAGAATTCATTCCATGTCTGCAAGTGCTAGGAAACAGCATTAAGCAGCTGCTGCATTCCACCTCAAATGTAGACACATGTAGTAAAAGGTAGAATGAGTCTAACAATGAGAGTTTATACTTGAGCATGGTGGAAATTTTAAAGTGCTTTAAGATCTTCCAGGATGGAAATATGCAGCTTTTAATACCCTCTAATTAAAACACATAGGCTTTGCTGGATTTGAACATTCTTCTTAATGGCCATACCTACTAGCTAAATGAAGCAGACGGACAGAAGGAAAGTGACAAACAGCTTCAGCAAGGCGTTGGATTGCAAAAAAAGACCTGTTTGGTTGACTCAAGTTTTTTTTTTTTAATCAACCTATTTTGATACTGAGTAGATGGAGATCAGCCCTGGGTGTTCTTTGGAAGGAATGATGCTAAAGCTGAAACTCCAGTTCTTTGGCCACCTCATGCGAAGTGTTGACTCACTGGAAAAGATTCTGATGCTGGGAGGGATTGATGGCAGGAGGAAAAGGGGATGACAGAGGATGAGATGGCTGGATGGCATCACCGACTCGATGGATGTGAGTTTGAGTGAACTCCGGGAGTTGGTGATGGACAGGAAGGCCTGGCATGCTGCGATTCATGGGGTCGCAAAGAGTCGCACACAACTGAGCGACTGAACTGAATGGAACTGAACTGAGATGTATCTATTCTGGAAGAAAATGGAAACTAACGTTTTCTGAGGTTGGCTAAAGATTCCTTAGGACTTGATGAGAGGATGTGGAGGTCGCAACTGTGTGGCTACTGGGGACCAACCAGTAAATAATATTTATTGGGAGAATACCTGAGAGTAAAATCATCTGCCTTTTTTTTATTCATTTTGGGCACCATGGAATGAATAAGAATATATGAGACAATCTCTATTTTCTCCCCAAATGCTTTCCATCTTTTGTCTGAAACAGCCAATATGAATTTTTCCAATATCTCAGAACATTAATAGATCTTAGAAGAAGTTACTATGGGACATTATTTTTAAAAAAGCAAGGGAATTCCAAAAAACACTGACATCTGCTTCATTGATTGTGCTAAAGCCTTTGACTGTGTGGATCACGACAAACTGGAAAATTCTTAAAAAGATGGGGATACCAGACCACCGTATCTATCTCCTGAGAAACCTGTACATAGGACAAGAAGCAACAGTAGAACTGGACATGGAGAAATCCACTGGTTCAAAATTGGGAAAGGAGTAGATCGAGGCTGCATATTGTTACCCTGCTTATTTAACTTATATGCAGAATACGTTGTGCAAAATTCTGGGCTGGATGACTTACAAGCTGGAATCAAGATTGCCAGGAGACATATCAACAATCTCAGATAAACAGAGGATACCACCTAGTGGCAGAAAGCTAAGAGGAACTAAAGAGCCTCTTGATGAAGGTGAATGAGGAGAGTGAAAAAGCTGGCTTAAAACTCAACAATCAAAAAACTAAGATCATGGCATATGGTCCCATTACTTTGTGGCAAACAGGGAAGCAGTGAGAGATTTTATTTCCTTAGGATCCAAAATCACTGTGCATGGTGGCTGCAACCATGAAATTAAAAGGTGCTTGCTCCTTGGAAAGAAAGCCATGACAAATCTAGAGAGCGTATTAAAAAGCAGAGACATCACTTTGCTGACAAATTCCATGTAGTCAAAGCTATAGTTTTTCTAGTAGTCATGTACCCATGTGAGAGTTGGACCATAAAAAAGAGTGAGCACTGAAGAATTGATGCCTTCAAACTGTGGTGCTGGAGAAGACTCTTGAGACTCCCTTGGACAGCAAAGAGATCAACTAGTCAATCCTAAAGGAAATCAACCCTGAGTATTCATTGGAAGGACTGATGCTGAAGCTCCAATACTTTGGCCACCTGATGCGAAGGGCTGACCCATTGGTAAAGGCCCTGATGCTGGGACAGATTGAAAGCAGGATGAGGAGGAGTTGGATGGCATCACCAACTCACTGGACATGAGTTAGAACAAACTCCAGGAGATAGTGAAGAACAGGGAAGCCTGGCATGCTGTAGTCCATGTGGTCACAGAGTCGAACATTACTTAGTGACTGAACAACAATGGAACATTAATCAATAAGCCTATGAAACTAGAACTAACTTCTAAATTTAAATGCCGTAATAGGTACATCTTGGACAGGCTTAAAAATTCTGATCATTAGCCTGTGGACTATAGCAGGATTGTAGACCTGCTGACTGCACCACACTGTGAAGACAATCCCAATAAAATATTGATATATAAAGCTGCCTTTGGTGAAACTGAAATAAAATGCTTAGGTTTTATTTAACATCAGAAGTAAATCTTGAATTCATAATAATAGCATCAAGCGTTATAAAAAAATGTAAATTTTATCTAAGAGCAACCCTCAGTCTACCTGGAGGCCTTTCAAATAATACTATTATACAAGAATCATGGATCTAAGGGAAGGCAGGCAGAATGAAAAACCTGGAAAAATATCTATGTTGAACCTCACCTGGGTCATCTCACCTCAATCAGATTTTCTATACATGAACATCAAGGTCTACATATTTATATACTAAGCATCTGTATTCTACCTGTAAAGGGTGATTCAGAAAAAATAAATGGCCCTCTGGCCTCAAGTTGTACGTTTTGATTATGTAGATCCATTGCCACATTTGAAGGAAATAACACAACTCAGTATCTGACAGGGTGTAAAAGTAGCTCTTTTATGATTGTTCAGGGTTGGAGCAAATATCAACCTCTTATTTTAAAAAAAAAGCTTTATGATAAAATTAAACCCTGCAATTTTTGTCTTTTAAAAAGCTCTTCTTAATGGTTCCAATTTCAAGTATTTATTAGATTATAAATAGTGTCAACAGAAATAACTTTTCTTTCCCCATAAAGGAAACTCAGGAAAGAAGAAGGCCTCTCAGGAACCTAAAATTTACAAAGGACAAGCATCCACTTCTGAAAATATTATTTGAGCTTTAGAACTTTATACATAGAATTTCTCTCAGATATATTTTCTTAAAAGCCATGTCTCCACAGTAAAAAGAGGAAAGCCAACAGTAAGAGCAACTAGGGTTCATTATGATTTCAGGAGGATTTCTGGTCCGCACTGAGGTGCTGACGGTGACCACTGCTCTGAGTGCTAAGTCGTTCAGTCATGTCTGACTCTTAGCAACCCTATGGGCTATAGCCCAGTAGCCTCCTCTGTCCATGGGGATTCTCCAGGCAAGAATACTAGAGTGGGTTGCAATTTCCTCCTCCAGGGGATCTTCCCCATTCAGGGACAGAATCCACATTTCTTATGTCTCCTGCATTGGCAGGCAGGTTCTTTACCACCAGAGCCACTTGGAAAGCATTGCTCAAATTCCTACAAAAATTAAATAAACTTCCACTGGACAGATGTAAACCCCATTTAGGCAGAAAAGCATTAAGAGAAAGCTCCCAGCAAAACACTAACTGGATAAACTTTTATTTCTGATGCCACAGCCAGGATGACATCTGAAGGGTTTATACAATAGGAAAAAAAGAAAAAGATTTCCTAATTATTGACACAGAATATACTGGACAACACTAGGCCAGACAGATATGTATACAACCTTCCCACTTGTAGAAAATAATATTTGAATTAACAAAACGCATTTGCACATACCAACATTACTGCAATTTTGATGAGATAGAGCCCTCATGTATGTTGAATGTATATACCTTGATTTCAGTTTCCAATAAAGTTATAATGTTTCAACCAGAAGAAAAAAACTATCTTTTTTTCATACATCTCTTTCACCCATTCTTACTAGAGCTCCTTTAAAGTTCTGCCTAGATGACATGATCCTCTATATAGAAAACCCTAAAGACTCCACCAGAAAATTACTAGAACTAATCAATGACTACAGTAAAGTTGCAGGATATAAAATCAACACACAGAAATCCCTTGCATTCCTATACACTAATAATGAGAAAACAGAAAGAGAAATTAAGGAAACAATTCCATTCACCATTGCAACGGAAAGAATAAAATACTTAGGAATATATCTACCTAAAGAAACTAAAGACCTATATATAGAAAACTATAAAACACTGGTGAAAGAAATCAAAGAGGACACTAACAGATGGAGAAATATACCATGTTCATGGATTGGAAGAATCAATATAGTGAAAATGAGTATACTACCCAAAGCAATTTATAGATTCAATGCAATCCCTATCAAGCTACCAACAGTATTCTTCACAGAGCTAGAACAAATAATTTCACAATTTGTATGGAAATACAAAAAACCTCGAATAGCCAAAGCGATCTTGAGAAAGAAGAATGGAACTGGAGGAATCAACCTACCTGACTTCAGGCTCTACTACAAAGCCACAGTTATCAAGACAGTATGGTACTGGCACAAAGACAGAAATATAGATCAATGGAACAAAATAGAAAGCCCAGAGATAAATCCACGCACATATGGACACCTTATCTTTGACAAAGGAGGCAAGAATATACAATGGATTAAAGACAATCTCTTTAACAAGTGGTGCTGGGAAATCTGGTCAACCACTTGTAAAAGAATGAAACTAGAACACTTTCTAACACCATACACAAAAATAAACTCAAAATGGATTAAAGATCTCAACGTAAGACCAGAAACTATAAAACTCCTAGAGGAGAACATAGGCAAAACACTCTCTGACATACATCACAGCAGGATCCTCTATGACCCACCTCCCAGAATATTGGAAATAAAGGCAAAAATAAACAAATGGGACCTAATTAAACTTAAAAGCTTCTGCACATCAAAGGAAACTATTAGCAAGGTGAAAAGACAGCCTTCAGAATGGGAGAGAATAATAGCAAATGAAGCAACTGACAAACAACTAATCTCAAAAATATACAAGCAACTCCTACAGCTCAACTCCAGAAAAATAAATGACCCAATCAAAAAATGGGCCAAAGAACTAAATAGACATTTCTCCAAAGAAGACATACAGATGGCTAACAAGCACATGAAAAGATGCTCAACATCATTCATTATCAGAGAAATGCAAATCAAAACCATTATGAGGTACCATTTCACACCAGTCAGAATGGCTGTGATCTGAAAGTCTATAAGTAATAAATGCTGGAGAGGGTGTGGAGAAAAGGGAACCCTCTTACACTGTTGGTGGGAATGCAAACTAGTCCAGCCACTATGGAGAACAGTGTGGAGATTCCTTAAAAACTGGAAATAGAACTGCCTTATGATCCAGCAATCCCACTGCTGGGCATACACACTGAGGAAACCAGAAGGGAAAGAGACACGTGTACCCCAGTGTTCATTGCAGCACTGTTTATAATAGCCAGGACCTGGAAGCAACCTAGATGTCCATCAGTAGATCAATGGATAAGAAAGCTGTGGTACATATACACAATGGGTATTACTCAGCCATTAAAAAGAATACATTTGAATCAGTTCTAATGAGGTGGATGAAACTGGAGCCTATTATACAGAGTGAAGTAAGCCAGAAAGAAAAACACCAATACAGTATACTAACGCATATATATGGAATTTAGAAAGATGGTAACAATAACCCTGTGTACGAGACAGCAAAAGAGACACTGATGTATAGAACAGTCTTATGGACTCTGTGGGAGAGGGAGAGGGTGGGAAGATTTGGGAGAATGGCATTGAAACATGTAAAATATCATGTATGAAACGAGTTGCCAGTCCAGGTTCGATGCACGATACTGGATGCTTGGGGCTAGTGCACTGGGACGACCCAGAGGGATGGTATGGGGAGGGAGGAGGGAGGAGGGTTCAGGATGGGGAACACGGGTATACCTGTGGTGGATTCATTTTGATATTTGGCAAAACTAATACAATTTTGTAAAGTTTAAAAATAAAATAAAATTTAAAAAAAAGAAAATGAAAAAATAAATAAAGTTCTGCCTATTTAATGGCCTAAATTTAATATCTCATTATTATTTGAATTTGTGTTTCTCTACTAGTAAATTTTAGCATCATTTTACTGGCTTGTAGCCATTTGAATTTACTCATAGTTATTAGAATTTTTAATTGTGTAAAGTGGAAGCATAAAAAAGTTTAAAAAATTAATGTTACATTGTAATGTAAGCAATGTACCCACTCTCCAGATTTAACACTTTGATATTTTGCCTATTTGCTACAGTTTTTTAAATAAATAAAATTTTCAAATATGGTTGATGAATTTCCTCCCCTACTACATCCTATTCTTTCCTTTTCTTCTAAAAAAAATAACCAATATTCTGGAGCTAGTGTACATTCTTCTCAGTATTTTCATACTTTTACCTAAAATATATTAATCCAAATTTGCATTTTTAGTTGCTCTACTGGTCTGGACATTAGACTTTCTATTACTACTTTTTATCCAGTTCAGTTCAGTTGCTCAGCTGTGTCTGACTCTTTGTGACCCCATGAATCGCAGCACGCCAGGCCTCCCTGTCCATCACCAACTCCTGGAGTTCACTCAGACTCATGTCCATCGAGTCAGTGATGCCATCCAGACATCTCATCCTCTGTCGTCCCCTTCTCCTCCTGCCCCCAATCCCTCCCAGCATCAGAGTCTTTTCCAATGAGTCAACTCTTCACATGAGGTGGCCAAAGTACTGGAGTTTCAGCTTTAGCATCATTCCTTCCAAAGAAATCCCAGGGCTGATCTCCCTCAGAATAGACTGGTTGGATTTCCTTGCAGTCCAAGGGACTCTCAAGAGTCTTCTCCAACACCACAGTTCAAAAGCATCAATTCTTCGGCACTCAGCTTTCTTCAGGTACCTTCTAATTTCAACATGTGTATTTAACATAAAATTTAAAGCAATATTAAAGAATCAATATTCTGTCCTTCAGAAAAATGCAGGACCCTGAGTTCATTAACTATGATACCTACCTCCCATATTCTGTGATTTTTAAAAATCTACCTGTTCATTGATTACTTGGCATTCTGTTCCTTCTTACAGCTTTCTCCTTCTTTTGAGTCCCTTCCTTCTGCAAAATGGCCTTTCAGTGAAATATATGAATTGACAATACTCTTGAATAAGAGTTTACAAATCTAGGCTGATGGGACTTCTGACTTAGCTCTTTATGGGTTTTACTCTGTTGACTTTATCTAATTTTTCCTTTAGACAGCTTCTTTAGTCTCTTGTTACATTTAACTGTCTTTTTTTTATTCTTCGTAATACAGTTTGTTTGACTATAAAGTTTAAATATATTTTTCTTAGTCTTGCTCAAGTACATTTTTAACAGATATTCAGAATTTTTCTTCTGAAAAAAACCTTGGTAATTACTTATTTTTGAATATTACCTGTCCTTTAGTCTCTCAGTTTTCCACCTCTGTAGCTTCTGTTAGATATATATTATCCTTTTATTTCTAACCTCCATGTTTCTTACTCTTGTTCATATTTTCTATGCTTTTGTGTATCTATGCCACATTCTAGGCAATCACCTCATCTCTTCTGTTACAGGGATTTGCATTTCAGCCCTTCCCTTTCATGGGTCTACAACTGCTTCTAGTTTCTTGGACCTATACCTGAGTCTAATATCCCTCTGTACTTCCAGTAAAGACAGTCATGTCAATATATACAAAGTAGAGAAACTCAGATGGTGACAAGTGTCAAAATCATGTCAAGTAGAGTGTTTATTTGTCTGAAAGATAGCTTTATTTTATCCTCACTCTTAAATCTTTTACTAGGTAAAAAAAAAAAAAAAGACTCGAGGTGTACATTTTTTCCTCCTCAGATTCTTGAAGAGTTTGGCACAGAGAAAAGACTAAATGTGGATAATATATATTCTTTTTAAATAGCTGAAGATTTCTCCTACAGAATAATTATCAAACTCTCCATGTCACCTTGCAATACAGAACTATGGTATAAGACATCTGCTAAAAGGAAAGGACTTCTGGTTTACATAAGGAGGAATCTTCCAGCATTCAGACTGCCAAAGATGGTATGGACACTCTCCAAAGATACTAAGATCCCCATCGTTGGAGAGGCTTTCAAGTATAAAGAGGACAACCAAAGCAGACAAACATTTGGCAAGAATGTTGCAGAAGGGATTTAAGTATCATATGATGGCTGAAATGATTGGTGTCCTAGGTTTCTTCCAGAACTGAGAACCTCTAATTCCTTTCCATGACTTAGATACAATTCCATAGTATTTGCTCTTACTGAGTGGTTCAATATTTATTAATTAGGTGAAGATCTCTATATTACTCAGATCCCCAATCTCAGTGCCTTATAAAAACAAACATTTCTTTCTTTGCTCACATTACACAAGATTTGCAGTTTGGCTGTGGTTCTGCCAGACTGTGCTGAAAATAGCTCAATTTAGGCAGCTCTGTGTGTCTTCACATTCCGAGACCAGGCTGAAGAATCAGTCATTAACTGGAGCTGTTCTCAGAATGGAGGGCAAAAACTCAAAAGGGGTGGGAAGAGCAGAGCCAAACCTTGGCTTGGAGTGTCTTGTGTCATCTACTTATATTCCATTGGCCAAAGCAAGTCATATGGCCAGACCCAAAGTCAATGAGAGTGGGAAATAGGCAACTACAAGAAAGCTTAACAAGGACAGAAAAGAGGCAGTGGTGTGTTGAAGCCAGCTTATACTGACTTGCAAGAGCCAATATTTTAATTTCAGGAATTTGGCCGACTGGTTGTTAAATCACCAGTATTTTGAAATCAACCATGATGGAAATATTTACACCATGAAAGTTGGAAAATGCTACAAATCAGACTTCTGTCTGCCCTAAGAGCCACTTGTTAAACACTTACCAGCACACCACTAGAAGGAACCAATAGTGGTAAACAAAACTGTCTACCATTATTTCCTCGGCAACCAGGGCCTCTAGGAGGCCAACAGTAGCACTGAACGAATAACACATAAAAATCCTTCAAGGTGTGTCTCTTCTCCGTAGCAGGAGGTCATAGTACTGGTTTTCTTGGCTCACTGGAAAGAAATCAGTGTCCTGTAACCCTCTTAAATCACCTTCTGGCACAACAAGCTGAAGCAAAACCAAGAAGGTAAAAACCCACTTACCCCACCCTATCTTTAATGAGCTCAGTTTAGGGTCTTCTGTTTCCTTGGCAACATACCTGACACTAAAACTACTTCCAGTTCCCACTTTTCTTAGCTGCTTTGAGTGTTTCCAGTAAAATACTTCCATGCCTTTCCGCTCTCTTGGCATACTCTATGGCTGTCACCCCACATGAGCTTTTGGGATGGTTTCCAGGCTGGGCCCCTCACTTTAGCACATAGTCCCTTCCTTAAACTGGGCTCTAATTGAGTCCAACATTTTCTTTCCTGCAGTGTGGGCTGGATAGTGCTAAATGCTGTCACTTAAGGAACCCCAGGTGCAAAGGGTGGACTTCTCCCACCCCACCCTGTCATCTGTCCACCTCCCACACTCACCAATTGACCTATACTGTCAAGAATTCCTAAGCCAGTGTGTGAAGTGGGAGTATTTGTGGATTCCCTCTGGAGACTGTCCCATCCTAAGGATGATGAAAGGATTAAGGAGAAACCAACTTGAAAGGATACCAATAGGTTTCGGCAGAACTGCCTCCAGAAAACACCAAAGCTGTGTTTCTGCACAAAATCCATGGCCATTTGCCCCCTTTGTCCTTCCTCTATTGCTCCCAATTTCCCTCTCTTGCCTCCACCCTGCCCCCGCCCTCGTCCCAGAGGGCTGGTTCCAATTGCAGAGCCATTCCCGCAGCAATCTCTGGCAACTGGAGTGAAAGGTGCCGACAAAGAGGCCCTCTCCACAGCTCCCTTTTCACAAGAAGCATGTATCCAATTAAAGGATTTTAATTAAAATGCTTTCTGTAGCATCCTGTTTCTACTCACTGTTATAAATTAAACTTGACATTCTCTGATTTAACAGGTGGGTGAGATTATTCTGAAAGCTGCCAGATGAGAGGAAATAGAAGGGAGGCTGAAGCAAGCTGTGTGCCTGGGAGCATGAGCATGTGTGTGAGAGTGTGTGCACAAGTGCGTGCTTGTATACAAGTGCGTGATTATGCGTGCATGTGTCTGTCTTTAAATTGATATTAAAGTGTTTGATTTTGAATGGAAAAGTCATGATATGACAAGGAGACACCAAAAGAAAGCAGAACCTCAACGGAAAAATTAGAACCTCATGCAATATCCTGAAAATCTCAGTCAGCCCTCCCCATTTGCACATTTCTCATGATGACATCTTTTCTAAGCATCAGCTCAGAAAGACCCATAACTCCATTTGTTGATTTCCATAATGATGTTTTAATCCATGCTACTTTATGCAAGGGGATAGGAGGGAGGGAGATTCAGCACTAGTATGACAGGTTTCAGCCATTACAAGTTTCACTTACAAGGTGCTTTATAGTCAGTCCCCAAATTAATGCTTCAAGGAGTTAGCATGGGCTATGCATTGTACCTTTGGAATAATCTGGCCACTTCTAGGGCCTCCTATGTTCCAACAAAAGTAGTTTGCTCTCTAACCCTTTACAGGAAGTGTGCTATCTAAACACATGTTGTTGCCCACATCATTCTTCCTGCCTGCCTGAACCACTTCTCCCCAAAATCACTTTTTCCTTCCAGATTCTGCCCCATCTCCACTCCCCCATGACATTCTTCTTGACCACTCCAGCCATGCTTTCTGCTTTAAATACCTAGCACATTCAATCATTTACTCAACAGGATCAAGAAATGTTGTAGGTGCTGAAGGTATATCAGTGAACAATAAGAAACTAAACCAACATAAAATTTGTTCAGTGGGGGATATATGCTGGGCTTCCCTGGTGGCTCAGAAGTATAGACCCTGCCTGCCAATACAAGAGACCCAGGTTTGATCCTGGAGATGCCCTGGAGAAAGAAATGACAACCCACTCCAGTATTCTTGCTGGAATGGTCCCATGGACAGAGGAGCCTCATGAGCTACAGTCCATAGGGTCACAAAGTGACCTGGACATGACTGCTGGACATGACTGAGCACACACAGATACATGCTAGGAAGAGATATGGAACAAGTTTAAGTGGGCAGAGTGTTGTTTCTGTTTTACCTAATTCTGTTGTCATTATTTAAAGTTTTTAAGTGTACATCCTATTTCTACAATTGGGTTGTAATTTCCTTGAAGATGGGAATTATGTCTAATACTTAAGCATCATATTCAAAATATTTAACACGACTATAGCAGAGGTACTCTTCAGTCAGAGTGGACCTCAACCATCCTACTCTGGCCAGCACCCCTACTAAACTTCCTTGTATCCTCCAGGCTACATTATTGCTCAATATATTTTGGTCAACATATTGACTTCATAATAGCATTTGTTTCCTCATATTATCTAAATGGTACACCAGTGGCCTGAAAGAGTTAATTAATTTCAGAGTCTAGCTTATTTTTATGAAGAATATGAAGGTTAGGCATTCCTCAAGCAAGGCCAGGCAGTTACTATTGCTGGGTGAATTTCCTTGTCAATCTTGACAATTCATCAGAATTCCTGCCCACTTAGGAAAGATTTTCAAAGAAAAACAGGTCTTCCAAAGTCTCTTATCTGGAAAAGTCCTAAAATTGCAGCTTTACCATTTGAGTGCCTAAGGGAAAGGTGCTCTTACTGTATGTTAGAAAGATAATCGACTTTGGATTTAAATAAATCAGGGTTCAAATCCTGGTTGTTTGTCTTAGATACCCAGCCTGGGTTAATTAACTTTTCTGAGGCTTGGTAACAGTAATTGTAAAATAGAAAGCATAATACCAAGCTAGTAGTGTTGTCTTGGAAATTAAATGAAACAAAGTTATAAAAGTGCATAGTATCTTCCTGATATGAAATTGATGTTTGTATTGAATGGTAGCTATTTTGTGGTTGTTCTCATTCAGTTCAGTTCAGTTCAGTCGCTCAGTCGTGTCCAACTCTTTGCGACCCCATGAATTGCAGCACGCCAGGCCTCCCCATCCATCACCAATTCCCGGAGTTCACTCAAACTCACGTCCATTGAGTCGGTAATGCCATTCAGCCATCTCATCCTCTGTCGTCCCCTTCTCCTCCTGCCCCAATCCCTCCCAGTATCAGAGTCTTTTCCAATGAGTCAACTCTTCGCATGAGATGGCCAAAGTACTGGAGTTTCAGCTTTAGCATCATTCCTTCCAAAGAAATCCCAGGGCTGATCTCCTTTAGAATGGATTGGTTGGATCTCCTTGCAGTCCAAGGAACTCTCAAGAGTCTTCTCCAACACCACAATTCAAAAGCATCAATTCTTTGGCACTCAGCTTTCTTCATAGTCCAACTCTCACATCCATACATGACCACTGGAAAAACCATAGCCTTGACTAGACGAACCTTTGTTGGCAAAGTAATGTCTCTGCTTTTGAATATGCTATCTAGGTTGGTCATAACTTTCCTTCCAAGGAGTAAGCGTCTTTTAATTTCATGGCTGCAGTCACCATCTGCAGTGATTTTGGAGCCCCCCAAAATAAAGTCTGACACTGTTTCCACTGTTTCCCCATTTATTTCCCATGAAGTAATGGGACCAGATGCCATGATCTTTGTTTTCTGAATGTTGGCTATTATCATATAAAATAGTACAACCCCACATGTGGTCAGATGGTAAATAATACATACAGACTCACCTTCACACATCTGTGGATACCTATATATGACTTATTTTCTCCAAAAGCTCAGAGCTCCAATTTTACTTAGCTTCCACCACCCCTTATGCAGCAAAGAGAAGAGATATCTACACCTCAAAAATACAGCATCCCTCAATAACGCAAGGTCTTTGAGAACATGCAGCTCAACTTCCCTTTCTCTGTATCTTCTTCCCATCACATGTCTATGTCATTCCTGGTGTAAGGCTCCACCTACAATATGAAATACAACATGGAGCTGAAGAGCAGGAGAAGAATAATTGACATGATTGAAGGACCTATGGAGTGAGTGATCAGATGAGCTGCTAAGACTTTTGAACAAGACTGAACGAGAACATGCTAGGATCTACTGAATCATGTCTGTTCATCTGGTGAACACACCCTTTTACAGGAGACAACTGCCTCAAGCTGGAAAGAGGCAAACCTAGAGGAAATAAATAAATGTCAACTTCCACCATAGATTCTATGATTATGGAACTTATTACTCCCAAGAAGGGATGCAAGATGAAACTATAAATGGCTGCAAAAATGAGTGAGAAAAACCCATAAAAGACTGACCTATCTTAGAGTATGTTAAAGGAACTGGGAACCCATAAGGTGTAGTGGCAACAATCAGCAAGCATTTACTAAAGCCAGGACTTGGGCTAAGTGTAGATGGAGAAGCAAAGAAGTAAAGACAAGGCCTCAGGCTGAAGAGATTATAAAATAAAAGTGAGATGTGCCCACACTTGGCCACAGGCAACTTAGAATATGATCAGCAATAAAACGCTCTGGACAATTAAAAGGGAGAGTGCTGTGCCTTTTCATTTGAAGGCTTCAGAAAAAGGTAGCATTCCACACTGAAGAAGGGGTGGAATCTGTGCAGTTAGAAATTAGAGACAGGGCCATTGAAAGGAGAGAGGAAAGATTGAAGTGAGATTGATACTCAGTGTAAAGGGCCCCAACTGCTTTTCTACTGCTAGGCCCATTCCTCCTCACCCACCCCATTGGTGGGGACAAGGGTGAGGAAATGAAGGAAAAGTTAAGACAAAGACAAGAAAGGTAAATCCTGAAAGATGACACTGTGAAAGTGCTGCACTCAATATGCCAGCAAATTTGGAAAACTCAGCAGTGGCCACAGGACTGGAAAAGGTCAGTTTTCATTCCAATCCCAAAGAAAGGCAATGCCAAAGAATGCTCAAGCTACCACACAAATGCACTCATTTCACACACTAGTAAAGTAATGCTTAAAATTCTCCAAGCTAGGCTTCAGCAATACATAAACTGTGAACTTCCAGATGTTCAAGCTGCTTTTAGAAAAGGCAGAGGAACAAGAGATCAAATTGCCAACATCTGATGGATCATCAAAAAAGCAAGAGAGTCCCAGAAAAACATCTATTTCTGCTTTATTGACTATGCCAAAGCCTTTGACTGTGTGGATCACAATAAACTGTGGAAAATTCTGAAAGTGATGGGAATACCAGACTACCTGACTGGCCTCTTGAGAAACTTACATGCAGGTCAGGAAGCAACAGTTAGAACAGGACATGGAACAACAGACTGGTTCCAAATAGGAAAAGGAATACGCCAAGGCTGTATATTGTCACCCTGCTTATTTAACTTATATGCAGAGTCAGATCAGATCAGATCAGTCACTCAGTCGTGTCCAACTCTTTGTGACCCCATGATTTGCAGCACGCCAGGCCTCCCTGTCCATCACCAACTCCCGGAGTTCACTGAGACTCACCATGAGAAACACTGGGCTGGAGGAAGCACAAGCTGGAATCAAGATTGCTGGGAGAAGTATCAATAACCTCAGATATGCAGATGACACCACCCTTATGGAAGAAAGTGAAGAAGAACTAGAGAGCCTCTTGATGAAAGTGAAAGAGGAGAGTGAAAAAGTTGGCTTACAGCTCAACATTCAGAAAACAAAAATCATGGCATCTGGTCCCATCACTTCATGGCAAATAGGTGGGGAAACAGTGGAAACAGAGGCTGACTTTATTTTTCTGGGCTTCAAAATCACTGCAGATGGTGATTGCAGCCATGAAATTAAAAGATGCTTACTCCTTGGAAGAAAAGTTATGACCAACCTAGAAAGCTTATTTAAAAAGCAGAGACATTACTTTGCCAACAAAGGTCTGTCTAGTCAAGGCTATGGTGTGTCCAGTGGTCATGTATGGATGTGAAAGTTGGACTAAAAAGAAAGCTGAGTGCTGAAGAGTCGATGCTTTTGAACTGTGGTGTTGGAGAAGACTCTTTAAAGTCCTTTGGACTGCAAGGAGATCCAACCAGTCCATCCTAAAGGAGATCAGTCCTTGGTGTTCATTGGAAGGACTGATGTTGAAGCTGAAACTCCAATACTTTGGCCACCTGATGTAAAGAGCTGACTCATTTGAAAAGACCCTGATGCTGGGAAAGATTGAGGGCAGGAGGAGAAAGGGACGAGAGAAGATGAGATGGTTGGATGGCATCACCAACTCAATGGACTTGGGTTTGGGTGGACCCTGGGAGTTGGTATGGACAGGGAGGCCTGGCGTGCTGTGGTTCATGGGGTTGCAAAGAGTCCGACATGACTGAGCAACTGAACTGAACTGAACTGTATAATCATAAGGGATTTGATTTAGGTCATACCTGAATGGTCTAGTGGTTTCCCTACTTCAGTTTAAGTCTGAATTTTGCAATAAGGCATTCATGATCTGAGCCACAGTCAGCTCCCTGTCTTGTTTTTGCTGTGTAGAGCTTCTCCGTCTTCAGCTGCAAAGAATATAATCAATCTGATTTTGGTCTTGACCATCTAGTGTTGTCCATGTGTAGAGCTTTCTCTTGTGTTGTTGAAAGAGGGTTTTCTATGACCAATGTGTTCTCTTGGCAAAACTCTGTTAGCCCTTGCCCTGCTTCATTTTGTACTCCAAGGCCAAATTTGCCTGTTACTCCCAGTATCTCTTGACTTCCTACTTTTGCATTAAAAAAGCAGAGACATTTACTTTTCCAACAAAGGTCTGTCTAGTCAAAGCTATGGTTTTTCCAGTAGTCATGTATGGATGTGAGATTTGGACCATAAAGAAAGCTGAGTGCTGAAGAATTGATGCTTGAGAGTCCTTTGGACTGCAAGGAGATCAAACCAGTCAATCCTAAGGGAAATCAGTCCTTAATATGCATTGGAAGGACTGATGCTGAAGCTGAAACTCCAATACTTTGATCACCTGATGCGAAGAACTGACCCATTGGAAAAGGCCCTGATGCTGGCAAAGATTGAAGGCAGGAAGAGAAGGGGACGACAGAGGATGAAATTGGTGGATGGCATCACCAACTCAATGGACATGAGTTTGAGCAATCTCTGGGAGCTGGTGATGGACAGGGAGGCCTGGCGTGCTGTGGTTCATGGGGTCACAAAGAGTTGGACATGACTGAGCTACTGAACTGAACTGACAGTATTGATAAACCTTCTTGGTGAAAGGGAAGTTGAAAATGAACTAAATTATCCTGAAGGGACCCTCTTTTCTTCTTTTCAGTCAATTCAGTTCAGTCAGTTCAGTCGCTCAGTCATGTCCAACTCTTTGCTTTACCAAGGAATAAAATACAGTTTCTTAGTGTATATGTATATGAAAGGTGTGGTCCAATCTTTCTGTTTTAACTTTAAGGTAGTCCCATAGTCTCTTGTACATTTAACTGATGATCCTTTCACAGCAGATGAGTAAACATTTCTTACTAGGCCTGAACTCTACTGCTGAATCCTGATATTCTGAGTCTAGGTTTCTATTCTTTGCTGTCAGTATTTACACTGCAAGAATTTTATGGGTAATCACTGAGTCCCCTCTTGAAGAATCACAAGCAGATTTTATACCCTTCTTACTCAATGCCGAAAGAATGGACAGAGTGTCATACATAATCCCTCAACAAATTCATCTTTTACTAATGGATCAGACATGGACTCTCTCATAAGCAGACTTCTTCCTGGAATGAAAAGCATGGTGCATCTCGGGAGAGTTCTTGGGAAAGTTCATTTCTTTCGGTGCTTTGGAGGAAAATGTTTTGACCCATAAATAGATTTCACTCCAGGGACTTAAAGGGTGGATGACTTGCATGACCATCTATGCTTTAAAACTTGGTTTCAGGGTTTACAACAATAGCATTCTAAAGTATTCTTCTATATATCCCATACAGTCTCCTATATATCCCATATAGTCTCTTACATATGCTTCTGAGAGGTAATCCATGTGAAGGTGGTGGTTAAATGGAAAGGGAGTGAAAATAAGTTGAAAGATGATGTTGGGAAATCGTTTGTGGAGTTAAATGTGGCATTTGGGGTAAATTTAGAGCTCTTCCAAGAAGAGGGTTGGAAATGTTTACCAGCCTTTCTCATGTCACCCATCATTTGCCCTCTCTCAATGAACCATGATCTGTTTCTGTAGAGTGTATAGCATGGATTATAAGTATATGTTTACCTGTGTGTTTATCTGTTCAATGTTCAGTCCTCATATAGCCGCTGATCCTGTCCCACGTGCTTTACAATGTTGGTTACTCTTTAGTTTAATAGTTGCTTAGTTTCTTCCTGTTTGTGTGGCCATACACTAAGCCCCTCAGAAATGGGAGTTCATTGTGTGAGTGTATTGGGGGCCAGTGAGTTGGGCAGGGAGTTAATTCCTTTCAGGCAAGAGTTAGTTGTCAAATAAATTAACGCACTTCTTGAGCTGGTAGAGATTCTAGATGTCATCTTCTTTAACCTCCCCACCCCTTCTACTTCATAGACATATAACCTTCTTGTCATTTACCATTCTTTAGTTCAGTTCAGTTCAGTACCTCAGTTGTGTCCAACTCTTTACAAGCCCATGAACCGCAGCACACCAGGCCTCCCTGTCCATCACCAACTCTCGGAGTTCACTCAGATTCACGTCCATTGAGTCGGTGATGTCATCCAGCCATCTCATCTTCTGTCGTCCCCTTTTCCTCCTGCCCCCAACCCCTCCCAGCATCAGAGTCTTTTCCAATGAGTCAACTCCTCACATGAGGTGGCCAAAGTATTGGAGTCTCAGCTTCAACATCAGTCCTTCCAATGAAGACCAAGGACTGATCTCCTTTAGGATGGACTGGTTGGATCTCCTTGCAGTCCAGGGGACTTCTCCAACACTATAGTTCAAAAGCATTGGCTCTTTGGCACTCAGCTTTCTTTATAGTCCAACTCTAATACCCATACATGACCACTGGAAAAACCATAGCCTTGACTAGACAGACCTTTGTTGGCAAAGTAATGTCTCTGCTTTTTAATAAGCTGTCTAGGTTGGTCATAACTTTCCTTCCAAGGAGTAAGCATCTTTTAATTTCATGGCTGCAGTCACCATCTGCAGTGATTTTGAAGCCCAGAAAAATAAAGTCAGCCTCTGTTTCCACTGTTTTCATCTATTTGCCATGAAGTGACGGGACCAGATGCCATAATCTTAGTTTTCTGAATGTTGAGCTTTAAGCCAACTTTTTCACTCTCCTCTTTCACTTTCATCAAGAGGCTTTTTAGTTCCTCTTCACTTTTTGCCATAAGGGTGGTGTAATCTGCATATCTGAGGTTATTGATACTTCTCTCAGCAATCTTGATTCCAGCTTGTGCTTCCTCCAGCCCAGGGTTTCTCATGATGTATTCTGCATAGAAGTTAAATAAACAGGGTGACAGTATACAGCCTTGACGTACTCCTTTCCCTATTTGGAACCAGTCTGTTGTTTCATGTCCAGTTCTACCTGTTGCCTCCTGACCTGCATATAGGTTTCTCAAGAGGCAGGTCAGGTGGTCTGGTATTCCTATCTCCTTCAGAATTTTCCACAGTTTATTGTGATCCACACAGTCAAAGGCTTTGGCATAGTCAATAAAGCAGAAATAGATGTTTTTCTGGGACTTTCTTGCTTTTTCGATGATCCATCGGATGTTGGCAATTTGATCTCTGGTTCCTCTGCCTTTTCTAAAAGCAGCTTGAACATCAGGAAGTTCACAGTTCACGTATGGCTGAAGCCTGGCTTGGAGAATTTTGAGCATTACTTTACCAGCATGTGAGATGAGTGCAATTGTGTGGTAGCTTGAGCATTCTTTGGCATTGCCTTTCTTTGGGATTGGAATAAAAACTGACCTTTTCCAGTTATACAGTGGAAGTGACAAATAAATTCAAGGGATTAGATCAGATAGACAGAGTACCTGAAAACCAATGGACAAAGGTTCGTGACATTGTACAGGAGGCAGTGATCAAAACCATCCCCAAGAAAAAGAAATGCAAAAAGGCAAAATGGTTGCCTGAGGAAGCCTTACAAATAGCTGAGAAAAGAAGAGAAGCTATAGGCAAAGGAGAAAAGGAAAGATACACCCTTTTGAATGCAGAGTTCCAAATAATAGCAAGTAGAGATAAGAAAGCCTTCCTCAGTGATCAATGCAAAGAAATAGAGGAAAACAATAGAATGTGAAAGACTAGAGATCTCTTCAAGAAAATTAGAAATACCAGGGGAACATTTCATGCAAAGATGGGCACAATAAAGGACAGAAATGGTGTAGACCTAACAGAAGCAGAAGATATTGAGAAGAGGTGGCAAGAATACACAGAAGAACTATACAAAAAAGATCATGACACAGATAACCACAATGGTGTGATCACTCACCTTGAGACATACATCCTGGAATAGGAAGTCAAGTGGGCCTTAGAAAACATCACTACAAACAAAGCTAGTGGAGGTGATGGAATCCCAGTTGAGCTGTTTCAAATCCTAAAAGATGATTTTGTTAAAGTGCTGCACTCAATATGCCAGCAAATTTGGAAAGCTCAGTAGTGGCCACAGGACTGGAAAAGGTCATTTTCATTCCAATCCCAAAGAAAGGCAATGCCAAAGAATGTTCAGACTACCACACAACTGCACTCATCTCACACGCTAGCAAAGTAATGCTCAAAATTCTCTAAGCAAGGTTTCAATAATATGTGAACCATGAACATCCAGATCTTCAAGCTGGTTTTAGAAAAGGCAGAGGAACCAGAGGTCAAATTGCCAACACCTGCTGGATCATAGAAAAAGCAAGAGAGTTCCAGAAAAACATCTACTTCTGCTTTATTGACTTTGACTGTGTGAATCACAACAAACTGTGGAAAACTCTTAAAGATATGGGAATACCAGACCACCTGACCTGCCTCCTGAGAAATCTGTGCTTAGGTCAATAAGCAACAATTAGAATCGGACATGGAACAACAGACTGGTTACATATTGGGAAAGGAGTACATCAAGGCTGTATATTGTCACCCTGCTTATTTAACTTATATGCAGAGTATATCTTGCAAAATGCCAGGCTGGATGAAGCACAAACTGGAATCAAGACTGCCAGGAGAAATATCAATAACCTCAGATACTCAGATGACACCACCTTTATGGCAGAAAGTGAAGAACTAAAGAGCCTCTTGATGAAAGTAAAAGAGGAGAGTGAAAAAGTAGACTTAAAACTCAACATTCAAAAAACTAAGACCATCACATCCAGTCCCATCACTTCATTGAAAATAGATAGGGCAACGATGGAAACAGTGAACCAACAACAGTGTGGTTTGTCTATAATTTTAACAACTGGTGTGTTTCAGACTTAGAACATCAGCCGATTCTTACTCTGGGACACCTGCTGATAGCATCCAGGAACACAGAAGATAACAGCAATCCTTCCCTCTGCTGGTCCTCTTGCTACCACACAGGTAGGGTGACTAATGGTCCCAGCCCTGGGATTGCCCCAGTTTTAGCACTGGAGATTCCACACTTGAGGAAAGTCCTCTGTCCCGGGGAAGCCAGAGCTGGCCGTCCTGTCAGACCACACCAAGTCCAGTACTGACACACCACTGAGGGGTGTGTCAGGACTGGGGAGTGGCATGGAAACGATGTACTAGACTGACTTTGCTCCATCACCATCTTTAAGGGCCTAGGTCTTCACTGAGGAAAACCTTTAGTCCGGTTTTTATTTGGGACTAAAAGGTATGAACATTATAAAACAGGAACAATATTCAAAACTTTTCCTTTACTCTGGATAAATCAGCATGTTCCTGACAAGAAACCATAAAACAAAGGTCTCATCCTTTACTTTAGCTGTACTAGCCCTCGTAGTGAAATAGTGAAATATTGAAAACGTTTTTGAGATAGTTTGAATTTCTGTTTCATGAATAGCAGAAAGTGAAAACACAATTCATCAACTGTTCATTGAATTTTATTAAATGGAGAGACATTGAAGAATAATCTGAACTGGTTACAGAAAGCAAAGTTACCAGTTACTGAGCTTCTATCTTATAATCAAGAATGGTTTGAAAACTGGGAAGAATGCCATTAGGAAGGAAATTTATTCTGAGATGGAGACAAGGTAATGAAAGGTAATTCATGTTTTTCATTCCTCAATATTTCCCATGGATTGGCTACATCAAAATCACTTGGAAAATGTGTGGCACAGATTACAACACCAATTCTAATAGACACTGGTTTAGGTCTGGATGGACCAGGGAATCTCATTTTAATAAGCTCTCTAGGTGAATCTGATGAGCAGCTAGTTTTAGAACATTGACTTAGACAATTAAAATAGTTTAGTGGTTTAAAGTGGCATAAATTGGCAAATTCACATGGGTTATTCTCTAAGGTATATCATCAAGAGGCAATGGAACTCATTGATTATGAGACTGGGATATAATATCTCTGGGATATATATATATACATACATACTATCTCTGGGATATATATCTCTCAGGATATAACAGATCCTAATAATCTAGGATATAATCCTGACTCTGAACCTGTTAGCTCCACGAACTTAGAAAAGTAAATAAGCTCTTCTGTTCCTCAATTTCCCATATAAAAAATAGAGGTATTATTAGTCACTTCCCAGAGTTGTTGTGAGGTTTAAATAAGTAAATGCATGTCATACTCTTCAAAAATCTCATGTCACATAGTAAGTGCTCAATATATGGGTGTAGTTTAACAGTTATTTTGGCTGTACTGGGTCTTCATTGCTTTGCGTGGGCTTTTTCTAGGTGGGCAAGTGGGGGCCACTCTTCACTGCTGTGCACAGGCTTCTCACTGTGGTGGCTTCTCCTGTTGTGACGCGCTGGCTCTAGGGCATGCAGGCTTCATGGGCGCTAGAGCACGGACTCTGTAGTTGTGGTACACTGGTTTAGCTGCTCCACGGTATGTGGAATCTTCCCAGACTAGAGATCAAACCCACGTTCCCTGCATTAGCAGGCAGATTCTTATCCACTGTATCACCAGGGAAGTACCTAGGCATAGTTCTTATTAATGCTGAAAAAGCCAGCAGATGAGAGTTCAGAATCAGCATCAGTGATTCTATGTGCATTCATGATAGAAGAAAAGTGGAGGAAGACTAAAGATAACTATACCAACTAATCTTCAGAAAGAGCAAAACAATGCTTTTGAGAAACTCAAATGGCTTCTAAAATTCTAGAGCAGATGTGTGCATTAGATTATGAGTACCTACAGGAAAAAAAATCACTAGAAGCTACTGTAGGTTCATTCACAATACATAATGCATGGACTTCAGACATTTCAGTTGTCATTAGCAGCTGTTCTTTTATTTTTATTTCAGGAAGTCTTCTCTAATGTCTTCATGGGCATGGTGAGTTGGAGCTCAGATGAGAAGTGTCTAGAGGTAAACATATTCAGAACGAACTCTTAATCCCTCTTTACCATCTAACCTAACTCTACCCCAGTCTTCCCCATTGCAGAAACGATAACCACCATCTATGCAGAAACCTGGGAATCACCTTGCTCTCTTATCCCACACAGACATGCATGCAGTTGATCAAATAACTCCCATAAATCCTACTTCTAAATAGTATCTTGAATCTATCCACCTGTCTTTAACATCACTGCTACCATCATGGTGCAGCTCACCATCCTCTCTCATCTAGAAGTTCAACATAACCACCTAATTTGCCTCCTTATTTCCACTCCTGTCCCTACCAGGCATTCTCCATGCAGCAGCCAGAGTGGACTATAAAATGTATATTTCATCACACTCCCCAGCTTAAAACTCTGCAATCCTTTCCCATTGCACTTAGAACACTGTCTAAATTCCCTGCCATGGTCTATGAAGCCCTGTATAACATGTCTGTCTTTTACCCTCATCCCCAAGTACTTCTCCAACAGAGGTTCCTGCCACTCCTCCTCCATCATACACACTAGCCTTCTTTCAGCTCCTCAGCACATACAACTCACTCCAGAGTTCCTGAGCTTGCTTGTCCCTCATTCTTCATGCTCTTCCCCCAGCTTTTCCCATGGCTGGTCTCTCCTCATTTCTTGGGTCTCTGTTTAAGCATCTCTTCATAGAGAAGACTGTCTTCACTATGTCTAAAATGTGGCCCTCCATTACTGTACATAGATGCACTCTACTTAGCTCTACATGTGCTAACACGCACGCACACATGTGCTCAGTCGTGTCCAACTCTTTGCAATCCCATGGACTGTAGCCCACCATATTTTTCTTGCTTGAAATTCCAAAGCAAGATAAACAAATCCCTTAATGAAAGAGGTAAATTCATAGCCAAGTAAACATCCATAACCAAAGATTTGACTAATGTTTTTACTTTTAATAATATAATTATGTGGAGGGTTTACTATACATCCTTAGAGTACAATTGCAAGCATTAAGGGGAAGCAGCTGAGATGTCCCTGAAATTTCAGCACAGTTGCCTTTTACTCATCCTAAGATCACATTTGTGAATGCTATTTAATTTGAATCTTCTCTCCTTGGACTTCCCTGGTGGCTCAGACCATAAAGAATCTACCTGCAATGCAGGAGACCCGGTTCAATCGCTGGATTGGAAGATCCCCTAGAGAAGGGAATGTCTACCCACTCCAGTATTCTTGCCCAGAAAATCCCATGGAAGAGAAGCCTAGTGGACAAAAGGCCATAGGGTTGCAAAGAGTCAGACACAACAAGCGACTAACACTTTCACTTTTTTCAAGGTCTAATTTGTGAACATTATTTAATTCGAATCTTCTCTCCACTCTGATCCTGCACAATGCTTGGCCAGATCCACAGTTAATTAAACCAGCCACCAGTGGAATGTACTGAAGTGAATAAAACATCATGGAGCAGAATAAGCTAATGCAACCAACACTTAATGATCTGTGTTGGGGGTGGGTGAGGCCAAAGTGGGTAGTTCAGTTGAATAAAATCGCCCATGCTAGGGATCCATTACTTTGTCTCTAAGTTACTCCCCCCAACAAAACCTACATGAGTTGCTGGCAAGGAGCCAGAAGGTCTGATGAGCGTTCCACACCCACTCATTCCTTCCCATTTCCGGGTCTCTGGTGGAGGTGCTAATGAGCAGTAAAAAGGCCAGAAGGTGATGAGGAGGATGAGGAAAGAGAGCCTGGATTATCCACGACCGGTATAACCAGTCCCTGAAGATTTGACAACTAGATTCTCAGAATCCTCTTTCCACCCAAAGGCCTGTGAGAAATTCAGAGAAGATGGGTAAGTACCAGGAGTTGAGACACTGCCTTGTTTTGAGTGTGCAAACATTGACACAGGTTCCATAAAATGTGCTTTGTGGGGGATACAAGATAGATACTAAGTGCTTGTCAATGGGAGCTCTCTAACTGTGGAATGTCTTACAGCTCATTCAGTCACAAAAGCTAGTATGATACACTTGGGGCTAAAATTTCTGGAAACAATTTCACTTCACCACTCCCATGGCTTAATGCTATAGTCATCTTCTTCAGAGAAGTAGTTTGGCAAAGTACAACACAATGAAGGGTAAAATAAAGTCTCCAAAGGGGACAAAAGCATTAGTTTGTAGAATCTGCAAATTTCCAGGAGGTAAATATAGAATTTCAAACTACCAATAGGATGTCACTAAAGACAGGGTTGGAAAGAGGTGGGCAGAATCCATAGTCGTGAATTGGAATGAGCTGGCTTCATCATATCACTGACACACACATGGATTTTAGGAGTCAAACAGTAAACTCCAATGCCTGTTCTGCCCCTTCCTGCCTATGTGACCTTGGACAAGTTAGTTAATCTCTCTGAGCCTCAGATTCCTCATCTTTTAAACAAAGGTAATGAAAATAAAACACTTAGTTTAAAATACAAATCTAAATTAAAATGTTGAACATATGATAAAGTGAAGTCTCTCAGTCGTGTCTGACTCTTTGCGACCCTGTGGACTGTAGCCCACCAGGCTCTTCCGTCCATGGGATTCTCCAGGCAAGAATACTAGAGTAGGTTGTCATTTCCTTCTCCAGGGGATCTTCCTGACCTGGGGATCGAACTTAGGTCTCCTGCATTGCAGGCAGACGCTTTAACCTCTGAGCTACAAGGGAAGCCCGTTGAACATATGATAGACACTCATTAAATGCAATGCAGGAGATGCCAGAGATGTGGGTTCAATCCCTGGGTCAGGAAGATCCCTGGAGGAGGAAATGGCAACTCATTCCAGTATTCTTGCCTGGAAAATCCCATGGACAGAGAAGACTGGTGAGCTATAGTCCGTGGGGTCACAGAGAGTTGGACACAACTGAGCAGCTGACCACACACACATAGACACACACAAAAGTGAGTGTTACTGATTATTAACTTCAGCTAAAAGAGCCATAATTATTATAGAAAACCAATGAGTAACCAATAGTTCCTGAACTAGAAATATTCACATAACAAAGTCCAAAAAAGTCACTGTTTAGGCACAAGGGCCACTAGACTCCAACCATTTTTCTTGAGAAGGAATTGAAGAAAGAAGAAAAATTATAACTCTTTACTAGAGATGTAGCTTGAATTTTTACAGCAAGAAATGTTCATGTTTTAAATGTATAGTTACTTTTAATGTTTTAAGAAAAGCTATGGAGAGAAAATTCCAGAAGCAATGCTTTCTGAGTAACAGAAATAAGCACTGAACTTTAACACTGTCAAAGCTGAAAATGATATACAGCTTACTTATTGTGATTCTTTAATATAGACCCAGGTAAAATTCCTAGGAAAATCTTACTGAAAACTGTGAACTTGGACAGAGGAATACAATAAAGAGGTAGCTTCAGTGGAATCCCTGGAATGAATTTTTACAGATGAAAAGGGGAGAGACACTCCACTGTAAATTGTAAAAAATAAAAATAAAAAGTAATGATCACAAAGCAAACTAAAAACAAAATTCAGTTTGAAAAAGTGTCAAGATAGTGCTGAGTGAAATATGTTAACCTTCACAAATCACAGCTGACAGATATCCAGGCTTATATAACTAAATCACAAAGTTTAGAAAATGATTGTAGAGTATTTGAGGATGTTTTACAAAAAGAATGAATCAGGATGATGAATTTCAGTGACAGAGCAGTGTGATTAGTTAACAGTTTACATTTCACAGTTTCACCAGTCCAGGTATCTATGAACAGACATTTCATAGCCAACAGTACAGAGGTTTCTCAAAAAACTAAAAATAGAGTTGCCATATGATCCTGCAAACACACTCCTGGGGATATATCCAGAGGAAACCATAATTCAAAAAGATACATGTACTCCAGTGTTTATAGCAGCAGTATTTACAATAGCCAAGACATGGGAACAATGTAAATGTCCATCAACAGATGAATGGATAAAGAAGATGTGCTGTATATATATATATATATATAATGGGATATTACTCAGCTATAAAGAAGAATGAGATAATGCCATTTGCAGCAACATAGATGGACCTAGAGATTGTCATGCTAAGTGAAATCAAAAAGACAAATACCATGTGAAATTACTTGTATGTGGAATCTAAAATATGAAACAAATGAACTTATCCATGAAACAGACTCATATACATAGAAAACAGACTGTAGTTTCCAAGGGGGAGAGGAGTTAGCAGAGGGATGGATTGGGAGTTTGGGATTAGTAGACACAAACTATTATATATAGAATGGATAAACATCAAGGTCCTACTGTATACCACAGGGAGCTATATTCAATATCCTGTTATAAACCAGAATGGAAAATAATGTGAAAAAGAATGTGTGTGTGTATGGATATATATACATGTATATGTGTATGGATATATATATATATATATATATGAATCACTCTGATGTACAGTAGAAATTAACATAACATTGTAAATCAACTATACTTCAATAAAATAATTTCAAACAAACAGAAGAACCTTGACATTTTACAATGGGGAAATCAAATCATCTACTGACTTGTATATGAATCACTGAAGGCTGACCTGGGGCCACAGGTATGTATGATGCACATGCAATCTCAAGGGTACCCCAGGATGAGTCTAAACACCACCATTACCCAACTCCTTCATGAAGTCCTGAGTCGCAGCAGATCCCTCTAGATCAGAGCTGGAGGCAATTCCACCAGTATGGTGTTTGCACATTCTTTGTCTTACATCTTGGGAACAATGGCATTATTTTTCAAGACACGGGTAGCTGTATAGTCCCCAGCACCTTGACTGGAAACCTGGACAGGAAGCCACAGCAGTGGAAACTTTTCAGACCTGGCTTAGTAAAGTACTTCAAGACAGAGTTCAATGGCAAGGGAGGCTGCAAGGAGTGGTGGAAACTCAGACTCAAGCTGATCCAGGGTGTTGAAATATATCTACGTGTATATGATGGCTAGTTTAAGAAAAGCCAAGATATGGAAGTCTGAATTGATTTAAAAGATAAATCAGGATCCAATTATCCTTGTCACAAATGGAATCTTTCTCTATAAAACTATTCAGAATAGAATTATTTTATTTATCCCATTCTTTGCTACTGTTAAAAATATACTTGATTCACAAAAACCAGATAGAATCACCTTTCACTGAACTTTCCTTTTCTATAAAATATAGTGAAGCTGTATTTAAATGAGTTTAAATAAACAAAAATTGAATTTGTTTAACATTCTGTTTAGATAATATTTTGAGCTAGGGGCTCAACACTTTTTACAAATATGAAGTTCCATTCTAGTTCAAACTGATTCATTAAGAGTGTTTTTATTTCTTCAGTGTACATATGTGTGTGTTGGGGGTTTTATTATCATTATTATTGTTGGAGAGGCTTCAATTCAGTTCAAGGTTCAAAATGAGATTCATAATTCAGCCAGAGCTTCCCAGTTTAGTTCAGTTGGAGCCCATGTATCTGTGTGTTGTGCATATGGATGTGTAAGTGTCAAATATGTGCATGGACACATATATACACAGTTAGAACAGGACATGGAACAACAGACTGGTTCCAAATAGGAAAAGGAGTACGTCAAGGCTGTATATTGTCACCCTGTTTATTTAACTTATATGCAGAGTACATCATGAGAAATGCTGGGATGGAAGAAGCACAAGCTGGAATCAAGATTGCCCGGAGAAATATCAATAATCTCAGATACGCAGATGACACCACCCTTATGGCAGAAAGTGAAGAGGAACTCAAAAGCCTCTTGATGAAAGTGAAAGAGGAAAGTGAAAAAGTTGGCTTAAAGCTCAACATTCAGAAAACGAAGATCATGGCATCTGGTCCCATCACTTCATGGGAAATAGATGGGGAAACAGTGGAAACAGTGTCAGACTTTATTTTGGGGGGCTCAAAAATCACTGCAGATGGTGACTGCAGCCATGAAATTAAAAGACGCTTACTCCTTGGAAGGAAAGTTATGGCCAGCCTAGACAGCATATTCAAAAGCAGAGACATTACTTTGCCAACAAAGGTCTGTCTAGTCAAGGCTATGGTTTTTCCAGTGGTCATGTATGGATGTGAGAGTTGGACTGTGAAGAAAGCTGAGCACTGAAGAATTGATGCTTTTGAACTGTTGTATTGGAGAAGACTTGAGAGTCCCTTGGACTGCAAGGAGATCCAACCAGTCCATTCTGAAGGAGATCAGCCCTGGGATTTCTTTGGAAAGAATGATGCTAAAGCTGAAACTCCAATACTTTGGCCACCTCATGCGGAGAGTTGACTCATTGGAAAAGACTCTGATGCTGGGAGGGATTGGGGGCAGGAGGAGAAGGGGACGACAGAGGATGAGATGGCTGGATGGCATCACTGACTCGATGGACGTGAGTCTGAGTGAACTCCGGGAGTTGGTGATGGACAGGGAGGCCTGGCGTGCTGCGATTCATGGGGTCGCAAAGAGTCGGACACGACTGAGAGACTGAACTGAACTGACTTTATTTAAGCTCATTTCACCCTGTCACTAAGCACTTAGCTGTTGGTTGTTTAACGAGACCTCTAGCTGCACAGGAAAGCCTGGAGCTTTATAAAAAGTAAAACAGTGCCCTGTGGCTGTGTTGGAAGGCCACTAGAGGCAGCAGCCTGGGATGAATGCCTCGTGGATGACTGCCTCCTGGGACGGCACTCACCTCACACAGTGTTCAGGCAGTGTACCACTAACTGCTGATCTGGCCCCGGTTGCAACCTCTTCTGGGGCTCTCATATCTACTTGGAAGAGGAAAGACAGAGGAATCAGTTCTATAAAATTAGTCCATTGAATAGCTCTCTGAACATTCATTAATATCATGAAAGTGAAAAGCGAAAGTGTTAGTCACTCAGTTGTGTTCAGCTCTTTGTGACCCCATGGACTGTAGCCTGTCAGGCTCCTCTGTCCATGGAATTCTCCAGGCAAGTACACTGGAGTGGGTTGCCATTCCCTTCTCCAGGACATCTTCCTGTCCCAGAGATGGAACTCAATATTATAAGCCAGGCTCTATTTTAGGCTCTAATGATCAAGCATTAAATAAGACAGATACATTTCCTTCTGTAATGGAGCTCACAGAGCTATTCACTGAGATACTGACCTCCTGAATTCTGAATTATAATAATTTTCAACAATGGGGTGAGATAAGTTATCTATATGTCATATATATATATATTTAAATTTGTGTTTCATATCAGATCAGATCAGTCACTTAGTCGTGTCTGACTCTTTGTGACCCCATGAATCACAGCACGCCAGGCCTCCCTGTTCATCACCAACTCCCGGAGTTCACTCAGACTCACATCCATCGAGTCAGTGATGCCATCCAGCCATCTCATCCTCTGTCGTCCCCTTCTCCTCCTGCCCCCAATCCCTCCCAGCATCAGAGTCTTTTCCAATGAGTCAACTCTTCACATGAGGTGGTTTGTGAAAGATAAAGATAAAGCTACTATTTAGGGAGCACAGTTTAAAGCTTACCTCTCTCCAGTTAGAAGTCCATAAATGGCCACCTTACTGGATGCTCACTATTAAATGAGATGATTTCAAAAAAAGAAGGACCCTGAAATGCAGATGATCCCTGGGAGGTGTTTAGGTCTATGCTACTTTTATGTCAAGTGTAAGACATGACTTCAAGAGTTATTGTATGTGGAGAGAGGATCAAGATGGTGGAGCAGGAAGACCATGAGTTCACCTCCTCCCATAGGCACAGCAAAATTACAACTACTTACAGAGCAACTATCTCCAAGAATGACACAAAAACAAGCAGGAAATATTCACCACAAATAATGGCATAAAGGAGCCATAATGAAATGGGTAAGAGTGACAAAGACAGGGGGTAGTCAGGACCCACACCCCCAGGTTAGTGACTTACAAGTGCAAGGGATATCAAAACCACAGAGTTACTCCCTGAGGAGTGAGGGGTGTGAACCCCACATTGGGCTTCCCAACCAAGGAGTCCTGCATCAGAAGATAAGTTCTCAAAATATCTGGCTCTGAAAATCAAGACTCTAATCTCAAAGGGCATGGGCAAAATGCTCTGAATCCCAATGTAAAGGTAGTAGTTTAAGAGGTGCCTGAGCCACACCTAACTACTGAAGTAAGAGAGCCTCTTGAAGAGGCAGGAGGCAATTGAGACTCCTCAGGGGAACTGAGAGACTGGCGGCGGCCACTCATAATCTCATTCTACTGTGCTGGTACTTGCACCGGCAGGCACCATTTTGGAATCTTGAACCCACTAATCTATTTGCACAAGGGCCCTGCCCTGCCCACCAGCATACCCACAGCAACACCAGGGGCCTGCTCTGCTCAACAACACTCCTGTAGCAACAGCATGAGGCAAGGTGGGGAGGCCAGTTCCTCCTACCAGCACACCCACAGTAGTCCATCCTGCCCCAACAGAAGAGCACGTGCAGCCCACATTGGTGACATCCTTGAAGCATATAGCTCCGGTGGCCTGAGGACATCTGCTAGGACATCTGCTCTAAGATTGAGACAAGTAACAGACCTACCTAATACATAGAGAATTAGGCAAAAAGAGGAGGCAGAGGAGTATATTCCAAGTGAAGGAACAAGACCAAAACCTCAGAAAAAGAACTAAATGGAATGGAGATAAGCAATCTACCTAATTAACAGTCCAAGGTAATGATAATAAATATGTTTACTGAACTCAGGAGAAGAATGGATGAACACAGTGAGAACTTGAACAAAGAGTTAGGAAGTATAAAAAGGAACCAATCAGAGCTGAAGAATACAGCAACTCAAGTGAAAAATACACTAGGAGTAACCAACAGCAGATTAGGTGATAGAGAGGAACAGTTTAGCAATCTGGAAGAAAGAATAGTGGAAATCACCTAAGCTGAACAGAAAAAAGAAAATAAAAACTAATAAAGATAGTTTAAGGGACCTCTGGACAACATCAAGCATAGTAACATTTGCATTATAGGATCCCAGAAAGAGTAAAGAGAGAGAAAAGGGCAGAGAATTTTTTCAGAGAAATAATAGTTGAAAAATTCCATAACCTAAGAAAGGAAACAGAAACCCAGGTTCAGGAATCACAAAACATCCCAAACAAAGTGAACTCAGAGAACCACACAAAGTCACATTGTAATTTTAATGGCAAAAATTAAATATAAAGAGAAAACCTCAAAAGTAAAAAGAGAAAAGCAACTAGTTGCATACAAGGGAATTGCCACAAGAGTATTACCTGACTTTTCAGCAGACACTTTGCAAGCCAGAAGGGAGTGGTATGATATATTTAAAGTGATGAAATTTAAAATATACAAACAAAAATACACTACCAAGCAAAGTTATCATTCAGAATTTAAAGGGAGATAATGAGTTTACAAATAAGCAAAAGCTTAAAAAGTTTTGGCCTTTTAAGAAATGTTAAAGAGACTTCTCTAAGCAGAAAAGAAAAAGTCACAACTAGAAATATAAAAATTATAAAATGAAAACACTCATTGATAAAGACAAACATATAGTAAAGGTAGTGGATCAACCACTTATAAAGCCAGTAGGAGGGTTAAAACACAAAAGAAGTAAAAAAAAAATCATCTGTATCTACAATAAGCAGTTAAGCAAGTGAAAGTGAAGTCAGTCATGTCCAACTCTTCGTGACCCCATGGACTGCAGCCTACCAGTTAAAGTATACACAAAATAAAAAGATGTAAAATATGATGTCAAAAATATAAAATATGGAGGGAGAGTAAAAATGTAGGACTATAGGAAAGGAAAGGAAAAGGGAAAGTGTTAGCCACTCAGTAGGGCTATGGTTTCTTATAAATGAACCTCATGGAAATCACAAACCAAAAATCCATAATCAATACATCAAAAGGATCCTACATCATGATGAAGTGGATTTATCTTAGGGATACAAGTATAGCTTAATATCCACAAAATAATCAATGTGACACAGTATCAACAAACTGAAGAATAAAAACCATGTGATCATCTCAACATATGCAGAAAGAGCTTTTGACAAAATTCAACATCCATTTATAATAAAAACTCTCAAAAAAGTGAGTATAGAGAGAATATACCTGAATATAATGAAAACCATGTATGATAAATCCACAGCTAACATACTCAACAGTGAAAAGCTGAAACATTTCCTCTAAAATCAGGAAAAAAAAAAAAAGAATTCCCACTCTCTTTACTTTTATTCATTATAGTATTGGAATTCCTAGCCACAGTCATCAAATAAGAAAAAAGAAATAAAAGGAATCCAAATTGGAAAGGAAGAAGTAAAACTATCACTGTTAGCAGATTACATGGTATTATATATAGAAAATCCTAAAGACGACACCATAAAAACTAGTAGAACTAATAAATGAACTCAGTAAAGTTGCAGGATGCAAAATTAACATACAGAAATCTGTTTTGTTACTTACTATACACTCATAACCGAGGTCAGGGGTGGCGACGAGAGGAGTTACCCCGCGTCCAAGGTCAGGGGCGGCAGCCGGGAGGAGCTGCCCCATGCCCCTAAGCCCAAGGCCAGGGGCGGCGGTGGGGAGGAGCAACCGCTCCACCGAGGCCAGGGGCAGTGGCTGGGAGGACCAACCCCATGTCCAAGGAGCCGTGGCTGTGCGGGCGCAGGAGGGCCTAGAGGAGCTATCCCACATTGAAGGTCAGGAAGGGCGGCAGTGAGGAGATACCCCTCATCCAAGGTAAGGAGCAGCGGCTGCACTTTGCTGGAGCAGCCGTAAAGAGATACCCCACGCCCAAGGTAAGAGAAACCCAAGTAAGACGGTAGGTGTTGCAAGAGGGCATCAGAGGGTAAACACACTGAAACCATACTCACAGAAAACTAGTCAATCTAATCATACTAGGACCACAGCCTTGTCTAACTCAATGAAACTAAGCCTTGCCCATGGGGCTACCCAAGACAGGCGGGTCATGGTGGAGAGATCTGACAGAATGTGGTCCACTGGAGAAGGGAATGGTGAACCACTTCAGTATTCTTGCCTTGAGAACCCCATGAACAGTATGAAAAGGCAAAATGATAGGATACTGAAAGAGGAACTCCCCAGGTCAGTAGGTGCCCAATATGCTACTGGAGATCAGTGGAGAAATAACTCCAGAAAGAATGAAGGGATGGAGTCAAAGCAAAAACAATACCCAGCTGTAGAAGTGACTGGTGATAGAAGCAAGGTCCAATGCTGTAAAGAGCAATATTGCATAGGAACCTGGAATGTCAGGTCCATGAATCAAGGCAAATCGGAAGTGGTCAAACAAGAGATGGCAAGAGTGAATGTCGACATTCTAGGAATCAGCGAACTGAAATGAACTGGAATGGGTGAATTTAACTCAGATGACCATTATATCTACTACTGCGGGCAGGAATCCCTCAGAAGAAATGGAGTGGCCATCATGGTCAACAAGAGTCTGAAATGCAGTACTTGGATGCAATCTCAAAAACGACAGAATGATCTCTGTTCGTTTCCAAGGCAAACCATTCAATATCGCAGTAATCCAAGTCTATGCCCCAACCAGTAACGCTGAAGAAGCTGACGTTGAACGGTTCTATGAAGACCTACAAGACCTTTTAGAACTAACACCCAAAAAACATGTCCTTTTCATGATAGGGGACTGGAATGCAAAAGTAGGAAGTCAAGAAACACCTGGAGTAACAGGCAAATTTGGCCTTGGAATATGGAATGAAGCAGGGCAAAGACTAATAGAGTTTTGCCAAGAAAATGCACTGGTCATAACAAACACCCTCTTCCAACAACACAAGAGAAGACTCTATACATGGACATCACCAGATGGTCAACACTGAAATCAGATTGATTATATTCTTTGCAGCCAAAGATGGAGAAGCTCTATACAGTCAGCAAAAACAAGACCAGGAGCTGACTGTGGCTCAGACCATGAACTCCTTATTGCCAAATTCAGACTGAAATGGAAGAAAGTAGGGAAAACCACTAGACCATTCAGGTATGACCTAAATCAAATCCCTTATGATTATACAGTGGAAGTGAGAAATAGATTTAAGGGCCTAGATCTGATAGATAGAGTGCCTGATGAACTATGGAATGAGGTTCGTGACATTGTACAGGAGACAGGGATCAAGACCATTCCCATAGAACAGAAAGGCAAAAAAGCAAAATGGCTGTCTGGGGAGGCCTTACAAATAGCTGTGAAAAGAAGAGAAGCAAAAAGCAAAGGAGAAAAGGAAAGATATAAGCATCTGAATGCAGAGTTCCAAAGAATAGCAAGAAGAGACAAGAAAGCCTTCTTCAGTGATCAATGCAAAGAAATAGAGGAAAACAACAGAATGGGAAAGACTAGGAATCTCTTCAAGAAAATCAGAGATACCAAGGGAACATTTCATGCAAAGATGGGCTCGATAAAAGACAGAAATGGTATGGACCTAACAGAAGCAGAAGATATTAAGAAGAGATGGCAAGAATACACAGAAGAACTGTACAAAAAAGATCTTCACGACCCAGATAATCACGATGGTGTGATCACTAACCTAGAGCCAGACATCCTGGAATGTGAAGTCAAGTGGGCCTTAGAAAGTATCATTATGAACAAAGCTAGTGGAGGTGATGGAATTCCGGTTGAGCTATTCCAAATCCTGAAAGATGATGCTGTGAAAGTGCTGCACTCAATATGCCAGCAAAGTTGGAAAACTCAGCAGTGGCCACAGGACTGGAAAAGGTCAGTTTTCATTCCAATCCCAAAGAAAGGCAATGCCAAAGAATGCTCAAACTACTGCACAACTGCACTCATCTCACACGCTAGTAAAGTAATGCTCAAAATTCTCCAAGCCAGGCTTCAGCAATATGTGAACCGTGAACTTCCTGATGTTCAAGCTGGTTTTAGAAAAGGCAGAGGAACCAGAGATCAAATTGCCAACAACTGCTGGATCATGGAAAAAGCAAGAGAGTTCCAGAAAAACATCTATTTCTGCTTTTATTGACTATGCCAAAGCCTTGGACTGTGTGGATCACAATAAACTGTGGAAAATTCTGAAAGAGATGGGAATACCAGACCACCTGACCTGCCTCTTCAGAAATCTGTATGCAGGTCAGGAAGCAACAGTTAGAACTGGACATGGAACAACAGACTGGTTCCAAATGGGAAAAGGAGTTCGTCAAGGCTGTATATTGTCATCCTGCTTATTTAACTTATATGCAGAGTACATCATGAGAAACACTGGACTGGAAGAAACACAAACTGGAATCAAGATTGCCGGGAGAAATCTCAATAATCTCAGATATGCAGATGACACCACCCTTATGGCAGAAAGTGAAGAGGAACTCAAAAGCCTCTTGATGAAAGTGAAAGAGGAGAGTGAAAAAGTTGGCTTAAAGCTCAACATTCAGAAAACTAAGATCATGGCATCCGGTCCCACCACTTCATGGGAAATAGATGGGGAAACAGTGGATACAGTATCAGACTTTATTTTTCTGGGCTCCAAAATCACTACAGATGGTGACTGCAGCCATGAAATTAAAAGACGCTTACTCCTTGGAAGGAAAGTTATGACCAACCTAGATAGCATATTCAAAAGCAGAGACATTACTTTGCCAACAAAAGTCCGTCTAGTCAAGGCTATGGTTTTTCCTGTGGTCATGTATGGATGTGAGAGTTAGACTGTGAAGAAGGCTGAGCACCGAAGAATTGATGCTTTTGAACTGTGGTGTTGGAGAAGGCTCTTGAGAGTCTCTTGGACTGCAAGGAGATCCAACCAGTCCATCCCAAAGGAGATCAGTCCTGGGTGTTCATTGGAAAGACTGATGCTGAAGCTGAGAAACTCCAATACTTTGGCCACCTCATGAGAAGAGTTGACTCATTGGAAAAGACCCTGATGCTGGGAGGGATTGGGGGCAGGAGGAGAAGGGGATGACAGAGGATGAGATGGCTGGATGGCATCACTGACTCGATGGACATGAGTCTGAGTGAACTCCGGGAGTTGGTGATGGACAGGGAGGCCTGGCATGCTGCGATTCATGGGGTCGCAAAGAGTCGGACATGACTGAGCAACTGATCTGATCTGATCAAAAAGAGAAACCATGAAACAATCTCATTTATACATGTACCAAAAAGAATAAATGCATAGCAATAAATTTAACCAAGGAGATGAAAAACCTGCACTCTAAAAACTATAAGACATTGATGAAAGAAATTAAAAACCACATAAATAAATAAAATATATACCATGTTCGTGGACTGAAAGAATTAATACTATTAAAATGTTCCTACTTCCCAAGGCAATCTATAAAGTCAATGCATTCCCAATTAAAGTACCAAAGGAATTCTTCACAGAATTAACAAGTAATCCTAAAATTCGTATGGAACCACAAAGGAACTCAAAGAGCCAAAGCAATCTTGGTAAGTGATGGTATCATGCTCTTAATTTTAAACACTACTGTAAGCCTATAATAATCAAAACAATATGCATAGATCCATGGAACAGAATATATAGCCTAGAAATAAAAACAGACTTCTAGTCAATTATTCTATGACAAAAGAGGCAAGAATATACAACAGGGGAAAAACAATCTCTGCAATAAATGATACTGGAAAAGCTGGACCACTCCATGCAAAAGAATAAAACTGTTACAGACTAAAATGTAAGACCTGAAACCATAAAATGCCTAGAAGAAAACAGAGTCAGCATACTCTCTGATAACACTCTCAACAGTATGTTTTTGAATCTGCCTCCTCAGTCTAGAGAAACAAAAGCAAAAATCAACAAATGGGACTACACCAAATTTAAAAGCTTTTGTGCATTGAAGAAAACCATCAACACACAATGAAAAGACAACGTACTGAATAGGAAGAGATATTTGCAAACTATATATCCAGTGAGGGGTTAGGAATCAAAATATATAAAAAAATCATACAGCTCAACACACACACACACACAGACACACACACACATACAAAGCAACTAGATTTTTTCAAAAGGACAGAGGACCTGAGTAGACATTTTTCCAAAGAAGACAGATGGCCAATAGACACATGAAAGGGTATACAAAATTACTAATTATCAGGGAAATGGAAATCAAAACCAAAATGAGATATCAACCTCACACCTGGAATGGCTGTCATTAAAAAGGCAGCAAGTAAGCTTTGACAAGAATGTGGAGAAAAAATAATTCTCATGCACTCTTGGTAGTTATAAATTATTGCAACCACTATGGAAAACAGTATTGAAGTTTCTCCAAAAATTAAAATAGAACTACCACATAAACCAAAACTTCCACTTCTGGGTACACATCCAAAGAAAACAAAAAGATGAATTCAAAAAGTATGTATGTACCTCTGTCTTCATTGCAGCATTATTTACAATAGTCAAGATACTGAAGCAACCCAAGTGTCCATTGATTCATGAATGAATAAAGCACATGTAGGGGCTGCAGTCCATGCAGTTGCTAGGAGTTTTACATGACTGAGCGACTTCACTTTCACTTTTCACTTTCATGCATTGGAGAAGGAAATGGCAACCCACTCCAGTATTCTTGCCTGGAGAATCCAGGGACGGGGGAGCCTGGTAGGCTGCCATCTGTGGGGTTGCAGAGAGTCAGACACTACTGAAGCAACTTAGCAGCAGCAGCAGCAGCAGCAGTATTTATATGCGATGGAATGTTCAGATAAGATCAGATCAGTTGTTCAGTCGTGTCCAACTCTTTGCGACCCCATGAATCGCAGCACGCTAGGTCTCCCTGTCCATCACCAACTCCCGGAGTTCACCCAGACTCATGTCCATCGAGTCAGTGATGCCATCCAGCCATCTCATCCTCTGTCGTCCCCTTCTCCTCCTGCCCCCAATCCCTCCCAGCATCAGAGTCTTTTCCAATGAGTCAACTCTTCGCATGAGGTGGCCAAAGTACTGGAGTTTCAGCTTTAGCATAATTCCTTCCAAAGAAATCCCAGGGCTGATCTCCTTCAGAATAGACTGGTTGGATCTCCTTGCAGTCCAAGGGACTCTCAAGAGTCTTCTCCAACACCACAGTTCAAAAGCATCAAAGGAGTAAGTCAAGGCTGTATATTGTCACCCTGCTTATTTAATTTATATGCAGACTACATCATGAGAAATTCTGGGCTGGATGAAGCGCAAGCTGGAATCAAGATTGCTGGGAGAAATATCAATAACCTCAGATATGCAGATGACACCACCCTTATGGCAAAAAGTGAAGAACTAAAGAGCCTCTTGATGAAAGTGAAGGAGGAGAGAGAAAAAGCTCAACATTCAGAAAACTAAGATCATGACATCCGGTCCCATTACTTCATGGCAAATAGATGGGGAAACAGTGGAAACAGCAACAGACTTTATTTTTCTGGGCTCCAAAATCACTGCAGATGGTGACTGTAGCCATGAAATTAAAAGATGCTTACTTCTTGGAAGAAAAGCTATGAACAACCCAGACAGCATATTAAAAAGCAGAGACATTACTTTGTGAACAAAGGTCCATCTAGTCAAGGCTATGGTTTTGCCAGCAGTCATGTATGGATTTGAGAGTTGGACAACCTAGATGTCCATCAGCAGATGAATGGATAAGAAAGCTGTGGTACATATACACAATGGAGTATTATTCAGCCATTAAAAAGAATACATTTGAATCAGTTCTAATGAGGTGGATGAAACTGGAGCCTATTATACAGAGTGAAGTAAGCCAGAAAGAAAAACACCAATACAGTATACTAACGCATATATATGGAATTTAGAAAGATGGTAACAATAACCCTGTATACGAGACAGCAAAAGAGACACTGATGTATAGAACAGTCTTTTGGACTCTGTGGGAGAGGGAGAAGGTGGGATGATTTGGGAGAACAGCATTGAAACATGTATAATATCATATATGAAACGAGTTGCCAGTCCAGGTTCGATGCACGATACTGGATGCTTGGGGTTGGTGCACTGGGACGACCCAGAGGGATGGTATGGGGAGGGAGGAGGGAGGAGGGCTCAGGATGGGGAACACATGTATACCTGTGGCGGATTCATTTTGATATATGGCAAAACCAAAACAATATTGTAAAGTTAAAAAATAAAATAAAATTTTTAAAAAAATGCATCAATTCTTTGGCGCTCAGCCTTCTTCACAGTCCAACTCTCACATCCATACATGACCACTGGAAAAACCATAGCCTTGACTAGATGAACCTTTGTTGGCAAAGTAATGTCTCTGCTTTTGAATATGCTATCTAGGTTGGTCATAACTTTCCTTCCAAGGAGTAAGCGTCTTTTAACGAATGAAGTTTTGCCATTCATAACAACTGGATGGATCTAGAGAGTATTATCCTAAGTGAAATAAGCGACAAAGAAGGCAAATAGCACATGATCTCCCTTACATGTGGAATCTAATAAACAAAAAACAAAGAAAAATGAAAATAGATTCATAGATACAGAGAACTAATGGGTGGTTCCAGGAGGCGAGAAGGGTTGAGGGTTGGGTAAAATAGATGAAGAGGGTAAGAGGTACAAACTTCCAGTAATAAAATAATCATGAGGATGTGATATGCAGTCTAAGAAATATGGTCCATAATACTGTAATGACTTTGTATGCAGAGAGATGGTTACTAGACTTATCGTGGTGGTCACCTGGTAATGGAATTAAATGCTGATCACTGTGCTGTGCACCTGAAACTAATATAATATTATACATAAACCATATTGCAAAAAAAATAATCAAGGGAATTACAAGCACAAAATTGGGGACAGTGGTTACTTCTGGAGACAAGATAAGGAAATGGAATAGAGAAGGATGATATAGGTAGATACAAATGAAATAGTACAAAATAAACAAGATAAGAAGTAGTAGTCAGATATTGAGATGCTTGAAATTAAGATTCTGAGGGGAATAAGATTCTTAGTAAAGACAGGAACATGTGGGTATGATCATGAGAGTCAATGGCTGAGGTAAGATGGAGTATGAGATGTTTGGAGGAGAGGAGGTCAAGGAGCTGAAAGGCCAGTGTACTGGAAGATTCAGCAAGATAAGATGTTGAAATTGTCAAGGATATAATGAGCATAGTAATGGAGAAAGAGACTGGGAGCCAGGAATGAGGAGAAGTGATGCTGGGTCAGTAGATGGTTGCCCAGAGGAAAGTGGCTGATGATATCGTCCGAGCTTGAGTTTCAAATCTGGATGCTTTTGTGGAGGAATGTGGGACAGTGGTTTGGGACCAGCAATAAGAAGGAGAATATTTATCCTGCTCCAGGCCATGCGGTACCAGGAATGTGGGAGAGAAATCAGCCACCCTGAGAGAGGACCACGAAGGGAGTAATATCCTTAGGGAACAGTTAAACAAGAGGGTACAACAGAGGGACATTAGGAAGCAGTGGATTTTCCATTTATACACTGAGTTCTAGAGACACAAGGGGAATAGCTTTGAAAAAAAAGGTATTGTGTGTTAAAATCTGTTAAAAGAACCTGTGTGAGTAAGTAGCACAGTAGATTTGGGGATAAAAGTAACTTTTACTTTATTATAAATTTGTTTTTTCTCATTCTGTGACTCAAAAATATTTATTGGGCCATTTCTCTGAGGTATCTCAGGCACTGCTATCTCAGGCTTTATTACAAATGTGTTTATTACCTGAAATTGTCCTGAGAATTACCCTGTAACACAGAAAAGCAATTATTATTATTATTATTATTGTGTGTGTGTGTGTGCTCAGTCAGGTCCAACTCCTTGAGGCCCCATAGACTGAAGCCTGCCAGGCTCCTCTGTCCATGGGATTCTCCATTCAAGAATACTGGAGTGGGTTGCCATTTCCTACTCCAAGGGATCTTCCCGACCCAGAAAACAAACCCGCATCCCTTACACCTCCTACATTTGCAAGTAGTATTAGATCATTATTATTCCTATCCTGAGTACTAAGGCTCAGAAAGGTTCAGAATGCCTTCTCAATAACAACAGAGCTGAGGAGCAGTGCAGGCAACTTGGGCAGGGGATATAAGCACAGATTCTGGAGTTCTACTGCTTGGGATCAAATCCTGTCCCTGCTGTGTGGCCTTAGGCGAGTGATAACATCTCTGCGCCTTGGTTTCCTCATTGGAAAATAGAGAAGATGATGGTTCCTTCTTCATACACTGTTGTGAGCATTAAATCACATATTTCAAATCAGACATTTAGAATGGTGTTTGGCAGATGGAAAGAACTTAATCAGGCTTTGTCATTACCATCAAACTCAGTCTTCTGTTGTCAACACCCCTCTCTGCTGTCTCTGTCCATAACTCCAATCTGATTGCAGTTTTCAGTGTCTTCATTCCCTCAGATCAGAAGCATTTATATTTCAAACTCTCAAATTCCTCTGGAAATTCGGAGTAGGCTAATCAAAACCATTATGACAAAAACCTTAAGACCAGTGACCATGACCAATACAGTCTAACAAGTTTTTCACTTTCCAAAGGAGAAAAAAAAAGTTACATTTTCTGAGTCCATCCATCTTCCCTCATGGATTCATTTTGATATTTGGCAAAACTAATACAATTATGTAAAGTTTAAAAATAAAATAAAATTTAAAAAAAAAATAAGCAAAGCCAACAACAACAAAAAAATAATAAACTACTTGGGATTCCGGTAAACATGATATTCTTTTCATTGAAGCACTAATTATTTTCTTTGTATAGTAGAGGTAAAATTTGACCACAGAATTGATATATGCTTTAATATTCAATAGACAAGGGTCCCTTGGGATTTTTTTTTTTTTTTAAGTTTTAGTTCGGTTGACAAGAACTTCTGTGATTTCTGTTTTTACCAAGTGACCCCTTAGCTAGCAATCAGTTCATCAGCACACATTTCCTGAACACTTATCTTATGCTGAGCCCTACAGTAAATCCTGGAGATTGAAAGATAAAAGTTCCTAACATCATGGTCAGAGGGAAATTGGAGAGGCAGCCACCCTCTGAGTGGGTATCCACATGTGCCTATGAGTTACCTTGTTTGCAGAAATCTGATTTGGAAAAAACATTTGAAAATTGCATGCTGAGCTCACTATCCCCAATGCTTTAAGCAAGTTGAAGGTGCAAAGAAAACTGATCGATCTCATAGGTACAATGACCTCCATGGCTAGCACAGAAAATATTGGATCCATTCTACATTCAGAGTCATGAAATTGGGGAGAGGGGGAGTCCTGCAGTCTCATGCCCAGAATGGAAAGATGCTTTGGCGAGGTGGGGAATCCCATGAGGTTGGCAGAATGTTCCCCTGTGGGGCTCTCAGTCTCAAAACTCATGTTTTCTTGGCAAAATAGCAACTTCCTGCTTCAAAGTAAATAGGATTTAAAGGCTTATGGAAATGGTTCTGAAAGGCACTTGGCTATCCAAAACATTTTTTGCAAAATAACATCTCGATAAGTTAAGTGTGAAAGAATCAGAAACAGATGGATTAAGTTCTACACAGAATGCCCAGGGTTTACCAATTAATCAACAAAAAAAAGGAAGAAGGGAAAACGTGTTTGCCCATTGAAGGGGGATTTGGGGTGTTCTGGCAAACACCTAGCGTTGTCAAGTCCTTTCTTTTCTACACACCACCACTATGGAGACTTCCACGAAATTAAGTTTATGTGCTGGTGTATGCTGCCGCCTCCTCCAAAACATAAACCATGATACAGTCGGATGACTCTTAGTTGTTTGGCCACCTGATGCAAAGAGGTGACTCATTGGGGAAGACCCTGATGCTGGGAAAGATTGAGGGCAGGAGGAGAAGAGGATGACAAAGGATGAGATGGATGGCATCTTCGACTCAATAGACGTGAATCTGAGCAAACTCCAGGAGATAGTGAAGGACAGGGAAGCCTGGTGTGCTGCAGTCCATGGGGTCACAAAGAGTCAGACACAACTAAGCAACTAAACAACAACCTAGTGTGGTAAGCCCCCTCTATACAAATCTTCAAGGTGCAAACTTTCAAAGATGCGAACACGAATCTGGTTCTAAAGGAATGTCAAGCTCTGAGCCCTCAGTGTCAGATGTGAGTGAACTTGCAACTTGCCCTCCGTCTCCTATGGTCGATGGTCCTTCTGCTCTGCCATCTCCTTCCCCCTCTTCTTCGTCCAGTCCTCCACTCTTCTTGCCTGTCCACTCGATGCTAGCCCCTATATGCCAGCTGTTGTACTGTACTTTTCAAGATACTATACCATAAGATTAAAAATGTTTCTTTATTTTTTGTGTTTGCTTTTATGTATTGTGTGACAAGTATTATAAACCTATTACATTACAGTACTATATAAATGATTGTGTTAGCTGTGTACCTAGGCTAACTCTGTTGGGCTTAAGGACAAATTGGACTTACAGATGTGCTCTCAGAACAAGACTCATTTGTATGTAGGGGTCTTACTGGATGTGCTCCATGGACCACAGGCTCCATGAGACTCAAGCCTCCATGCCCTTGCTCACATCATCCTCCAGCCAAGGAGGGCCTTCCCCGCTCACGGCCTTCAAGGCACACCTCCAGGGCCAACTTCTTCAGGACATTTTCTTTGACCTTCTTTCATCCAGGTCTCCCACACAGCCTGACAACTACGATTCCAATTGGGTAGCTCCAGACATCTGGCACTAAAGAGAAATCCCTGCTGCTGCTGCTAAGTCGCTTCAGTCATGTCCGACACTGTGCGACCCCATAGACAGCAGCCCACCAGGCTCACCCATCCCTGGGATTCTCCAGGCAAGAATACTGGAGTGGGTTGCCATTTCCTTCTCCAATGCATGAAAGTGAAAAATGAAAGTGAAGTCGCTCAGTCATGTCTGACTCTTAGCGACCCCATGGACTGCAGCCTACCAGGCTCCTCCGTCCATGGGATTTTCCAGGCAAGAGTACTGGAGTGGGGTGCCATTGTCTTCTCCAAAAGAGAAATCCCAGTTGCCCACAAACCAGAGAAAGAGCAAAGGCCAATGAACACTTCTGAGAACTAAGCCTGCACTTCAGTAGTACGCCAGTGCGCAATTTCAAGGCACATCAGTAACACTTGATTCTATGAAAATGGCGCTCTCTATTGTTAGTGGGTGTTGGTCACTCAGCATGTCCAACTCTTTGCAACCCCATGGACTGTAGCCTGCCAGGCTCCTCTGTCCATGGAATTCTCCAGGCAAAAATATTGGAGTGAGTAGCCATTCCCCTCTCCTGGGGATCCTCCCGAGCCAGGATCGAACCCAGGTCTCCTGCACTGTAGGCAGATTCTTTACCATCTGAGCCACCAGAGAAGCCCTCTTTATAGCTAGCAAAATACAATTGCACGATCCCTCCTGAGTGTGTGCAGAAAGGCAGCTTTACTGTACTCATTCAGGGCCTTACTTCCTTGCACTTAGCCATGTACATTGATGGTCATGCTACTCAGGACACAGCTGGAACTGGAGTACACACTGTGGTTGGAAGTAGAGGGAAAAGTAGGACCCAATAGTTCCAATGGGAAAAACCAAGATTGGAATGGCCCATACATTGGTCCAGATTGAACATGGGCCAGTATTTCCTAGGGCTTCCCTGATGGCTCAGCAGATAAAGAATCCACCTGCAAAGCAGGAGACACTGGAGACACAGGTTCAATTCCTTGTCAGGAAGATCCCCTGGAAAGAGGAAATGGCAACCCACTCCAGTATTCTTGCCTAAAAGAATCCCATGGACAGAGAAACCTGGCAGGCTACCATCTGCTAAGTCACTTCAGTCATGCCCGACTCTGTGTGACACCGTAGACGGCAGCCCACCAGGTTCCCCTGTCCCTGGGATTCTCCAGGCAGGAACACTGGAGTGGGTTGCCATTTCCTTCTCCAATGCATGAAAGCAAAAAGTGAAAGGGAAGTCGATCAGTCATGTCCGACTCTTTGTGACCCCGTGGACTGCAGCCTACCAGGCTCCTCCATCCATGGGATTTTCCAGGCAAGAGTACTGGAGTGGGGTGCCATCACCTTCTCCGAGGCTACCATCCACAGGGTCACAAAGAGTCCGAAATGACTGAGCAACTAAGCACAAGCAAGCAGCATTTCCTAGGGTCTATTCTGTAAGTTCTATTCTATTCACTTCTATTGAAGTGTTATGCAAAAGTAAGATTCTTGGACTTGCCTGGTGGTCCAGCGGTTGAGAATTTGCCTCCAGTGTATGTCTGATCCCTGCTCCAGGAAGATTCTACATGCCACAGGGCAACTAAGCCCGTGCACCACAACTACTGAGTGCACACTCTAGAGCCTGTAAGCCACGACTATGGAGCCCACATGCCACAACTCCTGAAACCTGAGTCCCCTACACCATGCTCTGCAACAAGAGAAGCCACTGCCACGCGAAGCCTGCACGCTACAACTAGAGAGGAGTCCTTGCCCGTCACAACTAGAGAAAGCCTGAGCACAGTAACGAAGACTCAATGCAGCCAAAATAAATAAAATTTTTGAAAGATTCTTTTGTCAAATTAATTTGGAATTTCTCCAAGATTTCTTAGGGTATGTAATACACTATTTTCCATCATAAACTTCCAAAGTAGAAGTACAGAGAGAATTCTGTAGTGTTTCCCAAACTTATTTCACCAAGGAACCCATTTTTGTAAAATGTGGTTGTGGCTTTCTGAGAACCACATAAAACAAGGAAAAAAGCTATGGTTTCCTGCCCTTTTTACAATATCCCATCTCTGTCTGACTGCCTCATTTCAGTCCCATAACAGTTACTCTGCACCAAGTGTCCCTAATGTGAGGCTCATGGATGGGTTACAGGAAGTTTGTGAATGCCCTGAAATTGCATGCAAAATTGTATTTGTATATATATTCTTAGGAGGATCTTCAGGCTTGAAGAGAAGGCCAAGACCCCAAAGTAAGATAATTCTTTCCAGAGTCCCTCTTCAACATCTTGGTACAGTGCAAGAGGCTGGGGCGAGGAGTTCCTTTCATGCTCAGGTGAATGACTGTACAGTAAAAACAAAACAAAACTCAAGAACATAAATGTTTATCTTAATATTATTACCCCCTCATCTGTAACGATGTTCCTAATTTGGTCCAGAGTCCTTTCCTAGGTAAAATGTGGAATTTCTACTCCGAAAGTCCCAGTTTAGTGTTTAACCTCATAATGAGTATTCTGATTTCCAAGGCCCTCTCCTCACCCTCTGCTGTTCCACCAACAGGCAGGCTGGCAAGGACATGGATGGCAAATTCATCCAAGGGGCCCCAGATGCCTTCAGGCATCACAGAAAAAGGCCCTATTGTACAGGAAAAGGATCCAAGAAAAAATGAGGGAGTTCAAAAGATCAAGATGCATTTTCATTGATCTTGGACTTGTAAGAGCCACACCATCAATCACAGTCGTTTAAAAATTCCTATTAATGGTGCAGAGAGCTGGAGCTCCCATATGGTTTGTCTTTGTAACATTTGGTTTGGGCATCTCTTTAGAAATCAGCATAAGAATCTGTCAGTGTCAGATTCAGCCCCGTGCCTGCCGCCTCACTTGAAGCAGCAATGTAAGGGAGGGAAGGAAGAATGTGGGCTTAATTAGCTGCGTTAAGACAATGGATACCGGGGGCTCCAAGAAGGAGCTGGAAGACTAAGAATATCTTGTTCCTGGGAAAAGACAGAAAGCTGAAGCAAGATTCAGCCAGGCCAAGGAGAAGGTCCTAGGATGTGTTCTGAAATGATGGTGAGGAATCAGCATGTCTGGAAAGGAATTCTGCTCTGTCCCATGCACTGCAGGTACCAGGGTCAGGGCTGGACATGATGCTCCTGGTAGCTCAGTGTGTATTTGAGGGGCTGGGATGAATCAACAGGAACTGAGAGAGCATCCGAAGGCATAGTACAAAGGGCAAAGGTCTTCCTTTCTTGCTCCCTCTCCTGACTTCATTAAAGTAGTGCAACACACACAGGCTTGACACAGGGAAAGTTCAGCCATGGTCCGTCCAAAACGGAAGCCTCTAGTCTCTCCTGAGTGGAAGACTTGATGCAGCTAGTCTCAAGTTGAGATGTGCTGTACATGTAACTGCTGCTGCTAAGTCGCTTCAGTTGTGTCTGACTGTGTGACCCCATAGATGGGGGCCGACCAGGCTCCCCCGTCCCTGGGATTCTTCAGGCAAAAACACTGGAGTGGGTTGCCATTGCCTTCTCCAATGCATGAAAGTGAAAAGTGAAAGTGAAGTTGCTCAGTTGTGTCCGACTCTTAGGGACACCATGGACTACAGCCTACCAGGCCCCTCTGTCCATTTGATTTTCCAGGCAAGAGTACTGGAGTGGGGTGCCAGTGCCTTCACCAGCTGTACATGTAAAACACACATTAAATTCAAAGATTGTAATAATTTTATATTGATTACATGTTTAAATGATAATTTTGTTTTCATTTTTCGGCCTGATTTTTTTAAGCAGCTGTATGAAAGTGAAAGTGGAGAGTGAAAAAGTTGGCTTAAAGCTCAACATTCAGAAAACGAAGATCATGGCATGCGGTCCCACCACTTCATGGGAAATAGATGGGGAAACAGTGGAAACAGTGTCAGACTTTATTTTTCTGGGCTCCAAAATCACTGCAGATGGTGACTGCAGCCATGAAATTAAAAGACACTTACTCCTTGAAAGGAAAGTTATTACCAACCTAGATAGCATGTTCAAAAGCAGAGACATTACTTTGCCAACAAAGGTTCCTCTAGTCAAGGCCATGGTTTTTCCTGTGGTCATGTATGGATGTGAGAGTTGGACTGTGAAGAAAGCTGAGCACTGAAGAATTGATGTTTTTGAACTGTGGTGTTGGAGAAGACTCTTGAGAGTCCCTTGGACTGCAAGGAGATCCAACCAGTCGATTCAGAAGGAGATCAGCCCTGGGATTTCTTTGGAAGGAATGATGCTAAAGCTGAAACTCCAGTACTTTGGCCACCTCATGCGAAGAGTTGACTCATTGGAAAAGACTCTGATGCTGGGAGGGATTGGGGGCAGGAGGAGAAGGGGCCGACAGAGGATGAGATGTCTGGATGGCATCACTGACTCGATGGACATGAGTCTGAGTGAACTCTGGGAGTTGGTGATGGACAGGGAGGCCTGGCATGCTGCAATTCATAGGGTCACAAAGAGTTGGACATGACTGAGCGACTGATCTGATCTGATCTGATTGAGGTATAAATGATATACAAAAATTGCACATATTTAATGGGCACAATTTGATGAGTTTGGACACATGCATACTACCATGTACCATCACCACAATCAAGGTAAGAAATGTACTTATCACCACCAAAAGCTTCCTCACACCCCTTCATGGCATTGTTGCTTGCTTTCTTTGTGGTAAGAACACTTAACATGAGATCTATCATCCTAATGAAAAGTGTTAAGAGCATGGTGCATGCATGCATGCTAAGTCGCTTCAGCTGTGTCCAGCTCTTTGTAGCCCTATGAACCATAGCCCACCAGGCTCCTCTGTCCATGGGATTCTCTAGGCAAGAATACCGGAGTGGGTTGCCGAGCCCTCCTCCAGGGCTTCTTCCCAGCCCAGGGATTGAATCCGTGTCTCTTACGTCTCCTGTATTGGAAAGCAGGTTTTTTACCACTTGTGCCAACTGGGAAGCCTTAAGAGCACAGTACACATTGTAAACTATAGGCACAATGTCATAGAATAGATCTCTGAAACTTATTCATCCTGTATAAATAACTGACATAGGTTAAATAAAATATATTACTGAAGTTAATTTACCCTTCTGACTTTTTTAATGAAGCTACTTAAACTTTTAAAATTATATATGTACATCCCATTATCTTTCTGTTCGAAAACGCTTTTTCATGGCATAGCTATGTTAGTTTCCTAGAGCTACCATGACAAAGTATCACAAACAATGTGGCTTAAAACAAAAGAACTGCTTCTGACACTTCTGAAGGCCAGAAATCTGAAATCAAGGTGTCATCAAGCTCGCTCCCTTCTTCAGGGCTCTGAGGGAGAGTCCTGTCTCATGGCTCTCTTAGCTCTTGGTGGTTGCTGACCACCCCTCGCATTTCTTCACTTGTGCATGCATGATTCTAACCTTTGTCTCCATTGTCACATGGTCTTCCTAGTGTGTCTCTCAGTCTGTGTCTTTTTCTTTTATAAGGATGCTAGCCATATTTAGGACCTACCCACACCAGGATGGCTTCATCTTAACTTACTAGTTACATTTGCAAAGGTTCTATTTCCAAACAAAGTCACATTCCAAGAATCCATGAAGAACATGGGTTTTGGAGACACAATCCAATATAAAGGCTTTTGTTGCTGTTCAGTCACTCAGTCATGTCCAATTCTTATAACCCCATGGACTGTAATCTGCCAGGCTCCTCTGTTCATGGGATTTCCCAGGAAGAAGACTAGAGTGGGTTGCCATTCCTTCCACAAGGGGGTCTTCCCAACCCAGGGATCAAAAATATGTCTCCTGCATCTCCTGCATTGGCAGATGGATTATTTATCACTTAGCCACTTGGGAATCCCAGTATAAAGGCTAAATTTGTTCTTTTAAGGAAACAGGAGCCCATGCCCTCCCTCCATGGAGAACACTCAATTTCTCATCATGGCGTGCTGAGGTATACCTACCACGTCCCATTCCAAACTCATGCTGTGAACCCCAAAAGAACTGCTGTCTGATGAAAAGCTTGCTAAGGTAAAACACACTTAAGACAGGAAATTAGGAGAGCTGGATTCTAGCCCTAACCTTATCACTAACCATCACAGTGGTCATCAGCAGAGATGCTAAACTCCTCTGAGCCTCAGAATTTCCCTATTTCAGAAATGGAAATACAGGCCCCTACACTTCCAAATTCACAAAATAGCTGTGATAATCATGTTGGATAATTGTGAAAGTTCTTCTAAAAGTACTAGATGTGGTACACATATACAATGAAATATTACTCAGCCATTAAAAAGGAATGAAATTGGGCCATTGTGGTGATGTGGATGGACCTAGAGTCCATCATACAGGGTGAAGTAAGTTGGAAAGACAAAAACAAGTATATATTAATGCATATGTATAAAATCTGGAAAGATGGTACAGATGAGGCTGTTTGCAGGACAGGAATAGACATATATAGAGAACAGAAATGGAGACACAGTGGGGGAAGGGGAGGGTGGGAGAAACTTAGAGAGGACTGATATATATACACTGTCATATGCAGAATAGATAGCTAGTGGGAAACTGCCATACAGCACAAAGAGGTCTGTTTAGTGCTCTGTGATGAACTAGAGGGGTAGGATGGGGGAGTGGGAGGAAGACTCAAGAGGGAGGGGATGTGTGTGTATATATATATATATATATAGCTGATTCACTTTGCTGTGTAGCTGAAACTAACATAATGTTGTAAAGCAATTATACTCCAATTAAAAAAATTACTAGTAACCTATATGTACATAGCTCAGTTGGTAAAGAATCCTGCAATGCAGGAGACCCTGGTTTGATTCCTGGCTCAGGAAGATCCCTGGAGAAGGGATAGGCTACCCACTCCAGTATTCTTGGGCTTCCCTTGTGGCTCAGCTGGTAAAGAATCTGCCTGCGATGCAGGAGACCTAGGTTCCATCCCTGGGTTGGGAAGATCCCCTGGAGAAGGGAAAGGCTACCCACTCCAGTATTCTGGCCTGGAGAATTCCATGGACTGTATAGTCCATGGGGTCACAAAGAGTCAGACATGACTGAACGACTTTCACTTTCACTTATATGTAAATGTAAGCCTTTGTTACAGGCTACCCACTCTGGTCCTTTTTCTATAACTTTGAAAGAAACAGGAGAATCAGTCTGAATGCTGGGGGATCCAGGATGTCTCACCCTCAAGCACAGTTGGAGATGGCATCCTGAAAAATCTTCCCTACAGAATCATCCCTTTTGATCCATTCTTCCTACTACAGCTAGAGAGTTATTCACAGTTTTTAAAAAATTTTAATCATGTTACTTACTCCCTGCTTAAAAGCTTTAATATATATATATATATATATATATATATATATATTTTTTTTTTTTTTTCCCCCTAGAGGAGGGAATGGCAACCCACTCCAGTATTCTTGCCTGGGAAATCCCATGGACAGAGGAGCTTGGTGGGCTACAGCTCATAGAGTCACACAGAGTCAGACACGACTGAGCTCATATATACACATATTTAAATAATGAGTTGCCTAATTCTGATGCAGAGAGAGGAGTTTGGGATGGTCTTCTGCTAGCCTCCCTCTGATTGAGGCACTAGGATTGGAATCAGGCAAAATAAACAGAAGATCTCAGTTGATGAAAGATTTGAAAAACTGTCTGATGTGGGAAGGAGGAAATGAGCACCATGCTACCTGGAATACATGCTGCCATTCAGAAGAGACCCAGGACAGCCAAGCCAACTGTGAACCAGGCCCAATCATCTGGACAAGGAGCAGCCCCTTTTGCAAGACCAGGTTCCAATGGCCCATCAGAGAGAAGAGGCCCAGAGGAAGCCTGAATTAGAAACACTTGCTGTTTCTCATTAGGCCTAAGAAAGTTATTTATTTTGTTTTTCCCAGACTGTTTTATTTGGCAGATCCTGGGTGAAATGGCATCCTCTTTTCCCAGGGTCCTTGAAGCTGCTTATTTGTTTTTGCAATTGGCCGTTTTACAAGTAGGGGTCACGGGCACTCACATGGAGACCTGATGCCACTGGTGAGCATGTTACTTTGCAGAAATACAGGGCTTGGGTAGGGTCAGCTGAATGGCAGGAAGACCTGGTCCCAGAATGGCAACGCATTTCCCACCCACATTATTGGTGGCTACTGTTTGCAGCTCCGCCAAGGAGCCTTCCAAAGCCCTCCTCCCTCACTGAGCACTGAAAATCTCCAAGTCAACTGAGAATTTGCTGTTGGTGCCTCCTATATCTCTGGCAACAGTCTCTATCAATACCACCTTCTTCTTAAAAATCCCAATCCTGCAAAGCCATCCCAACCAGCCTGTTCCATGAGAAGCTAAGCCTATGCCATCCAAGTAGGGTGACGAGATGTCTCCAGCTTACCTGGGACAGTTCTAATTTATACTTGCTATGCAGATATACTAATACCCTGGCTTTTCTCTCTCAAAACTTTCAATAATAAGGTTCCTTAAACTAAAAATAGAACTGCCATATGATCCAGCAAGCCCACTCCTGGGTTATGAAGAAGTAAAGTGAAGTGAAGTCGCTCAGTCGTGTCCGACTCTTTGCAACCCCATGGACTGTAGCCTACCAAGTTCCTCCGTCCATGGGATTCTCCAGGCAAGAATACTGGAGTGGGTTGCCATTTCCTTCTTTAGGGGATCTTCCCGATCCAGGGATTGAACCCAGGTCTCTTGCATTGTAGGCAGATGCTTTACCATCTGAGCCACCAGGGAAGTCCTGGGTTATACCCAGAAAAAAACATAATTCAAAAAGATATAGGCACCCCAATGTTTATTCCAGCACTATTTACAGCAGCCAAGACAGGGAAGCAACCTAAATGTCCATCAACAGAGTAACAGATAAAGATGTGCTATATACATATACAATGGAATATTACTCAGCCATAAAAAGAATGAAATAATGCCATTTGCAGCAACATGGATGAACATAGAGATTATCATATTAAGTGAAGTAAGTCTGAGAAAGATAAATATCATATGATATTACTCATGTGTAGAATCTAATTTTTAAAAAATGATACAAGTAAACATATTTACAAGATGGAAACAGACTTACAGATATCGAAACAAACTTATGGTCACCAAAGAGGAGATGTGGTGGGGGAGGGATAAATCAGTAGCATGGGATTAACATACACACACTACTATATATAAGGCAAAGATCTACTGTATAGCACAGGGAACTCTACTCAATATTTTGTGATAACCTATATGAGAAAAGAATCAATATATGTATATGTAAAACTGAATCACTTTGATGTACACCTGAAATGAATACAACATTGTAAATCAACTATATTCCAATAAATTTTTTAAAAAATACACCAAATTTTCAAGTACGTATTTAATATTTTAAAATATTTCATGTAAACGAAATTATATACCTTTAAATATTGTCAAAAAACCTTTCAAAATTGTTCTGGCTTGGATGAAAAGTTATAGGGACATTCTGTTTCCCATGTATGTTTTCTAAAGAGTGTTCTTTTGAATGATTATACCAGGAGATATCTAGAGCAATAAGTTTCCTTATGCAGTAAGTTTGGAAAACACACACACCTTGTTTTAGCCACAGTTTACATTAGCAAATTAAGGGCTCTGATCACTGACTAAAGATTTTTGTTTCATTTTGTTTAACCTAATGTTCCCAATTTATTTATTCAACCACAGCCCTGATTTTTAATAAACACCTAATAACAGTTTCTTGGAAAGCAGTTCGGAAAATGCTTTCCTGAAGTATTAGAGACCCAATCACTGATCCTCTCAGGTACCAAATTTCAAAGAGATCCCTCAGAGAGAATCATACATCATCTGAAGGGGAGAAGGTGTCCTTTGCAAATTATTCACATGTTCATAATCATAGTTTTAGAACTAAAAATCAGGCAATGTGATCTGACACATAGTCTAAAAATGAGACAAGAGATGTGAAATCAGGACAGACCTAAACAAATATGAGTCTTCTAAATACAACCTTCCCTCCATTCTCCCTTACAGTTGGCCTCAGCCCCTCACCAGAAGCCTGGGGGCTGGTGCCACTAACCTAATCCCAGATTACTTCTGAAATTCTCCCAGGGCAATCATGAGGTTCCCCTGCTCCTCCCAGAGCATTGCCTCCTATGCTTCACAGATATGAGCCACTCAGAAGCCAAGTGCATAGGCTGTGGGAGCTTACGGATTCTTGCAGAGGCCTCTCCCCATGAGGTTATAACAGCGTCCTCTCTGATTCATGGGATAAAGATATAAAGGACCAGAGCTAGCCAACAAAAGACAGCCTACCTACTCTGTAATAGTTGCCATGGAAACAAACCCACTCTCACTATACTTCTGACAAACCTGGGTGTCTAAAAACAAGCCTTAAAAAAATAAATAAATAAAATAAAAACAAGCCTTACCCTATAAGGCTTAAGGATAAGCCTATAACCTTATCCCCTTGTGCAGTGCCCAGAACATGGAAGGCATCTGCAAACACTACAAACTGAAGACACAAACTAATAAAGTAAACATCTGTTTTCTTAGCCAAAAATATAGGATTTTTGTCATAATTTTTTTATTTCTCCACTTAGAAGATCTATGCTAACAAAATGTTCATGGCTTTGAAAAAAATTTTCCCATTTGTTATAACTTGATCATAGTCCTATATATTGCTTTTAATATTCCTCTGAAATCATAAACAATACTTAGGTGATAGGCCACCTCTTGTAAAATGACTTCTCCCTGACCCTCACAGAGAGAGTGAAATAAAATAGACTGAGTATTGGATATAATTAGTGAATGATATAAAAAACTAATCCAGAAGTGGGCCTCTGGCAATCTATAATCTATGATGATCTGTAGAATTATTTGGTGACATTAGCTTACCTTATCCTGGTTCCCAAGACATAGGTCCCTTTTGATCTTTGGGGGAGTTTTTCTTCTCACACAACCTGGACACTAAATCATATACCACCCAGAAGAATTTTATAGAGCTGGATACTCCTGGCTCTATCAAGCCATGCTGACTGCATCCTGGCCTCCTCGATATTGAGAACTAAATCCAAAGAATGAACTCTTTTGTTGGCCAATTTTCTCTGGAAATTTCCAGGAAGAATATTGGATATAGCCAAACAGTTGAAAAATAAAGCCAGCATGACTTTATTAAATAGATAAGAATTGTTTCTCTGTGAAAAGTGAAGGCTCAGGAGAGTCTGCTCTTTGTTATACAAAAATGATGTCTAGGGACTTCCCTAGCTGACCAGTGGTTAAGAATCTGCCTTGCAATATAAGGGACACCAGTTGGATTTCTGGAGCAACTAAACCCGTGAGTCACAACTACTGAGCCAGCGCTCTGGAGCCCGAGAGCCACAACTACTGAGCCCACGTGCTGCAACTACTGAAGTCTGCAAGCCTAGAGCCCACGCACCACAGCAAGAGAAGCCACCGCAATGAGAAGCCTGCACACCACAACAAAGATCAGCCCCACTCGCCACAACCAGAGACAGCCTGAGTGTAGCAATGAAGACCCGCCACAGCTAAACAAACAAATAAATCTTTAAAAAAAGAAAGAAATGATATCTACATTTCCACTGAAGCCAAAATAAGAATAAGTTGGAGTAGGAAACAGTTTGGTTCTGTGGAAGGATGTTGGGAGAAAGACTTTGGATATGGGATGCTTCATTTATTCTCTTCTTGCCAATCCATCACTTAATCAAAATTTACTATGATGTGGATACTGCAGTCTCCAAGCTTCTGGAGACCAGAGAGAACTCCAGTTCTTTAGATACACACCCACCAGTTGGGAAGACAGCATGCAAATGAATGATGAACACGTGTGAGTTAGTACTGAGAAGGGAATGAGAGCCCAGAGGATGGAGCAAGCAATTGACACACTCTCAAAAGAGTAGTTCTTTCCATGGACAAAGGGGATCAGAGCATTCCCAGCCAATTAAATGTTCTCCACAAAAGTAAATAAGTATAAAACAGGATAGCATTCATTAGCACAAAGAGCAAATAAAGAAGTGGCGAGAGATGAGGCTGGTGCTAGATTGCCCAAAGGCACAGGAGTGGACCACTAAGGTACTCCGCTATTCAGTAACTGCAAGATTCATGACTATTTTCCACCAAGCTGTCACCAGCTTTTGTGCCATGGAATGATGTAGTAGCTCTCGTTAACCATGTCAAAAGCTCAAAGTGGAAGGTCAAACCAAAGCCAGAATGAGGACAATGCTGATGGATTTCCCTGCACAGTTTAAGAGGATCCGTATGCTCACTAAAAACTAACCAAGGGCCAAGATCATGTGCATGTATACTTCAGGTTGCTTTACTAGAGGGCTTCCCACGTGGTACAATGGTAAAGAATCCACCTGCCAATGCAGGAGACACGGGAGACGCAGGTTTGATCCCTGGGTCGGGAAGATCCCCTGGAGGAGGAAATGGCCCCACTCCAGTATTCTTACCTAGAAAATCCCATGAACAGGGGAGCCTGATGGGCTGCAGTCCATGGCGTTGCAATAGTGACTGAGCACGCATCATTGGAGAAGGGATAGGCTACCCACTCCAGTATTCTTGGGCTTCCCTTATGGCTCAGCTGGTAAAGAATCTGCCTGAAATGTGGGAGACCTGGGTATGATCCCTGGGGTGGGAAGATCCCCTGGAGAAGGGAAAGGCTACCCACTCCAGTATTCTGGCCTGGAGAATTCCATGGACTGTATAGTCCATGGGATTGCAGAGTCGGACACGACTGATCGACCTTTCCTTTCACGCATGCCTAACAAAGAGGATCATCTAGGTTTTTCCTGAAAAGTGGATATTTGACCCAAACAAAGATGCCCCCAACCACATAGGAAATCATATGGTGATTTGCCTGCCTTAATGTTTCATAATCATGCATTCTACATCCAGGCACCCATAATGAGGCTGCTTGAATCTAAGGCCTCCACAGAACAATATTGCCATCCATCTGGTTAAGCAAAGTGGGTGTGAGTTTCTGCTGTCGCAGACTTAGTATTTGGGCCATACTTGAAGAAAGCAGCACTGTTCTCAAGAGAGCAGACTGCCCCCAAAACAGAGCCCAGAACTAACTGAGCAGGTACAACTTTATAGCTCAGTGGGGAAAAGAACAGGGCCTGTGCTTTTCCATGAGCTATGCCTTAGGACAGAGGCCCCCAGTGCCTTCAGAAGAAGCTGAGGTATCCAGAGCCAGAAATACTGGAGCTGGTAAGAAACTGCTACAGACCTCGTGCTCACTGGCTCATGCTTTGTTATAAACGTTACTGAGTCCCTTTGGCTCAGCAGCCTCTGTTTTTGTTTGAAATATAGTGACTTCCCCTAAAGATCTCCAGAGGTCATTTTTTTTTAATTAGAGAATAATTACTTTACAATATTGCAATTATTTTTGCCATACATGAATCAGCATTAGGTCACTTCTGGGGCATTGAGAATACCAGGGTTTAAAGCTTTCTTTTCCATATCACCTCTCCGAACAACTAACTTTTTGACTTATTCTTCTAGAAAATTTCCTACAAGCTCAATATGATTGCCCCTGTATTGATATTTCACCTGCCAGGTTGGCTCTGTGAGTTCCACACTCAGAAAGGATCACACTTGGTTAAATGCTCTGCTATTCCATGCTGAAATTCTCAATACACTTTCCACAAGGAGACCCACATTTCCATTTTGCACTGAACCCTGCATATTATGTAATGGCCCTGACTGCAAAATGGAAATATTAATCTTTGGCTTTGGAATAACATTTTTTACATTTTCAAAGTGTGTTCATATCTCTTGTCCCATAGGATCCTCACAATTAAGTAGCCAAAAGAGAAGAGAAAGTGGTAAAGAAGATGTAACCTTGAAGACAAGAGAGATCTAGGTTCAAATCTAGGCTCTGCCATAATCCTGGGCTAGTGATTCCATTTCTCTGATCTTCAGCTTCCTCTTCTGTAAAAGAGCAGTACTACCTGCCATGTTACAGTTGATGTGATTATTATGCAAATCAATGAATGAGAAAGTGCCTGGCCCATGGTAGACACTGAATAAGGCCTTTCCCTCTTCTACGCCTTTTTTCCATCCCCTGACTCTCCCAATTTGTGAGATATAAGGATTGAAACTGAGAGGTTTTAATGATCTGCCAAGTACAGAAGTCAAGCTGGGATTAAATGTACACTGATTTAATTAGGAGAATGCCTGTGTGAGTTAAAATGGAGAAGGAGCCAAAAAAATAAAAGAGAGAGCTGTCAGGCCAGGAGGCAAGTCTGATTCTGAGTTAAAGGAAGAACAACAGAAAGTTGGGCAAAAGTTTCCTAGACTCCTATGTCATTTAAGAAAGATTCATCAAGGCCACTGGGGAGTTCTGACGCTAGCTAGAGTCAACCATTAGCAGAATCCCACATCTCCCAGGCATGGTCTTGCCTTAGTATCCTAGCAACACCATCTTTGAATGGAGCAGCTCATGGGAGGCACAGCCTTGTATCAAACAGGCTGTGGATTTCAGGGAGCAGCATTTAGGTCCTTGGTAATTGTTCTGCCTGTATTTGGAAAGCTGTGAGCTGAACCTTGGGCTTCCCAGGTGGTGCTACTGGTAAAGAATCCACCTGCCAATGCAGGAAACATAAGAGATGCAGGTTTGATCCCTGGGTTGGGAAGATCCCTTGGAGGAGGGCATGGCAATCCACTCCAGTATTCTTGCCTGGAGAACTGCATGGACAGAGGAGCCTCATGGGCTATAGTCCACAGGGTCTCAAAGAGTCAGACACGATGGAGGTGACTTAGCAGAGAGCAGCACAGAGCAGCATTTTCAAGGCCACAATGTCACAGTTCACTGAGTTGATGCCAAAGCAAGATACACCTGACTCTTTCCTGCAAGGAATTCAGCTAGCCCAGCATCTTCGGAAAATGTGAAGGAAGTTGTTCTTGAGCCATTGCTTTCTCAAAGAGCAGGACAGCTTTCTTTTTTTTTTTCTTTTCTTTTTTTAAAATTTATTTATTTTAATTAGAGGCTAATTATTTTACAATATTGTATTGATTTTGCCATACATCAACATGAATCCGCCATGGGTGTACACGTGTTCCCAATCCTGAACCCCCCTCCCACCTCCCTCCCCATACCATCCCTCTGGGTCATCCCAGTGCACCAACCCCAAGCATCCTGTATCCTGCATCAAACCTGGACTGGCTATTCATTTCTTATATGATATTATATATGTTTCAATGCCATTCTTCCAAATCATCAACCCCCTCTCTCTCCCACAGAGTCCAAAAGACTGTTCTATACATCTGTGTCTCTTTTGCTGTCTCACATATAGGGTTATCATTACCATCTTTCTAAATTCCATATATATGCATTAGTATACTGTATTGGTGTTTTTCTTGCTGGCTTACTTCACTCTGTATAATAGGCTCCAGTTTCAACCAACTCATTAGAACTGATTTAAATGTATTCTTTTTAATGGCTGAGTAATACTCCATTATGTATATGTACCACAGCTTTCTTATCCATTCATCTGCTGATGAACATCTAGGTTGCTTCCATGTCCTAGCTATTATAAACAGTGCTGCGATAAACATTGGGGTACTCGTGTCTCTTTCAATTCTGGTTTCCTCGGTGTGTATGCCCGGCAGTGGGATTGCTGGGTCATATGGCAGTTCTATTTCCGGTTTTTTAAGGAATCTCCACACTGTTCTCCATAGTGGCTGGACTAGTTTGCATTCCCACCAACAGTGTAAGAGGGTTCCCTTTTCTCCACACCCTCTCAAGCATTTATTGCTTGTAGACTTTTGGATCGCAGCCATTCTGACTGGCGTGAAATGGTACCTCATTGTGGTTTTGATTTGCATTTCTCTGATAATAAGTGATGTTGAGCATCTTTTCATGTATTTGTTAGCCATCTGTATGTCTTCTTTGGAGAAATGTCTATTTAGTTCTTTGGCCCATTTTTTGATTGGGTCGCTTATTTTTCTGGAATTGAGCTGCAGGAGTTGCTTGTATATTTTTGAGATTAGTTATTTGTCAGTTGCTTAATTTGCTATTATTTTCTCCCATTCTGAAGGCTGTCTTTTCACCTTGCTTATAGTTTCTTTTGTTTTGCAGAAGCTTTTAATTAGATCCCATTTGTTTATTTTTGCTTTTATTTCCAATATTTTGGGAGGTAGGTCATAGAGGATCCTGCTGTGATTTATGTCAGAGAGTGTTTTGCCTATGTTCTCCTCTAAGAGTTTTGTAGTTTCTGGTCTTATGTTTAGATCTTTAATCCATTTTGAGTTTATTTTTGTGTATGGTGTTAGAAAGTGTTTCAATTTCATTCTTTTACAAGTGGTTGACCAGTTTTCCCAGCACCACTTGTTAAAGAGATTGTCTTTTCTCCACTGTATATTCTTGCCTCCTTTGTCAAAGATAAGGTGTCCATAGGTGCATGGGTTTATCTCTGGGCTTTCTATTTTGATCCACTGATCTATACTTCTGTCCTTGTGCCAGTACCATACTATCTTGATGACTGTGGCTTTGTAGTAGAGCCTGAAGTCAGGAAGGTTGATTCCTCCAGTTCCATTCTTCTTTCTCAAGATTGCTTTGGCTATTCGAGGTTTATTGTATTTCCATACAAATTGTGAAATTATTTGTTCTAGCTCTGTGAAAAATACCATTGGTAGCTTGATAGGGATTGCATTGAATCTATAGATTGCTTTGGGTAATATACTCATTTTCACTATATTGATTCTTCCAATCAATGAACATGGTATATTTCTCCATCTATTAGTGTCCTCTTTGATTTCTTTCACCAGTGTTTTATAGATTTCTGTTAGAGTTGGCAATCCTGCCTGCTCTTAGACACAGAGAACCTGTTGGCTGAGGATGCCTTTGTCCTGTCTCTCTGAGGAAGTGAAACATTTCCACAAAATTCTTCTGGGACTTCTCAACACAACTATGGGGTTTTGGAGCCCAGGAGAGGAGATTTATTCAGTCATAGAGACATAATTCCATTCAGGGTCATTCAGGGGAAATTGCTCAAAAATTATCTTTTGGCTCTAATGGTCCATGAAATAATTTTACAGAAAGAAGTAGAAAGAAAGAAATAAAGAAGGAAATAGAGGTGAGGGAGGAGGAAAGAAACTTCTTACTTACAAGGAACATTCACCTAAATCACTATGTTGACCCATCACTCTGTGAAGTAGGTGAAGACAGATCAAGTGATCTTATTATTCTCATTTTAGAAATGTGGAAATTGAGATTCAGAAAGGTTAAACCACTTGCCCAAATTTCCATAGCTCATAAAATGCAGAGCTAGAACTCTAGCCCTGCCTTCTGCCCTCCTCCAGAAAGACTGGGTCTACACAACACCAATAAAGGCCTTCAAGTGAATCATAGAAAATATTAGTCATTTCAGCAAAACATTATTCTGGCAGCTCAACACCATCCCCCAGTCCCACACACTCCCTCCCAAGCTTTCTTAGGGCTCTAGAGCCCAGGATATATAATCACTGCTACCTTTCGTGGGAGGGAGAAGGGAAGATGATAAGAAAGCAGTCAAACTTCATTAATCCAGAGTAAGCAGATGGTGGGCAGAGGAGAAGATGGAGGAGGAGAGAGTCAGACGTCTACACCTAAATAGGCAAGAATCCAAATACAGGAATGTATTCAAATTCAATTCACTTTAACTTTCTTGTTTTCACCTAAGTGAAGTTTTAGTAGAAATTCTTCAAAGATTTGCCCTAAGGAACAAGAGTTATTTATAGTTCATGTTTCTGATTCACTCAACTGTTCCTAATTCAGAATTTCTCATGCTGACAACAGGGCCTGAAATTTAGTTTTTATTTCTAGCATACATTGAAAAAGATGATTTAACAAATTAGTGAGGGGGCATAACAAGAATATGGGGAAATTTGCTATTAACTCACTTTAATGAAAATTAAAAATTATTTACTCATTTAGAATCACTGATTTATTTATCAAAAAAGGAAAACACATCTTAAGTTAGGCTTGTTCACTAAAAACAGATATAAAAAGAGGTAAGATTTAATCAGGTTGAAAATAATAGAATAAAACCAAATACTTTTTAAAAACATTCTTTTATTCATTCTTAATTCATAATACAGACCAACTTTCTTATATTCTACTTCCTTTTTACCAACACCCTTACAACTTCATACATACACACCCTGCTCTGTTAATTTAAAGAAATTTTACTGTGCTTGCATGGTAAATTTGTAGAAGCCTGTTTCTATCCATAATGCCAGTGAGAAAATGAAGGCCCATGCTGGAAATTTAATAATAAAAAAAAGCATCATGTCTTTTATCCCCCCACAAAATCATAGAACAAAGTTTCTACCCAATTTGGGAGGCCCCGTAACAATATCCTTCAAAAGTACTACTGTCTTCATAGGAACTCTCTGGGGACAAAGACCTCTTAGCAATGCCAGAAATTGTGACTTTTTCAAATGACTCCAACTTCTAGAAAATTATTTCTTTTAAGTCAAATAAACTCTTCAATTATTTGAAGATATTTATCCTAGCATCCATTCATCTTTTCCCTTCCAAGTTGCACATAAACAGTTCTGTCAAACTCACACGAATCCATGAAGAGATTGGTCCCTTTTCTCTAAAATATTAAACTTGTCTTGAATCTTCTTTAAGTGTAATACCGAACTCTGAACTGTTACACCACTGAATGTCTTTCCCTTCTTTAAAATGGGATTAATAACAGTATCTACCTCATAGATATGTGTTCAATAGGAAAATAAATGATCCAGACTCTTAGGGCTTACCTGCATCTGTGTTCTGTCCATCCTCCAGGGCACACAGCTGGAGTATACATTCCAATTTCCCTTGAAATTAGAGAAGGCAGGTCACTGAGTTCAGGCAATGAAACATGGGCAGCAACAATGAGTACAACTTTCAGATCTGTTCTATTTCACCCCCAAAATTTCTTGCAGGTGATTTTCCTTTTATTTTGCCATCTGCCTGTTGAATGAAGAGAATTCCAAGGAGCTAGAGGAGGATGGAGCCACAGGATAAATAGAGCCTGAGTCTCAGCACGACTGTATCCCTTCATCCCCAGCTCTCCTCCCTGACCCACAAAGGAGTGTAAGGTAAACAAGAATAAAATTGTATGATATTAAGTCCCTGAGATTTTAGCATTGTTTCAGCCATTAGTCTAATTCTTCTGTGTATACTAGACTAATTCATTCATGTAAAACCACATGTTAGGTACAGAAGAAGTGTGCAATAAATATGAGCTACTGTTACCACTAACAGCACTTTTATCAATACTAATATTGCAGTTACCCCTACTACAGACCGAATCTGAGTGAATCTACTAATTTATGAATCACAGCATGTTGTTGTTGTTTAGTTGCTAAGTCATGTCCGACTCAGAGAAGGCGATGGCACCCCACTCCAGTACTCTTGCCTAGAAAATCCCATGGACGGAGGAGCCTGATAGGCTGCAGTCCATGGGGTCTCGAAGAGTCGGACATGATTGAGTGACTTCACTTTCACTTTTCATTTTCATGCATTGGAGAAGGAAATGGCAACCCACTCCAGTGTTCTTGCCTGGAGAATCCCAGGGACGGGGGAGCCTAATGGGCTGCCATCTACAGGGTCGCACAGAGTCGGACATGACTGAAGCGACTTAGCAGCAGCAGCATGTTCGACTCTTTGAGACACCCATGGATTTTGGCCCACAGGGCTCCTCTGTCCATGGGATTTCCCAGGCAAGAATACTAGAGTGGGTTGCCATTTCCTTCTCCAGCGGATCTTCCCAACCTAGAGATTGAACCCACATCTCCTGCTTGGCAGACAGATTCTTTACCACTGGGCCACCTGGGAAGTAAATCACAGTATACTCTGACTTAAAATGAAATTTTAGACAACTCTTAAAAGAAAGATCCATATCTTTTTTGCATGTGCTTCTTTCCAACATAGTCCTCCCCTTTTTTTGTATTTTCAAGATCTGAAAATTTTCAAATTTTAAAGTAAAAATAAATATGCATCTCTGATAGTTTTGCTGATCTTCCTTACCAGTCCATTTTGAAGATGAGCAATATGTTTTTGAATCTTGATCATTTCATTCAATGTGTTATTGATATTTTCCTCTTTCAGTTTTTATATGTGCTTTGAATTTTTATGACATATAATCTGTTTTCATCCAAATTGCTGCTAAAGATGTCAATGAGGATAAGACCAAGTAAAGAACCCTGTGGCATAACCTTAGTGGTTTCCTCAAGAATTGTTCCCTCATCCACAATATTTGAGTTCTATAAGCCTGGCTGTACTATCATTCAATTGAAGCCTCACCATCTTGTCCACAAAATATCTTGAAATCTTTGTCAAATGTCACATCAATAGTGTGATTTGCTAATCCACAGCATTTACCTAATTGATTAATTTAAAATTTTGAGACAAAAGTTAAAGTGGAATTTACTTGGAATGACTTTTTTCTTAACAGTTTTGGGCTGACTTCTAGTAATCATTGCTATCTTTTCTAACCATCTAATTAATATATTATAGAATTTTGCCTGGATTTGACACTAAGTCTATAGCATTGAATCTCTCTTTCAACCACTCTTTCAAAATAATGATGCTTGCCCCTTGCCCTTCTCCAATTTTTCTAGGACCTCTCTCAGTATTTGTGAATTTTTAACCATTACCAACAAGAGTTTCCCCATCTCATGTATAAATTCTCCTGGTACCCAGGGTATGACTCATCTTGATCTAAAGAACTGAACTTACTGATGTCTGAAACCCCACTCCCCTGGTCACAAAAAGCTCTTGCAGCTACCAAATACTGTAACCATGACTACAAATAATTCCAGAGATAGGTCAGGAAACTCTATCTTACTTAGGAGTACCTTCAGGCTGAGAAACCTGCATGCTCACTCAGTTATGCACTCGGAGTGTGCAATGTGCCAGGCATTTAACACACATGCTTCATTTAATCCCAACCATGAAAACTGAGGTTCAGAAAAGAAAGCTGACCAAGGTTACACAACACAAGTAAGGCTGAGTCAAGAGTCAAACCCAAGTCTGTCCAACTCCAGAACCTATGTTCCATCCACTGAACCATGCCTACTTTCTCACTAGGACTCTAATTCACTCTTCCCACCTATCTTGGCCTTCAATTTCCTTTTAATTACATCTGTTCTATACTTTACAGTTGAGACACTTCTCCTTGGTGAAGAAAATGAGAACTTGTCAGAAACTGAGATGCTGGGACTTCCCTGGTGGTCCAGTGATTAAGAATCTGCCTGCCAATGCAGGGAACACAAGTTCAATCCCTAGTCCAGGAAGATCTCATGTTCTGTAGAGCAACTAAGCCCATGGACCACAACTACTGAGCCTGTGTGCCTAGAGCCTTTGCTCTGCAGCAAGAGAAGCCACCACAATAAAAACTCTTGCCCTGTGGTACATATACACAATGGAGTATTATTCAGCCATTAAAAAGAATACATTTGAATCAGTTCTAATGAGGTGGATGAAACTGGAGCCTATTATACAGAGTGAAGTAAGCCAGAAAGAAAAACACCAATACAGTATACTAACGCATATATATGGAATTTAGAAAGATGGTAACAATAACCCTGTGTACGAGACAGCAAAAGAGACACTGATGTATAGAACAGTCTTATGGACTCTGTGGGAGAGGGAGAGGGTGGGAAGATTTGGGAGAATGGCATTGAAACATGTAAAATATCATGTATGAAACGAGTTGCCAGTCCAGGTTCGATGCGTGATACTGGATGCTTGGGGCTGGTGCACTGGGACGACCCAGAGGGATGGAATGGGGAGGGAGGAGGGAGGAGGGTTCAGGATGGGGAACACATGTATACCTGTGGTGGATTAATTTTGATATTTGGCAAAACTAATACAATTATGTAAAGTTTAAAAATAAAATAAAATTAAAAAAAAAAAACAAACAAAAAAGAAAGCAATGGGAATGCATAAATAAATTAATTCATCTACTTGTAAAAAAAAAAAAAAAACTCTTGCCCTATAATAAAGAGAATCCCCAGCTTCCCACACCTAGAGAGAAACCGCACATAGCAACGAAGACCCAGTGCAGCCCAAAAAAGGATAAAAAGAAACAAACTTGAGTGCTTTGCTCCCTTCTATATCTGCCATTAATTCTAAGCATTCTCCAAATGAGTGTGTTCTAACAAAAGGAGCTTTATCCTTTTTTTTTTTTTTTTTTTTCACAAACTTCTTATTCTACATGTTCATCCCCCATTAAAATCCTTTTGTGTTGGTAATATTTGGTTCCTCAGGGTCCTTGGGATATGCCTTCTTATCAGAAGTGAAAAAATTTTATACCAATCCTGTTCTTTGAACCCCATCCTCCCATGCCCTTCTTTCTATGTAGTCCTGGTCTTCAAGTGGAAGGACATCTCAGTCCCCACCCTCCTTCAAGTGCATTCTGTACCCACATGGACTACTTATAAGCTAAAAACATAGGTGTCAATGAACGATTCTTTAGTATCAGCCAATGAACATGCCAAGTCTCCCCTTGGGTGTATGTATGCTCACTCATTCAGTGATGTCTGACTTTTTGCTACCTTATAGTCTATAGTCCACCAGGCTCCTCTGTCCATGGGATTCTCTAGACAAGAATTCTGAAGTGGTTTGCCATTTCCTCCTCCAGGTGATCTTCCCAATCCAGGAATCGAACCTGTATCTCCTGCATTAGCAGGCAGATTCTTTACCACTGAGCCACCTGGGAAGCCCAAGCCTCCCTTTACCTGGAGGCATTTTCAGTTTTGAAAGTGACTGATAAAGCCAGGGACAGTGGTTCCAGGCAGAACTTCTGGAATAAGAATCTTCGTTAACGGGAAGCCAAGTCCTGGCTTTACTACTTACTACCTTTGTGAGCTTGAACAATTCACTTAATTTCTCTGAACCTCAGTTTATCTATCTGGAGAAGAGGGGTAATAATTCTGCTAGGGTAAATGTCGCCTCTTATCATTGAGTGAATCTTAATGTTAGCATTTTTGCCCTCTAGGTAAATGAAAGAATAAATATTTGAGAGTTGGGAGGCCCAAAGTTTGCCACTAATTCATACTGTGTGAGTGGTTAGCTCATCTGCTTAGCCATGAGTAGCCACAGAACACCTGGGTTGTCAATGTCATCACATCCTAGCCAGAGGCCTGCAGTTACAGGCTAGGGAAGAAGACCAGAGGAAGACTGTCAAATTGGAGCGCTCACAACCCTACTGAAGATGGCAGCCCTGTCTGGCCCCCACATGAAACTGTGGTCTTGGTGGTGCCAAATCTTTGCTTTTCCCCGCAAAGATACCAGAAGTTCAGAATTTTATGACAAACCTCCCAATTTTTAAATGTTGGCAAATTATTTATTTTTACTATTTAGCATTCTACATGTTTACTGACAACATACCAGAAGTTTGCAACCTCTGGCCAAAAGCCTGAAGTTAGAAGCCCCACTCCCCTAGTTACAGAAAGCACTTGTAGCTATCACATGCTGTAACCATGGCTACAAATAATCCCAGAGATAGGTCAGGAAACTTTATCTTATTTATGGAGCACCTCCAGACTGGGAAACCTGCGTGTCTACTCAGCTATGTGCTAGAGTCACCCTTTTTTTGCCACAGATATTAATTTACCACAAGACTACTCTTGTCAGATCCCCCAGCATCTCCAGGTCAAATTCCTGGCCCATCCCAAGATTCCAGGCACTCACCGGTGATCTTATTTATGGTGTCAATTACTAATGGTGCTGAGATTAAGAACCTGGTGAAACAGATGCCAGGCAGGCTGTTGCTAAAATTGTCTATGTATGGTTAGAGGCAGGGAGAACCTGTCCTATTCTGTGCATCTGTGGAAGAGAGGGGGAGGTTTTTGGAGCCAGAACCTAATTTGTTCATAGTCAGGTTAACTGAAGCCCACAAGACGACCCTTTTGGGGAAACCAGGGCTGGTGGCAGCTGTTGGGTGAGCCTTGCTCATTTGAGGATTATGAGAGATCTGGAGAAGGCTTGATAAATCACTAAGAGTCTATCTTTGGAATATACAATAGATTTTCCAGCAGATTCAACCCATAAAGGCTAGAACCTGGGTTTTCTAAGATTTAATGCATACAAGTGGCCAAAATATATATTTTTAAACTTTTATTTAAACTTTGTCTGGATTTTCAAAACAAATGTATAGAATAAAAGCAATCTTAATGTTTATCTGTAGAGAACTGGTTAAAAATTATAGTGCATCATGCTATAAAGTAGTACAAAGCCAACTATAGGATAAATAAAATTAATTTTAAAGAGCTATCTATAGAATATTATCTATGGTACTATCACTTTTTCATTAAAAACAAGTAAAGGAAGGAAATAAAAATCCATGAGAATGTATCAGTTCAGTTCAGTTGCTCAGTTGTGTCCGACTCTTTGCGACCCCATGAATTGCAGCACACCAGGGCTCCCTGTCCATCACCAACTATATAAGTGTGAGTAAATATATGACTGTATGGGCTGAACAGGCTTAGGAAAATCTAGTAAGATATATACTAAAGAATTAACAATAGTGTGCTATATTTTCATTGAATATTTGTTGGCATTTTATTTCATTGAAACAAGAAGTCACTTTGTAAATTTTAAAAAGTGAATATGTAAAGAAAATACTTAATCCTTATCAAATCAAGTCAACTCATAATTAATTTAGCACCTATTGTGACTCCAATATTTGCTACATATCAAGAATAATATGAGAAAAATTCCTATCCTTGAGTATTATAGTCCACGAGGGGAATATATACATATAGAGAAGTAGGTTGATAATAGATGTTGATAAACACTCCAGGGTCTAAATCCAGGCATCTTCACTACCAAACTCCTTAAGCTTTGGAGTTTTATATTTCTTAGTGTCATGACTGTGAAGAAAGGACATTGCAACAGAAACTAATGAAGAAACATTTAGAAGTACTTGAGCAGAGATGAGACACCCGTTTTCCTTTCTGTGCAAGTGAGATTTTTCAGCTTATTGTTGATCTATCTTTTCACTTATTAAGTGGAATCTGTTCCAAAGATGGATCATGAATGAGACCCAGCTACCTTCCACAGAACATCAGAAATGCCAGAAATCTTCCAAACCACCTCTTGTGACACTTCTATTTTAAAGACAAGAAAAAGGGGCCTAGAAAGGCCTGAGGACTGTAATAGAGCTGATTGAAGACAGGATTGGAACATAAAATTTCTACTGCTTCAGCCTACCCACATTATGCTCATTCCCATGAATGACTCAGTAAGACATCAAAGTAGAATTCTTCAGTACCCCAGTTTACCAGGCAGGTGCTCCCACCAATTGCAGTCTGACCTAGGCAAGATTCTCACTAGTTCAAAATTTCCTAGATCAACTTTAATGGAGCAGGCAGGAAAGCCATCCTAATCATGTCTTTTTTAAAACAGTTTTTGCTCAATGTTATTTTCTATCAGGAAGACAAATGGACAAACACCAGCATAACCAGCATGTCTCAGGTGCCTGCCTTCTCTGGTGGCTCAACCAGTAAGGAATCTGCCTGCAATGCAGGTGACCTGGGTTTGATCCCTGGGTTGGGAAGACCCCGTGGAAAAGGACATGGCTACCCACTCCAGTACTCTTGCCTGGGAAATCCCATGACAGAGGAGACCAGCAGGCTACAGTCCATGGGGTTACAAGAGTCGGAGACGACTTAGCGACTAAATCACCACCACGACCCTACAAGTAGAACTTTTGATTACATTATCTTTTCTCAGAAATACATGATTATCTCCATTTCACAGAACCAAAGACTCAAATCCAGGCCTTTAAAAATATGTCTAGGGTATGTTCCTTGTATGTTGTCTGCCCTTGTATAGCAGAAAAAGCCCTGGATATGGCCCAAAGACTGTAGCAAAACACACTAATAAAAGTCTCTGCTTCCGTGGGGGAGAGTCAACTGAAATCAAATAAGAGTACATTTCATTCTGTCATCTCCTGACCTATAAAAGTGAGTTAGAAGACTGGACTCCTGGAGAGTTGTTGCCTCTGGGCTCTACAAAAGTCTCTGTTCACTTCTCATTGTTGCAGATTTCTGAATCTTGTCTTCAGGCCAGCTTCCTTCTCTCTTGTAATCACAACAGCACTCCATTCTGTACTTGGACAGTCTGTGAAATCTGTCTTCTCTTAGAACAGATGATAGAGCTCAGGTTTCAAAATTCAATAAATCTTGTCCTGTGAGATTCTTGAAGTGGGCATTCAGGAAAGCAGAAGCCAAAAATAGATGTTCTTCAATTAAGCCTACAATGAAGGTGTTAGTTACTCAGTTGTGTCCGACTCCTTGAGATCCCATGGACTGTTGCCCGCCAAGGCTCCACTGTCCTTGGAATTCTTCAGGCAAGAATACTCAAGTGGGTAGCCATTCCCTTCTCCGGCGGATCTTCCAGAACCAAGGGGTCAAACCTGGGTCTCCTGCATTGCAGGCAGATTCTTTACCATCTGAGTCACCAGGGATATGTGTGCTATGTGTATAAGCAAGTAACTCTAAGGGTTGCTCTGTCACACTCCCACTTCCTCCTTAATGTCTCCTAGTTCTGATCAGGGTTAAAGCAGTGGAAGAAAAAAGATGGCTTTTTGTGCAGCAGCATGTCCCGTTGGAGCTTGTGTGCTGCAGTACAACTCCTTACAAAGCAGCATTTTCCCTGAGAGAATGAGCTGGAGTGAATGTACCCCCTACTACTGGTTCTTCTTTATTTCTTGAGACAGAAAGGACTATGTCATTCAAAGTATAAAACGCACCTAAAAAAATATTCTTCGGTGAAGCCCAATGGAATTAAGGTGTGACATCCCCAAGAACAGCCAAGTCACAAAAGAGCTAGTCATGCTCACGGCCAAGTTAAATAACGCATAATTTTGGATCTCTGGGTCCTGCTAGCACTCTTTGAGTGTAGGCTTAGGAAATGCCTGAACTGAACAGGCTGGACGGCTCCTGTTGAATCGTGCTCGCCTTGGCCCTGGCGTGGGTAACTCTCCTGTGATTTGGCTTCCCCCACACATATCACACCTTCCCACAAGTGACCTTTTCACTTAGTGCTCAGCTTTTCTGTGGTGGCTTAAGTGCCTGCACACATTTGCGTCATCAGGTTCATGCTGTGAAGATGACGTGGCGGCTGTCCATGGTGTGGCTCTCCAGATAGGTTAGAGTGCTGCTAGGGTTCCTGCAATCCTTTCTGGGACAAACATGGACATGGCGTGACGATGTTTGCCTGACGTGTCTCCATGATGCTGCTTCCTGTAGCGCCTTCTGCTGGCTAGCACTCTATATTTAATTTATCAAACTGAGTTTCCACAGATCTAATGGCACCTGGTTCCTTGAGCTTTAAATCTTCAGCCAAGTTTTGGGATTTCCAAATATTCCACATCTGCTGATACAAAATTTCCCAGAATCCCACTTGCATACTGCACCATGTATCAGTGGGCTTCTGCACTTCCTTGGAGCATCAATACAGCCATCTTGACTACAATCACTGGTCTTCAGCTTATCCTACATCTGTGTGAAGCAGTCTAGCTTTTAACCACCTATTAGTACCCAAAGGATGTCTTCCCTGAACTCTGAATTGACCCAGCTACTTCTCTTCTGTGCTCCTGCTGCAGCCACCTTTGTCTCTACAATCTCATTCCTATAAAACACGACACTAATTGCTTCTGTTTATGGTCTGTATCCATACTAGACTGTGAAGCCCTAAATGTAAGGACTATATATTAACAATGGGATTCACTGGTAAAGAATCCACCTGCCAATGCAAGAGACATGGGTTTGATCCCCGGGTCGGGAAGATCCCCTTGAGAAGGAAATGGCGACCCACTCAAGTATTCTTGCCTGGGAAACCACATAGAAAGGAGGAGCCTGGTGGGCTATAGTCCATGGGGTCACAAAAGAGTCAGATTTAGGGACTAAACAAGAACAACAATATATTACCAACATCTAGCACCATGTCCTGCACAAAACAGATTTTCAGAACATGTTGATGAGCCATTGCAGGCTTAATTGAATGAGTTTAGATGAAAATTATTTCCAGGCCTGTGAATTAATTATATTTCAGAAGCATTTTTTGTAGCACTTTGTCATGAAATGTTACATATGGCTTATGTTTACACATGGAAGGACACACATCCAACTACAGTTACCACAGAAAGACTAACTAGTTTAACACTCAGAGGATAACTGTATTTAGCAGGTCTTGCAGAGGCCACATGCAGGGGGATGACTGACTTCCCCCACACTCTCACCTTATAGGAGGCAAGAAATTAGCAGCTACTTTGGATTGGTCTATAACCCAGTATCCTCTGACAGTATCTTCCTTAAATCCTCCTGAAAGGCTCTGCTGGGATTCATATATGTTATGAAATCCAACTGTCTGTTATGACATATGGATGCCTCACCCTCTGCATCGGCTTTCCAGCCTCATCCTCACAAGCGTGTTGGTGTTCCTGTCCTAGATACGGACTGAGAACCCCAGAGATAATCTTTCCCAATCACAACACCTTCAGTTTGCTTGAGGATAGTCCTGTTCAGCTACATAATAGAGAATGTCCTCAGATGATTAAGTCTCTAGGAATCTTGCATCCTGGAGGTTTGTATTTAAAAAAAACAACAACAAGTCTTTCCAACTGTGATCCTCTGGCTTTTGCCCTGATTGTTTCAACTAGGGCCTCAGTCTTCTCTAATTCTGAACAGTTAAGGAAGCCCTTCTCAGGCCATGTTTCAGAAGAATTAACCCATGTTAGAGTGAGGCTTGGAGAGCTCTAAGGAAAAGATGCATATATTGCAAAGAAACAAAACCAGAATTTAGGGAAAAGGCTCTATTGATGAAGCATGAAACACTCCCTAGAACAAAACATTCTAGAAATAGGAAATGGAACCTTCATGTTTCTGGGACCCACTTCTGGATGAAGGGATTGTTGTACCAGCTCTCCTTGGAACAGACAGCTAACTGGTGAGCAGACCAAGACGGTGGTTGGCTTATTCTACTGGGTGCCTTGCTTTCTGAGCTTCCTTTCTGAGGGTCATCACTAGCCACACTCTGAGACAAAAGTGTGGGTGTTATCATGGGGTTACACAAAACCTAGTTCTAGAAACTTAGTTTGGAAGCCATGCAAAAAAATTTTACTGGATCTTTGGCAACTGCACATAACATTACACAACAAGGCTTTCTGTGCTCCTACTTAGGGATAGGAAGGGTCATTCCACAGGCCTACAGAACTGCAGGCTGAAGAGATTGGGGGAGAATGGATACATGTATATGTATGGATGAGTCCTTTTGCTATTCACCTGAAACTATCACAGCATTGTTAATTGGCTATACCTGAATACAAAATAAAAAGTTCAAATAAAAAAATACTGTGATCCTGAAACTCTCAAGATGGCTTCCATACCTGTGTCTATTTCATGTTGTCTCAGCCTATGAATAGTGATGTCATCAACTAGGAATAATGATGTCATCAACTGGGGGTGCTCACCAGGGCCCTACTGCTGTGAGAAGCCCCCACAGGCTTTTCCTCTCCAAAGCCAATGTTGTGACTGAACCACAATAATAAGAACCACTCTTGTGGTCCTTATTATGATTGCAAGATGCACCTTAGCAACAGCCATTGGGGAACTTTGACAAAACAAGGTTTCTTCCCAAGACCTGAAAAGTACATGGCATGCCCAGAGCCACACTAACAGGTCGCGAATAGAAAGAGTGTGGACCTTGGGTCCTGCCTCTGTTGGAATTGAAGGTGGGGTGCCTAACATTTTGTGGATTCACCAGCTACTGGTGAACTTAAAACTTAAGAGCAGGAATTAAGGTGTTAGAAGGTCGAAGCATGGTTACTCAAGCCCTCAGTTATCTAGGTGACTGAGGGCTTTCTAAAAAGGGAAATTTATATGTGGGGTGGGCTTTAGCTATGTAGGTGGCAATACATTTGTTGAGGATGGATGCCTTTGAAGTGGATGCCTTAGTAATCAAAAGCATATACTGAGGTAAGTCCCTTCAGTCATGTCTGACTCTTTGTGCATATACTGAGGTAAGTCACTTCAGTCGTGTCTGACTCTTTGTGACCCTATGGACAGTAGCCCACCAGGCTCCGCTGTCCATTGGATTCTTCAGATAAGTATACTAGAGTAGGTTGCCATTTTTTACTCCAGGGGATCTTCTTGACCCAGAGATCAAACCCGTGTCACTTTCATCTCCTGCATTGGCAGGCAGGTTCTTTACCACTAGTGCTTCCTGGGAACATTAAAACCAAAGAAGTTAATCCTTAGGTACTCACACTACAGTGTCAAATGTGGCATCTTTTTGGATGAAACCGAGTAAGAGGCTGTTCCTAGGTATCCCATGCTCTTCATTTGTAAGAATTAATATTGTTAAAATGGCCATACTACCCAAAGCAATGTACAGATTTAATGCTATCCCTGTCAAACAACATTTTTCACAGAACTAGAATAATCCTAAAACTTATTTGAAACCATAAATGACACAGAAATTACAAAGAAGTCCTAATAAAAAAGAAGTCTGGGCATAACTCTCCCATACTTCAGACAATACAGTGAAGCTACAGTAATCAAAACAGCATGGTAGTGGCACAAAAACAGACATGTGGATCAATGGAACAGAAAAAAGAGCCTAGAAATAAACCCACACACCTATGATCAATTAATCTTCAACAAAGGAGGCAAGAATATACAATGGAGGAAAGACAGTCTCTTCAGCAAGTGGTTTGGGAAAGCTGGATAGCCATATGTAAATCAACAGAACATACCCTCTTGCAAAAATATACAAAAAATGGCTTAAAGACTTAAATATAAGACATGACACCATAAAGCATAAGCAAAGAATTTTCTGGCATAAATTGTAGCAATGTTTTTTTTGGTCAGTCTCCCAAGGCAAAAGAAATAAAAAAAAAAACAAATGGGACCTACTCAGAAGCTTCTGCACAGCAAAGGCAACCGTAAACAAGATGGAAAGACAACCTACAGAATGGGAGAAAATATTTGCAAATGATGCAACCAACAAGTGCTTAATTTCTAAAATATATAAAAAGCTCATATAGTTCAACAATAAAAAGCCAACAAACTATTCAAAATGTGGGCAGAAGACCTACATAGACACTTCTCCAAAGAAGACATACAGATGACCAATAGGCATATGAAAAGATTCTCAACATTGCTAGTTATTAGAAAAATGCAAGTCAAAACTACAGAGAGATATCATCTCACACCAGTCAGAATGGCCACTATTAAAAAGTCCACAAAGAATAAATGCTAGAGAGGATGTGGAGAAAAGGGAACCCTCCCTGGTGGCTCAGACAGTAAAGAATCCACCTGCAATGCAGGAGATCTAGGTTTGATCTCTGGGTTGGGAAGACCCCCTGGAGGAGAGCATGGGAACCCACTTCAGTATTCTTCCCTGGAGAATCGCATGGGCAGAGGAACCTAGCAGGCTACAGTCCAAAGGGTTGCAAAGAGTAAACACAACTGAGCACAGCACAGCAGGCATCATGGGCTTCCCTGGTGACTTGGATGGTGAAGAATCCACCAGCAATGTGGGAGTCCTGGGTTTGATCCCTGGGTTGGGAAGATCTGCTGAAGAAGGGAACAGCTACTCCAGTATTCTGGCTTGGAGAATTCCATGGACAGAGGAGTCTGGCAGGATACAGTCTAAGGGGTCGCAAAGAGTTGGAACAACTGAGTGACCTTCATTTTCACTTCCTACACTGCTGATGGGAATGTAAGTTGGTGCTGCCACTATGGAGCAGAGTAGGGAAGCCCTTTAAATTAAAAAGTAGAGCTACCATATGACCCAGCAATACCACTTCTGGGCATATAATCAGAAAAAATGAAAACTCTAATTTAAAGATACATTCACCCCAGTGTTCATAGCAGCACTATTTATAATAGCCAAGGCAAGGAAGCAACCTAAATGTCCATCAACAGATGAATGGATAAAGAAGATGTGGTATGTGTGTGTGCGTACATGGAAAGTCATGAAAGAATATTCTGCCATTTGCAGCAATATGGATGGACTTGAAACCTAGAAATTATCATACTAAGTGAAGTAAGAAAGGTAAAGACAAATACGATATCATTTACATGTGGAATCTAAAGTATGACACAAATGAACGTATTTTCAGATATAGACCCACAGACGTAGAAACCAGATTTATGGCTACCAAAAGGAAAAGGGGGGGGTGGATAAGTGAGGAGTTCAGCTCAGTTCAGTCGCTCAGTCGTGTCCGACTCTTTGTGACCTTGTGGATTGCAGCAGTCCAGGCTTCCCTGTCCGTCACCAACTCCTGGAGTTTACTCAATCTCATGTCCATTGCGTCAGTGATGCCATCCAACCATCTCATCCTCTGTCGTCCCCTTCTCCTCCCGCCTTCAATCTTTCCCAGCATCAGGGTCTTTTCAAATGAGTCAGTTCTTCACATCAGGTGGCCAAAGTATTGGAGTTTCAACTTCAACATCAGTCCTTCCAATGAGGAGTTAGGGATTAGTAGATATAATCTACTATATATGAAAGAGATAAACAAGGTCCTACTGTATAGCACAGGGAACTATATTTAAAATCTTATAATAAAGTATAATGGAAAAATCTGAAAAAGCATATATACATGCACACACATATATAACTGAATCACTTTGCTGTATATCAGAAATTAATACAACATTGTAAATCAATTATACTTCAGTAAAAAAAAGAAAAAAGAGGCTATTCCATCTATTAAGTTTTCTAGAGCAGGGAACATGACTTATCTATTAATATAGCATTCTCAGCATTTTGCTGAGTAAATAAATATAAAAACAAATGAATGCAAAAGCCTGCTGTAACTAACATATTAAAGAATAGTGAAGGCTTTGAATGGGACTGATTGAGTGTGCCCTTGGACAAGATTCTTAGCCTCTGTATATTTTCTCTTACCTGCAATATGGGCATAATAATGATAGTAACTATCTTAGAAGATTGCTGTTGATAATTAAACAAGATGATGTATGTAAACCACTTAGCTGGCATGTAATAAGCACTTGATAAATATTTATTGTTTTATAGTTATTACCACTTGAGAAAATCTCATCTGCAATTTTGTAAACCCTCAAGATATTTTAGGAGAGTGGAAGGAACTCCTGAAACATATATCTTACTGATGAACTGAACCCTAATGGGGTAAAGCCAACCACTGAAGGTTGTTTTGCAAAACAGTCAAGCTGGGACTAGAAGCTAGCCTTACGCTTACCTGCTGGTTTCATAGGAAAAGCAGATCTTAGGAAATAAGCCTAGATCGGCTCACGGACTTGCAGAGACTCTTAATTCATACCTAACACACGTTTCCTTTCCTTTCTTGGTGCTCAACTAATCTATATATCCCAGCTTCTCCTGCAGTTAGGTGTGGTTAGAGTTCTAACCAAAAATGGAGAAGGAGTCAGGTAACCAGTTTCAAGCCTGGCTTGTAAATATCTCCTATGTTCAAGTTTCCATTACTCCTCCATCTGCTGCCTGAATGGAGAACTACCAAGCTACATGCTGAAGATAGTGAAGTCTGGTCGGAGCCTGGTTCTCAGAATCATTGCTTGGAGAAGAGCCATATAACCAGGAAGCCCATGTAGACTGTGAAGTGAGTGAGAAATAAATATTAATTTAACATGTGGGGGTTTATCTGTTACATCATCTAGAGACAGCTTAGGGGGGAATTTACATGCCCATGGGTGGGAGAAGGATGTGCAGTGTGGCAAGACATGGACAACTCCAAGACTCCTCTTCATGGAGTCCAGGAACTTCTCCTGGAATTAGAATTGTATGAAGGTTGACCTGGCCATTCTTTGGCAACCCACTTCATTTTGGCTTCATTGAATGAAAGTACTAACAAGGACTCAAAATCTCTTTGGTTTTCTGTGCCTATACTGGACTTACAATGAAAGTGAAAGTCACTCACTTGATTTTGACTCTTTACAACCCCATGGACTATACAATCCATGAAATTCTCCAGGCCAGAATACTGGAGTGGATAGCCATTTCCTTCTCCAGGGGATCTTCCCAACCCAGGGATCGAACCCAGGTCTCCCGCCTTGCAGACAGATTCCTTACCAGCTGAGCCAACAGGGCTTGCAATAAAGTTCAACAAAAGCAAACAGTATGAGTATGCAGCATCTGAAGTAGGAAATGTTGTTAGGTTGGCCCATGAAAGATAAGTGCTCTGAACAGCTGTAGGGATGGAAAGTTTCCCCTCTTGCTTTCTGAGTTCTTTAGCTGATTTAATAATTAAATTAACATAAGACAGATTAACAGGGCTTCTCAGGTGGCACTAGTGGTAAAGAACCTGCCTGCCAATGCAGGAGATATAAGAGAAACAGTTTCGATCCCTGGGACAGGAAGATCCCCCGGAGGATGGCAAGGCAACCCACTCCAGTATCCTTGCCTGGAGAAACCCATGGATAGAGGAGCCTGAGGGCTATAGTCCACAAGGTTGCAAAGAGTCAGACATGAATGAAGCAACTTAGCTCACACATATGCAAGACAGATTAACAGAAGGAAAATAAATTTAATTCTGTCTCTGTGTGTGTGCTCGCTTGTCTCTGACTCTTTTGAGGTCCCATGGCCTTTAGCCCGCCAGGCTCCTCTGTCCATTGAAATTTTTCAGGCAAGAATACTGGTGTGGATTAGCCACTTCCTTCTCCAGGGGATCTTCCCCACCCAGGGATCAAACCAGCGTCTCCTGAGTCTCCTGCACTGGCAGGCAGATTGTTTTACCACTGAGCCACCTCTGTAAAGAAGCCCCCAAAGATATGAAACTAAGAGCAAGTAGGGCAATTGAGGCCTTAGGAACCTTCCTGAGCTAAGGGATGTACTAGGAGCCTGGGGCTTCAAAGGAGAGGAGGGCAATTCATAGGAAGTTAAGAGCAGAAGTTTGCATGGAGCACAAGCAATCAGATAAAAAGGTGTCTCTCATAATAGGATTTTTTTTTTCCTGGTCCATTTCCTCTGCCCCCATCCCCCATCTAAACTCATGTAGGTATTTAAAGGAGAGGTAAAAGCTTTTCTCCAATCTGTAGGGCCTTGATTGCCTTCAGCTGAAAATAATCCACACACCAAAGTGGCATATTTTGGGGTAGCATATTCTGCTCCCCTTCACAGTGCAATGAGCTAAGAAGGAAAACATGATGAATGTTTTCTCAGCCTTAAGAAGCAAGGTTCACCTTTCACCATCCGTATGGCACAGAATGCACAGCTGGAGAAAGCAACAGGCTCGTGCAGAGCTGGACACAAGGAGTGTGGCAGCTGCACCTATCCCTGGGGACTTGGTGGGAGCGGGTTAGACCGATGGGGTGGGAAGGTTGGGAGGATATAACATGACTCTTCAATCACCCCCTAGTCCCCACTGGTCCTTTCCAAGGTGAAGGTTCCCACTGAGACACTGGAGGGAATCCTGAATTGCCCAAGTTAGAATGTTGGGCTGCACCCTGCAGTCCTGGAAGCTCTACACTTGCCCACCTTCAATGGTTTAGCAGGGATCCCCAACCTCCAGGCCACAAACTGGTACCTCCCGTCCAATCAGCGGTGGTGTTAGATTAGAAATTAAGTGCACAATAAATGTAATGTGTTTGAGGGTTTCCCTGGTGTCTCAGGGGTAAAGAATATGCCTGCCAATTCAGGAGAAAGGGTTTTGATTCTTGGTCCCAGAGGATCCCACATGCAGTGGAGCAACTAAGCCCATGTGCCACAACTACTGAGTCTGTGCTCTAGAGCCCGTGAACCACAACTACTGAGCCCACATGCGAGAACTACTGAAGCCCGCAGGCCCTGGAGCCAATGCTCCACCACAAGAGAAGCCACCAGAAGGACAGCCTTGCACGCAGCAACTAGAGAGTAGCCCTCACTCGCCACAACTGGAGAAAAGCCCAAGCAGCAAGAAGACCCAACACAGCCAAAAATAAATTAATTAATTAATAAAATTTTAAAAATAAATGCAGTACACTTGGATCATCCCGAAACTGAGGTCATTGTGAAACCTCAGTTCAGTTCCGTTGTTCAGTCGTGTCCGACTCTTTGAGACCCCTTGGACTGCAGCACACCAGGCCTGAAACCTGGCCCGTGGAAAAACTGTCTTCCACAAAACTGGCCCCTGGTGCCAAAAAGGTTGGGGCTGCTGGTTTAATGGACAGCAGGGATCTTACATGTCTGAAGCAAGATCCTGGAATGACACCCTGCCGTGTGCAGCCCGTGGTGAGTAGATCATGGTGGCAGGCTTCACTCCCAGCAGCGTAAGGGGGCAGTTACCAGTTACAGGAGGAATTGAGGTCAGGTGGGCTTCTAATTTACCAGGGAAACCAGCAGAGGGGCACACCCCTCAATGCCCCTTTGATAAGCATAGTGGAGAATTCTGATCTAAAGCTTGAGCAATCCTTAGCTGGGGTCTGGGGTGAGTATGTAGAGAAGTCAGTCTGTGAGTAGGGTGTAGGTGAAGCAGGCACTGGTTGAGCTGGGGTTGTCCAGAGAGCAAGAGAACAGCCATCTTGAGTGGCCTGACCATCCACAGAGCTAGAACAACTCATATCAGAAAAGGGAGTCCAAGGTCACGGTACTGGGGGCAGCAGGGAGAACATAGGACTTGTGATTTTTGAGATCTGACTTAAGAGAGCAACAATCCTCTCCCCCAGTCCCACCACCGTAACTCATAGTCCCATAGAGATTACTTGTCTTTGCTGCACTGCCTCCCACCATCCTCATTTCTCCTCAGTTTATATGGCTTCTATGAATTCTTCAAAGGACTATTCAAGCTCCGCCTTCTCCAGGAACACCTCTCTTTATTATTGACCTTATAAATCTAATTTGGGGAAAAACATACTAATGGAAAGGTCTTTGTTGGAGCCCTCTCTTTGTTGCATACAAGCTCTGTTCATTTTGTGCGCATTGCTGCTGCTGCTGCTAAGTCACTTCAGTCGTGTCCGAATCTGTGTGACCCCATAGACGGCAGCCCACCAGGCTCCCCCGTCCCTGGGATTCTCCAGGCAAGAACACTGGAGTGGGTTTGTGCACATTACTAAACCTCTATTAGTTTCAGTTTCCCCATCTGTAAAACTGGGATTTAAATACAAATCCTAGAGGATCGTTGCAAGGATTATAGGATAACCTTGCATAATGTGTAACATATAACAAAGACTCACTAAAAATTTGCTTCATTCTAAAATTCTGCCATGCATCTGGTCTCTACCACCACCAATTTAATGGTTTCATTGTTGACTGCTTTATATGCATATATCTTGACTCCTCAACCAGGCTGAAATCTTTTTGAAAGTATAAGTTTTCAATATCTATCACACAGAATAGTTCTGAGAAAACTAGAATACTAAGCTGTATTTAGTATTTTTTCTTATTTATTGTTGTTCATTATTAATCTGTTATTAATTAATTGGTTGCTTGAGCATTTATTTTAACCTTTTAATAAAGTCAGAGAGAAGGAATGACTCTCCTCCTCCACCAAGGAAGTCGTGAAAATAAAACTTTATTGGGACCATGTAGAAGATAGATTCAAATTTGAGGAGTCAGTAAATGGCCACAGTTTCAGAAGGTCAGCAGCAGGGCATTGGTAAATAAGCATCAGTGCCATTAACACAAAGCCTTTGGAAAAGGACAACAATGCCTGGCTTCAGCTAACACAAAACTAGCAAAGCACATCTTCCAGTGAGGACATGGCTGCCTTGGCAGAAGTAGGAGTAAGTAAACTCTAAAATAAGTCTTCATTTGTACGAACTCAAATGTAGCCCTCTTAGTAATGTTCATTCATGCTAAGTCGCTTCAGTGGTGTCTAACTCTGTGCGACCCTATGGACAGAGGAGCCTGGAGGGCTACTCTCCATGGGGATTCTCTGGGCAAGAATACAGGAGTGGGTTGCCTTGCCCTCCTCCAGGGGATCTTCCTGACCCAGGGATCGAACCCCGGTCTCTTATGTTTCCTGCACTGGGAGGCAGGTTCTTTACCACTAGTGTCCCCTGTGAAGCCCCAGCCCTATTAGTAACCCTGTTTTCAGGGGTTATTAAGGATGAATGTACCTTCATCCTCATTCCCCAATCATTCTTTATCATCTTTTTATTTTAAATTTCCTCAAAATGATGTTTGCCATCTGAAATTACATTATTAATTTGCTAGCATATTCTATGTCACTCTCACACCAGATCATGGGCTCCCTGAAGACAGGATCAAGTTTAATTGTTCATTTCTATGTCCAAATAATCAAGTTCTACCTCTGCAGTGAAAACAATCCCAATTTCACCTTCTTACACTGAAAATCTTCATTGAGTTTTGACAGACTTTTTCTTTAATTTGCTTCACATGTGCATGACTCCCTGAAAAGTGAACACTTTCAGGGACAAAACTATGACATGTATTTTTTTTTAATTTTATTTTATTTTTAAACTTTACATAACTGTATTAGTTTTGCCAAATGACATGTATTTTTTTTAAGTCCTCTATTATATGTAATGGATTCTGTCAAGCTAGAATCTAAAGTAAATTTTCATTACTCTGTCACAGAACGCTGTGTGAAAAACAATAAATCTTTAATTTGGGTCCTATTAATTTGGAGTGAATTCAGCCATGTAACCATTTTGCACTATTGAAAAAGTTGGTTTGGCCAATAAATTCAACAATAAGAATGACTATGTATTAGGATTCATACTGGGCCTTGAGAATCAAAGGGGAGCAAGACAGCCTTTTCTCAAAAACATGAGCATCTTAACTCAAAGGGTAAGCTTTCAATAGCCCTTTGTATGCAGTCATTGTGCCAATTAAAACAAGCTTTCATCATTTCATTAAAAATAACTGCGTAGAATATATTCTTGACAACCCTTATCCAGTTTGTGTTGAAAGTTTTTTATTACTTTCTCAGTTACAGAGAGAAATATATGCCAACTCAAGTGTATATGCCAATTCAAGTGTAACCAACTTCAGTTCAGTTCAGTCGCTCAGTCGTGTCTGACTCTTTGCGACCCCATGAATTGCAGCACGCCAGGCCTCCCTGTCCATCACCAACTCACAGAGTTCACTCAAACTCATGTCCATTGAGTTGGTGATACCATCCAGCCATCTCATCCTCTGTCATCACCTTTTCCTCCTGCCCCTAATCCCTCCCAGCATCAGAGTCTTTTCCAATGAGTCAACTCTTCACAAGAGGTGGCCAAAGTACTGGAGTTTCAGCTTCAGCATCATTCCTTCCAAAGAAATCCCAGGGCTGATCTCCTTCAGAATGGACTGGTTGGATCTCCTTGTAGTCCAAAGGACTCTCAAGAGTCTTCTCCAACACCACAGTTCAAAAGCATCAATTCTTCAGCGCTCAGCTTTCTTCACAGTCCAACTCTCACATCCATACATGACCACTGGAAAAAACATAGCCTTGACTAGACGAACCTTTGTTGGCAAAGTAATGTCTCTGCTTTTCAATATGCTATCTAGGTTGGTCATAACTTTCCTTCCAAGGAGTAAGCGTCTTTTAATTTCATGGCTGCAGTCACCATCTGCAGTGATTTTGGAGCCCAAAAAAATAAACTCTGACACTGTTTCCACTGTTTCCCCATCTATTTCCCATGAAGTGATGGGACCAGATGCCATGATCTTCGTTTTCTGAATGTTGAGCTTTAAGCCAACTTTTTCACTCTCCACTTTCACTTTCATCAAGAGGCTTTTTAGTTCCTCTTCACTTTCTGCCATAAGGGTGGTGTCATCTGCATATCTGAGGTTATTGATATTCCTCCTGGCAATCTTGATTCCAGCTTGTGCTTCTTCCAGCCCAGCGTTTCTCATGATATACTCTGCATAGAAGTTAAATAAGCAAGGTGACAATATACAGCCTTGACGTACTCCTTTTCCTATTTGGAACCAGTCTGTTGTTCCATGTCCAGTTCTAACTATTGCTTCCTGACCTGCATATAGGTTTCTCAAGAGGCAAGTCAGGTGGTCTGGTATTCCCATCTCTTGAAGAATTTTCCACAGTTTATTGTGATCCACACGTCAAAAGCTTTGGCATAGGCAATAAAGCAGAAATAGATGTTTTTCTGGAACTCTCTTGCTATTTCGATGATCCAGCAGATGTTGGCAATTTGATCCAAGTAACCAACTTTGACTGTTCTAATTTATCCAAATTATAGATATTTTCAGTACTTAATACTCTTGCATGATTATTGCTCTTTAATAAGAAAGAAATAAGGTAAGAAATTGTTTTTACTATTGAATGAAAATATGGAGCTTCAATGTCATTTGTTGCTCAGTATATTATGCTTTCCTATTACTTAAAACCTCAAACACTGGTAGACCAGTGAACAATATTTAGTATGCTGCTAACTCACTAGGAAATAACAATAAGTTTCATATATTGTTGTTCTTGGTCTACCACTGTGAAACCAAGGGTTGACTGCTAGATTTTCAAATAGGAGTGTCTTCTTATATTTTGAGATGTCACCCAGAGAGCTTACAATCCATGAAGATAGTCAATCAGCTACTGTCCTGGCTATGTTAGCAATGATCTGAAGGCTAATTGGGTTTCACAGTGGTAAAGAACCAGCCTGCCAACACAAGAGACAGAGGCAGGTTTGATTGCTGGGTCAGGAAGATCCCCTGGAGCAGAAAATGGCAACCCACTCCAGTATTCTTGCCTGGAAAATTTCAATGGACAAAGGAGCCTGGCAGGCTACACTCCACAGGGTCACAAAAGAGTCAGACACAACTGAGCTGATGGCTAATGGAGTTAACTGGCCACTCTTTGAAATTATTCATTAAACCAAAGCCAAGACTAAAGTTTTTTTTTCCCAACCCAAGCTCCATTTCCACTGAAAGAGTGTGGTGGTCCAGCAATTTCAGCCCCACGAAATCAAGCCTTGGTGAAATGGATCCGTGAGCGTCCAGTGTAACTGTCCACTGGGAGACAGTCTGAGGTAGGTGCAAGAGCAGGAGATTTTAAGTCCTGAAGGGCTGATGCCGAAGCTGAAGCTCCAATCCTTTGGTCACCTGCTGTGAAGACCCGCCTCATTGGAAAAGACCCTGAAGCTGGGAAAGAGTGAAGGCGGGAGGAGAAGGGGACAACAGAGGATGAGATGGTTGGATGGCATCACTGACATGATGGACATGAGTTTGAGTAAGCTCTGGGAGTTGGTGATGGACAGGGAAGCCTGGCGTGCTGCAGTCCATGGGATTGCAAAGAGTCAGACCCAACTGAGTGACTGGACTGAACTGAACTATGGCTTCCCAGTGACATTTCTGTATGGACAGAACCCAACCTTCAAAATCCTAGCCTTCCATTTTTAAAACAACAGTTTCTGCCCTGTTCACCTCTCCTGGTTATTGTGAGGCTCCAATGAAATGATGCGTAAATGCTTACAAATGGAATAGCCCTGGGCATGTTATTAGTCTCTAAAAAGTCATTTGATGCCTAACAACTCAAAATCACTCCTCTTGTGCCAGAGGAACACATTCAAGAGGAAGGATATACATTTATGATTAAACATCCTAAGTAAATCCTGCCTCAGAGAAACTCTGGCCCCAACCCCTCAGAATTCTTTCCTGATGGTCCCCGTGCATTCTGAGTCTGCTGGGGCTCCAGCAGAAAAGCATAATGCTAATTACACAGACCCTGAGGTCAAACTGCGAGCTTAATCACTTGCCTGAGGGCCTTGGTCAAAGACTTTAACTTTTTTAAGTTGGTTTCCAAATCTATAATATGATCATAAAAAAATACCCACTACAGAATTGTGGGAGGATTGGATGAGGTATCTACGTAAAGACACATGGTGTAATATCTGGCACTTGGCTACAATGAGGATTGCTATTAGACTCACGGGTTTTGTTTTTTAAAAAATGGCATATAGATGTATTCTTGTTTCTACAACTTTTCATGAAATAGATTATATTTTTTTATTTTAAAAATTTTATTTTTAATTAGAAGATAATTGCTTTACAATGTTGTGTTGGTTTCTGCTGTACAATGTGAACCAGCTATAATTATACATATATCCCCTCCCTCTTGAGTCTCCCTCCCACCCCTCCAGTCCCACCTCTCTAGGTCCTCACAGAGCACAGGGTTGAGCTCCCTGTGTCCTACAGCAGCTGACTCACAGGTTTTTGCAGCTAACATGAAACCAGGTATCCCACTACAGTCCTGGCTTCATGTCCTAGTTTTCTCTCCATCGGGCTGTATAATCTGGATAAATCAGTCCCTATGAAGCTTAGTTACTGATCATTAAATGAGGATGGTAATACAGACTTCGTGTGTTCTGAACAAGATCATGTTAAGTAGTAGAGATGAGAATGCTGTGCTTATTATGCACAGCACAATTCAAAGGCATGGGCTGCTGCTTGCTTATTCCATATGAACGGATACGCAGAAAACAATTGCAAAGATTTTATTTAGCGGCTTTCTGTGCTTGGCACTTAGAAACAGAGTTCCGTGCATAAGGGCAAATTTTTATACACCTTTTCTTCATACATATTTTACATACCCTTTTTATTGCCCCCTTTTTTAATATTCATAATATTGGATTCCCCACTAGGCACATAAATACATTTATCTACAACACCTCAAAACCAAAAAAATCTTAGTAATATCTGAATTCTTTTACTTGGTACTATCTTCATTTCCACACCACTTAAAAAGTTTAGCTGGCACCAAACTTCACTTTTCTTATCATTAAAGGATTTGAAGGGGAAGGTAAAGATGAAAGGAAAAATCCAAAACTTCAAAATTGCAACGAACTATTTGATTAAAAAAAAAAAAAGTGGCAATCTAAGAGCAGATGGAAGGATGTATTATAGAAGGCCCATTCTCAATTCTCTGGAAGGTGACAGGATTCCTCCTGCCACAGGGGAAATGGGGAAAACAATCCAGGTCAGGCATCTGGATCTGGCATTCAGAAGGCCAGACCTCCCTGTGTTGCCTCTGTTCTTGGTATCATCTGTTGAGGTTATAAAACCCTTCCTTTCTCACACTCCTTCTGTTTCCCTTCCCCTGCCAGGCTGCGTGCTCTGGAATCGGCACTTCCTGTGTGGTGCCCCTCTCTTCTGGCTCACAGTGGTCAGAACTGTGGGACTGAGACTCATGCCCTGCCTGAGTGCTTCTCACCCGTGCCCTGACCATGCATAGTGTCCCAGAGAGGTATACTCAACAACTCCATGGTTCTTTCCATAACCTGGGGGGCAGGGGTGAGGACCAAACCCATTTCCTCAGTGAATTTAAACTCTCATCACTGCTCTCACTTCCTCATTCAGTCTTATTCTCCACCTCTCTCTTGCTCTATTCTTTCCCCTTCTCTCTCTTTCAGCTGCTCTTACTCCCTCTTTCCACGGGCACCACTGGGAACATCAATGCTAGCATACAAATCGAAGAGAGCCGAAGTTCAAAGGCCATCTTTTTCAGGAAGCCAAGTCTGGTTGTAGTACTGATGTCTTTCCACCCTCATTGATGGGAAGGGGTTTCAGGATACATGGTTCATTCCAGAAAAAGGGTAAGCTGCAGGAAAGAAATGTTGGCAGGCAGCTACTGCTGAACCAGTCCGCCTACTGCTGTACATAGACAAATTTTTGGTGAAAGCACCCATGCTGGGCTTCCCTCCACAGAGTTCACCCAGTTCCGAGTCACTGTGCATGTATGTTTGTGTATGGATGAGTTTGTGTATGAATATATTTATGTACGTGTGTATGTATGCATGCACATATGTATGTGTGTATGTAAAGGTAGGTATGTATCTGTGTGTGGGTAACTTTTCATGGCTGCTACATGCTAGCATCTCCCTTAACATTATAAAACGATTATTCAGTTTCTTCAAAGGCCACTCTGAGTAGACAGATGATGCTAAGATTTGGGAAGGCAGGAGAATGGCCACTGAGTCAGAGATGATTCCACTGCAAGTATTCCTTCAGTGGCTTTAAGTGTCTCTTGTTGTTGTTGGGTATGTGCTTTCCTCCTCCAAAAGTAATAATAATAATAATACACAGTTCCTGTTTTTCAAAGGCGTTGGGCTCCCATAGAGGAGGATCTGCCCCCTGGAGACTCTGGATCTGCCTCGGCTGCTGTTGGCTCCGTGGTGCTGGGACTGGCCACTAAACCATGTGAACAGACATCTGGGAGGAGGAGCCTGGGACCGCCCCATACTGCCGGCCGTCACAGGTGTTAGTCGCCTGCTGATTATTGGGGGAAGGGCTAATCATGTGCATGCCGTGCTCCATCCCCGTAGGCAGGTACTGCCGCTCTCCAAAGGCCCCATTGGAAGGAGAAGAACAGAGTAAAGTGCTTTGAGAGGCGCTCAGTTTTTCTGGGCTTGCAGCTAGCCTAGGGGAAGTAGGGAAATTGTATCCATACAGATTATAAGGATTGTGGAGAGAGAAGGCATTGTAGGAGCTCTGCTGCATATGGCTGCCCCCGAACATGTGTGGTGATGAGGAGCTGGAAGCTGCATTGCCTGCCTGCATGACATACTGAAACTGCGAAGTAGGGAAGGACCCCAGCTGGCCACCATAGGCTTCCATCTTGCTGTTGCTAGGCAACGAGGGAGGCGTTGGTATTCCTGAGATCAGGGATGGAGTCCTCTGAGGCATGAAGGTTTCAGAGGGCTGAGCAGCCGAAGTGGTGCCACTCTGGAGCCTGTTGTAGCCACTGTCACTCAGCCCTGGGTAGCTCTGCAAGGCAGCCATGTTGCTTCGGGCACACGGTGGATAATCGGAGAGGTTTAGATTACACAGCTGGCTCTCTCGGCAGCCCACGTTGAAAGTGTTGGGGGCCAGATGAAACGTTGGAGGAGAACAGGATGGAGATAAAAGATGAGAAGAAGCTGAAGGGGATGGTGTCCCAGTGCTGGAGGTGGTTGGGGAAGTGCCTGTGCTGCCCCCTGAAAAATAAAACATAAATTCTTTTGAGACATGAGAATCACCTGAAAGGCTTGTTAGAACACAGATCACTGATTCCACCCCCAGAATTCTCATTCTGTAGATCTGAGACAGGCTTCCCTGGTAGCTCAGTGGTAGAGAATCCACCTGCCAATGCAGGAGACTCAGCGATGACCCAGGGTTCAATCTGTGGTTCAGAAAGATCATCTGGAATGGGAAATGGCAACGGCTTCAGTATTTTTGCCTGAAAATCCCACGGACAGAGGAGACTGGTGGGCTACAGTCCATGGGGTTGCAGAGTCAGACATGAATTAGCGACTGAACAAAAACAAGGTCTGGGACAGAGCCTGAGGATTTGCAGCAAGTTGTCAAGTGACCCTTGAGGCTGCCAGTCCAGGGACCACTCTTTGGTTAGATGATATCCAGGACCATTTTATCTCCTAAAATCCCTGAATTTTATTTGAGAGAGCTGCTCTAATACCACAGATGTTAGAATTGCATTGGTGGCTGATGCACAGATAGACAAAGGGCCAGTTCAACCCAATCTACTTCAAATGTGTTCTCAGGTAGTTTGAACGTGAAAGTGTTAGTTGCTCAGTCGTGTCCAACTCTTGGCAATCCTACGGACTGTAGCCCACCAGCCTCCTCTGTCCATTGGGATTTTCCAAGCAAGAATACTGGAGTGGGTTGCCATTTCCTTCTCCAGGGGATCTTCCCACCCAACCCAGGGATCAAACCTGGGTGTCCTACATTACAGGCGAATTCTTTACCATCTGAGCCACGAGGGAAGCCCTCAAGTAGTTTAAGAAGATCAAAAATGACCTTTCTGAGCCTCCCCTTTACCAGACTGTGAAGAGCAGTGCTGCACCCACTTCCTGTCCCATCTACTGGAAGCTGAAGGCAGTGATGAGTGTCAGGACTGCTGAGCCTTTCAGGTGAACTCCAGAAGGAGCAGCCACTTTGTCTTCCATTGGGACTCTCCCCTCATGGAATTTCTCTTTCAGGGCAAGGTTGGGACTTGCCCAGAATTGTTGAGAGCTGTGATTCCCCAAGGAGCACTGTACCCTTTAGGCCATCCACAACTCATGCAGGGACTCCTGGTAACTTGAGCTGCTATACAAGAGTAAAGGAACTTTAACATGGAAAGGAGCAGAAATAAGGTTTTTGTCAGTGAGGGAAAAATGTGAACAAAACTAGCAGGATTCTAGAGATAATGGGATCCAAAGAAGCCAGCCACAATGTACAAATGAAGAAGGTCCACATATGCAAGTTGAGAGGCAGATACCTCAAAGAGAAACCCAAAGCTAATTTTTAGCACAGGGGGTAAAAAAGTCTTAGCCTACCTTCACAAGTATTACAGTAGTTTTGGCTGTAGAAGCATAAATTTAGCTCTTGTTAATAGTTTTTTCAAAGTTAATTTTTTACAAAGCCAAACCAACATCTCTTGCTTGGTCAAAAGAATTTCCCTAGGTAGAACTGGATTTAGATATCAATAGCTCCTGATTGTAGAATCATTTCAGGAAATTCTCCTTTTTGTTTCTTGTTTAAATCTTAAATTCTCTTTGATGTTGTTCAGTCACTAAGTCATATCTGACTTTTTGTGACCCCATTGACTTCAGCACACCAGGCTTCCCTGTCCTTCACTATCTCCTGGAGTTTGCTCAAACTCATATCCATGGAGTTGGTGATGCCATTCAACTATCTCATCCTCTGACTTCCCATTTCTCCTCCTGCCCTCAACCTTTCCCAGCAACAGGAAAATTCCCTTAAGAGAGGTAAAAAGATGTTTATTCCACAAATTGAGATAAGACCAACACTGTAAATACCTCTAAGAGAAGTAAGCCAGAGCTGACCACAGAAAGAAGGGCATCAAACCTGATTCTAGGTTCACTGGCCTCCATCCAGCTCCCATCCATGGGCAGGGCAAGCTACGTCTTAAATCTCCTCACCTGTGAAACAAGGGCTCGAACTGATAGGCTTCAGTTTCTGTCCTTCTCAGAATTATATTTATGTCTGGCGGATTACATTTCTGTTAAAGTGTGAATTGCTAGTAACAAGTACTTTCCCAGGAGTCATTTAAACACAATGAAGAAGTTCTTGAAGGGGAAACGAGGATGAGCGAGAACACACTTATTAATTTTGTGCCACTGAGTGGCCCAGCCTACGGACCCTTACATGAAGCTCAGGGATTCATTTTCTGCAAGCATGTGGTTCCTCTCTGAGGCATCCTACATTTTTTTCTCCCTCTTCCACCCTAACTACCAGGCACGTCAGTGAAATAAGTGCTATGGCACAAATGGAGAAACTCGACTCCAGCTGTAAAGAGATCTGCGTTTTATGGGATGTGTATCTGGTCTCCTCTCTTTGAAAGTCCATCCTGGCTCTTCCAGATCTGGTGTTTATGTGGTCCTGGAAGAGACCCCCTGTTCAGCATGCCGTATCATCCCGTCATAGGTATACGCTCCACCAGGCCAAGCTTGAGCCCTGCAGCAGGAAGTGCAAGATGGAGCAGATGACTTTTTATAACTCTAAATGCTTTTCTCGGAGGGCCCATGATGGAACGAATGGTACTGATTTAAGGCCTCAATTGGTTTCACTAGAAAAAAATAAGAAGGGAACTATTAACAAGTTACAGGGATCTCTGCCGAGCAGATGAGAGGCACATGTTAAAAAGTTTGTAGTCAGCTTGCTCTGGCTTTTAAATGACACTCACTGGAAATGAGGCTTGGTGGCCTGCTGAGCTTCAAGGGGTGAGAGCCCCCATACAAACTAGTGTTTGAAGGGGGAGAGCAAGGCTGTCTGAGAGAAGGTCACGTTGTTTCTATCCACTTTGAAGAAATGCTCTTATGTACTTAAAATAGTCAATAAAGATAACAGCTATTTTTTCAAAGTCCACACAAAAGAGAGAAGACTATGGCATTTGTTGTGCCGAGAAGCAAACCAAGATATTGAGAAGTCTTTACTCTCTTATGCTCTAACAGCTTGTCAGCTGTTAAACAAGATTGGGAGTGCCAGCCAAGTGCTAAATAAGCATAAGGAGGCAAGCTGCCCTCCCTGTGCATTTCAACACTTAGCTTCCTAGAGGCCTCTCAACCCAGAAGAGCCAGGGCCGAGTGGGAGGCCAGGCCTCTCTGATACACAGCAGTCAGAGCTGTCTCTCAAAGGAAATCATGCCTCGCTTTCCTGTGTAGCCTTGTCTTTGTCCCCATCTGCTCTGTACAGGCAGGTCTGGAATGCTCTAAGAGTGTTGATTTAAACGTTATTTAATGGATGAACAGGGGCTATAGAGTCAAACAAACCCAGTTCTAATCCCAGTGGTCTTTCTAATGATGGGACCTTGGCAAGTGGGCTTCTCCATATAGATGGAATTTTGAATATCAACATTGTAAGCATGTACAGAGAAATGGATGAAATAATATACTATCCTCTTGAAAAGCAAGATCAAACAGTCAATCCTAAAGGAAATCAACCCTGAATTGGAAGGACTGATGCTGAAGATGAAGTTCCAATACTTTGGCCACCTGATGTTGAAGAGCTGACTCATTGGAAAAGATCCTGATGCTGGGAAAGACTGGGTCCTAGTGGGGATGGCTGTTGTGGGTTGGCCCCTGTTCATGGAGCTGAGCATCCTGGCCACTCTACGCTGTAGGAGGCATTATGTCACAGCAAACTGCCCAGATGTAACAGGCTTTTGGAGTCTCTAAGGCTGTGAATGGTGGAGCACTGGACACCCACCGGGTCCATATCCCAAAGGCTAAATCAACTGTTTCCTCTCTGAACTATCTGCCCCTTCCCTCTCACTCCCCCCTTGGGATGGAAATAAGATGCTCCATGTCTCCATCTCTCCTCAGATCAGATCCAGCAAAGTGAAATTGAATACAAACAATTTAGGTAAGTGGGTGTCCTTCTCACTGTCCTCAGAGATCTTAATCCTTCCGAAGTGTGAAGTCACTCAGTCGTGTCCCAAACTTTGCGGCCCCATGGACTGTATGTAGCCTACCAGGCTCCTCTGTCCATGGAATTCTCCAAGTAGCCATTCCCTTCTCCAGGGGATCGTCCCAACCCAGGAATCACATCTAGGTATCCTGCCTTACAAATGGATTCTTTACCATTTGAACCACTAGGGGCCCCACTTCTGAGAGATGATTAAAATGTAATGCTGTAAGTAGCTAAAAGTTCTCCAGCATTTCAGGACCAATCCTCCACCACCCCACTTCCCTGCAGGCTATTCGACCCACAACCCAAAGTGAGGAGGTACTCAAAATTCACTCCAATGTTAACTTGCTCCAACATTCAAGGCCAACAGCCAAAATAACCAAAAAGAATACATGTTTAGCAGTGATTCCATACAAGGGCAATAACCTAGAATATACTTGTGTAGCATGAAGACAAGTTAAATGTGACCATGAAAATCCTGAATACCAAACCTGCTGACTTTTGCATCTTTAGATTGATCACTTCCAGATTGTAACATGGAGACTTTCACAAACAGTGTCCTTGTGGGTTTATTTTGTTGTGCTTCCCCCAAAATTGAAAAACAGTGAAACAAAACCCCATCTGGGCTAGTGAAGAATAAATTTCCATATAATTACTTGGTTCCATGAGCCAGGCTCTTCTCTCATATAACTCAATGGCATCTGTCCCTGAGGAGTGCCGATCCACCAGGTGCCCTTGAGCAGCCTTCTTCAAGGCTTTCAAACAGGTAAGAGGTAGAACGTCAGAATCCTATGGATGAATGCCAGAGAATAAACCCAGAGGCCATAAAGCTTAATGATCAGACCCCTGTTTATCCCAACTAAGGAATAACCCTTAGTTGAAATGAGCACTCTTCTCAAAACAGAAATATAAACATTATAGTGTTAATGGGAATTATGTGGTTTCAATCCTAGAAAGAGTCTTTATGAGTCTTCAATCCTAGAAAGAGTGCATCTCCCATAAAGTTTAAAGATATACATTGTTTCAAACCTATTCCTTTTAAAACAGTTTTAGATTCACCCAATTCTCATTTTTCACATTGGTTCTCTGTGTTCTGAGTCTCTCTGCTTCTTCAATGCCCCTATTTCATACCTACCACATTCCCCACCACATTCATACCTACCACAGAATGTTCAAACTACCAAACAATTGCACTCATTTCACATGCTGCTGCTGCTGCTAAGTTGCTTCAGTCGTGTCCAACTCTTAGCGACCCCATGGACTGCAGCCTACCAGGCTCCTCCGTCCATGGGATTTTCCAGGCAAGAGTACTGGAGTGGGTTGCCATTGCCTTCTCCGATTTCACATGCTAGCAAAGTAATGCTCAAAATTCTCCAACGTCATAGAAAAAGCAAGAGAATTCCAGAAAAACATCTACTTCTGCTTTGTTGACTATGCCAAAGCCTTTGACTGTGTGGATCACAATAAACTGTGGAAAATTCTTAAAGAGATGGGAATACCAGAACACCTCACCTACCTCCTGAGAAACCTGTATGCAGGTCAAGAAGCAACACTTAGAACCGGACATAGGACAACAGACTGGTTCCAAATTGAGAAAGGAATACATCAAGGCCGTATACTGTCACCCTGTTTATTTAAATTATATGCAGAGGATATTGTGCAAAATGCCAACTGGATGAAGCACAAGCTTGAATTAAGATTGTCAGGAGAAATATCAATAACCTCAGATATGCAGATGATACCACCCTTACAGCAGAAAGCTAAGAGGAACTAAAGAGCCTCTTGATGAGGGTGAAAGAGGAGAGTGAAAAAGCTGGCTTAAAACTCAGCATTCAAAAAAATTAAGATAATGGCATTCAGACCCATCACTTCATGGCAAATAGATGGAGAAACAATGGAAACAGTGACAGACTTTATTTTCTTTGGCTCCAAAATCATTGCAGGTGGCAAATGTAGCCATGAAATTAAAAGAAGCTTGATCCTTGGAATAAAAGCTATGACAAACCTAGACAGAGACATCAATTTGCCAACAAAGGTTCGTATAGTCAAAGCTATGGTTTTTCCAGTAGTCGTGTATGGATGTGAGAGTTGGACCATAAAGAAGGCTGAGTGCCCAAGAACGGATACTTTTGAACTGTGGTGTTGGAGAAGACTCTTGAGAGTCCCTTGGACTGCAAGGAGATCCAACCAGTCAATCCTAAAGGAAATCAGTCCTGAATATTCATTGGAAGGACTGATGCTGAAGCTGAAGCTCCAATACTTTGGCCACCTGATGCAAAGAGCCAACTTATTAGAAAAGACCCTGATGCTGGGAAAAATTGAAGGCAGGAGGAGAAGGGGACAACAGAAGATGAGATGCTTGGATGGCATCACCGACTCAATGGACATGAGTTCGAGCAAACTCTGGGAGATGGTGAAGGACAGAAAAGTCTTGCGTGCTGCGTGCTGGGGTCGCAAAGAGTCAGAGATGACTGAGGGAACAACAATAACCATATTCCCTAGGTGGCACACTCCCATTTTTTCACTTTCCATTAACTTGCTTATTTTCTCTGATCCTTGTTTTACTGCCTTCTCTGGTGCAGTTTACATCTGCTATTACTGTCATTTGGAATCCTGCCTCGTTCCTGGCAACAGCATCCACTTTTCCCTCTGAGAAACACTCCCTCTCCCGCTCACCCTTCACCCATACCTCCAAGGAAGGGATGTGACTCAGGCCTGGATGAGCTAAGCAACCCATCCCTGCCACAGTAATTAATTCAGAGGCAACTCAGTTAGAGTCAATGAAACTCAGTGAGATTGTGCTAGAAATCTTAAAGAAAGATACATGACCTTTCCCATCTAATTTAAACCTAAAAAGATGCAGGTCCAGGAATGCTGGCAGCTAGGTCACCACCATGGGGAGCCTGAGGATGAAGTCTGGTGAGAGATGATAATGACTTGGAGTAGAGTAGTAACAAGGGAGATTAGAGATGTGAGCAGATTCAAGAATTTGGTAATGGCTGGATATGGTGGGGACAGGGAGGCCTGTAGTGCTGCAGTCCATGGGGCTGCAGAGTCAGACATGACTGAGAGACTGAGCTGAACTGAACTGGATATGGTGGGTAAGGAGGGAGGGAACTGTCTCAGATGGCTAACGGGCAGCAGCGTCCTTCCCCCAGGAGAGGGCGCCAATTCTGTGAGGCAAATCATGGGCTCCGTTTTGGACATATTGAGCATAAGGGACTATAGGACAAAACAGAATATGTACCCAATAACCACTTGCCCTGGGGCTTCCCAGATGGCTCAGTGGAACAGAACCCACTTGCCAGGGCAGGAGATGCAGGAGACTGGGGTTCCATCCTAGGGTCAGGAAGATCCCTTAGAGGAGGAAATGGCAACCCACTCTAGTATTCTTGCCTGTAAAACTCCATGGACAGAGGAACCCAGCAGGCTATAGTTCACAGTGCCGGGAAGAGTCAGACATGACTGAGCAACTAAGCACCAGAAGCACGAGCAGCTATTTGCTCTATGGATTGAATTGATACACTCTCCAGTACTCGTCAAGAACTCCTCTCGGACATTATTTCTTACCTCAGGGATAAATGAGATCAGCATAAACTGGCTATCTTTGAAACATTGTAATGATCAAAGACCTCTGTCCACTGAACTTTCCTCCATTCCCAATCTCTTTACTAGTATGAATTTTCTCAGTATTTGATCTCTTTCACTGACCAACCTCTAATCAACACAAATTAACTGGTAAAAATAAGGACCTACTAGAGTTAACGCTCAAGTTGTTGACAACCCCAACAGAGCCCTTCACGAGCCTAACTTTTAACTGCCTGATAAACACTAAAAAACGCAAAGGTGCTGAAATCCGTCTAGTGATGTCTGCCACCAGTTGAGGGGAAGGGAGTTTTCTGTTGATGGCAGGTCTCCTTACATTCGCAGATGGAGACGTATGACCAGCTTTGGAGCCACTGGTCCCGGATGGTTCCTTTTCACATAACCGTTGTCAGATCACTTGGAGACTCCACTCACAAAAACCCTCTCAGTATTGGTCATACAAGTAGCTCCATTGCGTATATTATCAGAACAACCTCATCACAACAACAGGATTAAACTTGGCTATAACTGACCTGGGCTCTTATTTCTTTTTACTTCTTTGTCTGTGTTGCCTCCACTTCCATAAGCACAACTTACTTGGTTAGTTTTCTTTGTCCCTGCCACAAGCAGTGTTTAGGCAGAAGCCATTCCTGAAATATAATTTCTATCTCCAGACTATCCAAAAGTATAAACTCCCTTGCTGATTGTGAAGATGTCTGAAAATAAAACCATACACTTGACTTCATAAAAATGAAATATGGATTTATTATTTATAGAGCTAATGCTCAAGTTGTTGACAATTAACCATCAAATGGATTAATAAACTGTGTGTGTGTGCGTGTGTGTGTGTGTGTATGGTAAGTAAGAAGGAAGAAAGTCTGGTGGAAAGGAAAGTGCCCAGTGAAGCAGGAGATCCACTGAGTCCTCAACTCAGTTCTGCCAGCGCTTAACTGCAGATACATTCCTAGGCTGCTCTATGCCTCTGTTTATTTTTGTGTTAAAGTCAAAGGACAATGACTCCCATGCATTCTTCTCCATAAGAGGAAACAACTATTTAGAGCATCCATTCGATGTATTTTTTAAAATAGAAGGATTCGGATTTTTTTAAAACTGTGGTTAATTCACCTAAGCACATTCCTTGAAATGTTATCAACAGATGGGTCTTAATGAAAGAGAAATTTAACTGACAACAAGATGGAAGAGCACCCTTCACTTCATCTAAGCAGAATGGCTGATCCAGCCTCCAGCAGCAGCACCACCACAAAACTGTCCCAGGGCTAAGTGTTTGACATCCAGATATTCATGTGCTTGAAGCAATGAGGTAATGTGGACACCTGGGTGAGTCGATCACTGCTTGGATCTTTAGTCGGGTGCCAACATTCCCAATAGTCTCTTCACCAAAAGGGAGTTAGCACAAAACCTGTCTGCCATTGAAGCTTCCACTAGAAACTCACCACTCTTTACTTCTAAGACACAAAACAGTGTAACACAGACAGCTATGTCTCTTTTGTTCATTTTATGACTGATACTGTCCAGAGTTACTGGAAACCTCAGTTTTTAAAGGAAGAGGGAATGAGTATTGTTACTTTTACATCCTTTGTTAATGTCAAGAAACCCAAGCCACGTATTTTTAATAATGAGAATCTGGATCAAGTTCAATGTATAGTTCAAAAATATATTCCAATTAAACTATTGAATAGAGTCTTGGCTTTTCCTCTAGCACCATCTCACCACCATATGTATCCAATAATTCTATGCTCATTTCCCCCCATCAGTATAAAAAGAGACTCAATAAACAAGTGTGACATCTTGCTCTGCAAGTTCAGTTTCTCTTAAACCATTGTTTCCCATGTGTCAATAATAAGTCTTCAGATGGATAAATTTTCAACAGAAGCATCATGAACCCTGCTATGCTGCACTCCTTAGCAATGCAGGTTCCCTTTCAGCTTCCCCATTCCTATTGCACCTGCCCAGCGGTTCTACATGCTGGCGATATGTGGGTAGCCACCCCCAAACATTACTCCACATCGGTATCCATGCCCACATCCGGAGACTGTGCTCCAAGATTTAACTGGATGGTGACCCTGCCTGCCTGAGCCATAGTGCCACCAAGCGATCTCATTCACTATTCATTAAGCACTTCCTGGGTGCCAGGCCCTGGGGTAGATCTTGGGGACACAGCAATGAACACAATGTTACCACCCATGCCTGCTCTCAGGAACTGGCACCCCTACCACCCTTCTCATACCAGCCTTCATGATACAAACTCCTGCTCAGCTAGGGCTTGGAAAGTCAATGAGCAAAGAAAAGGCAGATAAGCAAGGAGACACCTCAGAAATAAAGAGGATCAAGTAAGTGTCTCTGCATGGCAGCTTCATTTATAAAGCATGTTTATGTAAATGCCCTCACAAACACACACACACAAAATCATCACTCTTCGGGATAATTACTTTTCTTTGAGATGAGGAAATGGATTCAGAAGTAACTTGCCCAAGGTTATATAGACAGTTTAGTGGCCATCAAGATGAAGGCCCAAATTTCCCAACTTCCACAAACCTTTGCCACAGAAGGGCCATGAAGGCATCAAAGCATCAGCAACACCCTGAATATATATTGACAGCATCAGAAGGAGCAAGATGCTGCCAACAAATGGCTTCCATTTCTCCTCCATTTATTCAAAAAGGAAATAAAAGGACTACCCTGGCAGTCCAGTGGTTAAGACTCTGAACTTCCAATGTCAGGGGTGTGGGCTTGATCCCACATGCCATATAGCATGGCCAAAAATAAAATAGGCCTCCTTGTTCTCTCATAGTAAAAAAGCAATATAAAATAAAGCAAGAAAAATTTTTTTAAAGAGATGGATATTCTGGACCACTTGCCTCCCCAGATCCCTGTGAAGATGAATGGTCTAATCATGTTATGAATAAATTATCAGAACAGCAACATTTTCTGTCTCTGGTGTGCTTTCTTCTCTGGTATTGATATGAGGGACATAGGGGGTGAAGACAATGACAACAATGATGATGATGACGAGAATGGCAGAAAGCACATACTGAGGGCTTCATTTGATCCTTCCATGAATTCTATTACAATCTCCCATTATGCAGATAAGAAAACTAAATGTCAGAAAGGATGAGGGGGGGGAGGAGCCAAGATGGCGGAGGAGTAGGACGGGGAGAACACTTTCTCCCCCACAAATTCATCAAAAGAGCATTTAAACATCGAGTAAATTCCACAAAACAACTTCCGAATGCCGGCAGAGGACATCAGGCACCCAGAAAAGCAGCCCAACTCTTCGAAAGGAGGTAGGAAAAAATATAAAAGACAAAAAAAGAGACAAAAGAGGGAGGGACGGAGTTCCGTCCCGGGAAGGGAGTCTTAAAAAGAGAGAAGTTTCCAAACACCAGGAAACCCTCTCACTGCCGAATCTGTGCCGAGCTTTGGAAGCACAGAGGGCAACATAAAAGGGAGGGGAAAAAAAAAAAATAAACAATTAAAAATCGCGGATTGTGAGCCCTACGGGAACTCCCCCAGCGGAGAAGCAGCGCAGACGCCTGCACACAGCATTAGCAAGCGGGGGCTGGGCAGGGAAGTGCGGCACGGGCTGTGTCCCTTAGAGTAAGAATCGGGCCGAATGTCCTGAGCGCTATCTGAGCGAAATAATTTGGGCTAGCAAACCAGACTGTGGGATATCTACCACGCGAAAAGCCAGCCCTAACCTAAGACACCGCCAGGCCCGCGCACAGAACAAAGGACTGAACAGAGATAGCCGGCTGCAGACCTCCCCCTCCGGTGACAGGCAACCAGAGCCGGAAGGGGGCAATCGCAGCCCCAGAGAGACACTATCTATAAAACTGTAAGCAGGCTTCTTTGCTAACTAAAACTTCTTGGGGGTCTGGACAGTCAACATCTGCCTGAGAAGGTGCGCCGGTTTTACACCCAGATAACCGAGTGGCGGGGAGGCGATAAGTCGCAGCATTGGCGCCCGCCAAGCACCTCATCGCCTGAGCTGCTCGACCTGGGAAGAACACAAAACGCAGGCCCAACCGAGTCTGCGCCTCTGAGGACTACCCGAGTGCCTGAACCTGAGCGGCTTGGACCTGGGAGCTCAGTCCAGGGCCGGCCTCTGATTGTTCCCGGCGGAACAACCTAGAGCCCAAGCAGTGTGGGCAGGGAGGTTACACGCGCCGTGAGCGGGGGCAGACCCAGTGTGGCCGAGGCACTTCGAGCGCACGCCAGTGTTATCTGTTTGCAGCATCCCTCCCTCCCTCCCCACAGCGCGGCTGAACAAGTGAGCCTAAATTAAAAAAAAAAAAATAGGGTCCTCCACCGTCCCCTTTGTGTCAGGGCGGGAACCAGACACTGAAGAGACCAGCAAACAGAAGAAGCTCTAACAGAGGGAAACGCCTTGGAAGCTACAGGCCATAGATTAAAACCCTGTGGTTACTACGGATTACATAGGAAGGGGCCTATAGATCTTGAGAAATATAAGTCGGACTAAGGAACTGCCAAAAATGAACTGAACCCACAATACTCACAACAAAACCAGAGAAAGACCTAGATATATTTTTACTATTTTTACGATCAATCTTTCTTTCTTTCTTTTTTTTTTTTAATTAAAAAAAAAATTTTTTTAAGTCCTCTATTGTCCTTTAATTTTCACTTTTATAACTATTACTTTGCAAAAAAAAAAAAAAAGACCCTATTTTTTTTTTTTTTTTCTTCTTCAGCAAACTTCATATATATATTTTATAATTTTTTGACCGTGGTTTTTTTTTTTTTTTTTTCTTTTTTCTTTTTCTTCTTTTCTTTAACATTGCATTTTTGAAATTCCAAACTCTACTCTAGATTTTTAATTTTAGCCTTTTGATATATGTTATCAATTTTGTACCTATAGTTTTTTTCATAATTGCTGTGACTTTTTTTTTTTTCCTCTGTTTCTTTCTCTTCTTCTTTTATATAACATCGTATATCTGCAATTCCAAACTCTACTCAAGATTTTTAATTTATGCTTTTTGGTATTTGATATCAATTTTGTACCTGTATTTTCTTTATAATTTTTGCGACATTGTTTTTGTTGGTTTGTTTGTTTTCTCTCTTTATTTTTCTTCTTCTTCTTTTTTTTTTTTTTTTTTTTTTTTTTTTTTTTTAACGTTGTATTTTTGAAATTCCAAACTCTACTCTGGATTTTTAATTTTTGCTGTTTGGTATTAGTTATCAATTTTGTACCTGTAGTTTCTTTATTACTTTCACGACCTTGTTTGTTTTTCTTTGTTCGTTTTTTCTCTCTTTCTTTTCCTTCTCCTTTTCATTAACATCGCATTTTTGAAATTCCAAACTCTACTCTAATTTCTAATTTTTGTTTTTATGTATTTGTTACCAATTTTGTACCTTTAAGAACCCAATCTTCAGGACCCATTTTTCACTAGTGTACGAGATTACTGGCTTGACTGCTCTCTCTCCCTTTGGACTCTCCATTTTCTCCACCAGGTCACCTGTATCTCCTCCCTAACCCCTCTCTACTCTACCCAACTCTGTGAATTTCTGTGTGTTCCAGACGGTGGAGAACACTTAAGGAACTGATTACTGGCTGGATCTGTCTCCCGCCTTTTCATTTCCCCCTTTTATCCTTCTGGCCACCTCTGTCTCCTGCCTCCTTCTTCTCTTCCCTGTATAACTCCGTGAACATCTCTGAGTGGTCCAGTTGTGGAGTGCACATAAGGAAGTGACTACTGGCTAGCCCACTCTCTCCACTATTGATTCCACCTCATCTCATTTGGGTCACCTCTAACTCCCTCCTCCCTCTTCTCTTCTCCATGTAACGCTGTGAACCTCTCTGAGTGACCCTCACAGTAGAGAAACTTTTCATCTTTAACGTAGATGTTTTATCAGTGGTGCTGGATAGAAGGAGAAGTTTTGAAACTACTGTAAAATTAAGACCGATAACTGGAAGTAGGAGGCTTAAGTCCAATCCCTGACTCCAGGGAACTCCTGACTCCAAGGAACATTAATTGACAGGAGCTCATCAAACGCCTCCATACCGACACTGAAACCAAGCACCACACAAGGGCCAACAAGTTCCAGGGAAAGACATAACAAGCAAATTCTCCAGCAACAAAGGAACACAGCCCTGAGCTTCAAGATACAGGCTGCCCAAAGTCACCCCAAAACCACAGACATCTCATAACTCATTACTGGACATTTCATTACACTCCAGAGAGAAGAAATACAGCTCCATCCACCAGAACATCGACACAAGCTTCCCTAACCAGGAAACCTTGACAAGCCACCTGTACAAACCCACACACAGCGAGGAAACGCCACAATAAAGAGAACTCCACAAACTGCCAGAATACAGAAAGGACACCCCAAACTCAGCAATTTAAACAAGATGAAGAGACAGAGGAATAGCCAGCAGATAAAGGAACAGGATAAATGCCCACCAAACCAAACCAAAGAGGAAGAGATAGGGAATCTACCTGATAAAGAATTCCGAATAATGATAGTGAAATTGATCCAAAATCTTGAAATTAAAATGGAATCACAGATAAATAGCCTGGAGGCAAGGATTGAGAAGATGCAAGAAAGGTTTAACAAGGACTTAGAAGAAATAAAAAAGAGTCAATATATAATGAATAATGCAATAAGTGAAATTAAAAACACTCTGGAGGCAACAAATAGTAGAATAACAGAGGCAGAAGATAGGATTAGTGAATTAGAAGATAGAATGGTAGAAATAAATGAATCAGAGAGGATAAAAGAAAAACGAATTAAAAGAAATGAGGACAATCTCAGAGACCTCCAGGACAATATTAAACGCTACAACATTCGAATCATAGGGGTCCCAGAAGAAGAAGACAAAAAGAAAGACCATGAGAAAATACTTGAGGAGATAATAGTTGAAAACTTCCCTAAAATGGGGAAGGAAATAATCACCCAAGTCCAAGAAACCCAGAGAGTCCCAAATAGGATAAACCCAAGGCGAAACACCCCAAGACACATAGTAATCAAATTAACAAAGATCAAACACAAAGAACAAATATTAAAAGCAGCAAGGGAAAAACAACAAATAACACACAAGGGAATTCCCATAAGGATAACAGCTGATCTTTCAATAGAAACTCTTCAAGCCAGGAGGGAATGGCAAGACATACTTAAAATGATGAAAGAAAATAATCTACAGCCCAGATTATTGTACCCAGCAAGGATCTCATTCAAGTATGAAGGAGAAATCAAAAGCTTTCCAGACAAGCAAAAGCTGAGAGAATTCTGCACCACCAAACCAGCTCTCCAACAAATACTAAAGGATATTCTCTAGACAGGAAACACAAAAATGGTGTATAAATTCGAACCCAAAACAATAAAGTAAATGGCAACGGGGTCATACTTATCAGTAATTACCTTAAACGTAAATGGGTTGAATGCCCCAACCAAAAGACAAAGACTGGCTGAATGGATACAAAAACAAGACCCCTGCATATGTTGTCTACAAGAGACCCACCTCAAAACAGGGGACACATACAGACTGAAAGTGAAGGGCTGGAAAAAGATTTTCCATGCGAATAGGGACCAAAAGAAAGCAGGAGTAGCAATACTCATATCAGATAAAATAGACTTTAAAACAAAGACTGTGAAAAGAGACAAAGATGGTCACTACATAATGATCAAAGGATCAATCCAAGAAGAAGATATAACAATTATAAATATATATGCACCCAACACGGGAGCACCGCAGTATGTAAGACAAATGCTAACAAGTACGAAAGAAGAAATTAACAATAACACAATAATAGTGGGAGACTTTAATACCCCACTCACACCTATGGATAGATCAACTAAACAGAAAATTAACAAGGAAACACAAACTTTAAACGATACAATAGACCAGTTAGACCTAATTGATATCTATAGGACATTTCATCCCAAAACAATGAATTTCACCTTCTTCTCAAGCGCACATGGAACCTTCTCCAGGATAGATCACATCCTGGGCCATAAAGCTAGCCTTGGTAAATTCAAAAAAATAGAAATCATTCCAAGCATCTTTTCTGACCACAATGCAGTAAGATTAGATCTCAATTACAGGAGAAAAACTATTAAAAAATCCAACATATGGAGGCTGAACAACACGCTGCTGAATAACCAACAAATCACAGAAGAAATCAAAAAAGAAATCAAAATTTGCATAGAAACGAATGAAAATGAAAACACAACAACCCAAAACCTGTGGGACACGGTAAAAGCAGTCCTAAGGGGAAAGTTCATAGCAATACAGGCACACCTCAAGAAACAAGAAAAAAGTCAAATAAATAACCTAACTCTACACCTAAAGCAACTAGAAAAGGAAGAAATGAAGAACCCCAGGGTTAGTAGAAGGAAAGAAATCTTAAAAATTAGAGCAGAAATAAATGCAAAAGAAACAAAAGAGACCATAGCAAAAATCAACAAAACCAAAAGCTGGTTCTTTGAAAGGATAAATAAAATCGACAAACCATTAGCCAGACTCATCAAGAAACAAAGGGAGAAAAATCAAATCAATAAAATTAGAAATGAAAATGGAGAGATCACAACAGACAACACAGAAATACAAAGGATCATAAGAGACTACTATCAACAATTATATGCCAATAAAATGGACAACGTGGAAGAAATGGACAAATTCTTAGAAAAGTACAACTTTCCAAAACTCGATCAGGAAGAAATAGAAAATCTTAACAGACCCATCACAAGCACGGAAATTGAAACTGTAATCAAAAATCTTCCAGCAAACAAAAGCCCAGGTCCAGACGGCTTCACAGCTGAATTCTACCAAAAATTTAGAGAAGAGCTAACACCTATCCTGCTCAAACTCTTCCAGAAAATTGCAGAGGATGGTAAACTTCCAAACTCATTCTATGAGGCCACCATCACCCTAATACCAAAACCTGACAAAGATCCCACAAAAAAAGAAAACTACAGGCCAATATCACTGATGAACATAGATGCAAAAATCCTTAACAAAATTCTAGCAATCAGAATCCAACAACACATTAAAAAGATCATACACCATGACCAAGTGGGCTTTATCCCAGGGATGCAAGGATTCTTCAATATCCGCAAATCAATCAATGTAATACACCACATTAACAAATTGAAAAATAAAAACCATATGATTATCTCAATAGATGCAGAGAAAGCCTTTGACAAAATTCAACATCCATTTATGATAAAAACTCTCCAGAAAGCAGGAATAGAAGGAACCTACCTCAACATAATCAAAGCTATATATGACAAACCCACAGCAAACATTATCCTCAATGGTGAAAAATTGAAAGAATTTCCTCTAAAGTCAGGAACAAGACAAGGGTGCCCACTTTCACCATTACTATTCAACATAGTTTTGGAAGTTTTGGCCACAGCAATCAGAGCAGAAAAAGAAATAAAAGGAATCCAAATTGGAAAAGAAGAAGTCAAGCTCTCACTGTTTGCAGATGACATGATCCTCTACATAGAAAACCCTAAAGACTCCACCAGAAAATTACTAGAACTAATCAATGACTATAGTAAAGTTGCAGGATATAAAATCAACACCCAGAAATCCCTTGCATTCCTATACACTAATAATGAGAAAACAGAAAGAGAAATTAAGGAAACAATTCCATTCACCATTGCAACGGAAAGAATAAAATACTTAGGAATATATCTACCTAAAGAATCTAAAGACCTATATATAGAAAACTATAAAACACTGGTGAAAGAAATCAAAGAGGACACTAACAGATGGAGAAATATACCATGTTCATGGATTGGAAGAATCAATGTAGTGAAAATGAGTATACTACCCAAAGCAATCTATAGATTCAATGCAATCCCTATCAAGCTACCAACAGCATTCTTCACAGAGCTAGAACAAATAATTTCACAATTTGTATGGAAAAACAAAAAACCTCGAATAGCCAAAGCGATCTTGAGAAAGAAGAATGGAACTGGAGGAATCAACCTACCTGACTTCAGGCTCTACTACAAAGCCACAGTTATCAAGACAGTAAGGTACTGGCACAAAGACAGAAATATAGATCAATGGAACAAAATAGAAAGCCCAGAGATAAATCCACGCACATATGGACACCTTATCTTCGACAAAGGAGGCAAGAATATACAATGGATTAAAGACAATCTCTTTAACAAGTGGTGCTGGGAACTCTGGTCAACCACTTGTAAAAGAATGAAACTAGAACACTTTCTAACACCATACACAAAAATAAACTCAAAATGGATTAAAGATCTAAACGTAAGACCAGAAACTATAAAACTCCTAGAGGAGAACATAGGCAAAACACTCTCTGACATACATCACAGCAGGATCCTCTATGACCCACCTCCCAGAATATTGGAAATAAAAGCAAAAATAAACAAATGGGACCTAATTAACCTTAAAAGCTTCTGCACATCAAAGGAAACTATTAGCAAGGTGAAAAGACAGCCTTCAGAATGGGAGAAGATAATAGCAAATGAAGCAACTGACAAACAACTAATCTCGAGAATATACAAGCAACTCCTACAGCTCAACTCCAGAAAAATAAATGACCCAATCAAAAAATGGGCCAAAGAACTAAATAGACATTTCTCCAAAGAAGACATAAAGATGGCTAACAAACACATGAAAAGATGCTCAACATCACTCATTATCAGAGAAATGCAAATCAAAACCACTATGAGGTACCATTTCACACCAGTCAGAATGGCTGCAATCCAAAAGTCTACAAGTAATAAATGCTGGAGAGGGTGTGGAGAAAAGGGAACCCTCTTACACTGTTGGTGGGAATGCAAACTAGTGCAGCCACTATGGAGAACAGTGTGGAGATTCCTTGAAAAACTGGAAATAGACATGCCTTATGATCCAGCAATCCCACTGCTGGGCATACACACTGAGAAAACCAGAAGGGAAAGAGACACGAGTACCCCAATGTTCATCGCAGCACTGTTTATAATAGCCAGGACATGGAAGCAACCTAGATGTCCATCAGCAGATGAATGGATAAGAAAGCTGTGGTACATATACACAATGGAGTATTATTCAGCCATTAAAAAGAATACATTTGAATCAGTTCTAATGAGGTGGATGAAACTGGAGCCTATTATACAGAGTGAAGTAAGCCAGAAAGAAAAACACCAATACAGTATACTAACGCATATATATGGAATTTAGAAAGATGGTAACAATAACCCTGTGTACGAGACAGCAAAAGAGACACTGATGTATAGAACAGTCTTATGGACTCTGTGGGAGAGGGAGAGGGTGGGAAGATTTGGGAGAATGGCATTGAAACATGTAAATATCATGTATGAAATGAGTTGCCAGTCCAGGTTCGATGCACGATACTGGATGCTTGGGGCTGGTGCACTGGGACGACCCAGAGGGATGGAATGGGGAGGGAGGAGGGAGGAGGGTTCAGGATGGGGAACACATGTATACCTGTGGCGGATTCATTTTGATATTTGGCAAATCTAATACAGTTATGTAAAGTTTAAAAATAAAATAAAAAAAAAAAAAAAAAAAAAAAAAAAAAGAAAGGATGAGGGACTTGATCAATGTCACCAAGCTAGCAAAGAACAGTGATAAGAGCCTAACTCAAGCTGTCTGACTCCAGAACCTATGCTTTTAATCACTATCTCATGTTAAAGCCTGAGGGAGTTCAGTAATTCACATCATAAAACTTAATTCAGTGTGCAGACTGCTAGAACCTCCCTGAGAAGGGGGTGAAATATAATATGTTATCAAGTCCTAGAAGGGATTCCTATATCACTGAGCCATATTTTAAAAACTAGGACTCTATTAATAGCAACTATTTGATAGAATGAGTTCAAACTAATTTTGATCACTGTCACTTCAAGACAAGAGGAGGCTGGAGAGGAAGACTCATTAAGCATCTGACATTTGGGAAACTTTCACTTGGGTACCCGGTGAATGGGTGCTGCCCCCAGGAGAGCCAGTGGTTGGACTGAAAAGGTGAAATCAGCCCATGAGCCTGTTCACGTGGCCACAGGCTTCCCAACCTGAGAAGAGAAGGGAGATTAAAAATCGGATGAAAAGCACAAAGCAGTGGAAGAAAAGTCTACTCTGCCCATCCACTTGAGATGGGTGAGGCTCCACACCAGCGACAGGAGAAGGCACAAGTGAGAAGATTCAGAGGGGCTTGCAGCAGCCCCCGCCTCACTGTCAGACTTGAGTGATTCATTCCCACTGTCCGAGGCTAAGTTGTTTCTTATCTACAAACTAGAATAAGAAAACAGATAAGGCTGCCATGAGTAATAAATGAAATTATTATTATCTCCCAGTCTCCACCCCTGGTGGCTCCCTGGTGGTTCAGTTGGTAAAGAATCTGCCTGCAGTGCAGGAGACCCAGGTTTGATCCCCTGGAGAAGGAAATGGCACTCCACTCCAGTATTCTTGCCTGGAAAACCCCACGGACAGAGAAGCCTGGTAGGCTACAGTCCATGGTGTCACAGAGAGTCGGACATGACTGAGTGACTAACACTTTCACTTTCCAAATCCTAAGGGCTACATGAATGCTTAGTGATAGAAACAATCATCTTACCACCATTGTGATCATGAACATAACCTTGCTTAGGGAAAAGGGAGAGGGATCTGGAGATGCCAGGTAAAACACTGCCTCTGAAACCAGCTTATCTGTACAATCGGTGATGCTCTGGTTATTTACGGAGCTATCTGGTACTCTTCGTTCCAGGAGAGTCCATGTAACTCGTGGCTTGGCTTGGGGCCAGCTGTGCTATATTCAGTTCAGCTCCCACTCCCTCCCCCGCACAGTCTCTAAGCAGAGGCCTTGCCCGGGGCTTTACCTTGCTGCTTTTGCATGGTGGTGAAATCTTCAAAGGTGAGTGTGCGCACAGGGGGTCTCCAGAATGCATAAGTCTCCATGATGGCTTCCAGTCCCGTTCTACAGAGAGAAGAGCCAGCAAGTTGTTAAATAATCCCCAGAAATTCATTGACTTAAAAAAAAAAAATCCTGAGGTGGTTTGGTGACAATCAGTATATGCATAAGAACTGAGCGGTATCATCGCTGGGATAAACTGGTCTGGAAGAGCACAGGTACAGATGTTGCTAGACTACAGGAGAAAGAAGAAATTAACCCAATTCAGATTATCTGCAAACGAGTTATAGCTATGATAGAATTTCACTCTGACCTTTCTTCAGAGAAGGTTTAGCCTGCATGAAAAATACACGTTAAATGTTAAAGGTCAAGGCCCCTGGATGTCATGAACAGATCCGAGCAGAGAGCAGCAGTGACCATTTCCCTACAAGACAATGTCATCAACACTACCACAGTGCACAGATACAGTCCGCCCCAGAGTCAACTCCGCCACCAGCTATGTGGAGTCAATGAAACCGTCATATTGCTGTGCCTTTAAAGGCTTCTTAAATCAACCGAGACAGGCAGGGTAATAGAAATAGAAGGAGAGATAAGTGATCAAATACACTTGAATTTCTGCTGCATCAGGAAATGCCTACTTGAAGGCACAACAAGTGTTTTGGTCCCTAAAATTATACCTCAAACAAAAGGACCAGTACATTTCTGCAAATATTTATCTGCATTCTGTAATATAATAACCAAAGTGGTCTTTGAGAGTCATATACTTGGGACTTCAGGAACAGCCAATATTTTTATAATATATTACTTTAAGGCTTCTGCTTCATTGATACTGGAAATTCCATTAACTGAACTGTGTGCACACTGCCTAGTTTATCCTTCAATAAATTCTGTTATATATATGTATATATCTTTAGGGCTTCCCTGGTGGCTTAGTGGTGAAGAAGCTACCTGCCAATGCAGGAGACAGGGGCTCAATCTCTGGGTCAGGAAGATCCCTTGGAGAAGGAAATGGCAACCCACTCTAGTATTCTTGCCTGGGAAATCCTAGAGACAGAAGGAGTTTGGCGGGCTATAGTCAACGGGGTCAAAAAAAGTCAGACACGACCTAGCAACTAAACAACAACAATTTATGAGATTGATAGACATTGTTTCAACATAATTATCTAGGTTATCTGGATAATCTTAAGTATATTACTGCTGATATTCCATAGCCTCAAAAGAGAATATTGGTTGGTGCTTTGTTTACAGCTTTGAAACACAGCTTCTGATTATTCACTCTTTAAAACTAATTGTTTCACTTCCAGCTACATGGAGGCAGGGGAAATTCTGGCAGAAGGTAGAAGAAGAAAGTTAAAGAAGAGTAGGGAGCATAAATCCTTTCATTGCAAAGTCACTGGAAAGGAACACAGTGTCCCTTCCTGGAAAAGATACGCTTTCCTCTTGAGATGAAATTTAGGCTGCCTGTCCTCCCTAGGTAATACATATCCAGCATTCTCTTCAGTCCGGCACAGCAAGAATAATGTGAGAAGTTTTATTTTAAGTGGGAACAAATATCCTTCCCTAAAAATGATTACAACATCCCCTGAGGTTCTTCTCTGATGAACTGCTGATACACTGATTGACTCTTTGTGTTGTAAAATTTCCTCTCTGAACTGGCCATACTTGCACAGTTAACTTTCTAAAGTCTTCCCTGGAATCTTGGAGGCTTTAAATACACCAATGTTGGCAAATCAAACTCTGTATTTTTAGAAGAGGTTGAGAGGAGAGGGTGTTGCATGGTGTTTATTAGCTGTTAATCTGTTAAAAGTAGGAATAGAAGACATCTCCACATAGTCACCGTACATTAATGCTGAATACAGTACATGAAACTATTTGTGGAGAGAAACAGTCCAGGCAATTAGGGAGTTCAGAATAATAAGGGGATAGACAGATAAAGCCATGCTGAGCCTTGATGAACATAAAAAATAGACAGGCCAGGCTTAGCTCTTACTGCCTTGTTTTGGAATGTTGGGGGCTCACCAGAACATCTTAGGATTCTCTTTAATGGCATGAGAGGCTCACTGAAAATGGCCAAAGTCTCTATTGTTCCACCTCCTATTCCATCCTTCCCAGCAACATGTACCAATGATGGGGACAAAATATTAGTTCAAGGACAAAGAACAGTTCCTTCTCACTTCATAATAAAGTGATAGAACACTGTGAAGAAGTCACAATACACTGATTATACTGCCAATGTTATATTTGTTAAAGGAATAAAAAATGAACATTAATCTTATTTACATAACAGGCAAAAAGGGCAAAGGTATTAATAATTTTATTTAAGTAGTTAACTTTAAAAAGGATAGCAGACATTCATCCATTATCCAAATCTAAAATCTCCTCCCTATGTTACCATCTATTAGATGGAGAGTTATCTAGCCTTGGTTTGAGTATTTCCCAAGGAAAATATATAGTTTTGTGACAGATCTATTAGAAAGTTCTTTCTGACCTTGAGCTGAAATCTCTGATGTAAACTTTTCTTGTTAAAAAAATAAACATTTTTAGTTTAAAAAAAATAAGCATTTTAAATTTTGGAATACTTTTAGATTTATAGAAGTATCAAACGTAATGCAGAAAATTCCAGTGTAACTGATGTAACTTTTACCCTCTGGTTCCATTGTTGTTGTTATTGTTGTTGTTTAGTCACTAAGTCCGTCCGACTCTTCTGCGACCCCATGAACTGCAACCCACCAGGCTCTTCTGTCTATGGGATTCTCTGGGCAAGAATACAGGAGTGGGTTACCATTCCTTTCTCCAAGGGATCTTCCTGACCCAGGGATGGAACCGGCATATCCTGCATTAGCAGGCAGATTCTTTACCACTGAGCCACCTGGGAAGCCCCTGGTCCTATTGTGCTGTATGCTAAGTCATTTCAGTCGTCTCCAATTCTTTGTGACCCTATGGACCACAGCCTGCCAGGCTCCTCTGTCCATGGGACACTTCAGGCAAGAATACTGCCAATGAGTAAACAGAAAGAGTGCCAGACACCTTCCATATCCTCATCAGGAAAAGCTTCCTTAGCTCTTAACATAATGTACGACATGCCACATATAGACATGCCCATGGTCCATCTAGTCCAGGTGTCTGTCACAGGAGGGTTTTCTGGTGGTGAATTTGGGGTTGGGCATGACAACCAAAAACTAACAGCTAAGTCCATACATTTCTGACCACACTTTACTAATGCTCTGTGGATCTATCTCTTATAGATTCATCCTAGACCTTACTGAATCTTATTTATATATTCAGATTGGGTCTCTTTTTTAAAAAAATCAATCCTGTTTACTATGAGCTTCCCTGGTGGCTCAGATGGTAAAGAATCCACCTGAAATGTGGGAGACCTAGGTTCAATCCCTGGGTCAGGAAGATTCCCTGGCGGAAGAAGGCATGGCAACCCACTCCAATATTCTTGCCTGGAGAATCTCCATGGACAGAGGAGCCTGGTGGGCTACGGTCCATGGGGTCACAAAGAGATGGATCTGACTAAGCACAAGCATAGTTATTGTTTACTATATGCCACATCATATCTGTCTTCAGACTTCACTAAGCTTTATTGTATAGATCAAATTGTTCAAAAGCACTATTTTTTTTCTTTATCAGGATTTGGTAAAGTGCCACAGCAAGGTAAGTATTAGCTAATTTACTTTCCACCATATTTTTAAAATTTATTTTTGGCTGCCCTGAGTCTTCGTTGCAGCACATTTGCTTGCTCTGGTTGTGGAAAGCAGGGGCTACGCTTCCACTGCGGTGTGTGAGGCTTCTCACTGTGGTGGCTTCTCATGTCAGGGAGCATGGGCTCTAGGGCTTGTGGGCCTCAGTCGCTGTGGCACATGGACTTAGTTGCCCCTCGGCATGTGGGATCTGCCCCAATCAGGGATCGAACCCATGTCCTCTGCATTGGCAGGCGGATTCTCAACCACTGGATCACCAGGGAAGTCCCACAACCATGCTTTTCTATGTCCCATACTTAGCACAATGCCTTTTACATGGCAAGATTTCAATTTATATATATTAAATTAATAAATGAAGGAATCATTTTTATTACTTATTTAATATTTATTACTATTTTTATTACTGAGTCACTATTTCCCAAACTTTAATCAGCATTCATTTTTCCAAGCCTAAAACAGGAAAACAACTTGATATCCCATCAAGACTCTGAAGACAGAAAGAATTCTCTAGTACTAGAGACGGGAATTGCATCTATGTATGGCTGTTTGTGTCTTTCTTGACTCAGGTCCCAGAGAGGTTTCAGTTTTTCTTTGGTTTCTTCTGTTCTGGTCATGGAATTTCTAACCTTCAACAGAGTCTGAGTCCCCTAGCACAGGCCAGTCATTTCTACCCTCATCTTCTCTTATAAGAATCCTTGCCAACTACCCATTAACATCTTCAGCCACTTGGATATCTATTCAAAGTTTATACTAAGCAATGACATGTTGTTTACTTATTCATCATCATTATATCCCAGTTTTTAAAACTTCATCTCAAGGGTTTTAAAAGTGAATTCATTCTCTAATAGATAAAAAAAAGTAGTCTTAGGTAACCTACATGTCATTAACATGTTCCACATGGTGGGCCTCAGAGGGTCTGCTAAACACTAGAGACCTGATGTCATCTCTGAAGCTTCCAATCAAAGATGATCAAATTGGCCAGTGTCCCCATCTTGCTTACTTTCCCCTCTTTGCTCCAGTGACAACAGAGACCATATCTAAACCCACTTTGTTCAGTCATTTGGCTGTAATCACCTCTCTGATTTCCAGGCCTCTCCTCTTTAGACATTTCCGTCTGCTCACTGGCCAAGCCAACAGCACACACTGAAGAGGAGGGAGAAAGGGAAAGCGAAGAAGCAAGTCAATGAGCTCTTCTGTAAATTGATGATGCCTTGAGATCAACTGATTTGGAAAAACAGCCAAAGTGAAAAGAAATAGTCTTCCAATCTTCTCATTCCAAAAAAAAAAAAAGTGAGACCATCCCTTTGCTGCTGCTGCTGCTAAGTCGCTTCAGTCGTGTCCGACTCTGTGTGACCCCATAGACGGCAGCCCACCAGGCCCCGCCGTCCCTGGGATTCTCCAGGCAAGAATACTGGAGTGGGTTGGCATTTCCTTCTCCAATGCATGAACGTGAAAAGTGAAAGTGAAGTCGCTCGGTCATGTCTGACTCTTAGCGACCCCATGGACTGCAACCTACAAGGCTCCTCCGTCCATGGGATTTTCCAATCAAGAGTACTGGAGTGGGGTGCCATTGCCTTCTCCGCCATCCCTTTGAGGTTTATCAAATATTTGATGATTATAATAATTACAACTACATTCATAACCTGTCAGATAACACATCTATGCATAGTTTCTGTTTTTTATTTATCTTCAGATAGAAAATTATTTTTTATTTCTTTCATTTATTTTCTTGGTAATTCTGACATCTTACTCTTTGCTGGTGATTCCATTAACAAGGGGAACTTATGCTAGGGATTGTTAAGATAACTGATTAGCTCTCAATAGAAGACAGTCAAGGACTAACGGAAGTCTACTGAGATGGGGTCTTGAAGTCAAAAAGAGGTTATTCAATCAGGAAAACAATTATGTGCTAGTTTCAAGAGATATAAAGGCAAAAAACACCCCCAGGGTCTTTACTCTTAAGGAGAATTCTGCTCAATAAAAAGATAATGACCTGTAAATTACTGATTTCTGAACTGTGTGACACATGCTATACTGGAGATATGCAGAAGATGCCATGAGGCCCTGAGCACGATGTCTTGAATACACCTGGAAAACGCAAGTGCAGGGGGCTGTTCCATAAAAGGCCAGTTATTTAAGCTTAATATTATAGGGCACTCAGTAGTTTTTCACACAGATAAGAGGAAGAAAGAGCTTTCACAGTAGAGTTAATAGTATATGCACAGACTTGGAGGCATGGAAAAGAAGATGTATTCTAGGAACTGAAAATAGTTCAGGGTGACTGGAGTTCCAAGTGCAAGATGAGGAGGGTGGAGGATGTGGGGGCCAGACACCATGAGTATTTATTCCATGTTAGGTTCTTGGGTTATATCCCATGGTCGATACTGTGCTTCAGAACTCTTTTCCTTTCTCCTCCTGTTCCAACATTTGAAAAGACACAAAACTAGAATGTTCTGTTTTCTCAAGTCTAATTACCACATGTCAACTTACTAATCCTTTTTCTTAGACTGTCCTTGGTCCACTGTGGTCAGGTCAAACCTTCCACATGTCCTTCTCCTTCACTAGACCTGGAATCTTCTCCTACATTAAGATTCCTCAGGGTATTTGTTCTCCAGGGATAGTCTTAAAGACCTCCCAATGAAAGTCTGCAAATTGGCAAAGAAGCCATCATTCAAAACTAGGAATAAAACTACCATATGACCCAGCAATTCCACTACTGGGCATATACCCTGAGGAAACCATAATTGAAAAAGACATATGTACCTGAATGTTTATTGCAGCAGTGTTTACAACAGCCAGGACATGGAAGCAACCTAGATGTCCATTGACAGATGAATGGATAAAGAAGTTGTGGTACATACATACAATGGAATATTACTCAGCCATAAAAAGGAATGCTTTTGAGTCAGTTCCAATGAGGTGGACAAACCTAGAGCCTGTTGCACAGAGTGAAGTAAGAGAAAGACAAATATCATATATTAACGCATATATATGGAATCTAGAAAGACAGTACTGACAATCCTATTTGCAGGTCAGCAAAGGAGACACAGACATAAAGAACAGACTTTCGGACATGGGGAAGGGGGTGGCGCAGGGTAGGGGGAAAGAAGAAGGTGGGATGATTTGAGAGAGTAGCACTGAAACATATACATTACCTTATGTAAAACAGATAAAAAGTGGGAGTTTGATGTATGACACAGGGAACCCAAAGCCAGGGCTCTGTGACAACCTAGAGGGGTGGGATGGGGAGGGAGGCGGGAGGGAGGTTCAAGAGGGAGGGGAATTATGTATACCTATGGCTGATTCAGAGAAGGCAATGGCACCCCACTCCAGTATTCTTGCCTGGAGAATCCCATGGATGGAGGAGCCTGGTAGGCTGCCATCTGTGGGGTCGCACAGAGTTGGACACGACTGAAGCGACTTAGCAGCAGCAGCAGCATGGCTGATTCATGTTGATATATGGCAGAAACCAACACAATATTGTTAAGTAATTATCCTCTAATTAAAATTTTTTTAAAAAACCTCGGCTTTAGGTGTGCAATAAATACATCTACCTGATGAACTGATACTTTACAATGGTTTAAAAGAACAGGTGTCCAGTGGACAGATGATTAGAGTTGAGTTAAAACTGTTCCTTACCCAGGGATTTCCAACATGGGAGTGCTGTAACCACTTGGAGTCTGAATAAGTAGAGTAATGCTAAATTACACAAGGCACAGATTAGCTTACTGGTTAAAAGCACAAGGTCAGGAGCCAGGCTGTTGACCAGGGTTCCAGCTGCAACCCTGCCACTTAACTGGTGCAACCTTGCCAAGTTATATAACCTCACACTCCTAAAGCTCCCTACCTGTAAACTGGAGACACTATTACTCCCTCTTAATTGGTACTTAATAAATGCATACTGATCAGGACTAAATATTTCAACACAAGAGAGAAAATACAATAAAAGCATGATGACCACTGGTCTAACTCAAGTAACAGAAATCCCACCATCTGCTCAGGTTGTGATATGAAACAAGAGAAAACATTCTTATTTAATTGGAATACAAAGCTTTGTCAGCCCTCTGGTTCTGGATCGAATGTGGAAGGATCCGTACGTTTCCTAATTTCGTTTCTCATTCTCTCCTCTAAGAACCAAAAAAACGTGTCCCTCAAGCCTCTGTAGGCCTCATTATCTTGCAGATATTTCAGACTCCAATATGTTAGCCATTAAACAGACGTCACTCTGTTAGATGACACCATCGCTGGGCAAGAGCCATAGATAATAAAACAACTGCCAACTTTCTCTGGCAAACCCACATGGCCAAGAGGACAATAGGGGGAAAGATTCATGACACAGGAGGGAGAACAAATAACAAGGCAGAGAAAAATGTTAAACACTGGCTGAAGGACCGTAAGCCTGGGGACGTGAAAACCAGCTATGGCCTGGATGAACAGGAGGAGTCTGGAAGGATGCTGCTGCCAGAGTCCACTATGAAGCCAGCTACCTTCAGCTGCAGATGCAGCAACGCCTACCAGGGAGTCCAGCACTGATCACTTCCATAGATCTGTTGAATGACACCCGGGCCAGGGATAACAAAAAGAGTATACAAAATCTCCAGGGGCTAGTGAGATTGCCAGGAATGAGCAGGATGAGACTGGCTGGAAAAATACAGCCAAGGGCTCAAGGGAGAACAAACAAAAACTATAGAAATTTAAAGTGAGGGAAACACTTGGAAAGTCCTGCCAATTGAAAGGAAGGCAAGCGGTCAGCTCTTTGGCTCTAAGCTTACCTTCAGGAGTGACAAGGAATCAGAGGTGGACAGGGGCAAGTGTGTCTGCTGACCAGCAAGTGATGCCTGTCGGAGGAGTGTGACACGATTCTCTGGATGCTGTTACTGGCAGATTTGCCAGCTCTAAAAGCAGCTACCTCACTGTACTCAGTCTTACCATCAGTAAAATGGGAAACTCTATACTGATACCAATCAGCTCCGAGGTAAAAGTAGAAAACTTGGACCATGGATACTAAATGAAATGATTACTACTACTATTTATATACTACGATTTGAATGCCTAGAAATAAATATACAAGGTTGAACTGCATGAAATAGCTAATATCTCACCATTTTGACCTACAACTAAGGAAATTTCATATGTTCAGCTGAACAGATAGATACGTGTGTACACAGTATTCGAGATACTTGGTTATACTAGAGAACTCAACTAACAGATTTTAACTGAGACCCACATGCACCTTAACTCCCAAAGAAAAGTTTCTTTTAGAGGATGTGGCCTTGGGGCTAACCTTTTCCCCTTTTTCCTCCTGTTAATTTTCAGCACTCTAATTCCTCATCTCACAGTCCTCTTTCTTGCCAGGAAATGGCTTTCCATTCAGTGAACATGGCCTTGGGACAGCAGCTGCTTAACTGGGGGGACCACAAAAAAACTTTACTCCCAAATACTTTCCCCACCACCACTAGAGATTCCTTCCTTTGCATTAAGTCTCAGCCTCGTTAAGCATCCTCTTCCAGTAAACAGACACATCCATTCCTGTAAGGCAGTCAATGGTTCCATTTTTAGATCACCGTCCCCCAACACATGTAAGGGACACTAGGCACCAGGAAACACTACCACCAGTCACATTCCCAGAAAGCAGCAGTGCTTGCTGGAAACACTCTGAGAATTAGCTCAGACTCAGTACAGGCCCTATTGTGTTTTTAGTGAGGGGCAACCTATTAAACTCAACGTTAAAAAATATTAAGATCATGGCATCTGGTCCCATCACTTCATGGAAAATAGAAGGGGAAAAAGGGAAAGCAGTGACAGATTTTCTCTTCTTAGGCTCCAAAATCAGTATGGACTGTAGTCATGAAATTAGAAGATGGCTTGCTTCTTGGAAGGAAAGCCATGACAAACCTAGACAGCAAATTAAAAAGCAGAGACATCGCTTTGCTGACTAAGGTCCATACTGTCAAAGCTATGGTCTTTTCAGTAGTCACGTGACTACTGAATGGATGTGAGAGTTGGACAGTAAAGAAGGCTGAGCACTGAAGAATTGATGCTTTACAATTATGGTGCTGGAAAGACTCTTCAGAGTCCCTTGGACAGCAAGGAGATCAAACCAGTCAATACTAAAGGAAATCAACCCTGAGTACTCATTGGAAGGACTGATGCTGAAGCCATACTTTAGCCACCTGACACAAAGAGCTGACTCATTGGAAAAGACCCTGATGCTGGGAAAGACTGAAGGCAAAAGGAGAAGAAGGTGGCAGAGGATGAGAAGGTCTGATAGCATGACCGATTTAATAGACGTGAACTTGGACAAACTCTGAGAGAAAGTGAGGGACAGGGAGGCCTGGCATGCTGCAGTCCACAGGGTCACAAAGAATTAGATAAAACTTAGTGACTGAACAACAGTGCAGGCCCTATTGTGTTTTTAGTGAGAGGCAACCTATTAAAGCTACTTTCCCCTGAAAACCAAGCTCCCCATAATATAGGGCCTGCCACTGGCCCTCTCTGACAGTCCCTGCCTTGTGGAATTTGAGTGTCCTGGTTTAAGCCTCCAAGGGCAAACTCCATCGAGACAAAGACACCCTCCCAAAAAAACTGCAACAACTCCCTGGGCTGCAGAAGGGCAACTCCCAGGGGGACCTGTCATGGAAGCACAACAGTGACTCTTGGAGCACCATGCCAGCAAGGGGCATCTGGAGGAAACCACGTCACCTGGGACAAGCCCCCTGTAGTTGTCGTAGACTGTACGGAAGCTGGGAGTATAGGCAAAGGCCAAGGTCAGAGACAGGATGAAGGCTGCTAACAGAGGAGAACCCAGGGTCACACAGTTCACACCACTTCTAAAACAAGTTCACAGAACCTTCATTCCATCGACAGGTCATAATTTTAATCCTCTCCTCTTTGTGTATGTGTTTGCTTTGGAGGAAGTCCCTGGGAACTATATAGATGTTCCCAAACTAACTGAGGCTTTCTGTAAAATCTTATAAAATCCTAACAGGAACAAGGTTTTCACTTTAGATGTTGGCTGAGACCTGCAGAGTCCTCTTTCCTGCTGCTCCTCTGTCTGTCCCCTTTCAAGTGCAAGGTCTCTGCCGTAGCAATGCTCCCTCTAGCTGCGCACATGGGCTCTCCAGGCACGTGGACACATAAGACCTCCCAGGCTGCTTCTCGACTATGAGACTCAGTGCAAAGACTCCTGTTTCTCTTCAGCCTCCTGACCTTTGTCTTTGCTTTGGACAGAGATGCCCACTGGGGTGGTCATCGCCAAAGATGTAATTTTGATCTCTCAGTTTGCTCCTGAATGACCTTTCTCAACCAAAACTTACTCTGCTTGGGCTCATCTTCTGGGAGCCCATCTTCCCTGAGGCTCACACCTCTGGAACTTGCTGGATATTCTCCTTCTTCAGGGAGCCAGGCAGCCCAGACATGCCCTCACTGTACAGGGCCAGTTCAAATGGCCTGAACATTGCTAATCTACAATTAAGCTAAATCAGTGTCTTACCGCAGCAGTCCATCTCAGATTTGAATTAAAATTGCCCTTAGTCTTTCCTACAAAGACTATTTATAGATTCACTCTTTATTCCATTCTTAGCGCCCAAAACCAGCTCCCTACTGTTGTTCTACCTGACTCACCCCTGGTTGGCTTAAGGCTTTCTTACTCCAGAGATCCCAATTTTTAACTTCTCTGCCTCTCATCAACTCTGTTTAATGTCTTGTAACTAAAGGAACAATTATTATTTTACTCTATATACCTGGCACTACAGGGGGAAAAATATAAGAATAAGAACCTGAAAAAGGTAGAGCCCCATCTGCAAGGAGCTTCATTCTAGCAGGGAACAAACAGAGCCCAGGAGCACAGATCACAAGACAAAACTTAACTCAAGCTAAGGGCATCTGTTTTCCCTCAGCAACAAGAAGGTGTTACTGCCTCCTCCTTATGAGGAATCGCCCAGAGGGGATGCTGGATATTGCACCCTGGGCTGGGCCTGCTAAAGGTAAACGCATATTGATGCTTCCACCCAAAGCTGTATTTGGGCTACAGAATTTCTGAGAAATCTAGAAGGAAGAACAACAGAAATAAACAGTCTCCCTCCCATTGCAGAGACAATGCCTGGAAGCAAAATCTGTCAGTGTTTTCACTGCAAAAGGACTAGATGTCTACTACTCTTCTCCATAACATGAACACACACACACACACACACACACACACACTTTGGTAGACACTTCTATTCAGGGACATAATTACATGGGAATGAAAAGTAGGAGCTCCATAAGTAAAGGTCAAAGGGCAGTGACCTTCTCACACTGTAGCGTGTGAATGATGCTTCCTAAAGAAGCAGGAGGAACCACTATGGGCTCTGATGATGTCACAGGGCTGACACAGTGAACTCACTGGGATTCCCACTGGGGTTCTGGAACGCCCAACGGTTATCACCCCTTGTCCTCATTTGAACTCAGAATAAATTTCTGAGAAAGACCTAGGAGCCTGATGCCATGGAGACCAAAACGCCTGTTTTACTATTGATAAAAGTATTTGAAGATGACGGCACAGGTACGAAGGCTGAAAGAGTGTGCTGGAACCCCCTGAAATGAGTTGACTTCCTGCAGGCCTCCTCTGCTGGGCTTACCATGCAATGGGAAGAGCCCCAGATTGCATACTCTCTGCAGGCAAGCAGTCCTAAAGAGTTCCAGACTCAGCAATCACATCCATCACCCTGGTTCCCACTGAGGGGAAGGAGAAAGTGATGGGACTACAAGCCACGAATACTTGTCATAGACCTCTCCTTTCATTCAAATAAGAATGGGAGGACTTCCCTGGTGGCGGCAATGGATAAGAATCTGCCTGCCAATGCGGAAGTCACGGGCTCCACCCCTAGCCCAGAACGATCCCACATGCCACGGAGGAACTAAGCCCATGTGCCACAACTACTAAAGCCCGCGTGCTCTAGGGCCGGTGAGCCACAACTCCTGAAGCTCTCATGGCTACAGCCTGTGCTCCACAGCAAGAAAGACCACCTCAGCGAGAAGCCCGTGCACCGCAAGGAAGAGTAGCCCCGCTCTCCGCAACTAGAGAGAGCCCTTGCAAAGCAGTGAAGACCCAGGGCAGCCAAAGATAAATAAATAAGGATGGGAAATAAGTGTCTTCACAAGAGCTGCCTCAAGTGCTTCTCAAGCCTCAGAGGACGCTGCTGTCACCCTAGCCACGCTCTGTCACCCCAGCACTGGACTGAGAGGTTTATGAGCCTAGGGAGACTCATGAGAGGCTTTTCAAGAGAGTGCAGTGGCAGCTGCGTCCTCCCATCTTTCCTCGTACACGCCCCTCTGGAACCTCAGGATCACACTGGGATTGATGGAGATCGACAAACCTGAACGTGTTTTGGTTTGAGGTCTGGCAATTTCTGTAATTCCACAGTATTCCACAAATGTTTTGTGTTCTACAAAACCAAAAGACACTGGCCAAGCACTTTCCCTCCTAATTTTTAAGCCCATGTGTCTTTAAAGGAAATGTAATCCATATGTTTCGGGTACATTTCTATGCAACTCATCAAACCATGCACGTCTGTATGAGTCATCTGATGTCTAAAATTCATGGGGAAAATCATAGATTCTTAAGAACTCTGTTAGCACAGGAAAGGCCATCAATGAGCCACTGATTAGAAGGTGATGAACTAACTGGATTCTGGTGTTGGCATAGACCACCAGTTCCTGGAGATTTATAAATAATCCTCTATATCCTCACCCATCAATTTTCCCATCTGCCAAACAGCGTTAATAATTCTTGCTGTCATGCTGCAGGCAGCCAGTAAGAATTAAAGTGTGGTTAACAGGCAATTTTGAGCTTCTTAAAGAGAAAATACAGGGACTCCTGTATTTGCCCCAACAAGTTTATTTTAGTCTAGCTTCCCAGGGAGCTGGAGGATAAGAATGGCTTCTACCTTCGCTAATTCATCCCAGTTCCTTCATGACACAGATGACTTCACTTTCATCATATCACAGTTTCAGTTGCTAGGGATGTTCAGCTTGACCTCCTGTCCTCTACTAGGGACCCCTTATTTACAGGAATATGGGCAGTAAATAGGGCTTTCTTTAGTGGCTCAGTCAGTAAAGAATCTGCCTGCAATGCAGGAGACAAGGGTTCAATCCCTGGGTTGTGGAGATCCTCTGGAGACGGGGCGTGGCAACCCACTCCAGGATTCTTGCCTGGAGAATCCCATGGACTGAGAAGCCTGGTGGGCTACAGTCCATAGGGCTACAAAGAGTCGGACACAACTGAAGTGGCTGAGCGCATGCACTCACGCACACACACACAGAGGAGGTAAATGACAAAGTCATGGTGAATAACCTGCATAGACAGCCAGAGAATACTGGTTGATTTATTTGGCAAAGGGAAAGTTCTGGCTACTTGAGTAGGATCTTGAAGTAGAAGAATGATTTTTAGAGAAAGAGCTCTATTCTCCATATCTGTTGAATATAAAATAAGCAAGATTAAACTGCTAGCATGATAAAGCTTGAAGTGCACAGACTTTGATGTGAGGTGGACTTGGGTTATCTTCCCTACTCCCAGATTTACTGTGTGACATTAGAAAAGCTGCTTAAGCTCTCTGAGCCTGTTTCTTCATTGGTAACAAACAGGTTGCCTTAAAGATTAGAACGGAGAAGGCAATGGCACCCCACTTCAGTACTCTTGCCTGGAAAATCCCATGGACGGAGGAGCCTGGTAGGCTGCAGTCCATGGGGTCGCGAAGAGTCGGACACGACTGAACGACTTGGCTTTCATTTTTCACTTTCATGCATTGGAGAAGGAAATGGCAACCCACTCCAGTGTTCTTGCCTGGAGAATCCCAGGGATGGGGGAGCCTGGTGGGCTGCTGTCTCTGGGGTCGCACAGAGTCTGACACGACTGAAGCGACTTAGCAGCAGCAGCAGCAAAAATTAGAAAGAATATAAGTAAAAAGTCTGGAACACAGTAGTGTTCAATAACAGATAACTTCTATAATTACTGATATTACTGAAAACAGCCTGCAGGTTTTAATACGACATAATAAAGAATTTCCATGCTATCAGAAATTAATAAATAAGACACTCACATGGGCTAATGAGGATCTCTAGTTCTATTTTCCTGGCATTCTTACAAGGAAGAGCAGTCCATCACTCAGGACAAACATTTGTCTGTCCTAAGCAGTAAGATATTCACCAGCCTTAAGGCAGACACAGGCCATGGCCAAATGATGTGTCAAGGTCCTTTCTAGCCTAGTGAGGAGACAGGAGACCCTCAGGACTTGAACTGAGCTGTTATCGCAATTTTCTAACCAGAGATATATGCTTCATGACACAAGGTCTTAATCTCAAGATTAAAGTGTGCCTCCAATTCCCAGTGCAAGCTCCAGTCCTGGTCAATACACCCTCTCTGTTCTAATTTTCTCTTCTAAGTCATGCCTCTGAAAAACAAGGAATCCAATGGGAAGACAAAACAAAGGGAAAAAGGGGAAAAAAAGAAAGCATTCTTTGGAATGCCAAGAAAATAAACATGAAATGCTGCTGAAGATACAGAAGGAAAGAAAGTAATTGGATAACTAAAGTCACTAGGATTGGTCTCTGGAGACAGATGGTGATGTCTAGAGAAGAAATTCTTAACTTTTTGGTCACAGATATTTTTTGAAAATTTGAAGAAAGCTATGGACCTCTCCCTAGAAAAATGCACACCTGGTCATTCACTCACAACTTTTCCTTCACTATCTGGTAACTCACAAAACCCATGAAATATACATGGACCCCAAATAAACACCTTAAACACCACAGAGGCTTATTTATGAAAGGCCAGCTTCTATTTTGAGCTCCTCTTCACTAACAAGGTTCTCAATAAGCCCAGAAGGCAGAGGCCCAAAAAGGAGGCAACAGGAAACATCTTACAAGCATGTTCTTGACTTGACCATTGGGCACGGAATAGAAACCATTCTTCATTAGCTACATTTTGAAAACAAAGGCCTTTGTCTTATTTTAAAGACTCATTAACAGGAAGGCATTTTCCTTAGGCTATTCCACTAACTGGGCTTCCCAGGTTTCACTAGTGGTAAAGAAGCCAGCCACCTGCCAATGCAGGAGACACAAGAGACAAGAGTTCAATCCCTGGATGGGGAAGATCCCCTGGAGGAGAGCGTGGCAACTCACTCTAGTATTCTTGCCTGGAGAATCTCAGGGACAGAGGAGCATGGCGACAGAGTGCTACAGTCTGTGGGGTCACAGTCAGACACGACTGAACACAAGCACAAATTACAAACAAAGAACTGAATAATTCAACCTTTGGGAGGCAGCTTTTTGATTCCTGAACAACTACCCATTTCTCTTGGCCTGCATCTGTCTAGCGTGCAAATGTTCTCCAAAAAGCAGGAGCCAGAGCCACCAATGGGGTGTGGGGAAAATAACGCCACATAGAAAAGAAAGGTCAGTGAGTCTTATCCAGTTTGCTCACCTGTTTCTTCCAGAATCTCTGAATCCTTTAGCAAAAGGGTTTCGGTCAATTTTTAATCTGGTGATCTGGAAACAAACAAAAAAGGATGAACTGTATTTATATTAACTGATTTCTTTTTTGGTTGCTCCTAGAAAGTTAACAAAAATCACACGGTGAACAACAGCTGTTATTTTTATTTAACTTCCTTTTAGTTTGAGATTTAGATTGAAGTTGACATAGGACTTGGGCCTGGCACACAGATGTCTGACCCACCTGACCCACTTCTTCCTAAAAACCAAGGTCTTCCCAGTATGTGACTCTGTAAACTCTCTTCTGCTCACCTTCCTTGCCCCCAAATGGTGATAAATCATTTGCCCAGACAAACAAAGGTATCCAAATGGAAAACCGGACAATGGTCAGATACAAGACACACAAGAAGTACCTGAAAAGTGCTTGTTAAATGAATGAGTAAATGAATGAGTGAGCAAGTGAGTGAAGAATGAATGAATGGATTCAGTCAATCCAATCAGGTGCAATTAGACTACCAGACAACCTGCCTCAGCCTGACAGAACCAAATAATTGCCTGCATTTCCTGTTCCACTTAAGCTGTGCCTTTTTTGCCTTTGTGTATTGCTCATCTGATATGACCTAAAATGATCTTGTAGACAACACAAAAAAGTAGCTAGACTTTTGTCAAGGCTGCACCCAAAGAA